>NC_056434.1:36604656-37205219 GCF_018296145.1 Oncorhynchus tshawytscha | reverse complement strand
AATATGTCCTTATAACCCATATAGTCCTTTTAATCATGTATCTGACTTGGCTACTGTAGAATTGCAGCAACTTCATCATTGGCATCATTATTGCTAAACCAGAGCTCGTAAACGTCCTCATTGTGCCGATGGTGGGGAGCAGGGAACAGTTGGTCCTTATTAACCTCTCTCTTCTCTGCTATCAATGATGTCAATCAGCCCATGTCGCCAGAGATTCAAGCAAAATGGAGGGAATGGGTGAGGGCTCCAAATAGAGGAGAGGAGCGTCGCAACGGAGAGTAAGGGGTCAGAGATGGAGAAAAGCGAGCAGCTCGAGAGGGAGGTGGGGGTCACAGGTTGGATTGGAGAGAAAGGAGCATGTGGAGATATGGATGAGACAGACATATTCCAAATGACCCCATAGTTATAATGACAGAGGAGGAAGAGAGGAGGTATGGGTTGGAAAGAAGTCGTCAGAGCAACAGTTGGTGTACATGTGCACTTGTATGTTCATTTCATACACGGAAATGACAATGTTGCCAGACATTCCTTATCTTTTTCAACTTGTGAGTTGAAAGTGTAATCGTTTAAGAGAAAGGTTATTAACCTACAGATTGATGAATAGAAAGGTGTTAATTATTATAAAATGGATGAACAAAAACTAATTGTAAAATCTGTTGGATTGTCTTGATGTGCTCTTCTCTCCCATTTCTCAAGACAGGATAATTGTTTCTTACGCAAAGCTAGTTGTGTGTAGCCAACTCCAGGCAGCATAGAGATGGATTAAGAAATGAAAGGCATCTTTCTCCTGCATTTGGAACCACATCTTAAAGGAGGTTTTCTTCAAGGTTGTTCAAGGCTCTTTCTTATAGCCATGCACTTAACAATGCATCTATTGTACAGTACAGTGTTCTAATTGGAGCTTTTGCATTGTGGTTTGTGGATTGCTGTGGATTGTTAAAGAGGCTTAGAAATATGTTTGCTTCTAACAGTAATGGGAAAGAAAAACACTTTCGATATGTGCACGGCAAAATGTGAACTCTAGTGGAGACCTCCTATTTACATAGGATTTAGGGGAGACCGGGGTTGGGTGTCACGCTTTTTACTGATTAGTGAATTCATCAGCACCAGTATATCTTACAAGACAGTTTTAAATATTAAATCAAATCAAAAATCAAATGAAATTGCATTCCTCACATGACCCGGATACAACAAGTACAGACTTTACCGTGAAATGCTTATTTACTGGCCCTTTCCCAACAATGCATTTAAGAAGAAAGAAAATGAACAAATAGATAAAAGAAAATAGTAACATAAGAGTAAAATAATAATAATGAGGCTATATACTGTACAATTAGTAGCAGTACTGAGTCAGTGTACTGGAGTACGAGGTAGTTGGGTGATTGATTGAAGTAGTATGTACATGTAGGCAGGGTTTAATTAACTGTTCAGTAGTCATGGCTTTGGGGTAGAAGCTGTTCAGAAGCCTTTTGGTCCCAGGCTTGGCGTTCCAGTACTGCTTGCGGTGCGGTAGCAGAGAGAACACTGTAACTTGGGTGGCTTGAGTCTTTGACAATTTTTACGGTCTTCCTCTGACACCGCCTGGTATGAGGGAGGGAGCTCGGCCCCAGTGACGTACTGGGCCGTATGCACCACCCTCTGTAGCAATAGTACCCACCTGATATTTGGATGAAAATTAAATATTTTTATGAAGTGAAAAAAGTAAAGCTGTCAACATTTGTGTTATGTACATTTGTTGTTGAAAATAAGGAATTCTTTTTCAAACAAGAACAGGTTTGTGTGTGTGCAAGTGTGTGTGAATGTATCTGACTCTCAGTTGGAGTCACATGATAACATCTTTTGACAAGCATGTCCGGACTGGACCAAATCTGAACCAATAATAGACGTGCATGTTTCACAAGTTTGGACAGCACAGTTTACATGTTTTGGTACCCTTCCCCAGATCTGTGCCTCAACACAATCCTGTCCCGGAGCTCTACGGACAATTCCTTCAACCTCACAGCTTAGTTTCTGCTCAGACATGCACTGTCTACTGTGGGACCTTATATAGACAGGTGTGTGCCTTTCCAAATCATGTCCAATCAATTGAATTTATCACAGGTAAACCCCAATGAAGTTGTAGAAACATCTCAAGGATTATTAATGGAAACAGGATGCACCTGAGCTCAATTTCGAGTCTCATCGCAAAGGGTCTGAATACTTATGTAAAAAAGGTATTTTTGTTTCTTTTTTTTATGCATGTCACGTCCTGACCATAGAAAACCTTTATTTTCTATGGTAGAGTAGGCCAGGGCGTGACTAGGGGTTTAGTCTAGTTTATATTTTCTATGTGGGATTCTAGTTTGTTTTTTCTATGTTGGCGTTTTAGTATGATTCCCAATTAGAGGCAGCTGGCTATCGTCATCTCTAATTGGGGATCATCCTTAAGTAGAATTTTTCCACCTGTGTGTTATGGGATATTGTTTTGAGTTAGTGCACGTAGCATCTCATTAGTCATGGTTCGTTGTCTGTTGGTTTATTTGTTTTGTTCTAGGTTCTTCACTTTAATAAATTATGTGGAAACCATATCGCGCTGCAGCTTGGTCCGACCATTATTACGACGAACGTGACAATACATTTGCTAATAAATCTAAAAACCTGATTTATTTTGTGTGTAGATTGCTTAGGAAAAACAAATATTTTAATACATTTTAGAATTAGGCTGTAACGTAACAAAATTTGTAAAATATCAAGGGGTCTAAATATTTTCCGAAGGCACTGTATCTGTAAGGTCCCTAAGTCGAGCAGTGAATTTCAAACACCGATTCAACCAAATAGACCAGGGAGGTTTTCCAGTGACTCACAAAGAAGGGTACATGTTGGTAGATGAGTAAAAAAAAATCTCTTTGAGATTCCGAGTCAGTGTTTAATAGTCACATGCACAGGGTTGCAGGTGAGATTGCAGAGTACAGTAAAAATTGTAGGCTTGAGCTCCAACAATTGTTTATTTTATTTAACTTGGCAGGTCAGTTAAGAACAAATTCTTATTTACAATGACGGCCGACACCGGCCAAACCCTAACCCGGACGATGCTGAGCCAATTGTGGCCGCCCTATGACACTCCTAATCACGGCCAGTTGTGATACAGCCTGGAATCGAACCTGGATCTGTAGGGACACCTCTAGCACTGAGATGCAGTGCCTTAGACCACTGTGCCACTCGGGAGCCATACAGGTACATGCAAGACTAAGTGGAATAAATGAATGAAAATGATAATAAAAACAAAAATATAAATAAAAAATAGCACTATATACATAATAACTGTGACAGTAATGAATAAATGAATGTCCACTGGGGAGGAGGCAGAGGAAAGACTTGAGGGGGTGAAGGGGAAAATGTACATATCGTGGGTATTAAGGGGGAGGGTGGAGTATGTAGCTGACTAGTGGTGGTTATTCAGAAACCTGATGGTCTGAAGGTAGAAACCATTGGCCAGTCTTTCAGTTTTTGCCATGATGCTCCTGTACTGCCTGCGTCTGAGTGATTGAAGCAGGGAGAACAGGGCATGACTCGGGTGGCTGGGGTCCCTGATGACCTTCTTGGCCTTCTTGCGACACCTGGTGTTGTAGGTGTCCTCTAGGGCAGGCAATGGTGTGTTCGGCTGTACCCACTGAAGAGCCTTTCCGTCCGTTTCGGTGAAGTTGCCATATCAGGCTATGATGCAGCCCGACAGTATTCTGTCGCTGGTGCTCCTGTAGAACACTGTGAGGGCCCTCGGGGACAGGCCAAATTTCTTCAACATTCTGAGGTTGAAGAGTCGCTGTCGTACCTTCTTCACTATGGTGTCAGTGTGGTTAGACCATTTCAGCTTCTCTGAGATGTGTATGAAGAGGAATTTGAAGTTATTGACAGTCTCCACGGTGGCTCTGTTGATGAGGATGGGGGCGTGTCCAGCCTGGTTGCCCCTGAAGACCACAATCAGCTGCTTTGTTTTGCTAACGTTGAGGGAGAAGTTGTTCATCTGGCACCACGCGGTCAGAGTGCCTCACATTTACTACCTTTAGCCCATCTCGTCGTTGTTGGTAATCAGGCCTACTACTGTTGTGTCGTCAGCGAACTTGATGATGGAGTTGGAACTGTGTGAGGCCAAACAGTCAAGGCTATACAGGGAATAGAGAAGGGGACTGAGGACGCACTCATTTGGGGCCCACTTGTTGAGAATCAGTGTTGAGGAGGTAATGTTGCTTACCTTCACCACTTGGAAGAGGCCCGTCAGGAAGTCCAGGACCAAGTTGTATAGGGAGGAGTTCAGACCCAGGGACATGAGCTTTGGAAGGAGCTTATAGGGCGCTGTTGTATTGAAGGCTGAGCATCCTCACATTCCCTTTGTCCAGGTGGGTAAGGGCAGTGTGCAGTGCAATGGTGATTGTGAAGCATGGTGAAGTTATTCATTACACATTGGATGGTGTTTAAATATACCCAGTCACTGCAAAGATACAGGTGTCCTTCCTAACTGTTGCCAGAGAAGAAGGAAACCCCTCAGGGATTTCACCATGAGGCCAATGCCTACAGAGTTGACTAACTGTGATAGGAGAAAACTGAGGATGGATCAACAACATTGTTGTTACTCCACAATACTAACCTAAATGACATATACAAATGCCTATACAGATTACAAATATTCCAAAACATGCATCCTGTTTGCAAAATTCTAACTAAAGTCAAACTGCAAAATAAATATGGCAAAACAATTAACTTTTCGTCCAGAATACAAAGCATTGTGTTAGGGGCAAATCCAACACAAGACATCACTGAGTACCACTCTTCATATTTTCAAGCATGGTGGTGGCTACATCATGTTATGACTATGCTTGTCATCAGCAAGGACTATGGAGTATTTTAGGAAACAAAGAAATGGAACAGATGTAAGCACAGTGAAAATCCTAGAGGAGAACCTGCTTTCCACCTGACACTGGGAGACAAATTCACATTTCAGCAGGATAATAACCTAAACCAAATATAAGTTCCCAAGTGGCCTAGTTAGGGTTTTGACTGGAAAATCTGTGGCAAGACTTAAAAATGGCTGTCTAACAATTATCAACTTGACAGCGCTTGAATATTTTTTTAAGAACATTGTGAAAATATTGTACAATCCAGGTGTGCAAAGACTTACCCAGGAAGACTCACAGCTGAAATCGCTGCCCAAGGAGATTCGAAAATGTATTGACTCAGGGATGTGCATTTCTATTCCAAAAGCATGCCATTATAGGGTATTGTGTGTAGATGGTTGAGACAAAATATATATTTCATCCATTTTGAATTAAGGCTCAAACAAAATGTGTAATAAGTCAAGACATATGAATACTTTCTGAAGGCACTGTACCTCACATGCGACCCGTAATAAGACGGTTTATTAAAACGGAATATCTGACCCCATAAAGATGATTTAGCAATACTGTATGCAAGAGACTATAGTTGACAGTAACAGAAAGGTAAAGAAAGGTCTGAGAATTGTATTTGACTTATTAACATTGTAAAATGTATGAAATCCAGGCATAATATAAGGCATGAAGCTTAAGTTACAATGCTGGCATTAGCAAAGCATCAAGTATCTATTGGTATGATCAGAGAAAGACAAACAATCCATGGCTTGTGCCATGGCCCATAGCTCTTGCGGGAGAGATAGAGAGTGAGAGAGAGATCTATTGGGTGAAATACCAGAGTGCAATCACAGCAGCAATATTTGTGACCTGTTGTCACAAGAAAAGGGCAACCACTGGAGAACAAACACCATTGGAAATACAACCCATATTTATGTTTATTTATTTTCCCTAATGTATTTTAACTATTTGCACATTGTTGCAACTCTCTATATAGACATAATATGACATTTGAAGTGACTTTATTCGTTTGGAACTTTTGTGGATGTCATGTTCACTGTTCATTCTTTTATAGTTTATTTCATTTAGCTTGTTATCTATTTCTGTCACGCCCTGACCATAGAGAGCCCTTGGTTCTCTATGGTGTTTAGGTCAGAGCGTGACTAGGGGGGTGTTCTAGTCATTTTGTTTCTATGTTTTGGGATTGAATGTGGTTAACAATTAGAGGCAGCTGATTGTCGTTGTCTCTGATTGGGGATCATACTTACCTGTTCTCACCTGTTTTGTGGGATATTGTTTAGAGTTAGTGCAGGTAGCACAGCTGTTGTCACTGTTTGTGTCTTGTTTTGTTTGAAAGTTTCACTAAAATAAAGATGTGGAACTTTAATCATGCTGCGCCTTGGTCCGTCTCCACACACCCGTGACAATTTCACTTGCATTGGCAATGTTAACACGTTTCCCATGCCAATAAACCCCCTTGAATTGAATAGAGAGAGCGAGAGAGAGGTCATGGGCTTCTGAGTTCTTCTGAAAAAATGTGAATTAGAGTTGGATAAATGTAGATCAATTCAATCAAAATTCGATACCTAAAATCTTGATTTTGGACAAAATTATCTGAATGGATTATTACTACAAAGGACTATCAAGGCTACTAGGCTACCAAGCTGCTAGTATAGAACAGACCTGGCTGCAACTTCAATTAGAATTGATGTGTGAAGTGAGATGTGTCAAAGCTCTTGAGCCTAACAATGGCAGGAGAGTTTCACAGCCTCCCCCACCCAAATGCAGAGCTCTTTGAAGCCCCCTCTCTCTGTGCAGAGGTCATTACAATAGAGTACCCCATGGATATTAAAAATAACACTGCATAGAATAAGAACAAAACGAAGCTCCTCAAGGACCATTCAGAGACACTATTTGCCTACTGCTACAAAGAGCGTAATGTAAGCAACTTAATTTTCCACACAGACCCCTGGCATGGCACAGTGCTATAAGAGCACACTATGTTAAGAGAGAGGGTATTGGCTCAGGGTGGAACCATAGAATACTAGACATTGAGGAAATTGAAACAACCTCTGTCAACGTTTTCAAGTTTGGGACAGTAATGGTACAGGGCATCCTCAAGCAGTTCCACCAGGACTTTTACGGGATAAAGAGAGAGTACAGCAGGAAGAGCTCTCTCTCTGTGACGACTCCCCCATCCTGAGTGATTCTGATCACCTCTTCAAACTGTCCTGCAGACGAGGATAGTCAACCCCCCAGTACTGAATAAACCCAGGTCCACAACTGCAATGCTCGTCCATCATTGAGAGGGATAAATTCACAGAGCTGGAGAGAGACACTGTGGAGCTCAGAGAGCAAGTCCACACAATCCAGACAGAACAAATTCACAAACCAAACCAGACCAGCACAACAACACCACACAACAGCACCAACAAGATCTGGATGGCTGGATGGCTGAAAGTGGAGATGGACAGCGGTCTGAGAGCGCTGGCTGCACTCTGGACTGAGGTGAGAAAACTTGAGGAGAGAGAGGAACATATGGCACAGCTAATAGCAGTTAAGGAGGAGGGAGAGGCACATATGCAACAAATAACAGCACCGAAGTAGGAGGGAAAGGAACACGTGGGACAGATAACAGCACTAAAGGAGGAGGTGAGAAAGCTGAGGTGTGACAGAGAGCAGGTAACTCCCCCAAAGAAGCCAGGAGAACAGGCAACCTCAGTCCCGGACCACAATCGGACAGACAACACAGGACCCACCAACCCAACAGACCACACCCCTCCTAACAGCTCCCCCTGATAGCCCTCCTGACAACCCACACACATCCACTGAGGACACACACAATCCAGAAATTGTGCTCCTCATTGACTCAAATGGAAAATACATTAAATAGAATAAACTTTTTCCCAAATACAAAGTGGTAAACTCTGTTGCCCAAACACTAAGCATGCCCTGGAGCTGTTGTCAGAGGACAGACTAGGGTCCCCAAGCCACATCCTCATTCACACAGGCACGAATGACCTGAGGGCCCAGCAGGAAATGGTGGCCACAGCACTCAAGGGAGTGACTGAAAAAACTTCTTCCACTTTCCCCAACGCACAATTGGTTATCTCCACCCTACTACCATGAAAAGACATCTGCCACAATACAGCAGGTGAATGCAAGCATTTGCTGGGACTGTGCCTCGAAACCTGATGTCTACCTGGCCCACCACTACACCCAGGACTTGAATAGCCTTTACGAACAGGTCTACCTCTACAAGGCAGCAATCCCAAAATTTGCCAGGGCCCTGAAGGACGTCAGCCACAACCGCAACCCCAGCACCTCACACAGGAGCAATAGAGCAATGGACACCCCGCCAACCACTGAGACACCCTCTCAGACCTGGTAGACCCCCTCCCGAAGGACCTGCACTGAAAGAACCTAACACTCTCAGCACACAAGGGGAGGTGACAATATTCCCTCCCAAATATGTCCCCCTAGACTATGATGAAACAAACCCCAAAAAAGGGTCACAACTCCTGCAGCTCTATCATACGCTCATCATTAGTCAATGGTAGGCTTTGAGGATAATTCCTATGGTAGGTACACCTACAGCTCATCTCTTGGCAGTAGTACTGTAGATTTACTTAATCAATGACTCTCTGAGTGTTCAGTCAGCCCACCAACACCCCTATCAGATCACAGCAAAATCAGTCTACCTGAACAGAGCAATACTCAATCATGAGGCATCAAATCCAAAGGAACTGCACAATATTAAGAAATGCTATAGATGAAAGGAAAGTAGTGTAGAAACCTACCAAAAAAACAATTAGGCAACAACAAAAATTTTAAGCAGACAACCTAAGAAAAGGAAAAAAATTGGCAAATGGTTTGATGACGAATGCAAATACATAAGACAGGAATTGAGAAACCTATCCAACCAAAACATAGACAAGGAAAACCTGAAATTTGCTATCGTGAATCACTAATACAGTACAGAAATACAAAAAAAGAAGAAACAGCACATCAGAAATCATTTCAATGTAATTGAAGAATCCATAGAAATTCCTGGAAATACCATGGAAATACCATCCAACACAAAACTGAGTGAGTAATGTTCAGTCTGAACCTACTGCTGAAACCATAAAGCAAAAGACAATCTCTAGGTAATTTGTTATGTAAAGCTTAACAAATAAGGTTACTAAGTTACCAAGCTGCTAGGACGGAACAGACCTGGCTGCAACTGCAATTAGCATTGATGTGTGAAGTGAGATGTCAAAACTCGTGAGCCTAACAACAGCAGGAGAGTTTTGCAGCCTCCCCACCAAATGCAGAGGCCTTTGAAGCCCCCTCTCTTTGTGCAGAAGTCATTACAATAGAGTACCTCATGGATATTAAAAATAACACTGCACAGAAGAAGCACAAAAATAAACTCCTCAAGGACCATCCAGAGACACTATTTGCTTACTGCTACTAAGAGGGGAATGTAAGCAATTTCATTTTAACAGTATATTTGACCTTTCAGCTTACCTATCAAATCTAAAAATGTCAAGCAGACAACCTAAGAAAATGAAAAACAATGACAAATGGTTTGATGAAGAATGCAAATACCTAAGAAAGAAATTGAGAATCCAATCCAACCAAAACCATAGACAAAGAAAACCTGAGTCTACGCCTTCACTTTCATGAATTTTTAAAACAACACGGAAATAAACCATGGGAAAAGGAACAGCACGTTAGAAATCAGTTCAATGTAATTGACTAATCCATAGAATCTAACAACTTCTGGGAAAATTGGAACACAATAAAACATCTATCCAAAATGGAGATGTATGGATAAACCACTAATCCAATCTTTTTGACAAACAGCAAAAAATATACATGATCGAATCAAGTATTAAAGACTACCAGAACCCACTGGATTCTCCAATTACTTTTGAATGAACTACAGGACAAAATACAAACCCTCCAACCTAAAAAGGCCTTTGGTGTTGATGGTATCCTACATGAAATGCTAAAATATACAGACAAGAAATTCCAATTGGCTATACTTAAACTTTTTAGCACCATCCTTAGCTCTGGCATCTTCCCCAATATTTGGAACCAACGGCTGACCACAACTATCCACTAAGATGGGGACGAATTTGGTCCCAATAACTACTGTGGGATATGCATCAACAGCAACCTTGGGAAAATCCCCAGCATTATCATTAACAGCAGACACTTACATTTCCTCAGTAAAAACAATGTACTGAGCAAATGTTAAATTGGCTTTATACCAAATTACCATACGACAAACCACGTATTCACCCTGCACACTAACTGACAAAGAAACAAAATACAACAAAGGCAAAGTCTTCTCAAGATTTGTTGATTTCAAAAACGATATTATCTAAATGTGTCATGAGGGTCTGCAATACAAATTGATGGAAAGTAGTGTTGGGGGGAAAACATTAGACATTATAAAATGGATGTACACATAAAAGTGCTGGGTTAAAATTGGCAGAAACACATTTCTTTTAACAGGGCCGTGGGGTGAGACAGGGATGAAGCTTAAGCCCCACTCTCGTCAACATATATATCAACAAATCGGTGAGGGCGCTAGAACAATCTGCAACACCCAGCCTCACCCTGCTAGAATCTGAGGTCAAATGTCTACTGTTTGCTGATAATCTGGTGCTTCCCGATCCAAGGATTGCCTACAGCAGCATCTAGATCTTCTGCACAGATTCTGTCAGACCTGTGCCCTGACAGTAAATCTCAGTAAGACCAAAATAATGGTGTTCCAAAAAGGGTCCCAAACCTTCCATAACAAAGCCATCACCTACAGTACAGAGAGATTCCCCTAGACAAGTTGGTCCTGGGGCTCTGTTCACAAACACAAACAGACCCCACAGAGCCCCAGGACAGCAAAACAATTTGACCCAACAAAATAATGAGAAGAAATACTATTTGACACATTGGAAAGATTTAACAAAAAAACATAGCAACCTAGAATACTATTTGGCCCTAAACAGAGAGTACACAGTGGCAGAATACCTGACCACTGTGACTGACCAAAATTAAGGAAAGCTTGTACAGACTATGTACAGACTCAGTGAGCATAGCCTTTTTTTCACTTTTGTTTTTTTATCTATTTCACTTGCTTTGGCAATGTAAACATATGTTTCCCTTGACAATAAAGCATATTGAATTGAATTGAAAGAGAGAGAGAATCTTAGAAATAATCAGAGACCCCTTTATAACATGTGACTTTGGATTCCAAATCTGAGTTGTTGACCAATGGCATTACTGCTAAGTTAACCTCCAATCAGACATCAGACCTACAGGTTGAATGACAACGGCACCTTTACTTCTAAGAGGTGTTACAGAATGGGGGATAGAAAGAACAACACAGAGAACAATAAATTCCTGAGAAGACAAAGCTTTTGCATAGAGTGTAAAGAGTCACTTTGCAAGCTGGGCAGCCCTACATCCAATGCAAATATGGCTAGGGTCTATTTTTCTCCACTTCCTGTCTGACTGATGTGCCCAAGGTAAACTGCCTGTTACTCAGGCCCAGAAGCCAGGAAATGCATATAATTGGTACCATTGGATAGAGAACACTTGGAAATGGTAAAATAATGTATGAGACTATAACACAATTGATATGGTAGGAGAAAATCCAAAGAAAAACGAACCAGATTTTTTTTGAGAGCCCATGCTCTTGCATATGACCCATAGCTTTCTATTGTAATTCCAGCTCCCATATTGCAATTCCTATGGCTTCTACTAGATGTCAACAGTCTTTGTTCAAGGTTTCAGGCTTGTTTCTTCCAAAACGAGGAAAAATATTGAGTTTTGGTACTGGGAGTCAGACTTGAAAATCAGACTGTGCGTGCAACAAAGAGGATGTGCACCTGCTTATTTTGCTATTCTATTGAACATACTTCTTTCCGTATGAAATATTATAGTTTCATTACATTTTAGGGTACCTGAGGATTAAGCATAACATATTCCTTTCTGTGCATGTTGAACGTGTGGATTACTCAAGTCGATGGCGACAACGAAACAGACTTTTGTGGATATAAAGAAGGATTTTATCTAACAAAACAACCATGCATGTTGTAGCTGGGACCCTTTGGAATGCAAATCAGAGGAAGATTTTCAAAAAGTAAGTGAATATTTAAATTGCTATTTGTGATTTTATGAAGCCTGTGCTGGTTGAAAAATATTTTGATGTGGGGTGCCATCCTCAAACAATCGCATGGCATGCTTTTGCTGTAATTTGGACTATGCAGTTAGATGAAAAAGACTACGCTTTTAACCGATATAAAACACTTGTATATACCTAAGTGTTTCATATCCATAATTTTTATGATTATTTATTTGAATTGTGCGCCCTCCAATTTCACCGGAAGTTGTCGACAGGTGTCCCGCTGACGGGACGGAACGCCTAGCCGTAAGAAGTTTTTAAGAATCAAGTTACCACACGGCTTCACCTTGTCTAGGAACTCACAAATAGGCTTGAAATAAAGCTAACCCTTTCCTCTTTTCATTAACCTCTTGAGCTTACTTGAGACGCAGACGTCTCACCTAGAGCTCTAGAAATGCACATGCGCGACGCTATATGCTAATGGTATTAGTTAAAACGATTAAACGTTCATTAAAATACACATGTTTGGTATTAAAATAAAGCTACAGTCATTGTGAATCTAGCCACCGTGTCAGATTTTTAAAATGCTTTTCGGCGAAAGCATGAGAAGCTATTATCTGATAGCATGCAACACCCCAAAAGACCCGTAGGGGATGTAAACAAAAGAATTAGCATAGTCGGCGCTACACAAACCGCACAATAAAATATAAAACATTAATTACCTTTGACCATCTTCTTTCTTTGCACACCTTGATGTCCCATAATCAATACTGGGTCTTTTTTGGATTAAATCGGTCCATATATAGCCTAGATATCGATCTATGAAGACTGTGTGGAAAACGGAAAAAAAGAGCGTTTCATAACGTAACGTCATTTTTTAAAAGTTAAAAATTCGACGATAAACTTTTACAAAACACTTCGAAATACCTTTCTAATGCAACTTTAGGTATAACTACACGTTAATAAGCTATAAAAATCATCAGGAGGCGATGTAAATTCGATAGCCTGCCGTGTGGAAAAATGTCCGGAGAAAAAGACAGACAATGCCTCGGGTCGGTGGTCGGAGAGAATCGTTTCCCTTCGGGCGGATCTACCAAGAATCAATTCAGATTCAAATGAGGAGACTCTATAGATCCTGTGGTAGCTGTAGGTACTGCAAGCTTGGCCAAATATATTACGGTTCACCTTTAACAATTCATGGGAGTGGCGCATGGATACTTTTTTCCATCTCCAGTGATCAGATTTTCCTGCGCTTTTCGATGAAACAGACGTTCTGTTATAGTCACAGCCGTGATTTAAACAGTTTTGGAAACGTCTGAGTGTTTTCTATCCACATATACTAATCATATGCATATACTATATTCCTGGCCTGAGTAGCAGGACGCCAAAATGTTGCGCGATTTTTAACAGAATTTCAGAAAAAGTAGGGGGAAGCTTAAGAAGTTAAACATAGTTGTTTAAGGACACTCCCATCATACAACTATTTATTAAAGACATAACAAGTATATGAATATTTAATTTCACCCACGAAAAATGAAAATATCCCTCTCACCGCAATGTTTTGTGATCCTGACCTGAATTGACCACATGGGTGACCTCTCTTAAAGAAGAAACACATTTGTAAATTATTACACAGCTGCCCAGTTGCACTGTGAGAACCAAAACCGGGCTCCACTACTCAGCAGTTTGAGTGACAGCTCAGACAAATTTCAATTTGAACTGCAGACATGGTTTGATACCCTGGTGCCTCGAGTATTACTCTCACCCGGATCATGCTGAAAAATGAATCAATAAGACATGCTCAACAATTAATCCATGCATTGATTTCTGACTTTAGTTTAATTCAGCAACAAGCAAATATTGTTACATTCAGCAACACTGGCGATGTCTTTGGGCATGGGGTGAGTGTTGTTCATTGATAGGTTGTATGTACACTTAGAAAAAAAGGTTCCAAAAGGCTTATGTGGCTGTCCCCATAGGAGGACCCTGTTTGGTACCATGTACAGTGCCTTCGTAAAGTGTTCAGATCCCTTGATTTTTTTCTACATTTTGTTAGAATACAGCCTTGTTCTAAAATTGATTAAAATGTTTTATTCCCATCAATCTTCACACAGTAACCCATAATGACGAAGCAAAAACAGGTCTAAAAAATGGAAATATCACATGTACATAAGTTTTGAGAACCTTTACTCAGTACTTTGTTGAAGCACATTTGGCATGGATTACAGCCTTGAGTCTTCCTGGGTATGACGCTACAAGCTTGGCACACCTGTGTTTGGAGAGTCTCTCCCATCCTTCTTTGCAGATCCTCGCAAGCTCTGTCAGGTTGGATTGGGAGTGTTGCTGCACAGCTATTTTCAGTTCTCTTCAGAGATGTTCCATCTGGTTCAAGTGAACCTTCGCCCCAGTGTGAGGTCCTGAGCGCTCTTGAGCAGGTTTTCATCAAGCATCTCTCAGAACTTTGCTCTGTTCATCTTTGCCTTATTCCTGACTAGTCTCCCAGTCTCTGATGCTGAAAAACATCCCAACAGCATTATTCTGCCACCACCATCCTTCACCATAGGGATGGTAACAGGTTTCCTCCAGACGTGATGCTGTGCATTCAGGCCAAAGAGTTCAATCTTGGTTTGATCAGACCAGAGAATCTTGTTTCTCATGTTCTGAGAGTCTTTAGATTTCTTTTGGCAAAATCCAAGCTGGATGGCATGTGCCTTTTTCTGAGGAGTGGCTACTGTCTGGCCCCTATACCATAAAGGCCTCATTGGTGTAGTGCTGCAGAGATGGTTTTCCTTCTGGAAAGTTCTCCCATCTCCACGGAGGAACTCTAGAGCTCTGTCAGAGTGACCATGGGGTTCTCGGTCACCTCCCTGACCGAGGCCCTTCTCCCCTGATTGCTCAGTTTGGCCAAGCTACCTGCTCTAGGAAGAGTCTTAGTGGTTCCAAACGTGTTCCATTTAATAATGATATAGGCCACTGTGTTCTTGGGGACTTTCAATACTGCGTAAATTGTTTGGTACCCTTCCCCAGATCTGTGCCCCGACACAATCCTATCTCAGAGCTCTATGGACAATAGCTTCAACCTCATGGCTTGGTTTTTGCTCTGTCATGCATTATAAATGATAGCTAAGGATATGGACAAAATTCTGCCCTTTGATTTCAAATATGCAGAGGGAGTTGAAAAGATCACAGAAGGCTGTGTAAAACCCCTGTCTCCGGATTACATCTTCAAACTAAGGGCAACCATGGCATCCGTGACAGAGAGGGAGAAGCGTTCATCCATGTATACAGGTAACAGTCTAGCTAGCTACATTTTCAGTTATTTTTCTAATTTTGTCAGTCATTTTCATTGCAAGTTAAAGCGTACTGTTAGCTCACCAGCTAACACTATCTGAATGGTCTTTGTAGTAATTTTATTTGTATCTCTGAAAGCTATTTGCAATTCTAGTTATTGCCTAATGTTAGCTAGCTAGTTAACATTAAACCTAGTTGGTTATCTTTAGCTACCTTCAGATTCATGCGTGGTGGCTAGCTTCTGTATGACAATCAGTTTGTATTGCTAGTGAATGAATGTAATTAATTAATTAAATGCTTTTTCCGTGTCAAATCGCCAATTGGCATCCCATCCCTGATGGGATTAATTGGCACATAAACAAACATTACAATTCTTCACTATGGTAATTAAATGATAATTATTCTTCCGGTGTTCTCTGCATTGTGCATAGCATAAAGAGTTTTAAAAAAGTACTGTCAAAATCAATACATCATAGTAAATAAGGTTATCCAAACAATAATTACATCCCTGGAACAGTAAAATAATATACATACATACATACATACATACATACATACATACATACATACATACATACATACATACATACATACATACATAGTATACAGTTGAAGTCAGAAGTTTACATACACTCAGGTTGGAATCATTAAAACTCGTTATTTAACCACTCCACAAATTTCTTGCTCCTACGTCCCATCTAGACATCAGGAAATGCAAATGCACTACGCTACATGCTAATAGCACTCGTTAAAACTCAAACGTTCATTAAAAAACACATGCAGGGTATCAAATTAAAGCTACACTCATTGTGAATCCAGGCCACAAGTCAGATTTTTAAAATGCTTTTCGGCGAAAGCATGAGAAGCTATTATCTGATAGCATGTAACACCCCAAAAGACCCACAGGGGACGTAAACAAAATAATTAGCATAGTCGGCGCTACACAAAACGCACAAATAAAATATAAAACATTCATTACCTTTGACCATCTTCTTTGTTGGCACTCC
Source organism: Oncorhynchus tshawytscha (assembly GCF_018296145.1). Taxonomy (NCBI): domain Eukaryota; kingdom Metazoa; phylum Chordata; class Actinopteri; order Salmoniformes; family Salmonidae; genus Oncorhynchus; species Oncorhynchus tshawytscha. The sequence continues at coordinate 37,188,945 of NC_056434.1, read as the reverse complement.
TTGATGTCCCATAATCAATATTGGGTCTTTTTTTCGATTAAATCGGTCCATATATAGCCTAGATATCGATCTATGAAGACTGTGTGATAAACGGAAAAAAATAGCGTTTCATAACGTAACGGCATTTTTTAAAAGTAAAAAAGTCGACGATAAACTTTCACAAAACACTTCGAAATACTTTTGTAATGCAACTTTAGGTATTAGTACACGTTAATAAGCGATGAAATTCATCAGGAGGCGATGTAAATTCTATAGGTGGTCGTCTGGAAAAAATGCCCGGAAAAAACTCAACCAATACATCCTGTTGGAGGCCGGAGGGAATCGGTTCCCTTGGGTCGGTTCGACCAAGAATCAAATCCGAAGCAAATGAGAAGACTCTAGACATCCTGTGGAAGCTGTAGGTACTGCAACCTCGGCCTCATTTAATACGGTTCACCTTTAACAGTTCCTGGAAGTGGCGCATGGATATTTTTTTCCATTTTCAGTGATCAGATTTTCCTGCGCTTTTCGATGAAACAGACGCTCTGTTATAGTCACAGCCGTGATTTAACCAGTTTTAGAAACGTCAGAGTGTTTTCTATCCACACATACTAATCATATGCATATACTATATTCCTGACCTGAGTAGCAGGGTGCTGAAATGTTGCGCGATTTTTAACAGAATGTTCGAAAAAGTAGGGGGTAGGAGCAAGAGGTTTTAACAAACTATACTTTTGGCAAGTCGGTTAAGGACATCTACTTTGTGCATGACACAAGTAATGTTTCAAACAATTGTTTACAGACAGATTATTTCACTCATAATTCACTGTATCACAATTACAGTGGGTCAGAAGTTTACATACAGTAAATTGACTGTGCCTTTAAACAGCTTGGAAAATTCCCGAAAATTATTTCATGGCTTTAGAAGCTTCTGATAGGTCTTGAAATACATCCACAGGTACACCTCCAATAGGCTAATTTTCATCATTTGAGTCAATCTTTAAACTCAGTGCCTCTTTGCTTGACTTCATGGGAAAATAAAAAGAAATCAGCCAAGATCTCAGAAAAAACATTGTAGACCGCGACAAGTCCGGTTCATCCTTGGGAGCAATTTCCAAACGCATGAAGGTACCACATTCATCTATACAAACAATAGTACGCAAGTATAAACACCATGGGACCACGCAGCCGTCATACCGCTCAGGAAGGAGACACATTGTCTCCTAGAGATGAACGTACTTTGATTTATAAAGTTCAAATCAATCCCAGAACAACAACAAAGGACCTTGTGAAGATGCTGGAGGAAATAGGTACAAAAGTATCTATATCCACAGTAAAATCAGACCTATATCAACATAACCTGAAAGGCCGCTCAGCAAGGAAGAAGCCACTGCTCCAAAACCGCCATAAAAAAGCCAGACTATGGTTTGCAACTGCACATGGGGACAAAAAAATAGTACTTTTTGGAAAAATGTCCTCCGGTCTGATGAAACAAAAATAGAACTGTTTGGCCATAATGACCTTAATTATGTTTGGAGAAAAAAGGGGGAGGCTTGCAAGTCGAAGAACACCATCCCAACAGTGAAGCACGGGAGTGGCAGCATCATGTTGTGGGGGGGTGCTTTGCTGCAGGAGGGACTGGTGCACTTCACAAAATAGATGGCGTCATGAGGACGGAAAATTACGTGGATATATTGAAGCAACATCTCAAGACATTAGTCAGGAAGTTAAAGCTTGGTCGCAAATGGGTCTTCCAAATGGACAATGACCCCAAGCATACATCCAATGTGGTGGCAAAATGGCTTAAGAACAACAAAGTCAAGGTATTGGAGTGGCCATCACAAAGCCCTGATCTCAATCCTATAGAACATTTGTGGGCAGAACTAAAAAAGCTTGTGCAAGCAAGGAGGCTTACGATCCTGACTCAGTTACACCAGCTCTGTCAGGAGGAATGGGACAAAATTCACAACTTATTGTGGGAAGCTTGTGGAAGGCTACCCAAAACATTTGACCCAAGTTAAACCATTTAAAGGCAATGCTACTAAATACTAATTGAGTGTATGTAAACTTCTGACCCACTGGGAATGTGATGAAATAAATAAAAGCTGAAATAAATCATTTGCTCTGCTATTATTATGACATTTTACATTCTTAAAATAAAGTGGTGATCCTAACTGACCTAAGACAGTGAATTTTTACAAGGATTAAATTACAGGAATTGTGAAAAACTGAGTTGAAACATATTTGGCTAAGGTGTATGTAAACTTCTAACTTCAACTGGTCTTACATACATAACATGTACAGATAAATAAATACAGAATAAAATACAAAATCAACAGAATTAATTTGAACCCAGTCTGGCACAAGGACAATATTCATATAAAAGACAATATACAATCTATATACACACATGCCATTTACCACATAGAAGCTAAATATTACATATTAGTTGCCCTTTTTATTTATTCCAGTCTTTACCTAAATATTCCACAAATGGAAATACACAATGGACAAAAAAACATTTAAATTGCCATATAATGCCATATTTAACAAACCTCCAAACAAGCTTCAATACCATACAACACTCCATCCGTGGCCTCCAACTGCTCTTAAATGCTAGAAAAACGAAATGCATACTCTTCAACAGATCGCTGCCCGCACCAGCCTGCCCGACTAGCATCGCTGCTCTGGATGGTTCTGACTTAGAATATGTGGACAACTATAAATACCTAGGTGTCTGGCTAGATTGTAAACTCTCCTTCCAGACTCATTTTAAGCATCTCCAATCCAAAATTAAATCTAGAATCGGCTTCCTATTTCGGAACAAAGCCTCCTTCACTCATGCTGCCAAACATACCATCGTAAAACTGACTATCCTACCGATCCTACCGATCCTACCGACTTCGTCTATGTCATTTACCAAATAGCCTCCAACACTCTACTCAGCAAATTGAATGCAGTCTATCACAGTGCCATCTGTTTTGTCACCAAAGCCCCATATACCACTGCAACCTGAATGCTCTCGTTGGCTGTGTCTCAATATATTTCATTTGTGATTTTCATGAATAGGAAGATTTTCTAGGGATATTTATGTCCGCTTCGTTATGCTAATTAGTTTGAGGCGATGATTACGCTCCCGGATCCGGGTTTGAGAGTCTGTTATCTGGTGTGCTTTCTGAAATAAGAGCAAGTGTATATCGTGGTAGAAAGGGCAATAGAGGATAAAATATTGAGAACATAATTCTCTCGACAAGATGGCACCGGAGGGGATGGCTGCCGTTTAACTTCTTGGTGACAAGGGAGCAGTATTGAGTAGCTTGGATGAATAAGGTGCCCAGAGTAAACTGCCTGCTACTCTGTCCCAGATGCTAATATGTGCATATATTATTAGTAGTATTGGATGGAAAACACTCTGAAGTTTCTAAAACTGTTTGAATGATGTCTGTGAGTATGGCAGGTGAAAACCTGAGAAAAATCCAACCAGGAAGTGGGAAATCTGAGGCTTGTAGTTTTTTTAAAACTCAGACCCTATTGTAGATAGTGGGATATTTGTTATGTTTCACTTCCTAAGGCTTCCACTAGATGTCAACAGTCTTTTGAACTTTGTTTGAGGATTCTACTGTGAAGTGGGACCAAATGAGAGAGGAATAAGTTAGCTCTCGTTCCATTGCTTTTCTACAGACATAGGAATTCTCCGGTTGGAACATTATTGAAGATTTATGATAAAAACTTTGATTCTAAATTTAGTTTGACAAGTTTCTACGGGCTGTAACGGAACTTTCCGTCCGACGTTCGGCGGGAACTTGAACACGCTTTTGGATTTCTTTTTACCGAACGCCCTAACAAAAGAAGCTATTTGGACATAAATGATGGACATTATCAAACAAAACAAACATTTATTGTGGAACTGGGATTCCTGGGAATGCATTCTGAAGATCATCAAAGGTAAGTGAATATTTAGAATGCTATTTATGACTAATGTTGACAACCAATATGGCGGATATCTTTTGGGCTGAAAGCTGTGCTCAGATTATTGCATGGTTTGCTTTTTCAGTTAAGTTTTTTTAAAATCTGACACAGCGGTTGCATTAAGGCAAAGTATATCTCTAATTCCATGTATAACAGTTTTCATCAACATTTATAATGAGTATTTCTGTAAATAGATGTGGCTCTCTGCACATTCACCGCATGTTTTAGAACTACTGAATGTAATGCGCCAATGTAAAATGAGATTTTTTGAAATAAATATGAACTTTATCGAACAAAACATACATGTATTGTGTAACATGATGAAGATCACCAAAGGTTATTGATTAATTTTATCTCTATTTGTGCTTTTTGCGACTCCTCTCTTTTACTGGAAAAATTGCTGTTTTTCAGTGAGTTGGTGGTGACCTAACAATCGTTTGTGGTGTTTTCGCTGTAAAGCATTTTTGAAATCAGATACTGTGGCTGGATTAACAAGAATTTTATCTTTAAAATGGTGTAAAATACTTGTATGCTTGAGGAATTTTATGAGATTATGGTTGTTTTGAATTTGGCGCCCTGCACTTTCACTGGCTGTTGGCGAGGTGGAACGCTACCGTTCCACATATCCCAGAGAGGTTAATGGGCTTGTTTTTTTGTATTTTCCGTAATTTATTTTGTACGTAATGTTGCTGTTACCGTCTCTTATGAACGAAAAGCTCTGGACATCAGAACAGTAATAACTCACCTGGAACTGGACAAATATTATTTCTTTAATGAGTTGGACGAGAGGGATTTACTCCAGACACCCGACAAGACCCTCATACCCATCATTCGCAGGAGAAAGAAACAGATATATCATGGAATGAGATCAGGGAGCCTTGTAAGGATCCGGCAACGAGTGGCTAATCTGCCTTTGCCATCAGAACTATTGGCCAATGTACAATCGCTGGATAATAAAGTGGACGAACTACAAGAACGTATATCCTACCAACAGGACATTCAAAACTGTCATATCTTAGGTTTCACCGAGTCGGGGCTGAACGACGACATGAATAACTTGCGGGTTATACACTGTATCGACAGGATAGAACAGCAGCCTCTGGTAAGACAAAGGGTGGCAGGCTATGTATATTTGTAAACAGCTGGTGCACGATATCTAACGAAATCTCAAGGGTTTGCTCGCCTGCTGTAGAGTATCTCATGATAACCTGGAGAGTATACATCTGTATTATTCGTAGCTGTCCATTAACCACCACAAATCGATGCTGGCACTAAGACCGCACTCAATGAGCTATATACAGCCATAAGCAAACAGGAAAATGCTCATCCAGAGGCGATGCTTCTACTGGCCGGTGACTTTAATTCAGGGAATCTTAAATCCATTTTACCTCATTTCTACCAGTATGTTAAATGTGCAACCAGAGGGAAAAAAACACTAGACCACCTTTACTCCACACACAGAGACACGTACAAAGCTCTCCCTCACCCTCCATTTGGAGAATCTGACCATACTTCTATCCTCCTGATTCCAAGCAAAAACTAAAGCAGGAAGCACCTATGACTTGGTCAGATGTCGCAGATGCTAAGCTACAGGACTGTTTTGCTAGCACAGACTGGAATATGTTCTGGGATTCTTCCAATGGCATTGAGGAGTACATCACATCAATCACTGCCTTCATCAATAAGTGCATAGATGACGTCATCCTCACTATGTACCCCAGCCAAAAACCATGGATTACAGGAAACATCTGCACTCAGCTAAAGGGTAGAGCTGCCGCTTTCAAGGAGCGGGACTCTAACCTGGAAGCTTATAAGAATTCCCGCTATGCCACCCGATGAACCATCAAACCGAAACGTTGCAAGATCGAATCCCCGAGCTGACAAGGTAAAAATCTGGCATTCTGCCCCTGAACAAGGCAGTTAACCCACCGTTCCTAGGCCGTCATTGAAAATAAGAAGATGTTTTTAACTGACTTGCCTAGTTAAATAAAGGTGAAATAAATAAATACAGGACTAAGGTTGAATCGTACTACACCGGCTCCGATGCTCATCGGATATGGCAGGGAATCATTTTTGTCAACATCCTCTAGATTGCAGAGCACCAAATTCCAATTAAATTACTAAAAATATTTAATTTCCATGAAATCACAAGTGCAATAAAGCAAAACACAGATTAGCTTGTTGTTAATCCACATGGTGTGTCAGATTTTAAAAAAGCTTTAAAGAGAAAGCAAACCAAGTGTTTATGTAAGGTTTCTCTCTCAGCAGACAAGTAGATTGGTCACGAAAGTCAGAAAAGCAATAAAATGAATCGCTTACCTTTGATGATCTTCGGATGTTTGCACTCACGAGACTCTCAGTTCCATAAAGATTATTTTTTACATCCAAAATACCTCCATTCGGTTTGCGCATTATGTTCAGTAATTCACAGGCTCGAGCAGTCACGATGGGGCAGATGAAAATTCCAAATAGTATCTGTAAAGTTCGTAGAAACATGTCAAACCTTTTTTATAATCGATAATATTTCAACCGGACCGTAGCTTTTTCAATAGGAGAGAGAGAGAAAATGTCTGCTCCAAGCTGTTGGTGCATGCAAAACTCTGCTGGCGCTCAGCTATCCATTGACGTGATGTGATCGTTCTCGCTCATTTTTCAGAATACAAGGCTGAAACTATGTCTAAAGACTGTTCACACCATGTGGAAGCCATAGGGAAAGGAATCTGGTTGATATCCCTTTAAATGTAGGGAAGGCATGCAATGGAACAGGGATGTTTCAAAATAAGAGGCACTTCCTTGTTAGATTTTCCTCAGGTTTTCACCTGCAATATCAGTTATGTTATACTCACAGACAATGTTCTGACAGTTTTGGAAACTTTAGGGTGTTTTCTATCATAATCTGACAATTATATGCATATTCTAGCTTCTGAGCCTGAGAAATAGGCAGTTTAATTTGGGACGTTTTTCATCCAAACAACAAAATACTGCCCCATACACTCAACAGGTGAAAGCACTTTGTGTGTGTGAAACCAACAATTGTGATCATGTCATACATTATATGAAAAAACATGAAAAGTTTAACATTACTAATACACACAAGAATAATGGTTCAATATAGTACCAGATGGGGGTTCTTTGGTGATATATACACTGAGTGTACCCACTCCCCTTTTCCCCTCAGAACAGCCTCACTTCATTGGGGCATGGACTCGACAAGGTTTCGAAAGCGTTCCACAGGGATGCTGGCCCATGTCGACTCCAATGCTTCCCACAGTTGTGTCAAGTTGGCTGGATGTCCTTTGGGTGGCGGACCATTCTTGATACACACAGGAAACTGTTCAGCATGAAAAAGACAGCAGCGATGCAATTCTTGACACAAAGCGGGGCGCCTGGCACCTACTACTATACATAGTTCAAAGGTGCTTAATAAATCCTTTGTCTTGCCTATTCACCCTCTGAATGGCACACATACCTCAATGCTTTAAAATAATTTTTGTACCTGATTGAACTCGATTTAACAATTTAACAATGTAACAATTACATCCAATAGGCATTATAGCTTTCACCTGGTTTAGTTTATATCATGGAAAGAGCATGTGTCCATAATGTTTTGTACACTCAGTGTATAACCCTTTTTTGAAGGTTCAATAAAGAACCATGCTCATAAGATTTTAAATGGAACCTGTATGGTGCTATAAAGAACCCTTTCCTACGGTTCAATAAAGAACAATTCAAGTAGGTTCTATATAGCACCAAAAAGGTTTCTGCTATGGCTATATCAGCAGTTCCCAAACTAGTAGTCACATCAACAGTGAAGGGGCGACTCCGGGACGCTGGCCTTCTTGGCAGAGTTTCTCTGTGTCTGTGCCCAGTGTCTGTGTTCTTTTGCCATCTTAATCTTTTATTTGTATTGGCCAGCCTGAGATATAGCTTTCTCTTTGCAACTCTGCCTAGAAGGCCAGCATCCCGGTGTCACCTCTTCACTGATGACGTTGAGACTGGTGTTTAACAAGTACAATTTAATGAAGTTGCCAGTAGTGGACTTGTGAGGCGTCTGTTTATCAAACTAGACACTAATGTACTTGTCCTCTTGCTCAGTTGTGCACCGGGGCCTCCAAATCCTCTTTATTCTGGTTAGAGCCAGTTCTGTGCCGTTCTGTGAAGGGAGTAGTACAGAGCATTGTACAAGATCTTCAGTTTCTTGGCAATGTTTCACATGGAATAGCCTTCATGTCTCAGAGCAAGAATAGACTGACGAGTTTCAGAAGAAAGTATTTGTTTCTAGCCATTTTGAGCCTGTAATCGAACCCACAAATACTGATGCTCCAGATACTCAACTAGTCTGAAGAAGGCCAGTGTTATTGCTTCTTTAATCAGTACAACAGTTTTCAGCTGTGCTAACATAATTGCAAAAGGGTTTTCTAATGATCAATTAGCCTTTTAAAATTATAGACTTGGATTAGCTAACACAACGTGTCATTGGAACAGATGGTTGCTGATAATGGGCCTCTGTACGCCTATGTAGATATTCCATAAAAAATCTGCCGTTTCCAGCTACAATAGCCATTTACAACATGAACAATGTCTACACTGATCATTTTAATGGGCAAAAATTGCTTTTCTTTCAAAAACAAGTACATTTCAATGTGACCCCAAACTTTTGAACATATCATAATATTGTAAACCTTAAACATTAAAAAATACAAATTCAAACAGAGCACTCTTAAATCATGGGAAAAGGCCGCACTTTCATGGTTGACTTGAATCATTCCCATGAGGAATGCCTAGGCCCGCTACACTATGAAACCACACACTATTACAAAGTCTTTGATATTACCGGCCACAATTTATATGGTGAAAACAATGTGTGGTGAGGAAAAGGCACAGAAAATCAAACCAATACCCTTCTCAGATAACACTGTAAAACGAAAAATGTATGCTTTTACTAGCAATCTAAAGGAAACTCTGACTGAATGACTCAAACTCCCCAGCGTATACCCTCCAAATAGATAAATAAACTGTGGGGGCCGAGATGCCCATGTATTGACTTTTGTTCGCTGTACATGTCTGGGGAAGCTATTCTCAAGGACACACTGTTCTGTCTCATGATTACCGAAAATGGAATGGCACAGGGGATGTTCAGTGTGCTGTGTGGCTATATTGGCAACAACAACAAATGTGTCTCCCACTATGGACGCATTGTATGATACGCCGAGAGCAACTGGCGGCCAAAGAGCTGAGCACAGAACTCAAAGATATACTGGAGCAGGTAACTTCAATTGCAAACTATACTGAACAAAAATATAACCGCAACTATTTCAACGCTTTTACTGAGTTACAGTTCATTTAAGGAAATCAGTCAATTTAAATCATTTAATTATGCCCTAATCTGTGGATATCACATGACTGGGAATTGGCGCAGCCATGATATGGCCTGTGAGGGCATAGACCCACCAATTTAGGAGCAAGGCCCACCCACTGGGGAGCCAGGCGCAGCCAATTAGAATGAGTTTTTCCCCACAAAAAGGGCTTTATTACAAACATAAATCCTCAGTTTCATCAGCTGTCCAAGTGGCTGGTCTCAGATGATACTGCAGGTGAAGATGCCAGATATGGAAGTCCTTGGCTGGCGTGGTTACATGTGGTCTGTTGTTAGACGTGGTCTGAGGCCGGTTGGATGCACTGCCAAATTCTCTGAAATGACATTGGAGGCAGCTTATGGTATAGAAATGAACATGCAATTCTCTGGTGAACATTCCTCTAGTCAGCATGCCAATTGCACGCTCCCTCAACTTGAGACATCTGTGGCCATCTGTGACAACAATGCACATTTTAGAGTGCCCTTTTATTGATCCCAGCACAAGGTGTACCTGTGTATTGATTATGCTGTTTAATCAGGTTCTTAATATGTCACACCTGTCAGGTGGATGGATTATCTTAGCAAAGGAGAAATGCTCACAAACAGATGTAAACAAATTTGTCCACAAGATTTGAGAGAAAGAAGCTTTTTTTTATACATACAGTATGGAACATTTCTGGGATCTTTTATTGCAGCTCATGAAACATGGGACCAACACTTTACATGTTCCGTGTATAAGTTAACCATATCTACTGCTCGCAAGCCTGCTCACAACATTCTGTGGAGCAATGGGCTCAGAGCATGACAAAGGAAACATTTTTCACATTGAGAGAGCAACTGTTGTCATTCACAATGGATCTAATAAAAAAGAGACTTGAATGTCTTTCTGTGTAATGAAAAGAAAATGTATCTCCTTGCCTATATAACAGACATATTTATTAAACTGAACAAAGCATGCAGGGGAAATACAAAAACGTTCTACATGTGAGTGACTGAATTAGTGCATTCAGAGGAAATAATTATTATTGGAGAGTCTTTCAAAAGTTAACCGTACACCTTTTCCCACGGCTATGCAAGTGTGATGACTGCTCACCTCCAGTGCTTGGAAGAGCACTTTGGGAACTACTTCCCAATACTTTTGACTGTGAACCTGGCTCAGTTCACATCCTGGTAAGTTAAATTAAAAAGCTGATTAAACTGTCATGTGAATGAATGCTGCAAACAACACATTCACAGGTCACTACAGAGGAGTTTTGGTTCGACTCAAATAGCCTGCCATTTCCCTCTGAGAATTAATGCCACGGTCAAAACAACTGGAAACTTAGAATGTACTACTCAAAATCTCAGACTTCTGACTTCAGAATGTTCAAGAAAACTGTGAAACAATACTATATGTCAATGGCTATATCACACAATGTTTAATGGTCTAACACAACACATTAGTTAAACTGGTATGACATTCTCTCTCACGGTTGCACAAAAGTGGTGTGCAAAACACGCCCCACAATATTCTAATGAGCTGCCTCCCCTACATTTGAATTATCACTAAAAGAGCAAAGAACCCTTTTGTGATCTGTAAACAACCATTGAAGAGCTCAAAGGGTTCTTTGAGTCATTAATGTTCCAAATAGAACCATCACCCCCATTTTTTGTGTAGCTAGTAGCCTAGTCAAGAATGCAGCAGTGCAATATTGGCACGCAATATTTTGTTACAGACCAACCAACCAAACAATTAAATCTTGAATTTTTAGGCTTAAAATATCCCTCTAGTGTCCAGTGTTGACACATTTTAAGAAATGCCATTGGTTGGTGGATATAAAGTCTAAGATCATTCATTGGCTGATAAAGAAGTTGTGCCAGTATATAATCATTAGCACCTGTTGAGGTTAGCATAAGGCTAACATGTGCCATGTTATCTGATGGGACCAGCTACAATTTAGTGTTCTGTCACATGCAAGTACATCAATGCTTTTCAGTGGCTGATATGCATTTTGTGAGCGAGAACCCATTGAACTTGAAATGCTTGCTTATATTTGCAAGAATATGGCCCCACTGTTTTAATTACAAGAAGTCAGTTGTGGTGGTGCATATGTAGAAAAGTCGGTATCTGTAGGTTTTAAATCAATATAATAAACATTGGGATGTGACCTGACTGCATTACAGGAGCACTAACGTAGAACTTCCAGTCTTGTAAAAAAATCCAATATCAACAACCTTCATGCAATGAAAGATTGAAATAGGAGTTCATTTCAGGTTCCAAGAAAATACATTTTGTTCTCTTCAGATGAAAAGATACATGAAGGAGAAGATGCTGGCAATATGGACAAAGTCAATAAAATAGCAGGTAATATAATGGAATGTATATATGTGTTTATGGAGAGTAAACTCAGGTAAACCTCATATGTTAACTATTTGTTTTCAGACTCAGATGGCTGGGGAAATGAAGCAATGTAGTGTAACATTGGTAATACATGCATGTTAATAGTTTTTTTACTCAAAAGGTTATAATGTTCTTGATTGGAGAAGCTGGATTGTGGTCCTGAGGAATATATGGTTGTTTTAGAGATGAGAACATTTGTAGTGTGGCATGGTAACATGTCAAATATATGGACGTTAATGCAAAAATGAAAATGAAGCTGTTTTAAAGTGTGAATTGAGTGTCATCTCATTAAACATGGACAGTGAAGTGGTTAAATGAAAAGGATTGTGCAGCAAAAGGCTAATGGTTGTAAATTCTGAAGTGCATGTATGACATAGCATTTAGCCCCAAAGAACAAAGAGCAATTCAAATACATATCACTAATCAAGTGGAATACAAATACAGTCATTTAATGAATCTCTGTGTGGGTGTATTTATGCAAGTGAGAGAGAGAGATGAAAAGGATAAGTGTGTTTATCATGTACTAGAATAATTAAAGACGATTCCTTCCTTGCATTGGAACAAGTTGTTGAAATGAAAAAGTATAATGGTAGAAAATGTTTCTTTGATTGGCATCATAATGCATCTTAACTGCATTTATTAAATTTACTACACTAAGCCTAAGCTTCCAACTATTCCAGCAAGCTCTGTTGAAGTAATGCATGAGGAAGACTTCATAAGAGCACTACACACACGTCAGCTAGATGGATGACCTTGAACATAAGACAGAATAATAGCAACATGAATTTTGGGCGCCAGTATCATGATATGCATGTATGCCAGAGCCCAGAAGCTAACTCCGGTCCAGCCATCCAACATGGAAGCACTGAGGTGGGGGTGGTCAGGAGAAGGTGCGGGTGTGATGCTTGGCTCGCGTGGCTCTGAAGAGGTATGTGAAATCGATCCTATTTAAGCTGGTGACAGTTCATTATACCTCCATCAAAGTACATTTGAGAGAAATTAGCCTTGTGGTATCGGTGAGACTCACAACCCAAGGTGCCTTCCTCAGGCCTGTTTCTTTTTGAAATGAATGCATTGCTGTTTGGATCTCACTGCAGTTTGTTCGTTTTCCTGTAGGTTTTCTATGTTGTATAATATTTTAACAACAAAAAGAAGTCAATCCACAAAGTAGCCACTACAGAAAGTAGTCCTTACAGACCGTAGTCCCTTCAAAGTAGTGCATTCAGATATTAGTACATTCTTTGAGAAATCAGTCACTACAGAAAGTAGTCCTTCCAAAAAGTAGTCGGCCAGATATTAGTCACTTATTTGATAAATGAGTCCTTCCAGAACGCAGTCGCTCGACAAAAAAATCCCATGTTTTCCCTTCCACTTCACTTCTGTATGTCATCAAATTGCATTTGTCACATACATTGAAATGCTTACATATGAGTCCTTTTTCAACAATGCAGAGTTAAAGATAAAAAAATAAAATACATTTTTTTGAATTAGTGATGCAAGGAATAAATACAAAGTGAATAATGAATGACAATGATGAGTAAAAATAAAATGGCTATATACAGGGAGAACTAGTACCAAGTTGATGTGCATGGGTATGAGGTAATAGAGGTAGCTATGTATACATACATTAGGTAGGGTTAAAGTGGTTAGGAAACATGATAGACGATAGACAATAGCAGCAGCAGGTAGCCATTTGATTAGCTATTAAGCTGTCTTGTTTAGCAGTCTCATGGCTTGTGTGTAGAAGTTGTTCAGGGCCCTGTTGTTTCCAGACTTGGTGCACTGGTACCCCCTTCTGTGTGGTAGCAGAGAGAAGAGTTCTATGGCTTGGGTGGCTGGAGTTGAACATTTTTGGGGCCTTCCTCTGACACCACCTGATATAGAGGCCCTGGATTGCAGGGAGCTCGGCCCCAGTTACAGTATGTACTTGGCTGTACTCACCACCCTCGTAGCACCTTGTGGTTGGGTGCCTTGCAGTTGCCGTAGCAATCGGTTATGAATTCAGTCAAGATGCTCTCAATGGTACAGCTGTAAACATTTTTGATGATCTTAGGACCTATGCCAAATCTTTTCAGTCTGTGAGGGAGAAGAAACACAGTCGTGCCCTTTTTACAACTGTGCGGGTATGTGTGTACTATGTTAATTCCTTAGTGATGTGGACACTGAGGAACTTGAAGCTCCTGACCCGCTCCACTAACGCTCCATCAATGTGGATGGGGGCATGTTCACCCCTTCGTTTCCTGTAGTCCACGATCAGCTCCTATGTCTTGCTGACTTTGAGGAAGAGATTGTTGACCTGGCACAACTCTGCTAAGGTCTCTGACCTCCCTATAGGCTGCCTCATCGTCGTTGGTGATCAGTCCTACCACTGTCGTGTCTTAAGCGAACTTGATAATGGTGTTGGAGTCATGGATGAAAAGTGACGACAGAAGGGCACTAAGCACATACCCCTGAGGGGCCACCCGTGTTGGTGGTCAGGAAGTCCAGGATCCAGTTGCAGAGGGAGGCGTTCAGTCCCACGGTCCTGAGCTTGGTGATGGGTTTGGAGGGGACTACGGGGTTGAATGCTGAGCTATAGTCAATGACCAGCATTCTTACATACAGTATGTGTTCCTTTGTAAAAACGGTGGTGAGGGCAGTGTGGAGCGTAATAGATATTGCCACATCTGTTTATTTGTTGGGGCGGATTTGCAATTGGAGTGGGCATAGAGGGCATTTAACTTGTCTGGTAGGCACGCATCACTGGGCAACTTGTGGCTAGGTTTGCCTTTGTAATGCCTGATAGTTTGCAAGTCCTGCCATTTCCGTCGAGTGTCAGAGAAGGCGTTGTAGGATTTGATCTTAGTCATATATTGACGGCTCGTTGGAGGTCGGAGTGGGATTTCTTGAAGTGTCCGGATTGGTATCCCTCTCCTTGAAAGCAGCAGCTCTAGCCTTTAGCTCAGGGCGGATGTTGCCTGTAGTCCATAGTTTCTTTTTTGGGGTATGTACAGTATATGTATGGTTGACGTCGTCGATGCCCTTATTAATGAAGCTGGTGACTGATGTGATAAACTCCTCAATGTTATTGGCTGAATCCTGGAACACATTCGAATCTGTTCTAGCGAAACAGTCCTGTAGATTAGCATCCACTTCATCAGAACACTTCACTGGTCAAATCAAATTTTATTTGCCACGCGCCGAATACAAGTTGAGACTTTACTTAACCAACAGTGCAGTTCAAGAAGACGACACTATTTACCAAGTCGGCTAAAATAAAAATTAACACAATAAAAATAACGAGTCTATAAACAGGGGGCACCGGTACTGAGTCAGTGTGCAGGGGTACAGGCTAGTTGAGGCAATCTGTACATGTAGGTGGGGGCGAAGTGACAATGCATAGGTAACAAACAAACAGCGAGTAGCAGCAGTGTGCAAGATGGGGGGAGTGTCGGTGTAAATTAGCCAGCTGCAAATTTTATGAATTGTTCAGCAGTCTAATAGCTTGAGGTAGAAGCTGTTGGGGAGCCTTTTGGTCCTAGGTTTGGCGCTCCGGTATCGCTTGCCATGCGGCAGCAGAGAAAACTTGGGTGACTGGAGTCTCTGACAATTTTATGGGCTTTCCTCTGACACCGCCTATTATATAGGTTCTGGAAGGCAGGAAGCTTCATGTACTGGGCCGTTAGTACTACCCTCTGTAGCGCCTTATGGTCAGATGCCATACCAGACGGTGATGCAACCGGTCAGGATGTTCTCGATGGTGCAGCAGTAGAACCTTTTGAGGATCTGGGGGCTCTGACTCTCTTGGTATATTTGGATTATGATAGTTTTTTGGTGATGTGGACGCCAAGGAACTTGAAACTCTCGACCAACTCAGGCCAACAACTGCTGTGTCATCGGCTAACTTAATGATGGTATTGGAGTCATGTTTGGCCATGCAGACATGTGTGAACAAGGAATACAGGAGGGGACTAAGTACACACCCCTGAAGGGCCCCAGTGCTAAGGATCAGCGCTAAGGATCAACGTGTAGTTGCCTACTCTTACCACCTGGGGGCGGCCCATCAGAAAGTCCAGGGTCCTTAGCTTAGTGATGAGCTTCGTGGGCACTATGGTGTTGAACGCTGAGCTGTAGTCGATGAACAGCATTCTCACATAGGTGTTCCTTTTGTCCAGGTGAGAAAGGGCGGTGTGGTGTGCGATTGAGAATGCGTCATCTGTGGATCTGGGGGTATGCGAATTGGAGTTAGTCTGGGGGGATACTGTTGATGTGAGCCATGACCAGCCTTTCAAAGCACTTCATGGCTACCAACATGAGTACCACGGGGTGGTAATCATTTAGGCAGGTTACCTTCACTTCCTTGGGCACAGGAACTATGGTGGTCTGCTTGAAACCTTTAGGTATTATAGACTCGGTCAGGGAGAGGTTGAAAATGTCAGTGAAGACACATGACAGTTGGGCCGCATCTGCTTTGACTACACGTCCTGCTAATCCATCTGGCCCAGTGACTTTGTGAATGTTGACCTGTTTAAAGGTTGTATTCATATTGGCTACCGAGAGCGATATTACACAGTCATCCAGAACAGCTGGTGCTCTCGTGCATGCTTCATTGTTGCTTGCCTCAAAGTGAGCCTAAAAGGCATTTCGCTCATCTGGTAGGCTTGCGTCACTGGGCAGCTTGCGTCTGGGTTTCCCTTTGTAATCCGTAATAGTTTTCAAGCACCGCCACATCAGACAAGCGTCAGTGCCGTTGTAGTAGGATTTAATCGTAATCCTGCTTTGCTTGTTTGATGGTTCGTCTGAGGGCATAGCGGAATTTCTTATTAGCATCTGGATTAGTCTACCGCTCCTAGCCGGCAGTTCTAGCCTTTAGCTCGATGCGGATGTTGCCTGTAGTCCATGGCTTCTGTTTGGGATATGTACGTACAGTCACTTTTTCGGATGACATCATCGACGCACTTATTGATGAAGCCAATTGCTGAGGTGGTGTATTCCTCAAGAACATATTCCAGTCTGTGCTAGCGTAGCATCCGTGTCATCTGACTCCTTCCGTATTGAGCGAGTCACTGGTACTTCCTGTTTGAGGTTTTTCTTGCAAGCTGGAAACAGGATAATAGAGTAATGGTCTGATTTGACAATGGGAGGGTGAAATGGAATAAAGATGTTATAGAGTTATGTCACCTCCTGTTGGCATGCTGGAAATTGGCCATGAGAAACGCCGCCTCTGACTGTGCATTTTCTTGTTTGCTTATTGCCCTATACAGCTCGTTGAGTGTGGTCTTAGTGCCTGCAATGGTTTTTGGTGGTAAATAGACAAAAACTATAGTATGGTCCGCAGCTTATCCTGAGATATTCTAAATCAAGCGGGAAAAAACTCAAGACTTCCTTAACATGAGAGACTACCCTTCCATTGAAATGTATATACTTGTCCTTGTTAAGCCACAACTCTGAGGAACATAAGATATTCATGTTTTTACATCTCGTTGTAAGGGCAGTCTCGAACGGAGCTCAACCTGTTTCTTCTCCAGTGATTGCAGACCGCCACTGGCGAATGTATGTGCCCATCTCTTTTCGCTGCTGCTTCCTCTTTTGAGTTCTGGGGATCAGGGCTGGAGTAGGCAGATTGTCCAGAGCTGCCGACTCATTGTAGTAGAAATGTTCATCCAAATTGAGGATAATGAATGCTGATCTGATGTCCAGAAGCTGTTTTTGGTCATATGAAATTATGGCAGAGACATTATGTACAACAACAGTTCAAATCAGCGTAAAACAATTGCTCAGGAGCCCATAAGAAAGCTGCTATCCCCTGCTAGGCCCTCTTGTTAGCTTACGCATGCCATACATTTTTCAAAATCCATTCCATTATTGGGTTTATGACCATATTCAACCATTGAAGACCTGGAAGTGGGACCTTGTGCAGTTACTCTCTGGTCACTGTGATAGTTTTAATGGGTAATCATTAGTGTGAGGTTGGACTCCACTTGATTAGGTGTCATAGGTAAAGGCAGAAACCATCACACTAATGTGTAATTGAGTTTTGAACGACACTATCATCTTCAGGAAAGAGGGGATAAAATAATGACCCAATCATTATTTACTGGGGTTGGAGCAAGCTTTTTCAGAAATGTGAAATTTCATATTTTCCATGTCAGTTCACTTTACGGGTAATAATTGGCTGAGGACAACAGGCATGCTGACCGTGTTACTGTAGTTTGGCAAATTACTTTAACCAGTCCAGGTGTTGATTCCCCATTTTTACAGGCATCTATAATCCTCTGACAAATTGTCGAGGAGGAAAAAAGGACAAAGGTAAATAGATTGGAGAGTGATATAGACAAAATTGCACATCTTATAGACAAAATTGGAAACCAGATTTAGTCGAATGCCTAAGATGATTATGTATTCAAATTACTACTTAAAATAAATCTAATTATGAAAATGATGTAGGGAGATAATACATTGTTTAAATGTCGTGTGTACAATCAAATTATTAGGTTATTTCACCAGTCAGATCTCGCTTAACCTAATTGCAATTTGCCATGCATTCTAGTCAGAAATACTACACTTCTAAAGTGGCATTCAGCAGTTGAAACAATAACAAAGCCAACTCACCACCCCTGTTTTGTTAAAAAGCTGAGGCATGGGGCTGGAGAAATGTAACCACGCTCAAATTCATAGACTGAGCGGAGCGATGGATGCAAGGACTGACCACCCATGATATCAAAATTATGGTTTTAACCATGTTTTGAGGCTATATAGTGTTTGTACTTTGTACATGTACTTTGTTTACCTACATTGGAGTAAAACAAGCTTATATTTTGGCTTTTGATGGGGTACAACAGTTGAACTAAGCTTGAGGCATTTATAAGTTATATTCTTCAACTGCTGATTGCCCCTTTAAAAAGGATGCCTTATCTCTAGGAAAATAAGTCACAAGCACCTATCAACAACACAGGCTTTATGAGGAATGCAAAGTTTAATCACACTAACCAACTTCCTGTTCATAAACAGGCACTTACACTGATTGTCACTCTCTCTCACAACAATGTAGAGGACTGTTACTATATGTTCATCCCCCACCACCCCACTGACCCCTCTGTGTTCCATGACACTGTCTATGAGATGTGAGGAGCCTAGTAGTTTTCCTGGGTTGGACCACCTGAGGGGCAGTGACACAGGACACCATCACCTCCCTATCATGGCCATGCCACAGCCCACTCAGGGACCACATCAGCGGGCGTTGATCAATCAGCAGGCAAGGCATGCATCTGCTGTGACCCACTGACTCACCACTTGGACTGCTTCCCGGAACCACCGGCCGTCCTCCAACAGCAGAGCAGAACCTGCCCCGGTGCTGCCAGAGTGATGCAGTGTCAGAGGGGCTGGCATGGAGGGAGGTACGGCGATGGAGGATGGAGGTGTGGAGGAGTGGATGAAGGAGAAAGTGGATAGAGGGGGCAGGCAGGTGGAAGGAGGTAGGTATGGAGAAGGTGAGAATGGATGGGTAGGCGAAGGTATGGAGATAGAGGAGTGAGTAATTAAGCATGGAAGTAGGTGGGAAGGGGAGTGTATTTCAACAGTTGTACAAGACAGACCTTAGCATGAGTTCAGCGTCAGCTGCTCTGTTCTTTGTTTCAGTCTTTGCTCATGAGTAGGTACTAATCCATCTCTACAGTCTCCATAGGCAGCCAGACATATATAGCACCCCGCCCCTGGAGGTCTGGAGTTGTTGTACTTGCCTTGGTATGATCTTATTGTTTATCCAAATAAAATACCTTTCCATGGCAATGATACACAGTAGGACTGGTATTGACTAGTGATAGTGACAGATACTGAGGCTAAAACACTTTAGATTAGAGGTCGACTGATTATGATTTTTCAACGCCGATAACGATTATTGGAGGACCAAAAAAAGCCGATACCGATTAATCAGCCAATTTTTTTTATTTATTTTTTATTTGTAATAATGACAATTACAACAATACTGAATGAACACATCAACTACTAAAATTTGATCATATTACTCCAGTGCTAGCCTCTCTACACTGGCTTCCTGTCAAAGCAAGGGCTGATTTCAAGGTTTTACTGCTAACCTACAAAGCATTACATGGGCTTGCTCCTACCTATCTCTCTGATTTGGTCCTGCCGTACATACCTACACGTACACTACGGTCACAAGACGCAGGCCTCCTAACTGTCCCTAGAATTTCTAAGCAAACAGCTGGAGGCAGGGCTTTCTCCTATAGAGCTCCATTTTTATGGAACGGTCTGCCTACCCATGTGAGAGACGCAAACTCGGTCTCAACCTTTAAGTCTTTACTGAAGACTCATCTCTTCAGTGGGTCATATGATTGAGTGTAGTCTGGCCCAGGAGTGGGAAGGTGAACGGAAAGGCTCTGGAGCAACGAACCGCCCTTGCTGTCTCTGCCTGGCCGGTTCCCCTCTTTCCACTGGGATTCTCTGCCTCTAACCCTATTACAGGGGCTGAGTCACTGGCTTACTGGGGCTCTCTCATGCCGTCCCTGGAAGGGGTGCGTCACCTGAGTGGGTTGATTCACTGTCTGGGTCATCCTGTCTGGGTTGGCGCCCCCCTTGGGTTGTGCCATGGCGGAGATCTTTGTGGGCTATACTCAGCCTTGTCTCAGGATGGTAAGTTGGTGGTTGAAGATATCCCTCTAGTGGTGTGGGGGCTGTGCTTTGGCAAAGTGGGTGGGGTTATATCCTTCCTGTTTGGCCCTGTCTGGGGGTGTCCTCGGATGGGGCCACAGTGTCTCCTGACCCCTCCTGTCTCAGCCTCCAGTATTTATGCTGCAGTAGTTAATGTGTCGGGGGGCTAGGGTCAGTTTGTTATATCTGGAGTACCTCTCCTGTCCTATTCGGTGTCCTGTGTGAATCTAAGTCTGCGTTCTCTAATTCTCTCTTTCTCTCTCTCTCTCGGAGGACCTGAGCCCTAGGACCATGCCCCAGGACTACTTGACATGATGACTCCTTGCTGTCCCCAGTCCACCTGGCCGTGCTGCTGCTCCAGTTTCAACTGTTCTGCCTTATTATTATTCGACCATGCTGGTCATTTATGAACATTTGAACATCTTGGCCATGTTCTGTTATAATCTCCACCCGGCACAGCCAGAAGAGGACTGGCCACCCCACATAGCCTGGTTCCTCTCTAGGTTTCTTCCTAGGTTTTGGCCTTTCTAGGGAGTTTTTCCTAGCCACCGTGCTTCTACACCTGCATTGCTTGCAGTTTGGGGTTTTAGGCTGGGTTTCTGTACAGCACTTTGAGATATCAGCTGATGTACGAAGGGCTATATAAATACATTTGATTTGATTTGATCAATAAAATCATTTAGCCTCAAATAAATAATGAAACATGTTCAATTTGGTTTAAATAATGCAAAAACAAAATGTTGGAGAAGAAAGTAAAAGTGCAATATGTGCCATGTAAGAAAGCTAACATTTAAGTTTCTTGCTCAGAACATGAGAACATTTGAAAGCTGGTGGTTCCTTTTAACATGAGTTTTCAATATTCCCAGGTAATAACTTTTAGGTTGTAGTTATTTCTCTCTATACCATTTTTATTTCATTAACCTTTGACAATAGGATGTTCTTATAGGCACTTTAGTGTTGCCAGTGTAACAGTATAGCTTCCGTCCCTCTCCTCGCTCCTACCTGGACTCGAAGCAGCGTTACCCATGCAGAGCAAGGGGAATAACTACTCCAAGTCTCAGAGCGAGTGACGTTTGAAATGCTATTAGCACGCACCCCGCTAACTAGCTAGCCATTTCACATCAGTTACACCAGTCTAAACTCGGGAGTTGATAGGCTTGAAGTCATAAACAGAGCTGTGCTTGCGAAGAGCTGCTGGCAAAATGCACGAAAGTGCTGTTTGAATGAATGCTTACGAGCCTGCTGGTGCCTTCCATCGCTCAGTCAGACTGCTCTATCAAATCATAGACTTAAGGTCATTAATATGGTCGAATTCGGAAAATATCATCTCGAAATCAAGACGTTTATTCTTTCAGTAAAATACGGAAATGTTACGTATTTAATCTAACGGGTGGCATCCATAAGTCTAAATATTCCTGTTACATTGCACCTTCAATGTTATGTCATAATTACGTAAAATTCTGGCAAATTAGGCGGCCCAAACTGTTACATATGTACTGACTCTGCGTGCAATGAACCCAAGAGAAGTGACACAGGTTTAAAAAATATTGATGTTATATTGATTTTAAGAAAGGCATTGATGTTTATGGTTAGGTACACATTGGAACAAGTATATGCAACGCAGGACACGCTAGATAAACTAGTAATATCATCAACCATGTGTAGTTAACTAGTGATTAAGATTGATTGATCATTTTTTTATAAGATAAGTTTAATGCTAGCTAGCAACTTACCTTGGCTTCTACTGCATTCACGTAACAGGCAGTCTCCTCGTGGAGTGCAATGTAATCAGGTGGTTAGAGCGTTGGACTAGTTAACTGTAAGGTTGAATCTGTCGTTCTACCCCTGAACGAGGCAGTTAATCCACCGTTCCTAGGCCATCATTGAAAGTAAGAATGTGTTCTTAACTGACTTGCCTAGTTAAATAAAGATTAAATAAAGGTGTAAAAAAAAAAAATCGTCCAAATCGTTGTCCAAAAATACCGATTTCCGATTGTTATGAAAACTTGAAATCAGCCCTAATTAATCTGTCGACCTCTACTTTAGATAGTGAGGTCATTAGGGTTAAATGGTGGGAACCTCGTTACCAAGATTTTCCACCCAAAACCACTTCATTTTCTTGGGATAAATAATTTATCAACAGCATGACGTAAAATGGAACTGTTAAATGATATGCAATGTCTAAATATGGCTTCTCTACGGCCTTCTCTCTGGTCTCTGCATGATCAATAAATGCTCATGGTGGGAACAGACAGCCCATCTCAGAATGTTCAGTTCACAGTGCATGTAGACCTATCTCATTATGGTAACTCTTTTTCTTGTGACAGGTAGGCTTACATTTGTGGCAGCATAGCCTATGCTACAGTAATATAGGGACCAATTTCCACATCTACATCTGGCTTTTGGGGGTCACCTTCATTTTTTTCTTTGTAAAGTATTTTTTTATTGCAGCTGCAGGGTTTTGAAACAGCCTATCACTCGAATATCATTGCTTTAAATCAGAGCAGTAAGACAAGCAGTCTTACTCTCTCTCATCAAAATCCTTTACAAGATTGAGATATATGTCTTAGCCTACCTCTTTCACATAATAAATGCAATGCCGTATTAGCCTTATATATAGCTACTGAATGATGGGTTATGCATAATAAGCTTCTAAATAACCTCTGTCTCTTGCGCAATATGCACCCACCTGTGCTCCGTTGCCCTCTCTCCTTAATAAATGCTCATTAGCTCTTGGAGTCCCATATAGGAAAAGCTAGATTAGAATAGCCTTCTGGACATTTTACTTCTTACATTTCTTATACCAATAGACAATTCGAAGAGCGACGAAGCTCTTGTTTTCTGAATGTTAAATACATTAGCCAACTGAACTCACGGGGAGTTTGAAAGAAGAGCGAACACGCCGTTGCGGTAGGCTATAGCAGTTATTTGTTCAGACTCATTACAATTCAATCTCTGTGAGGAGAATTGTAAGTCGTCTGCATCTAATTTTAGTCCTATATTATTCAAGAATATTGTTTCATTGATTTACCCAAGAAAGCTACATCTATGGGCTTTAATGTTTCTCTGTTTTGCGTAATGTGCAGTAGTCTATATGTAATATATGTATTGGATCATTTGGGCGTGGGCTCATAAAATGTCTTTAATGTAGGGCACATCAGGCTCAGGCTTGAATGTTCAATCAAATCTCTAATCAAATCCAACACTTCCGGTTTTGGCGGAAAATACC
The DNA here is from genome assembly GCF_018296145.1 of Oncorhynchus tshawytscha. Taxonomy (NCBI): domain Eukaryota; kingdom Metazoa; phylum Chordata; class Actinopteri; order Salmoniformes; family Salmonidae; genus Oncorhynchus; species Oncorhynchus tshawytscha. The sequence goes on along the minus strand of NC_056434.1, from coordinate 37,165,386 downwards.
GGGCTACCGGGGAGAAAAGGGATTCATTTTCGGGAGGGAACATTTGTGAAATACAGAGAAATTATTCCACCCTAGATGTCATGCCCCTGACAGATCATAACAAGAATATAACATGTGAACATGAGATGAATAGTTACATATCCTTCGACCATATTTTATTGAGTATTTTCAATATATAAAGATCAGTGGACACCCTGAGACAGAATTGACATAAACAAATACATCAATAGAGATGTCCACTCTCAATTTTCCTCAGCAAACCCTAAAGGACCTTGAGGCATACAGTATGCTCAGTGGGTAAACGTAAAGGCATTCTACGCCTTCATAAAATTACATATTATTATTATTATTTTTTTTACATTTTGTGTTATCCTTTCTATAATTTGTATTACATTCTGTTTTCATCTCTTAGAGACATTGAAGAAAAACAAGCTTATATTTTGGCTTCTGAAGGGGTACACTTGAACTAGGCACAAATTAAATATAATTTTATTTCTCAAATGTGCCGAATACAACAGGTGTAGCCCTTACATGGAAATGCTTCCAAGCTCGTAACCAACAATGCAGTTTTAAGAAAAAAAAAGAAAAAAAGTAAGAGATAATAGCAAATGATTAAAGAGCAGCAGTAAATAACAATAGCGAGGCTATATACAGTGGGTACCGGTACAGACTCAATGTGCGCGTCAATGTCAGAGTCAATGTCAATTTTTAGGTGATGTACTGGGCCGTACGCACTACCCTCTGTAGTGCCTTGCTGTCGGAGTCCGAGCAGTTGCCATACCAGGCAGTAATGCAACCCGTCAGGATGCTCTCAATGGTGCAGCTGAGGATGGGGGCGTGCTCGGTCTTCCTTTTCCCGTAGTCCACAATCATCTCCTTTGTCTTGATCACGTTGAGGGGGAGGTTGTTGTCCTTGCACCACAAGGTCAGGTCTCTGACCTCCTCCCTATAGGCTGTCTCATAGTTGTCGGTGATCAGTCCTACCACTGTTGTGTCATCAGCTAACTTAATGGTGTTGGAATCGTGCCTGGCTGTACAGTCATGAGTGAACTGGGAGTACAGTGTTTTTTAACGTAAATAATAGATCAAATTGAAGACGGGATGATCTGTGTTCAATACAGGAGGTCAAGCGCCTCTATAACAGTACACTTCAAGTTACCCTCGCTTTTTCTGTTGGCACTCCAATATTCCCATAAACATCACAATTGGTCCTTTTGTTCGATTAATTCCATTCATATATATCCAAAATGTAAATTTATTTGGCGCGTTTGATCCAGAAAACAGCTTCCAAAAAGCACGATGTCTCTACAAAATATTTCAAAAGTTGCCTATAAACTTTGCCAAAATATTTCAGACTACTTTAGTAATACAACTTTAGGTATTTTTAAACGTTAATAATCGATCAAATTGAAGACTGGTCAATCTGTGTTCAATACAGGAACACAACAAACCAACGCTACTTTTCAACTCTTGCGCAACTTTCAACAGTGTCACCCAGTTCCTAGTTGGCCGTACTTCTTCATTACACAAAGGAAAAACCTCAACCAATTTCTAAAGACTGGTGACATCCAGTGGAAGCGATGGAAACTGCAAGAAGGTCCCTTAGAAATCTGGATTCCCAATGAAACCCCATTGAAAAGAGAGGGACCTCCAAAATAAATCTGAATGGTTTGTCCTCTGGGTTTCGCCTGCTACATAAGTTCTGTTATACTCACAGACATGACTCAAACAGTTTTAGAAACTGTCACTACGAAGTTAAGGGCTTGTAAGTAAGCATTTCACTGTAAGGTCTACACTGTTTTATGACAAATAAAATTGTATTTGATTGATCAGCATGATCATTACACAGGTGCACTTGTGCTGCAGACACTAAGGACATTTTAAAATGTGCAGTTTTGTAACACAACACATTGCCACAGAGGTCTCAAGTTTTGAGGGAGCATGCAATTGGCATGCTGACTGCAGGAATGTGCACCAGAGCATTGAATGTTAATTTCTCTACCATAAGCTGCCTCCAACGTTGTTTTGGAGAATTTGGCGGTACGCCCAACCAGCCTCAAAACCGCAGATCATGTGTAACCACGTCAGCCCAGGACCTCCACATCCGGCTTCTACACTTGCAGGATCATCTGAAGGGTTGTGGGGGCGTGCTAAGGAATATTTATGTCTGTAATAAAAGCTAATTTGGGGGAAAACTTATTCTGACTCCCCAATGCCCTCCAAGGCCCACCCATGGTTGCACCCCTGCCCAGTCATGTGAAATCCATAGATGAGGGCCTAATGAATTTATGGAGGTAGGCATCATGATTGTATGAAGCAGAGGGGGGAACATGCACCGATCCACATCAATGGGACTGCAGTAGAGAGTCACACATTTTAAGTTCCTTGGCATCAACATCACTGAGGAGTTGTCACGGACCACCAACAACACCCTCACTCTAAGGCGGCTGAAGAAATGTGGCATGCCGCCCAGGGTCCTCTCCAAATACTACTCCTGCACCATTGAGTGTCCTGACCGGAAGTGTAACATCCTGCTCCAGGAATTGCTCTGTCCACGATCACAAGGCCCTCCAGCAGGTGATGAAAACAGCCCAGTACCACACTGGGACGGTGCTCTCATGGATCCAGGAAATCTACATCTGCTGCTGTCATGTACAAAATGCATCTGTGGAGGGCTGCTTGTCTCAGATTGGCAGCATTGACATTTTTGCTGTGAGATGTCAAATTGCTCTTTGACATTTCTGTGATAGCTTTTAAAAGCACCCATAAGTGTGATTCAAACATGTCTGAAACTGTCACAAATAGCACCACATGCATTTTATCCAGAAAAAGATAGTTTCTTCCCAGAGAGCGTGACTGCAATTGAACCAATTGTCAACCATCAAGAACATTTAGTTTTACAGTTAAAAAAAATGTATTCAGTCAAAACTCTGACTACTTAACCCATATCAGGAACTTGGACATTATGATAAAACAGGGACTGAAGATGTAAATTAGCTATGTAGCAGCATTTGTGGTGTTTCTCTGGCGTCAAGCCTTTTTTGATAAACTGTGCCATCCATCTCCATTGGAATAAAGCCATCTTTTCCACCATGGATGTTCACCAGATCACTGTAATTAATTGAAAACTGGAACAAATGAAATTCAAGGATATTATTGAGTTTAGGTTTGTCAACACTGGAGCCTGGTATACGTGCTGTGCTTTGCCCCAAAAAATATATAGACAGACAGTAGCTTGATGGGAATACTGTGAAGCAGTGGTAAAGAGTTGAAATAAAAGTCAGATACCGCTGCATGCTCACCCAGCTATAACTAGATAACCTGGATAAAACAGAGAGAGAAAGTCCTAAACCTCTCCCAAACCAGTGAAATGCCTATATAAAACATCAGTTATGAATTATCTATTGACCGGAAAACAACATCAAATCAGCCCTGTGTGACTCTGTATAAGAGTCATCACCAGCACATTCAGACAGGAAATCTAACAGGTCAGTGCCCCGGGTGAATTTGGGGCTTTTTGAAGCAGGTATCCTTTGATTCACACCTGGATGGCCGCTGATACCTGCTAGCCTCCTGGGCACGGTGTGTTGGGAGAAAGGTGAGGGCTGCCTCATTCCAGGATTTAACAAGCTAACCAGGTCACAGCCCAACACCAAAATAAACGAGGGGCCGGCCCAGGTTGACACTGGGCACTGAAATTGTAAGTGAAATGAGTTTGCATGTGAGTTATATTGAAGGTCATAATCAGCAAGAATCATCTCAAAAACTGTACTCTGCTAATGTCGAGGTAATGGTAATATAACTATTTCATGATTGTACACACATGTCCAAAGTCAGCATTCACTCGGGACATGTCGCCCCCACATTCTGAAATTCAATTTTTGTCCCCCCAGTTTTATCGTTGGAACATGATACAAAACGAGGCAATAGTGTGCTCTAGGACCATGCAGACGCCTGGATAAAAACAAATGTCCCCCCCCCCCCGCTTCGAAAACCAAAGATGCGCCCCTGATTAAATGCTATGTGTTTAAGTGGTTTAATGTTACACAGTGCATTCGGAAAGTATTGAGACCTGTTGACTTTTACCACATTTGTTAAGTTAGTCTTATAAAATAAATCCTTATCAATCTATACACATAATAACCAATAATGACAAAGCGAAAACAGGTTTTTAGAAATGTTTGCAAATGTATTACAAATAAAAAGCAGAAATACCTAATTTACATAACAATTCAGACACTTTGATATTGAACTCCGGTGCATCCTTTTCCATTGATCATCATTGAGATGTTTATACAACTTGATTTGGAGTCAACTGTGGTAAATTCAATTGATTGGACATGATTTGGAAAGGCACACACCTGACAGTGCATGTCAGACCAAAAACCAAGCAATGAGGTCGAAATAATTGTCCGTAGAGGTCCAGATTGTTTTGAGGCACAGATCTGGGGAAGGGTACCACAAAATGTCTGCAGCATTGAAGGTCCCCAGGAACCAATGGCCTCCATCATTCTTAAATGGAATAAGTTTGGAACCACCAAGACCCTTCCAAGAGCTGGCCACCCTCCAAACTGAGCAATCGGGGGAGAAGTGTCCTGGTCTGGGCGATGATCAAAACGCAATGGTCACTCTGACACAGCTCTGGGGTTCCTCTGTGGAGATGGAAGAACCTTCCAGAAGGACAACCATCTCTGTTAACACTCCACCAATCAGGCCTTTATGGTAGAGTGGTCAGACAGATCCACTCCTCGGTAAAAGGCACATGACAGTCCGGCACCTAAAGGACTCTCAGACCGTGAGAAACAAGGCCTGAATGCCAAGAGTTACGTCTGGAGGAAACCTGGCACCATCCCTACAGTGAAGCATGGTGGTGGCAGTATCATGCTGATGGGATGTTTTTCAGCGGCAGGGACTGGGAGACTCATCAAGATCGAGGGAATGATGAACGTAGCAAAGTACAGATAGATCCTTGTTGAAAACCTTCTCCAGAGCAATTAAAGGTTCTCTTTCCAACAGAACAATGACCCTAAGCACACAGCCAAGACAACGCAGGAGAGGCTTCGGGACATGTCTGAATGGCCAGCCAGCGCCCAGACTTTAACCCGATCAAACATCTCTGGAGACTTGAAAATAGCTGACAGAGATGATCTGCAGAGAAGAATGGGAGAAAGTCCTCAAATACAGATGTGCCAAGCTTGTAGCGTTATACCCAAGAAGACTCGAGGCTGTAATTGTCCAAAGGTGCTTCAACAAAGTACTGAGTAAAGGGTCTGAGTACTTATGAAAATGTTTTAGCTTTGTCATTATGGAGTATAGTGTGTAGATTGAGGGGATAAAACAATGTACATGTTTTTTGAATAAGGCTGTAACGTAACAAAATGTGGAAAAAGTCAAGGTGTCTGAATACTTTCCGAATGCACTGTTTATGAAGGAGACATTCCCTTCAAGCCCCTTTCTCTTTGCTGCCCAAATACTCTCCAAGGAACGCTCTGAACAAACATCAAAGTGGAAATTACATTTGTCTCCCACTCTGAAGTTCAACACTGTTCCTGCAAGTTATTTTTTTTCTTTTTCATTCTTCCTTATTTTTCCTTCAAAAGAAGGCACAGCCCACAAAAAAAAAACATATCTGCCTGCTAAATGTCACTGGCAGCTTTGTATAATCAGCGCTGCAGTGGTGCCAGGGGAGAGAAGTGAAGCTGGCAGGGACGCAGAGTAATGGCCCCACGTGCCAGAGGAGATCAGGGGCAGTGGAGTCATGAGTCCGCCAGAGCACCTGCTGCCATTAATAACCAGCCAAACAGAGGCAGGACACAGGGCCACACGCTGGCAGGGCACACACAGGGCACGTTCACCAGGAGAGGGATGGAGAGGAAGAAAGGGAACAGATCGATTGATTGAGCACCACACAATGAATCACAACAATGCAAACATTTTGAAACTGCAGCCACGCTTCACTTGTTCTCTGAGTAAAAGTTTGGGGATTAGGTGTCGATGTGATAGCTGTTAGGGCTGAATTTACAGTTGAGATTTACATAGAGTAAATACTTTAAAATGCAGCATCAAAATCTGTTGGGTCAATGTCTCACAAAGTTGTTTTAATTTACATGTCGCACTTGTGATGTTCAGTGGCAAGAAAATGTATGTGAACCCTTTGGAAATACCTGGATTTCTGCATAAATTGGTCATAAAATTTGATTTGATCTTCATCTAGAACACAACAATAGACAAACCTAGTGTGCTTACACTAATAACACACAAACAATTATACGTTTTCATGTCTTTATTGAACACTGTAAACATTCCCAGTGCAGGGTGGACAAAGTATGTGAGCCTTTGGATTTAATAACTGGTTGACCGTCCTTTGGCAGCAATAACCTTAACCAAACATTTTCTGTAGTTGTGGATCAGACCTACACAACAGGAGGAATTTTGGACCATTCCTCGTTACAAAACTATTTCAGTTCAGCAATTTTCTTGGGACGTCTGGTGTGAACTGCTCTCTTGAGGTCATTCCACAGCATCTGAATAGTGTTGAGGTCAGGAATCTGACTGGGCCACTCCAGAAGGCGTATTTCCTTCTGTTGTTGATTTACATTTGTGTTTTGGGTCGTTGTCCTGTTGCATCATCCAACTTCTGTTGAGCTTCAATTAGTCGACAGAGAGCCTAACATTCTCCTGCAAAATGTCTTAATAAACTTGGGAATTCATTTTTCCGTCGACGATAGCAAGCTGTCCAGGCCCTGAGGCAGCAAAGCAGACCCAAACCATGATGCTCCCTCCAACTTACTTACAGTTGAGATGAAGTTTGGATGGTGATGTGCTGTGCCTTTTTTTTCTCCACACATATTGTTGTGTGTTCCGTTCAAACAAGTCAACTGTAGTTTAATTTGTCCACAGAATATTTTGCTAGTAGCGCTGTGGAACATCCAGGTGTACTTTTGCAAACTTCAGACGTGCAGCAATGGTTTTTTTTGGACATCTATGGCTTCTTCCGTGGTGTCCTCACATGAACAGCATTCCTGTTTAGTGTTTTACATATCGTAGACTCGTAAACAGAGATGTTAGCATGTTCCAGAGATTTTAGTAAGGCTTTAGCTGACATTCCGGGATTCTTCCTATACTCACAGACAATATTCTGACAGTTTTGGAAACTTTAGAGTGTTTTCAATACTAATCTGTCAATTATATGCATATTCTAGAATCTGGTCCTGAGAAATAGGCCGTTTTACTTTAGGAACGTTATTTTTCCAAACATTAAAATGGTGTAAAATACATGTATGTTTGAGGAATTTTAATGATGGGGTTTGTTGTTTTGAATTTGGCTCCCTGCTGTTTCACGTACCCTAGAGAGGTTAACTAAGGGCTAAAGTGCAATAAAACATAACACATCTAGTTTAACTTCTTATGGTATAGGGGACGCTTGCGTCCCACTTGGCCAAAAACCAGGGAAAATGCAGCACGGCAAATTCAAATAAACTGATATAAAAATCTAACTTTCATTAAATCACACATGTAAGATACTCAATTAAAGCTACACTCATTGTGAATCCAGCCAACATGTCAGATTTTAAAAAGGCTTTCCGGCGAAAGCATAAGAAGCTATTATCTGATGATAGCACAACAGTAAACAAAGAGGGTAGCATATTTCAACCCTGCAGGCGCTACACAAAATGCAGAAATAAAATATAAAACATGCCTTACCTCTGACAAGCTTTTTTTGTTGGCACTCCAATATGTCCCATAAATATCACAATTGGTCCTTTTGTTCGATTAATTGCGTCCATATATATACAAAATGTAAATTTATTAGGCGCGTTTGATACAGAAAAAAAACAGCTTCCAAAATGTGCAAAGTCAAAATATTTCAAAAGTTGCCTATAAACTTTGCCAAAATATTTCAAACTACTTTTGTAATACTACATTAGGTATTTTTAAACGTTAATAACCGATCAAATTGAACACGGGTCTATCTGTGTTAAATACAGGAACACAACAAACCAACGCTACTTTTCAAGTCTTGCACAACTCTCAACAGTGTTACCCAGTTCCTAGTTGGCCCTACTTCTTCATTGCAGAAATGAATAACCTCAACCAATTTCTAAATACTGGTGACATCGAGTGGAAGTGGTAGGAACTGAAAACAAGTTCCTAAGAAATATCGTTTGCCAATGAAAACTCAGTGAACAGAGACCTAAAAAGAAAAAAATCTGAACGGTTAGTCCTCAGGGTTTTGCCTGCTACATAAGTTCTGTTAGACTCACAGACGTGATTCAAACAGTTTTAGAAACTTCAGTGTGTTCTATCCAAATCTACTAATAATATGCATATCTTATATTATTGGCATGAGTAGCAGGTTGTTGAAATTGGGCATGCTATTTATCCAAAAGGGAAAATGCTGCCCCCTATACCTTAAGTCGTTTTGAGAAAATGTCCCTTGAATGTTTTGGTACAGCTACTGGAGAGCTCTTTGTCTACACCCATTCAGCATTGTTCACATCCTCCCTATAATCTTTAAGGATTTACATGTGAGGCCATTTTCTAAACAACCAAAGATTACGAATCAAAACAAACTTTGTCACATGCCCCGAATACAACAAGTGTAGACCTTACCGCTAAATGCTTACCTACAAGTCCTTAACCAACAGTGCAGTTCAAGCAAGAGTTGAGAAAATGTTTTCCAAATAAACTCAAGTAAAAAAAAATAATAAAAAGCAACACAAAATAACAATAATGAGGCTATATACAAGGGTTACCGGTACCGAGTCAATGCGCGGGGGTACAGGTTAGTCGGGGTAATTTGTACATGGAGGTAGGGATGAAGTAACTATGCATAGATAATAAACAATGAGTAGCAGAAGTGTACAAAACAAATGGTGAAGGGGGTGTGTCAATGTAAATAGTCCGGTGGCCATTTTGATTAATTTTTCAGCAGTCTTACGGCTTGGGGGTAGAAGCTGTTAAGGAGCCTTTTGGTCCTCGACTTGGTGCTCTGGTAACGGTTGCTGTGTGGCAGCAGAAGAAACAGTCTATGACTTGGGTGACTGGAGTCTCTGGCAATTTGATGGGCTTTCCTCTGGCCCCAATGATGTACAGGGCCGTAGGCACCACCCTCTGTAGCACCTTATGGTCAGATGCCGAGCAGTTGCCATACCAGGCATTGATGCATTAGGTCAGGATGCTCTTGACGGTGCAGCTGTAGAAACTTTTGGGGATCTAGGGGCCATGCCAAATCTTTTCAGTCTCCTTGGGGGGAAAGGTTTTGTCATGCTCTCTTCACGACTGTCTTGGTGTGTTTGTACCATGATAGTTTGTTGGTGATGTGGACACCAAGGAACTTGAAGCTCTCATCCCGCTCCTCTACATATTCCAAATCCTGGTTAGCAGGCTGAGTAGTTAATTGAATTGGTTTATGAACATCGACAACATAATTCTCGTGACAATTTGGTCCTTCGAAGCCGGATCCCAATACCTGTCCCTGCCGTCCGAAGGTACCACGCTGAAATACCGTACACGGGCGGGTCGTTGACCCAAAAATTAAAGACCTGTCCCCTGACATTGGGGTTCCATAACAGGCCGGTATATACCTAAGGTCGGCAGAGATGATGATGGGATCCAAACAACATTGCTTTTCCCAGTCTTCAAGACAAGGTCAGTAATCTTTATTCACAAATTCACAAATTTTTATTCACAAATGATTTAAGATATCCTTGATTTGATGTTCTAAATACTTAGAATATATCAATAGGAGCTTAGTTATTCTAAACAGGTTCACTAGGAGGCTTTTATTTTGTGTATTAACCAAAAATCAATTGAGTGAGCACGTCCGCAATGACATGACAACTCTATGGATAAAGTTTCAAGAAAGGAAAAGCACACAGGTTAAGAGATAGAAACATACACAGTGTGAGCTCACACATAGGAAGTAGTGACATACATAGTAGTAATTTAATCAGAATTTTAAAAGCACACAGATATATTTATCAGTCAAAGTCATAACTAAGAATAAGTAGAACTTATAGTCGTGTAAAGTGTGAGATTGAAATAATATATCAGGATTCATACAAATAATTATTGTAAAATTCTAGGAAAGATTAACGGGAGGAATTTATCAAAATAGAACGGATAATAGTAATTGAATAAACATGAGTAGTAAATCCTCCAAGGGAATCCAGGAATTAATGGTAGATGAGAAAAGACAAAGAACTCTGAAGAGAAAAGACAGAGGGACCTAAATGTTACAAGGACATTTGGCTAAGGAGTGTGAGGAACAATGCATGCACTGCGATAATGTAGAAAGAACAGAAAGGATAGGAGAGAGGGTCAAAGGCAAGAACAGAGAGAAAAAGGTCACGCGCCTACAGCCAGACTCAGATCACCTCGAGATAATTGTAGACAAACATAAAGGAGGCCTTAAGGGGAAGGGACCTAAGGGAGAAGGGAAAAATGGACAGGATCAGACGATAGAAAATGTTTCAATTGCGATGAGACAGGACATTTCGCCCGGGAGTGTAAGGCTGTAAACATTGTGACCGAGTAGGACAACCACCCGAAATTGTAATTCAACTAAGGGGAAGGACAGGCGCAAAAATCCGGAGAGAAAGGAGACAGGCAGAGACAATGAGAATCCTCGCTGGGAAAACGCTTGGAACTTTAAATTATGGATATTTTCTGGTAATTGGCTCGGTAGCGCGTGCTGGAGTTTACGACTACAGACAATTATAATACTAGGGTTAGTTGCGTCTCAATCATTTCAATAGCGTTGGTGTTCGAGGGGTAGAACTCTTGACTACAACACGGGAGACTCGGGTTCACATCTCAGCCTATGCACCAATATACTAAAATGAATTCTGATTGATAGGTTTTGCCTGGAAAGATACGGTTATTAGTGTTTAAGATATAAACTGAACGTTTTATTAGTTTGTTTAGGTTAAATTGAAAGACTAATCCAGTCTAAATAATAGCGAGATAATTTCGATGTAATATGTTGTCTTGCCTAAATGGTCTGCTGGAATAACGTATTGAGAATGGAGTCTTATTAAATGACTGAATCAGAAGAGACAGTTAACCTAAATCTAATGAATTCTAAATAATAGCGGCGAGATAATTGCGAATTGTGTTTTTCATTCTTATTGATTGACTGATGTAGGTTATACATTTTGGCGATTTACATATTACTTTTAAGGCTGGAACAATTCATAAGGTTGAAGCCGAAAGAAGGGACAGTTGTAAAGTTTGGTTTTAATCGTACGATAGCAGAAAGGCAGAACGTGGTTGGAGGAGAGGTTATATTTTTATCCACTGGTAAGAAGGGGAGAGTAAGTCGTGCTCACTGGGCAAAATTTGGCTGTAAGAGATTCAGGTCTGAATAGTTGAATCGTAAAAATGTTGTGATAGTTTCCGGTTATTGATTCTTGATTTGATTGTTTAGGTAACACCAGTGAATTGGAACAGAAAGATAATGTATTCTAACATTATAATCTGTTTCCATTACGTGGAACAATGTAAGGTCAGTAAAGTGGATTGCAGGTTGAGTTCATTTTATTTTGCAGGGACAGTGCACATTAATCACAGTTGTGGGGGGTCTAATGGCCGGGTATTCATATCAAGCACTTTGAGAGACTGTTTGCAGACAGACTGAATGGGATTTAATGTTACAAAGCAAGCTTGGGCTAAACTAGTCAAGTAGTAAGGGAATCTCATAGATTTAAAGTACGGTATTGTATCCAAGGGTAGCACATGTTCAATTGAGTACATATAACCCTTGAGGAAATTTAAAACTAATGATTAGAGGGAGTACAGTGGAATTATCATTATTATTAGGTGTTGATTGTAGTCAACTTTTGGGTTTCTGAATCGGGGTAGTATAACGAATGCTGCCCAAGTGGTGTTTCTGTGAAAAGGAGTGATTCCTTGTCTTTCTTTGGAATGTTTTCTGGGGGCTGTAATCTTGAAGGGAGCGAGGCATGTTTATACCAAAATTGAAAAGTCCTGGAAACGTTTGGTTTGTTTTTAGCCTTTGGGTTTGAGGAGATTTCCATTTTTCCTAGAGAGATAAAGTCTTAAAGAGGTACACACATATGGAATAGGCTCGTAATTGAACCCTTTTATGTGTGAGTTCCAAATATCTCTAACGGTCGTTTTTTTATGAATGTGATTGTTACGTAACAGTATATTTAATCCGCACTGCCTTCAAACCAAAACACGAATCCTGTTTTCAACTTGTACATTTTAAATTATTTTCTAACAACAGTTTGAATTGAGATGTGTTCCGCCTCATTCATTCACATAAAAGTAGTCATTTTTACGACATTTCTGACCCGGACAAATTTCCCCAAACACTTCCCAATTGTTTGTGCAGTACAAGTCTGCAGACATTTTCTCATCTCCCGTCCTGTATACACGTGTCCATATTTTCCATCTGTTGCCTGCATCGTAATTAAAGTTGTTTTCATTACCAATGTGTGTGTTTCTATCAAAATAGGTGCCTTATTACATTATTATAGTTTCTGCAAGTCGTGTTATGTCATTTCTACTGTAGCATAATGTTTTTGTGTATATTCCTTATAGCCGCGGACACGCGATGTAAGATTACTCATTTCAAAACATTTATGGTGTTATAATCAATGCTTAGGTAGCTAGCTACATTCTTCTATTAGCTCTGGAAAACAATGCTAATTGCGTCAGGGAAGTATTAGTATGTGTGGCATTTTGAAGCTACCCTAGCCTTATTATCCCAAGTGGCACAGCGTCTCAGTGCTAGAGGCGTCACTACAGACACTATCTTCAAATCCAGACTGCGTTTCTATCAAAGTGCCTTATTACGTTATAATAGTTTATGTGTGTCATGTTATACCGTTTCTATTGTAGCTCACTGTGTGTATGGAGCATAATATTTTTGTGTATATTCCTTATAACCGCGGACACGTTAGGTAATGTTACTCATGTCATAACCTTTATGGTGTTATATTCAATCGTGCTTATGTAGCTAGTTGCATTCTTCAATTAGCTCTGTAAAACAATACCAATTGCGTCAGAAGTATTGGCTTGTTGTATTTTGAAGCTACCCTGGAAAAATTGAAAAATCTTTTACCACTTGGTCGTTTTCTGAGTGCATTCCACAAAGCTGTTTATCATGTCAGCCTTATCCACTGCCACCATTTTGAGGTTACAGTTAGCACGCAGTATGGTTTGATGTTTCTCTGTCTGGTTTGTTACTCTCTCCTGTCAGGTGGTCCACCTTCCCTGTGGCTGACATGGTTGCTGTATGGACAGTGGAGAGGACATGGACGTCTTGTTTGTCATGGCACTTTACTGCCAGCTGTTGACATTTGTTATTTTGTATAAAGGGTCATTTAGGATGGCAGTAGCGTTGTTGATGAAATGTCGTCATAGCAGCAGAACTAGAAAGCAGTCTTGGGAGAAGAGAGTTGCAAACATAGGATCTGTGCTCCAGTATTCTCTTAGGGAGTTCTTCTTTACTCTCCCCATGAGAATGACTGTCACCAGGAAGGTATACATTTCACTAATTGTGGTTGTCCCCCACCCCACTCCTGGCTCTCTTCTCCTGTAGCTCCAAGGCATAGCGATTGGTCTCTACTATGTCTCCCACCAGCTCCTCTGTCAGAAACAACTTGAAGCACTCTGCCTCAGATGGAAATGGCAATTGGCGTTGCACTCCAGACTGGGACTCAACACAAACAGCAGGGCCAGGAGGGGTGAAATGGCTGGCAGCCTTCCAGCTACCACAGAACTCATGTACTTCATCCACTATCGGTCTGCCTCCATCACCACCAGCATCTTGAAAGGGAACTGGGACAAGGGGTCCTCTGTCACTGTCAGAATTCTGCATTTCTGTGTTGTCTCCTTTTGAAATACATTGCGAATGCTACAGCTTAGCTCATTAACTACATACATAAACAACACCACTGAATGGCTTAGAGTGGGAGTGAGAGGTTACGTTATTGAGTGCCTGCACGCGCCATTTGTATCAATAAATTACTATCAGAATATGTTGTGTGGTTTTATTGATATGTTTACTATTTGATAATAAAATTAATGCTTAAGTTCAAATGCCTCTCATGTGAAGTAGTGGCCCGCGACATATGCCTAGTGTCCTGACACGAATCACAATTTTGGGTGGATATTGAATTCTGTGTACAGTATGTCATGCTATACCACAATAAACTATTTCAAATGCCGAGACTCCGAGACCATTTTTGCATAGTACATCTTTAAGTAAATGGAGTGGTTAGCAGTCTAACTAGCTTAGGTGCTATAAGAGCTAGCACATTTAGTTAGCCAAAATCTTACTCAAAACTATCCTTCAACACGGAAAGGCAGCATCAGATGAATGAGCAAATTGTAGTTCTTCAAGTTATCCCCCCCAAAAAATATTTTGAAGCTGTTTTTGGTCTTCTTTTCTCAGGTGAAATCTTCATTCATCAGCGGTCTAGAATTTTCTTTTCATCAGCGGGTAGATTCCAGCAGGCAAAGTGTAGGCGGAACCGAAAGTGCGCTACTTTACGACTGATTGGCGAGAAGTTGTGTGTCACTCATGCAGCTCCTAAGACTTGATATGCACACTCATTCTCACAGGACTGCTACAGCAGCGCTGTATTCAAAACCAACAGTGAAATTACATTGAGTCTTCTAGCACTAGTGACCTAATATTTCACCTGGGTGACACACATATCAAATTAGGATTTACTGGCAGTGGTTTGATGCTTAAATGTTTATTGTAATGATTGACCCATGTTCACTGTTGAAATGCTGATGTTATATTTTTTTGTTAGATTCTGGAGACCTCATTGAGCATGACTCCTCAGAGATTTTGTTCATTTGATTTCCATTCATGTGTACAAAATGATTCCTTCCATATTACAAACTATACTCATATTCTCTTTTGGCACCAGGGGCAGACTACCCATCTGGCATGTCGGGCAAATGCCAGATTTTCAGACTTAGGTAAGTCTGGTTGGTGCATAAGCCTGCACAGCCATTACCTCTCCAGGAGGAGGGCTGGCTACCACTGTCCTTCACAGTTCAGCAGACAACAGTTGGACTCCTCAGACTCACAGTTCATGAGGCTACAGGGTGTCACTGATTCGCTGCTTGTGCTGAGTTGGTTATTGTGTTGTGGCAACCATTTCATATACTGTAATACCCACTCTCAGCGCTCCACTGACTTGGAACACCTAACATTTTGAACCCTTTGAACAGCTACTTAAAAAGATATACTATGACCAGGACCTTGGGAACAGCCTCTTCATGTGGTAATTACATGAGAATTTACTGTGTTATCCGTCTTATGACCCCCTTTATTGGCATAGCAAGCCTATTCTTCAAATGATTACCAAGTAATTAACTTTGTTCAATGTCAAATCAGTCCAAGGTTTGTGTCTATGTTATTGATTAAGGTTGTGAGGATGTGTGGATATGGAAATATAGTCTAAGCTCTTTACGATTTGTCTATAGAAATTGATATGAGCAATTAATCTTTCCTCAATGTTAATCTTACTTGTATATATTACTGTAGACTTTAGACAGTGAAGATCTAAAATGGAGTAGCAGATGCTCTCAGTACTGTCTGGCTGTTTGACCTCCCATCAGCTTAAACTGACAATATAATGCTTACAGTTGAAGTCGGAAGTTTACATACACTTTAGCAAAGTACATTTCAACTCAGTTTTTCACAATACCTGACATTTAATCTGAGTACAAATTCCCTGTTTTAGGGCAGTTAGGATCACCACTTTATTTTAAGAATGTGAAATGTCAGAATAATAGTAGAGTGATTTATTTCAGCTTTTATTTCTTTCATCACATCCCCAGTGGGTCAGAAGTTTACATACACTCAATTAGTATTTGGTAGCATTGCCTTTAAATTGTTTAGCTTGGGTCAAAAGTTTTGGGTAGCCTTCCACAAGATTCCTACAGTAAGTTGGGTGATTTTTGGCCTATTCCTCCTGACAGAGTTGGTGTAACTGATTCAGGTTTCTAGGCCTCCTTGCTCACACATGCTTTTTCAGTTCTGCCCACACATTTTCTATAGGATTGGGTTCAGGGCTTTGTGATGGCCACTCCAATACCTTGACTTTGTTGTCCTTAAGCCATTTTGCCACAACTTTGGAAGTATGGTTGGGGTCATTGTCCATTTGGAAGACCCATTTGTGACCAAGCTTTAACTTCCTGAATGAGGTCTTGTGATGTTGCTTCAATACATCCACATAATTGTCCTTTCCTCATGATGCCATTTATTTGGTGAAGTGCACCAGTCCCTCCTGCAGCAAAGAACCCCCACAACATGATGCTGCCACCATCGTTCTTCACAGTTCTGATGGTGTTCTTTGGCTTGCAAGCCTCCCCCTTTTCCTCCAAACGTAACAATGGTAATTATGGCCAAACAGTTACATTTTTGTTTCATCAGACCAGAGGACATTTCTCCAAAAAGTACCATCTTTGTCCCCATGTGCAGTTGCAAACTGTAGTCTGGCTTTTTTTATGGCGGTTTGGGAGCAGTGGCTTCTTCCTTGCCATGATGATATAGGACTCGTTTTACTGTGGCTATAGATACTTCTGTACCCGTTTCCTCCAGCATCTTCACAAGGTCTTATGCTGTTGTTCTGGGATTGATTTGCACTTTTCGCACCAAAGTACATTCATCTCTAGGAGACAGAACGCATCTCCTTCCTGAGCAGTATGACGGCTGCGTGGTCCCATGGTGTTTATACTTGTGTACTACTGTTTGTACAGATGAACGTGGTACCTTCAGGCGTTTGGAAATTGCTCCCAAGAATGAACCAGACTTGTGGAGATCTACAATTTTTTTCTGAGTTCTTGGCTGATTTCTTTTGATTTTCCCATGATGTCAATCAAAGAGGAAGTGAGTTTGAATGTTGGCCTTGAAATACATCCACAGGTCACCCTCCAATTAACTAAAAGGATGTCAATTAGCCTATCAGAAGCTTCTAAAGCCATGACATACTTTTCTGGAATTTTCCAAGCTGTTTAAAGGCACAGTCAACTTAGTGTATGTAAACGTCTGACCCACTGGAACTGTGATACGGTGAATTAATCTGTCTGTAAAAAATTGTTGTAAAAAATACTTGTCATGCACAAAGTAGATGTCCTAACCGACTTGCCAAAACTATAGTTTGTTAACAATACATTTGTGGAGTGGTTGATACACTTATGTTGGAGTCATTAAAACTTGTATATGTAAACTTCTGGAGAGACTTGTAAATAATTTAGAGGAGATGATTATGAGTCTGACACTAAATGAGGGGCTCAACTATCTCCATAGTCCTATTCAACATACTCTAGCAGTTCAAATGGTGATTTATTGTGGCTCAGTGGCGTGTAGACTGAGTGCCTTTCAATCTGATCTTCGGCCATGTTTAGCTACTGCTATAATTCATCTAGTCTGGAAACAGAAATTTTGCCCCAGTCACTGAGATAATACCTCACTTACCTAAATATATTCTTGAGATACACATATGAAGGGTTTAAGAATATCCTATAAAGCACTTATTAGTGTTGCAATTCATTTAAAATTGTTTGATTCCCACGATAACGGCGTCATGAATTAATGCTTGAACTACAGACTGCTGTTTTTTTGTGTTGGATTCTTCCATTTCTTCTGCATCCGCCAATACCAGCCATTAGCATGTGTGATTAACAGGCTGAACTAGAGCAGTGTTTATGAGATATGGGCAGATCCCGAAAAAGTCAATGGTTTGAACTTCAAAACTATTATGAGCCCACTATGAAAAGCTTAGACTGTCACGAACACACACGTAATATTTTTCTTTACAACACTTACAAGCCACACAAAAGTTGTTAAAGTTAAGGATTCTTATACATAGAAGATCATGGGTAATCCCAGGACATGGTGTCTGTAATACCATAATAAGCTTGCATAGTTGCTGTCACAAACTCAACTCCACACAGTTGTCTCTGACTAGTTGCATATTAATTTCCTACTGAGCAAACACTTGCTGTACTTACAGCATTTGAATAAACATATTTTTTATCAAGTTTTTATTCTACTTGTAGACCTGCTTGAAAAAACACTTCAAGATGAGGCTAAATATGAGGGCAGAGCAAGCAGATTAATGGAAATATCACACATTGGTTTCCTGGGTGTAAAAACATTTCAAATGTGTCAATATTGTTTCTGACACCATTAACAAGTACTGTATGTCCTGAAGATACACTTCTCCTTAACAGGCAATATTCTGAGAATGCAGGGATTGTGGTGCTGTAATTCCCTGCTATCAACCAATCAGCATCCAGGATCCAAACAGCCAGTATTATAAAATAGCTAACTGTGTAATTCTGGTGGTGGCATTTCACAAAAACTCTCCAAGTTCAAGTATATTGAAACAAAAATATAAACTCTCCATGCAAGAATGTAACAGTTCATATAATGAAATCATTCAATTTAAATTAATTAATTAGGCCCTAATCTATGAATTTTACATGAGTGGGCAAGGGCGCAGCCATGGGTGGGCCTGGGAGGGCATAGGCCCACCCACTTGGGAGTCAGGCCCAACCAATCAGAAGGGTTTTTTTCCCCACAAAAGGGCTTTATTACAGACATAAATACTAGACAGTTTCATCAGCTGACCAGCACCGCCTCAGATGATCCCGCTGGGAAAGAAGCTGGATGTGGAGGTCCTGCGCTGGCGGGATTACTTAAATAAATATATAACTAGGCAAGCCAGTTAACAAAAAAATATTATTTACAATGATGGCCTACCCCGGCCAAGCCCTCCCCTAACCCTGATGACGCTGGGCCAATTGTGCGCCGCCCTATGTGTTACACCTGGTCTGCGGTTGTGAGACCAATTGGATGTACTGCCATTTTTGATGTTGGAGGTGGCCTATGGCCAATCAATTATCTGCCAACAGCTCTGGTTGACATTCCTCAAAACTTGAGACATCTGTGGCCTTTTATTGTCCCCAGCACAAGGTGCACCTGTGTAATGATCATGCTGTTTATTCAGCTTCTTGATATTCCACTCCTGTCAGGTGGATAGATTTGTCTTGGCAAAGGAGAAATGCTCACTAACAGGGATATAAACAAATGTGTATGGCAAATTTGTGGGATCTTTTATTTCAGCTCATGAAACATGGGACCAACACTTTACAGGTCGTGTTTATATTTTTGTTCATTATAAATTAGATTTTTAAGATGATTTGAGAAAAAAAAGCTTTGGTGCCACTATCTACTAGTTTTAGAGTGGAGTGCATGTGTGGATGGCACTTCATATCCAAGTTGAACTTTGCAAATGACACCTGATGGCAGAGAGAGATAGGGGTGCAGAGTGCAAGAGGGCCACCATAAATCAACATCTATCCAAGCTGTAGCTGTCACATGTACTTTGGACTGATGTCGCTCCGGCACCTCCAAGCTAGAAAAGGCTATGGACCTTATAAGACTCCACCAACTCTTCAACAGTGGGTATGATTGCAAAACCACTGCTGTTGGAGGAGCAAAGTCAATTTAGTTTTTACTCTCTCTGTTTCTCCGAAGTCAAACTGTTTGAAATGGACTTCTGGTGACTTTGAAGCATCAGGAGCGGCATTGTGAGAGAGGGGAAATTGGAGGTGAGCTGAATGGCTGGCAGGCCATCTTTTTACACTTGAAATACAAAGATCAATTGTCTTGGGGGGTAAATGGGAAGGAAAGGCTCCACCTTCATTATATGTCCCAGCCAGCTGCTACTGGTGGGGCCAGAGAGCAAACATGTGGAGCGTGTGATGCTGTGTTATAACCAATGGGAGAGACTGGCTCAACCAAAGGGCACTACAATCAACATAGCAGACAGGCAATGAGGAGTTTGTTCCTCTGGTGATGTGGAGGTTAATCCAGGTCCTGCAGTGCCTAGCTCCACTCCCACCCCCCAGGTGCTCTCATTTGTTGACTTCTGTAAACGTAAAAGCCTTGGTTTCATGCATGTTAACATTAGAAGCCTACTCCCTAAGTTTGTTTTACTCACTGCTTTAGCACACTCTGCCAACCCAGATGTCTTAGCCGTGTCTGAATCCTGGTTTAGGAAAACCACCAAAACCCTGAAATCTCCATTGCTAACTATAACGTTTTCCGCCAAGATAGAACTGCCAAAGAGGGTGGTGTTGCAATCTACCGCAAAGATAGAAAGTAATACAGAACTCTGCAGGCTAAGTCTGTACCCAAACAATTTGAGCTTCTACTTCGAAAAATTCACCTTTCCAGAAACAAGTCTCTCACTGTTGCCGCTTGCTATAGACCTCCCTCTGCCCCCAGCTGTGCCCTCGATACTATATGTGAACTGATTGCCCCCCATCTATCTTCTGAGTTCATGCTACTAGGTGAACTTAACTGGGACATGCTTAACACCCCGGCCATCCTACAAACTAAGCTTGATGCCCTCAATCTCACACAAATTATCAATGAACCTACCAGGTACAACCCCAAATCAGTAAACACGGGCACCCTCATAGATATCATCCTAACTAATTCGCCCTCCAAATACACCTCTGCTGTTTTCAATCAAGATCTCAGCGATCACTGCCTCATTGCCTGCATCGGTAATGGGTCTGCGACCAAACGACCACCCCTCATCACTGTCAACTGCTCCCTGAAACACTTCTGCGTGCAGGCCTTTCTAATCGACCTGGCCGGGGTATCCTGGAATGACATTGACCTCATCCCATCAGTAGGTGATGCCTGGCTATTCTTTAAAAGCGCCTTCCTCACCATCTTAAATAAGCATGCCCCTCTCAAAAAATGTACAACTATGAATAGATATAGTCCTTGGTTCACGCCAGACCTGTCTGCCCTTGACCAGCACAAAAACATCCTGTGGCGTTCTGCATTAGCATCGAATAGCCCCCGTGATATGCAACTTTTCAGGGAAGTTAGAAAGAAATATACACAGGCAGTTAGAAAAGCTAAGGCAAGCTTTTTCAAACAGAAATTTGCATCCTGTAGTACTAACTCAAAAAGGTTCTGGGACACTGTAAAGTCCATGGAGAATAAGAGCACCTCCTCCCGGCTGCCCACTGCTCTGAGGCTAGGAAACACTGTCACAACCGATAAATCCACTATAATTGCGGATTTCAATAAGCATTTTTCTACGGCTGGCCATGCTTTCCACATGGCTACCCCTACCCCGGTCAACTGCCTGGCACCCTCCACAGCAACCTGCCAAAGCCCCCACCATTTCTTCTTTACCCAAATCCAGATAGCCGATGTCCTGAAAGAGCTGCAAAATCTGGACCCCATACAAATCAGCCGGGCTAGACAATCTGGACCCTCTCTTTCTAAAATGATCTGCCGAAATTGTTGCAACCCCTATTACTAGCCTGTTCAACCTCTCTTTCGTATCGTCTGAGATTCCCAAAGATTGGAAAGATGCCGCGGTCATCCCCCTCTTCAAAGGGGGTGACACTCTAAACCCAAACTGCTACAGACCTATATCTATCCTACCCTGTCTTTCTAAGGTCTTCAAAAGCCATTTAGAATCCAAACATACCTTCTCAGCTATGCAATCTGGTTTCAGAGCTGGTCACGGGTGCACCTCAGCCACGCTCAAGGTTCTAAACCACATCATAACCGCCATCGATAAGAGACATTACTGTGCAGCCGTATTCATCGACCTGGCCAAGGCTTTCGACTCTGTCAATCACAACATCCTTATTGGCAGACTCGACAGCCTTGGTTTCTCAAATTATTGCCTCGCCTGGTTTACCAACTTCTTCTCTGATAGAGTTCAGTGTGTCAAATCGGAGGGCCTGTTGTCTGGACCTCTGACAGTCTCTATGGGTGTGTCACAGGGTTCAATTCTCGGGCCGACTCTCTTTTCTGTATACATCAATGATGTTGCTCGCTGCTGGTGATTCTCTGATCCACCTCTATGCAGACGACACCATTCTGTATACTTCTGGCCCCTCCTTGGACACTGTGTTAACTAACCTCCAGACGAGCTTCAATGCCATACAACTCTCCTTCCGAGGCCTCCAACTGCTCTTAAATGCAAGTAAAACTAAATGCATGCTTTTCAATCGATCGCTTCCCGCACCTGCTCGCCTGTCCACCATCACTACTCTGGACAGCTCTGACTTACAATACGTGGACAACTACAAATACCTGGGTGTCTGGTTAGAATGTAAACTCTCCTTCCAGACTCACATTAAGCATCTCCAATCCAAAATTAAATCTAGAATCGGCTTCCTATATCGCAACAAAGCATCCTTCACTCATGCTGCCAAACATACCCTCGTAAAACCTCGTCCTACTGATCCTCGACTTCGTTGATGTCATCTATAAAATAGCCTCCAATACTCTACTCAACAAACTGGATGTATTCTATCACAGTGCCATCCGTTTTGTCACCAAAGCCCCATACACTACCCACCATTGCGACCTGTACGCTCTCATTGGTTGGCCCTCGCTTCATACTCGTCGCAAAACCTGTGGGCTACAGGTTATCTACAAGTCTCTGCTAGGTAAGTCCCACCTTATCTCAGCTCACTGGTCACCATAGCAGCACCCACTTGTAGCACGCACTCAGCAGGTATATCTCACTGGTCACCCCCAAAGCCAATTCCTCCTTTGGTCGTCTTTCCTTCCAATTCTCTGCTGCCCATGACTGGAACGAATTGCAAAAATCTCTGAAGCTGGAGACTCACATCTCCCTCACTAGCTTTAAGCACCAGCTGTCAGAGCAGTTTACAGATCACTGCACCTGTACTTAGCCTATCTGTAAACAGCCCATCTACCTACCTCATCCCCATACTGGTATTTATTTATTTATTTAGCTCCTTTGCACCCCAGTATCTCTACCTGCACATTCATCTTCTGCCGATCTACCATTCCAGTGTTTAATTGCTATATTGTAAATACTTTGCCACCATGGCCTATTTATTTCCTTAACTTACCTCATTTGCACTCACTGTATATAGACTTTTTGTTTTATTTTGTTCTACTGTATTATTGACTGTATGTTTTGTTTATTCTATGTGTAACTCCATGTGTTGTTGTATGTGTCGAATTGCTACGCTTTATCTTGGCCAGGTCGCAGTTGCATATGAGAACTTGTTCTCAACTAGCCTACCTGGTTAAATAAAGGTGAAATAAATCAATAAAAAACATCAACTGCTCAGGGGAGACCGCGTGAATCAAGCCTTCATGGTTGAATTGCTGCAAAGAAACCACTACTAAAGGACACCAATAATAAGAAGAGACTTGCTTGGGCCAAGAAACACAAGCAATGGGCATTTAGACCGATGGAAATCTGTCCTTTGGTGTGAGTCCAAATTTGACATGTTTGGATCCAACCGCCGTGTCTTTGTGAGACGCAAATTACATGAACGGATGATCTCCCCTTGTGTGGTTCCCACCGTGAAGCTTGAAGGAGAAGGTGTAATGGTGCTTTGCTGTTGACACTGTCAGTGATTTATTTAGAATTCATGGCACACTTAACCAGCATGGCTACCACAGCATTCTGCAGCGATACACCATCCCATCTGGCTTTGTAAAGGCTACTTGACCAAGAAGTAGAGTGATGCATCAGATGACCTGGCCTCCACAATCACTCGACCTAAACCCAATTGTGATGGTTTGGGATGAGTTGGACCATAGAGTGAAGGAAAAGCAGCCAACAAGTGCTCAGAATACATGGGAACTCTTTCAAGACTGTTGGAAAAGTATTCCAGGTGAAGCTGGTTGACAGAATCCAAGAGTGTGCAATGATGTCAAGGCAAAAATCTAAAATATGTTTTAACACTTTTTGGGTTACAACATGATTCCATATCTGTTATTTCATAGAACATAGAAAAGAAAAATGTAACTTGAAAGAGTAGGTGTGTCCAAACAGAGAGAGAGAGACCCACTAGGCAGCAGCCTAGGTCAGCAGATTGACAATATCTTACATAATTCTGCACAGAAACTATGATAAGTTCTCTCATATGGGCTATTTGGGCTATTTAGGTGATCACTGATGCCACCCTATTATAAGCAGTACACACTTTGTCAAAGGCAGGGGCACCAAATATTGTCCATGCCCAGCACCCCTCTCCCCTTTACATCATTCATGTTTCTCTGATCTAATAGCCTAACCTAAATGGCACCCCAAAAAAAGATTGCACTTCGATGTGTATATGACAACAGTACAGGTCAAAGTAAAATTGACTATCTGGAATAGAAAATATAGGCTACAACTGCTGTCCGGGACATTCATCCCTTGAGTGAATTGTCATGATAATCGTTGATTTCAAGTTTGTATTTGTAAATTGTATTGGAGCTGCATCATAATAAAAAAGAAAAGTCTTCTGCATTTCTGGATGTGCAAACACATGGATTTTCATTGCAAGTAGGCTAAGGATAACTCCTGATAAAGTTTGGTAGCTGATATTGAGAGCTCAAATATCCAAAATAATTAGTACTAGGAATCAAGACTAATAAAGCCACTACAACTATTTTACAAATGGTAGGCCTACCACATGGATGGGCATTAATAATTTCATTGCGGGCCGACAATGTAGGCTACACTAGTTTTGTAGGGGAACAGAGGGGCATTTTTTTTGTCTTGTCTAGGGCAGCAGAACGGCCAGGATCGGGCCTGTGTGTGTGTGTGGGTGTGTTGTCATGGACCAGGAAAACATTAATTGTGTGGTGTATGGCTAGAGGGTCCCCACACATTCATTGTTATGAACAGTAATTGCCCCAAATTTGAGGAAGACACTGATGAGAAAGTTTAAAAAATAAGTACATAACATGCCATCTGCCCAAACAAAACAGACCTAAAGCTTCCCCCGAATTGTGACAGAGGTAGAGACCAGCAGTAGAGGCTCTGTTTATTTCAGGCCCAGGACATAAAACCTACTGTTGAATTAGGGGAAAGAGATTCACCCTAGGGTTTAAGTGATGATTGGGATTTTGGCTGGGCTTCAGGAGTGAAACAGCTGTTCTTATTCAAACTCTGCAATGCTCACCAATACCCCATTAACTAAATCCCCATCCACCATTTTACAATACACATGGGTCAAGCGTTGCTTTTGTGTGGGAGTTGACTGCCTTCACTATTTTAAAAGACTGATGATCCAATCAGCTATTTTGCTAATACAAATTAAAAACCCATCCCGTTGAGTCTGGGTAACACACACAAGGTGCAAAAGATTGTTAGTTTTGCAGACTGAACTCTTTTGAAAACGTATAGGGGAGAGAAAGAAAAAAATGTTCTTTTGTAATTGAACAAATTTGAGTGATCTGGATGATTTATTGGCCTACATGTTATTGCTGTTTGAGTAGAAGTTGATACGTCAGAGTTCAGTCACTTTCTCTTTAACAATGCCTCCAACACAGTTGCCCATCCCTGCTCTAGATCACCTCTACTCCACACACAGAAACACAATACAAAGCTCTCACTCGCCCTCCATTTGGAAAATCTGATCATAACTCTATCCTCCTGATTCTTGCTTTAGAGGCAAAAACTCAAACAGGAAGTACCAGTGATGCACTCAAAACGGAAGTGGTTCGATGAAGCGGATGCTAAGCTACATGACTGTTTCACTAGCACAGACTAGAATATGTTCATCAATCTACACCTATTGTTTAGTAAGCATGTGACACATACAATTAGATTTTGTGACCGGGGCACCAGTTTGGCAACGCTCATTTAGCCTACCACAGAGCGCAGTCAGTCAGTGAGCGAGCAAGCTAGCAAGGCCCCAGCTCTTTGTCATGCAGAATTAGCTGTAAGACTGTTTAAAGTCTTTAGGATTATGATGATGTGAACGGTAATTACGATGATGGTGGTGATGATTAAAGAGATGATGCCTCCAAGGTAAAACAAAATGAGAGGGAAAAGGGAGAGGCCTAAAACAGATTACATTTTACATGATCCACTGTTCACTATTGGAAAATCAGACTCCAAGTGATTAGCCGCGGTCTGATCAACCAATCTGCACATGTTCAGACAAGAACAGACTATTCATTTAAAGACATTACGCATTCCTCTTCACCTTATCGCCACTATTAGTATGCATTTCTTATAAGGGGTGCCCTTTCTCTTGCCATTATCAGTGGGTACGGTGTCTCCGGTTTGTCCTGTAATAGAGCAAGCGATGTTGTGGTGGCAGTGACACCCATGCTTGGCATTTGTTTCACTAGTGCAGACCACCGTTGACCTTAACAGCATCATATTCAGGTACGCTGCTGAACGGGCTGATTTGGCCAGCTCTGAAGGCTTCCCTAATTGCAGTCATTATGTCCACCTCAGAACTATAGGCCTGATTGAACCAGCAGTGAGCTAATGCTTTCCCAATGAAGGGGTGGCAACAGGGGGAGGCAGGAGAGGGTAGATGTGTGAGGCGGAGGACGTTTCAGCATGAGTTTCCGTGCTTTGTGAATGAGCACGGGAGGGCAGAACAGTGGCCAGGCATAATGGCCCTGTTTACACTTGCTGCCAAGCAGCTTGTTCATTTTTCCTGCCAGTAAAATATCATTGTGACATCCACCAGGGCTGCAATCAGAGCACTGCTGGAGGGGGAGGGCCCAGGGCCCTAATGGTGTCCAGCCTGCAGTGCCTTTTGAGCAGAAGGAAATGGCCACTGACCAGGCATGACAGCAGGGACAGGAAGGACTCACACTGAGCTTCTTGATCACCAACTTCTACTCTGACATCATACTAGCATGGATTGAATTCAGGTTAACAATGGGTTCATGTTCTATAGCTGTCACCATAGTCCGTATTCACCGTTACCTATTATCGTTGGCAGGCTAATCCATCTAGCAGTTAGCTGGGAATGGTATGGCACAATTGCATTCCAGCAAAAAACATGTATCACTGTGTTATCTGCAGCTTGTTATTTTTGTGAAAATAAGTCATATTCACTTCCTTTAGCTCCTACTTCTATAGTAAGCGTACTGCTAACACCTTCATTTATCATCATCTCAACATTTTCCCAGTCTCCCAGTACCACCTTACAACCTGTAGTTTTGTCTTAAACCAAGTCTGACATCCCTGACCTTATAGTCCAACATTCCTGCATCCTCCTCTCAACTCCTCCAGTCAACAGTCATTTCCCTCATCATCCTCTCAACTCCACCGGTCCACAGTCATTTTCATCAGCCTCATCTTCCTCCTCTCAAATTCACCAGTCCATGCATTTCCTCTTAGCAGCACTCTTTCAGCAGGCTTCCTCACCTGCCACTTCCAACCTTCTTAAGCCCTCAGAAGTCAGTGCACCTACGAAGCCCCTGTCTCTTCCAGCAGACTGTCTGGTGATGGCACCCTCTGTTCCAAGGCTACACTGCGACGGCAGTCCCGCTGTGTCACTTGTCTCCTCGATATGACGCTGCCGAGGTGACAGGGCAATTAAATGCTAACCAGCTCATTAATATACACATCTGTTGGGGCTCTATATCTCACACTGTCTGTTTAGCACCATAGCCCTCCTTCACCCTCTACATCTCTCTCACCATATCTTGAGGCATTGGATCTCACCACAGAGACAGTGCTGTATCCTCACAGCTGGACCACCCAATCAGTACCCTGCAGGAGACTAAAGGCTGGATCGCCTGTCGATGATGTCTATTGGCAACTGTGCTTCTATAAAGACAACACTTACAGGGATTTTACAGTTTGATCCAATTGTGATGAAGTTGCCAACAGTGTAGAAGTGATTTATTTGCACTGATCAATTGGTCTTGGGGAGAATGATTCAGATGTATTGGTTAGCGGCGCACTGGAATTACATACGCCATCCAAGCATGACTAATTAAGTAAACAAATTGATCATTGTCATTGTAGTGTCTTAACACTTCGTACTTATTTATGTAATAAGAAAGACTCTGAATACAAGCAATTGAACTGGAACTTCACATTTACTCAAACTAGTTAGTACCAGAATAACATAGAACAATACTGCGCATGACCAAGGGTGCTCCATCCTTAAAGGGGACATCAGTAATTAACAGAACATAACATTCCTTCTCTTATACAATCAGAGTTACTTTTACCAAACCACAACTGAAACATTTCCCAGAACTTGTTGTAGTTATTTTGCATCTTTTAATTTGAACTTGAACAGTTCGTTTTTGTTTGTTTGTTTATAAGTCTAGTCTGTCTGGTGGACGGTGCCTTCGTTCTGGGTAGCGCCTCAGATTGTCTGGAGGCTCCTGAACATCCTCAGTGTGTGCTTGTTCCATTATAGCGTCTGCTATAGCAGCACCTTCATCAACACGTTCCCTTCTTTCAGCCTGGGGTCTCTTTACTGCCCCTCCGTCCTCTACAGTTCCCTGTGTGTCACTCTCAGGATCTCTCTGTGCCTGTTCTCTCTACTGCCCCACCGTCCTCTACAGTTCCCTGTGTGTCACTCTCAGGAGCTCTCTGTGCCTGTTCTCTCAGTTCCCTGTGTGTCACTCTCAGGATCTCTCTGTGCCTGTTCTCTCTACTGCCCCACCGTCCTCTACAGTTCCCTGTGTGTCACTCTCAGGATCTCTCTGTGCCTGTTCTCTCTACTGCCCCACCGTCCTCTACAGTTCCCTGTGTGTCACTCTCAGGATCTCTCTGTGCCTGTTCTCTCTCGATTGTTGTGCTGTTTTCCATGGAATGCATTTGGTTAATGTGACGCCGCCACATTATGTCTGGGCTCACTTGAACCTGGTAAGTTCTGGGTCCCGTTTGTGTGTGTACGGTCCCTCTTGTCCATTTCCCTCCTCTTCTGTAGTCTCGCACCATCACTTCCTGTCCTGTTTGGAGATGGCGCTCCCGGCCACCGGAGAGCATCTTGGCTTGTTTGTTCAGCACTTCATTACGCCTGTTTGGCTTCATGATGTCCAGCTGTGTGCGGAGAGGCCTCCCGAACATCAGTGCGGCTGGGCTTTCATTTGTCGTGGCATGTGAGGTGTTTCGGTAGGAGGCCAGGAACTTGGCCAGTTTTGTTTGCAAAGTCCCTTCGTCTCGTTTTACTGCACGGAGTCCTTGCTTTAGGGTTTGCACAAAGCGTTCTGCCAGCCCATTGGTGGCAGGGTGGTACAGAGCTGAGGTTGAGTGTTTGATTCCATTTACTGACATGAATCTTGTAAACTCGTCACTTACAAAAGCTTGCGCGTTGTCACTTACCAGCTGCAGTGGCAAACCGAAGCGTGCAAATGTTGTTCTGAGACACTCTATCGTCTGAGCTAAGGTGGAGGAGTCAGTGCAAAACACCTCTGGCCATTTGGAATGGGCATCAACTATAACCAGAAACATGTGCTTTTCAAAGGGACCAGCGTAGTCCACATGAATTCTCTGCCATGGCTCTGCCGGCCATTCCCATGGGTGGACTGGGACAGGAGCAGGCATGTGAAGGGTTTCCAAACATCCACTACAGTTCTTTGCCATATTTTCTATCTGTTGGTCCAGACCTGGCCACCAGAAGTGGCTCCTTGCGAACAGCTTCATTTTGACAATTCCAACATGACCTTCATGTAGTTGCTGCAAGACTAGATGTTGGCATTTCTGGGGTATCATGACTCTCATTCCCCACATCAAACATCCTTGGTACGTTGTAATTTCGTTTCTCCTCTGGAAATACGGAGTCAGCTCCTTTCTGCCAGTAGCTGGCCATCCTGACAAGGTGTAGGTGTACACTTTTGACAAGGTCACATCTTTCCTTGTCTCCTGTTTGATAACTGTGCTTGTGACTGGTAGGGCCTCGAGCTGAGCGGTATGGAACATGTCCACTGCATCCACCCTCCTTTGTCTTTCCCTTGTACACGGCAGTCTGGATAATCCATCTGCATTTGTGTGGAGGGATGACGGCTTAAACTCAATGTCATACATATGACTGGCAAGGAACAGGGCGTATTGCTGTAACCTGGCTGCTGTCATTGCCGGAATGCCTTTCTTTGGACTGAAAATGGAAAGCAACGGCTGGTGATCTGTAACCAGTGTGAAACGCTTGCCATATAGGTATGCGTGGAATTTCTTGACGCCCCACACTAGTGCCAGTGCTTCTTTGTCGATTTGTGAGTAGTTTTTCTCTGCATCATTCAATGTTCGTGACGCAAATGCAACTGGCCTCTCTGACCCATCTTTCAGTGTGTGTGAAAGGACTGCCCCTAATCCATAAGGGGACGCATCACAAGCCAGATTCACTGGCATTTCAGGGTCGTAATGCATCAGGACCTGTTCAGATGTTATGAGCCGTTTTGCCTCCAGAAATGCATTTTCACACTGCTCTGTCCACCGCCATGTCCTATTCTTTTCCAGGAGCTGATTTAGGGGCTGGAGTACTGCTGAAAGGTTTGGGAGGAATCTTCTGTAGTAATTGATCAGTCCCGTGAAAGATCTCACTTCTGTGATATTTTGTGGTCGTGGTGCCTGTACCACTGCCTCGATTTTGTCCTGTGTTTTGTGCAATCCATTGCAGTCAATCTCATGTCCACAGAAGACAATCTTGTCTTTGAAGAACTCACACTTCTTTAAGTTTGCCTGTAGACCATACTCTTTCAGTCTTTTCAGGACCTCTTCCAGGTTAGCCAGGTGCTCTTTGTCGTTGCCAAATGGCTGGGGCTGATGCAATGCCAAAAACCAGGCGGTTATACCTGTATAGACCTTTGTGTGTGTTTATTGTCAGGTACTGTTTGGAACTCTCTTCAACCGGTAGCTGCGGGTAAGCTTGTTTCAGATCGATTTTACTGAAGTGTTTCCCACCAGCTAGTGCAGCAAAGATGTCATCCAGACGTGGTAGGGGGTATTGGTCTACATGCAACATTGGATTCACAGTTACCTTGAAGTCCCCACACATTCTAACCGACCCGTCTTTCTTCACAATAGGAACTATGGGTGTGGCCCATTCGCTTCTGTCCACTTTCGTCAGGATCCCTATATCCTGCAAGCGATCGATTTCCGCTTCCACCTTTGGTCTCAGGGAGTATGGAACAGATCTGGCTTTGCAGAATTTTGGGGTTGCGTCATCTCTTAGTACAGGTTTTGCTGTGAAGGCTTTTACTGTTCCCATCTGATTACTGAAAACTGTGTTGTATTTCTTCCGCAAGTGTTCCAGTGTTTGGTCTGTGCCTTTCTCTTTGGACTGGAACGTGTGGAGCATTTTCAAGTCACACCAATTCAGCTTTATTTTTGAAAGCCATTCCCTGCCAAATAATGGGGGGCCAGTTCCAGGCACCACATACAGCTGTAACTGCTGTGTTTGCCCCCCATAATGCACTCTGACCTGCAACGCCCCCATTGGGCTCAATCTCTCTCCTGAGTATGTCTTCAGCAACACATTTGTGTTCTTCAGCTTGATAGCCTTAAAGTGCTCATTGTAGACAGCAGTGGAAATTATAGACACTGCAGATCCTGTGTCCTGCTCCATTTTGAGGGGTTTGCCTTCGATATCTGGTGTCACCCATATTATGCTACTGCTGGGAGAAGTCACTGTGTTTAACTCCATTGTACCAATTAATCGTTCATCTGAATCACTGCCACTGTTCTCTGCTAGTGCATTCACAGACCCTTTAATTTTCTCAGTTTTCCTGTTGTGACTGAATTTTGCTTTGCATGCTCTTTGAATGTGCCCCCTTCTACTGCATTTGTGACAAATTTCGTCTTTGAAACGGCAGTCCTCTGCTCTGTGACCATCTCTGTCACACCTGTTGCATTTTTCGGCCACACGGGGCTGTCGACTGCGTGAAAACTTGTGCAGGGAAATTTGTGACAGGTCAGTACTTCTTTTACTTTGCAACTCAAATGCATCTTTAGTCGCGATTTCCATAGCCACAGCAATTTCAACAGCCTTTGCAAACGTGAGCTCTGATTCTGTGAGCAAACGTTTTTGAATGTGTTCATGTTTCAGTCCACAAACAAATCTATCCCTTAATGTGTCATTTAGGTTCTCTCCCAACTGGCAATGTTCAGACAGTTTCTTCAACACTGCTACATATGTACTAACACCCTCCCCATCATTCTGATCTCTCTTGTGGAAACGAAAACGTTCCGCGATGAGGAGTGGTTTAGGTGATAGGTGATTTTGCAATATCTCCACAATCTCTGTGAATGTTTTATTTGAGGGCTTCAGAGGGGCAGTCAGATCTCTTAGCAAACTGTATGTTTTTGGGCCAATTAAACTCAACAACGCTGGTACTCTTTTGTTATCAGCAATGTCGTTTGCAATGAAGTACTGTTCCAGTCGTTCAATGTAAGTTGCCCAGTTTTCTTGCGTGTCATCAAACACATCTATTTTCCCGATGCTAGCCATTCTCTTTACCTCTGGCTCCACGGGTCTTTGATCTGCCGCCTCGTTCTCGTCAGCTCTCCCCTCGTCTTCACTGCTTGCTAGCTGTTGTGCTACAGGGTCAAAATCTTCCTCTCTTCCTACGAACTCCATCTGTATTCGTGATGCACACTGCAGGTAATCATCCTCGTCGCCATTGTAGTGTCTTAACACTTCGTACTTATTTATGTAATAAGAAAGACTCTGAATACAAGCAATTGAACTGGAGCTTCACATTTACTCAAACTAGTTAGTACCAGAATAACATAGAACAATACTGCGCATGACCAAGGGTGCTCCATCCTTAAAGGGGACATCAGTAATTAACAGAACATAACAGTCATATCACTAACGAAAATGGACATTGCATGTACACTGATGTGATTGCATGCAATGGTTAAACATTGGTTCCCATCGATCAGTGAGTGAATTGGGACTAAATGAACCCATTGAGCAGCTCTAATCTGACCCAGTACAGTGTTTGAAATGTATTCTCCTAGATTCACCTCTCAGAACATTAAAACAGCTGTGTAATGATGGTCATCATCAGAAATCAGAAGACAAAGGGTGCTGAAATGTCCCCCTGCTCGTCCTCACCTCAGATTTTTATCGTCAGGTAGTCCGTGTGAGTGTCTAAAGACACACAGGGGTTTCATTAACACTCAGTAGTTTCATGTCATTTCATCAAGCCATGACACTCACCATCTCAGATTGTTCTGAAACCATTTCTGTAGTTAGAAACTGGTAAGATTGTCTTTGAATGTTATTTTATCTCAGGAATGAAGTTAATTGATTGCACCCAAATTGGCAATGCAATTTTTTAGGATTCAGATAGTCATTAAATAAAGTACCCAACAACCGACGTAAATCAATTTGTCTTACTTACTAATTTCCTACCAATGAGTAAGTAAGACAACAAAAAACATCTAAAGCCACCCACGGACTCACCACAACCCATGCCAATCCATCCCCAACAACCAGTATACAGTATCAGTTCTCTGTTTGACAAATATTATGAAGCTGTGGCTTGGAGTATTGCCTCTCCATACTGCTGTATGTAATGTATTCTCTGCGAATCTGGTGAAGTTTTTTTTCCTGTTCAGAGAAAGTCATTTGCATTATTTACCATAAAGTAGTGTGAAAGTACCAGGTTTAGTCCAGGAGATGTCGCTGTTCCTGCTATACCACAACACTCATCTCTTTTTTTAAACTTTGCAACTTTGGATTGAAAACCAACAGATTTGGCTCATGATGAAAATAAATTGTGTGGTCATCCTCACAATTTAAGCCTGTCCTCCATGAAAGCAATTCTGTTTGTCCTTCTTTTACGCTTAATATATTATCCAGGAAACAGCCCCTTTGTGTGTGGTTTATTCCCATAAATATATTGGGATAGATATTAGATACTGTAAGGCCATTCTTGATGAAGAAGCAAACCATCAGGCTACAGCAGTTCTAATGGTTTCAATGTTATGGTCTCGGGTTCTATTAGGGTTGTCACAACATTTTAGTCCATAGCCAATTTCCACATCAACGTTTTGGGCTTGAAGGAAACGTCCTCATATTAGAATTGCACCATAGGGATAGCCCTCTCAGAGAGCTGCCACTTGTTGGACAATTCAAGGAGAGTTGGGTTGAAGCGTTTGGTTGATAAGACAAACTGAATTGCTTTCATGGAGGACTGACTTGAATTGTGAGGATGACCACACAATTTATTTTCATAATGAGCTAAATACTTTGGTTCTTTACCCAAAGTTGCAAAGGAAATGTTGTGATCTATTCAATAAACACAATAGACCAGCAAAATGGATAAAAGTGTGGCGGCATAGGAAGAACAACGACATCTTGTGGTCAAAACCTGGCACTGTCCCACTACTTATATTTCTCTGAACAGGGAGAAAAAACATCTCAATTTACACAAGGAATAAGTAACATAGAAAAGCAATACTACAAGCCACATTTTCATACTACTTGTCAAAAATAGACAAGTGATACTATATACTGGTTGTTGAGGTGGGATTGGCATGGGGTGTGGGGGTCCATGAGTGACATTTTACTTTTTTTATAGATTCCTTCGTGTCTTACTCACTGGTAGGAAGAGGTTTGGTACAAATTGGATGTTGGGTACTATATTTATTGAATATTATCTGAATCCTATGAATTAAAATGGCCAATTTGGGTGCAGTCAATTTCTTAGATCAAATTACGTTTCAGGAATGTTAATCATATCTGTTAAAACCTACAGAAAAATAATTTTGAACAATCTGAGATGGTGGGTGTCGAAATCCTCTTTCTTGTGGTGGAACAACCCCATGGCATTTAAAACCACCCTGTTAGCTAACGCTCCAGAGGTATACAGCATATTTAGCTTAGCTGAATGTAGGCTGCTACTATTGTATCTGTGTTGGCATTGCAATGTTCCCTTAAAGGTTTTAGGCCTAACCTGGCAAGAAATTAGTGGACATACCACCCAACCCAGCATAGTCTATAACTTTCTGAGACTCCCTATTAGAAAAGAGCCACATAATGCCACTTGTATTGAAAGGAAAATAATAGAATGCCTTCCTTGTCTGAGGTAGCATCATTTACATGGCCTGAGACGGTAGGTAGCTACTGTAGGGCCCGATGTTAGCCACATGGGAAGCAGTTTCAAATGTGTCTTTGTATAAACACAGTTAATTATCTTATCAGACTCTGTGTACCGTCTGCCATTATGAAGTGAAATGTGTGTCCTGAATAATGTCTCATCTTCCAGGCCAGCTGTTCGTGGCCTCGTCCCAGATCACAGCAGCTGAAACCAAACCCAGCTGATGTGAAATGGATTGGATCCTACTAAGGTAAGTCACGTTCCAGCTGGCATCAGTCCCAACAGCAGTATTCCCCTCAACCCCTGCCACGCTGCCCACCTCCCCTGTTTGGGTCTTTATCAGATACGTCTGTCTCCCCTCTGCACGTAGCTAAACGTTGATCCTTTTCAATGACTCTCTCTGCTAGAGAGATTCTGGGCATGGTTAGCACTGGGGTGGCATCACTCCAAGCAGGATCAGTGGCTGTCGCTCCTGCTCACAGATCGGTGAGAACTAAGACCTGTCACTCTGCCATGGCACTGGAGTTGTACAGGGGTGGGGAGGGAGGAAGGGAGGGAGAGAGAGAGGTGGCAGGTTTTCAATTCAGTTGTGCCATCTCAAATAAAAATGTAATCAGGGGTTTTCAGCCCTGCTAATGCCTTGTGAGTGGGCAAAATTAACCAAATTGTCATTTTACCCCTGATATTATACTCTGTTGGCACACTCTTTTTTTACAAGCATTTTGTCAGCCTCAAACTGACCAAACTATGTAGAACTCTTGACTACAGGCGCCCTAAATGCAGTATTACAATGATAACATGTATGGTCAATTAGGACAAGTTATGGTAATGGACCAAAATGGAGGGATGCAGAACACAGCTGAGCAGATGTCGTATTTCCGCCCAAACAAATAATTTTTCATGAAATGGCCATAAACAATAACTGGTAATGTTGCATAGTTTAAGAAAGGTCTGCAACTCACCTTTGTGGAAAAAACTGTTGAGGTGTATTCACTTTTGAGGACACAAACTCAAGCATATTGTGAAAAGTCATATGTGACCGATCCCTCGATTCATACTTATGTTTATTTTTTAAATATTTTTTTTACCTTTATTTAACCAGGTAGGCAAGTTGAGAACAAGTTCTCATTTACAATTGCGACCTGGCCAAGATAAAGCAAAGCAGTTCGACAGATACAACGACACAGAGTTACACATGGAGTAAAACAAACATACAGTCAATAATACAGTATAAACAAGTCTATATACAATGTGAGCAAATGAGGTGAGAAGGGACGTAAAGGCAAAAAAGGCCATTGTGGCAAAGTAAATACAATATAGCAAGTAAAACACTGGAATGGTAGTTTTGCAATGGAAGAATGTGCAAAGTAGAAATAAAAATAATGGGGTGCAAAGGAGCAAAATAAATAAATAAATTAAATACAGTTGGGAAAGAGGTAGTTGTTTGGGCTAAATTATAGGTGGGCTATGTACAGGTGTAGTAATCTGTGAGCTGCTCTGACAGTTGGTGCTTAAAGCTAGTGAGGGAGATAAGTGTTTCCAGTTTCAGAGATTTTTGTAGTTCGTTCCAGTCATTGGCAGCAGAGAACTGGAAGGAGAGGCGGCCAAAGAAAGAATTGGTTTTGGGGGTGACTAGAGAGATATACCTGCTGGAGCGTGTGCTACAGGTGGGAGATGCTATGGTGACCAGCGAGCTGAGATAAGGGGGACTTTACCTAGCAGGGTCTTGTAGATGACATGGAGCCAGTGGGTTTGGCGACGAGTATGAAGCGAGGGCCAGCCATCGAGAGCGTACAGGTCGCAATTGTGGGTAGTATATGGGGCTTTGGTGACAAAACGGATTGCACTGTGATAGACTGCATCCAATTTGTTGAGTAGGGTATTGGAGGCTATTTTGTAAATGACATCGCCAAAGTCGAGGATTGGTAGGATGGTCAGATTTACAAGGGTATGTTTGGCAGCATGAGTGAAGGATGCTTTGTTGCGAAATAGGAAGCCAATTCTAGATTTAACTTTGGATTGGAGATGTTTGATATGGGTCTGGAAGGAGAGTTTACAGTCTAACCAGACACCTAAGTATTTGTAGTTGTCCACGTATTCTAAGTCAGAGCCGTCGAGAGTAGTGATGTTGGACAGGCGGGCAGGTGCAGGTAGCGATCGGTTGAAGAACATGCATTTAGTTTTACTTGTATTTAAGAGCAATTGGAGGCCACGGAAGGAGAGTTGTATGGCATTGAAGCTTGCCTGAAGGGTTGTTAACACAGTGTCCAAAGAAGGGCCGGAAGTATACAGAATGGTGTCGTCTCTGTAGAGGTGGATCAGAGACTCACCAGCAGCAAGAGCGACCTCATTGATGTATACAGAGAAGAGAGTCGGTCCAAGAATTGAACCCTGTGGCACCCCCATAGAGACTGCCAGAGGTCCAGACAGCAGACCCTCCGATTTGACACACTGAACTCTATCCGAGAAGTAGTTGGTGAACCAGGCGAGGCAATCATTTGAGAAACCAAGGCTGTCGAGTCTGCCGATGAGGATGTGGTGATTGACAGAGTGAAAGCCTTGGCCAGATCAATGAATATGGCTGCGCAGTAATGTTTCTTATCGATGGCGGTTAAGATATCGTTTAGGACCTTGAGCGTGGCTGAGGTGCACCCATGACCAGCTCTGAATCGAGATTGCATAGCAGAGAAGGTATGGTGAGATTCGAAATGGTCGGTAATCTGTTTGTTGACTTGGCTTTCGAAGACCTTAGAAAGGCATGGTAGGATAGATATAGGTCTGTAGCAGTTTGGGTCAAGAGTGTCCCCCCCTTTGAAGAGGGGGATGACCGCAGCTGCTTTCCAATCTTTGGGAATCTCAGACGACACGAAAGAGAGGTTGAACAGGCTAGTAATAGGGGTGGCAACAATTTCGGCAGATCATTTTAGAAAGAAAGGGTCCAGATTGCCTAGCCCGGCTGATTTGTAGCAAAATTTGAAATTGTGTTAACACTGGATAAAAGTAGCGACTGAGATAGAAAATGGTATATCATACACTACAGTTGAGGAATAATGGGAAAGTAATTCTGCTTTGAAAAAATTGCCCTAGAATATTTGGTACCTACTGGAGAGCTCTTCTTTGTCTACACCCATTCAGCATCGTTCACACCCTCTTAAGCTTTAGCCCCGCCCATCTCTTTAAGGATTCACATGTGAGGCTATGTCCTAAACAACCAAAGATTTCCAGGCTAAAGGTGTCACTTTTGTTGTATGGATGAGACCAAGGCGCAGCGTGATGTGAATACATGTCCTATTTTAATGAAACGAAGAACACTTGAACAAATGTACAAAATGAACGTGACAGCTATATAGACTAAGTGCAGACACAGGCAACTAATACATAGACAATCACCCACGAATTACCCAAGGAATATGGCTGCCTAAATATGGTTCCCAATCAGAGACAACGATAAACAGCTGCCTCTAATTGAGAACCAATCCAGGCATCCATAAACATACAAAACACCTAGACTAGTAAACAACCCCATGAACATACAAAAACCCGAGACAGGACAAAAACACAACAAACCACCCCTTGTCACACCCTGACCTAACCAAAATAATAAAGAAAACATAGATAACTAAGGTCAGGGCGTGCTAAAAAGCTTATACTATGGGTGTGTTTTTAAATTTAATATGGAGGTTCAGAGTGTGCTTTGGGCGTTCGTAAATTCAGAGCGTTTCGCTCTTGGTGCATTCAGAGCACACACTGGACGCTCTGGCCGAGAAGTAGGGTTGATCCAAGAGTTCGGACCTTACAACAGCAGTCAAGCACCCAAGCCAACTGGCTAACATTAGCTAGCTTGCTAGCTACTTCCAGACAAATGAGAGAACAGCTCACTCTGACCATTTTACTCACCATAGCAGAGCTAGTTGGGCTGTTTCTACGTTATCCAGGCCGTTGGTGACTGCAACTGTGCTGCTGGCAACAATTTAATTATGCTTTTTTGCCAACGGTGGGTGTTGAGCATTCATAAATTCGTCAGTTATTCTGTGAATTGAAATATTCAGATGAGAGTACTCTGAAATTGAAGTAGATAGCCAGAGCGAATATATCGATCGACATTCTATTGAAATAGTTACTTGCATAGTGGAGTCTTTTTTTTAGACATGTAGGTAGCTAGCTAGCTAATCAATGAACCATATTCCCAGCTCATAACGTTACGACCCTGCTTGAATCTGCAGGTAGCTAACCAGCCAGGTGCAATTGAAATGGATCTGAGAATTAAATGCTAGAATTTCTCAAACTCATTAGCTAACAATGCTGCCCAGCATTACACACTCCTGCCACCACCATTACACACACCTGCTTCCCTCGTCACGGGCATCAGTGATTCATTGGACTCACCTGGACTCAATCACCTGTGTTATTACCTTCCCTTTATCTGTCTGTTCTCCGCTTCTGCATTAATTATTGTTTGTCGTTGTGTTACCCGATTCTGACGCTGTTCCTGTCCTGTTCCATGTCTGTGCAAAATTTAAATATTCACTCTCCGTACATGCATCTCTACTTCAGCGTCGGTTCTTACAATTTACTTACCATGACTGTGATATGTGGTTGTCCCATTTAGCTAGCTTAAGATGAATGCACTAACATTAAGGTGCTCGGGATAAGAACATATGTTATGATTAAATCAGGAAATATGATTTTAGTCCTTGACAAATCCCCTTCACAATGGCTTAGTTTCCTGGAATGAATCACATAATTACTTTTTCCCATTCAACAAAAGTCGGGCAATAGGGCTTGAAAATAATTTAATAATTTCTAAAGATAGTAACAATAAAATTATAAAAAACTCACTACCATTCACTTTTCTTATAACTGTAAAATCAATATGATCGTACTCAGTGACAGTACAATATTGGCACCATTTCAAATAACTGAAGACAGAGAATGTTCTCCTAAACGTCACCTGCGTGGCGCAGAGACACCATTCAAATGTGTGCAGACAAAAAGTGATTTTGTCCATCTGTGACCAACGGAAAGTTGTCTGGCTTCAATTGATTTTGTATATTTCATGGTGACAGCTCTAAATCTGGCTGAGAATATTACAGTGGGATGAAACTGTTGGATTAGCCAGACTGTCACCTTTCATATGCCATCTACCAGACTGGGCTCTGTCACTCAGAGGAAGAGCAAATGTATTGTTCTTCTGGATAGGCCAGAAAATGTGTCATGTCAGTCCCTATGCGAATAAGTAGTCTGAAACCAGACAATTCAAATCAGCTCTGCTGAGAGAGTGGTAGCAGAGAGCAAACATATGGGGTTTTCTGGCACTATGAGGCACGGGACCCTATGACATTCACAGAGTGATTTGTACACCGAAGTGTCAGTTGGAACTGGTCCAGACCCACTCCAAGTCCCCAATATAGGGGACTTAACATCTAAGAGTTAATGGATGGTGTTTAACAATAGTAATGTGTAAATATAGCTGTGAACAGCAATGACGGGGTTCACTGGATGACACAGTGACAACGGTACAGTTTGGCCATATTTGAATATAGCAACATTTTTTTTTCAAAAACCATTATCAAAGGCTGATGTAATGAGTCCAAATGCAGTGGTCAGTGGATAAACGAACAATGCATTGAACACATTTGTCTGAAAACTAACTAGTCGCCAGCTATTGCTGCCAGTGGTGAACATCCCTCTAAACTAAAAGACGTTAAGCTGATAAACACAGTTAAAAAGGTATGCCTATACTATTGCAGAGAAATATCACATTACTAGGAATAGTACAGTCATGGCCAAAAGTTGAGAATTACACAAATATTAATTTCACAATGTTTGCTGCCTCAGATTGTATGATGTCAATTTGCATATACTCCAGAATGTTATGAAGAGTGATCAGATGAATTGCAAAGTCCCTCTTTGCCATGCAAATTAACTGAATCCCCAAAAAACATTTCCACTGCATTTCAGCACTGCCACAAAAGGACCAGCTGACATCATGTCAGTGATTCTCTCGTTAACACAGGTGTGAGTGTTGACGAGGACAAGGCTGGAGATCACTCTGTCATGCTTATTGAGATCGAATAACAGACTGGAAGCTTCAAATGGAGGGTGGTGCTTGGAATCATTGTTTTTCCTCTATCATTTATAGTTACCTGCAAGGAAACATGTGCCGTCATCATTGCTTTGCACAAAAAGTGCTTCACAGGCAAGGATATTGCTGCTAGTAAGATTGCACCTAAATCAACCATTTATCAGATCATCAAAAACTTCAAGGAGAGCGGTTCAATTGTTGTGAAGAAGGCTTCAGGGTGCCCAAGAAAGTCAAGCAAGCGCCAGGACCGTCTCCTAAAGTTGATTCAGCTCCGTGATCGGGGCACCACCTGTACAGAGCTTGCTCATGAATGGCAGCTGGTGTCAAGAAGGGCAGCAAAGAAGCCACTTCTATCCAGTAAAAACATCAGGGACAGACTGATATTCTGCAAAAGGTACAGGGATTGGACTGCTGAGGACTAAAGTCATTTTCTCTGATGAATCTCCTTTCCGATTGGAAATTAATTACTTAAAAATCATACAATGTGATTGAAAAAACGTCAGTGTTTCAAATACTTGTTCTCCCCACTGTATCTACTGGTATAATTTGGCCATCCTTTGAATGCATCGTTAGGTACTCAAACTCTCATAGTCACTTCATCTCGACTAACCTGTACCCCCGCACATTGACTTGGTATCGGTACCCCCTGTATATAGCCCCATTATTATTTTATTGTGTTACTTTATTATTTTTTACTTTAGTTCATTTGGTAAATATTTTCTTAACTGCACTGTTGGTTACAGGCTTGCAAGTAATTATTTCACTGTAAGGTCTGCACAAGTTGTATTCGGCGCATGTGACAAATAAAGTTCGATTTGAATATTGTGATTAGTTCAAAGATCAAATTTGGAGTGAATCTGACTTTTAGAAGAAGATTTTCAAAGATAATTTTACGCAGAGTTAGATATATAAAACAAAACAGATTTTGTTTTATAGTTTCCTTATTTTGGAAGATATCCATGCCAAACTTAACATGGTTCTGTCACGACTCCTACCGAAGGTGGCTCCCCTTCCCGTTCGGGTGGCGCTTGGCAGTCTTCGTCACCGGCCTACCAGCTGCCACTGATTTTTTTCCTCCCCCTCCTTGTCTGTTTATTGGTTACACCTGTTGTTAATTAGGTTATTAGTTGGGCTTTATTAGCCAGCCGGCCCGCCTGCTGGGTGTAAGGGATTGTTCTATGTGTACTTGTTGTGCACGCATGTGTGTCACGGCTGTTTCGTGTACGTGAGCTGTTTTTGGATACGGTTTAGTTCCCCTGTGGTTTGGGGTATTTGTGTTGAGTGGCATCTTGCTTTTTCACCTGGTCAGTGTATTAAAGACGTGCCTACTCTCTCTGAACTCTCTGTCTCCTGCGTCTGACTCCTTCCTCCACCACACTGCGGACATTACAGGTTCATCTTTGATGACTCTAAAACGATTCAACTTGATTGGCCATTGTGATGGAGATTTGCAAAGGACTTAAATGGACATGTAAAACCATATTTCCTGATTTATCAATAACATTTACATTTTAGTCATTAGTGCATTGATCTTAAGACCGCTAGGTGGGACAACCACATATCACAGTCATAGTAAATACATTTTTCCTCAAAGTAGCCACCTGCAAAGTCAGAGCGGTAAGTGGGGGAAAACAGTCATGTGCGAGTGTTGGCTCACGATAAAGCATATTCATAGAATGTTTTTGTTGTTGGTCAAGTCATCGCTTTACCAATTCCTTAGCTTTTCTCAATCTAAGTTAAGATATGTACCATGGGCCCACATACAGTACATATTTTTTTATCGTTTTACAAAATTTCCAAGATGGAGAAAAATCCATCTTGACGGACCTTCTGGGTCCTTGAGGCAAATCGATTCAGCATGAGGAAAGACAACCTACATACAAAGCTATACATCTCTAGGTCAAATGGAGCGGCGGATATGAGGGTTTATTGGCCAATTGGTGACATTATTTTTTACCAAAGTTCCTCAGGGCCTCTGGTGAATGCTAAATTAGAAAGGTTACCAATCTATGCATGAGTTATTTGACCATGTCAAGAAAAAACATAAGCTAATAATAACAAAAGGATTGACAGCTTTGCTCTGAACCTCTAACCCAAGACCTGAATGAAGAAATCATAATAATAATGCAGGTGCAGCTCACATTGTATAGTAGTGATTACCAGATGCTATCATAATGACTATATCATCTACAATGCTTATTAAAAAAAAGTTATTTCCATCATATAATACCAAGCACCAGCTGAATTGCTTGCTGAAAGCATGAATAATATTGTTACCTTCATAACTTTTCATTTCTCTATTTTCTCCCTTTCAAACAAATGATGATCAAATTCATTGAGGCAACCACTGGTGTTTTATTCCCAGACGCAAAGAATACTCTACAAAAATATGACCACCTTGATTGCCCTTAACCAACAATAATGTAAATACATCTATAGCTTTTTTTCATTGGATATGATGGAAATAAATACAAAATTCACAAATGTAATGACAAGCAACAATGGTTAAAACCAGGTTTGTTACTATTATCAGTGATGTCAGTATGGTGTCTG
Source organism: Oncorhynchus tshawytscha (assembly GCF_018296145.1). Classification (NCBI taxonomy): domain Eukaryota; kingdom Metazoa; phylum Chordata; class Actinopteri; order Salmoniformes; family Salmonidae; genus Oncorhynchus; species Oncorhynchus tshawytscha. Next base: position 37,121,908 of record NC_056434.1, on the reverse strand, counting down.
TCTGTACACTCCATACCACTGTCTCAACATTCTGGTCAGTGATTGTCTTCTCAAACACAAGAGGTGGAACAAGCAGCAGCTACTCCTTTCTCTTTCTCTCCAAAGGTTCTCTCTTTCTCTCACAGTCCACACTCCCTTCAAACTAAAGACAACACTGCCTCCTAGGGTCACACATGGGAGTACATGTCTGTATCCCCGTTCCCTTCTCATGCTCTCCCCCCTCTCTGTGTCTCTCTCCCTCAGCATAAAGGGAGTCTCAGAAAGGCATTGGGTAAGATTCCGCTTAGTTTCCACACGCCTGGGAGGCTTTCAAATAACTACTGCTGAGGAAAGGTCCACAGAGAGCACAGGGAGGACGTGGCTACACAACGTTTGTGCATAGGTACTAACAGCTAGCAAACAGCTTCAGTTTCCACTTGAAATGCATGTACAGCTATTGTGTTCAAATCCCCAAAAATTCCCAGTGTATTGAACCGACAATAACTAAAGCCTTGTTCACACTGCAGGCATTGATCCTCAAATCAGTTTTGTTTTTGAAATCCATACTTACAAGTGACCAAATCGGATGTGTGAGTTCAGACACGAGTCATTTGCTGACATGGCTATGCTACTTGTCATAGTAATAACGGTTGTGTGTGCAGTGGGTGTAGGCTGATTAGTGGTGGTGCTTGTGCTTAAAATCACTCGTGAATTATGTAGTAAGTGAAGGAGGTAAAAATGCCTGCCATGGACATTTCCCAGTTGCTTTGAATCTTCAAAATCATAGTGTAAGAACACTTTTAAAGCCTCAAAGATTAAGATGATCCAACTTTTAAAACAAAAGTCATTTTTGGCTAGCCGCAGCACTCAACTAGCAAGCTAGCTAGCTACCACATGTTCTTGTCAAACAGAGTAGCTAGCAAGCAACACAATGTCAAAAAAAGTCAAACTACATATGGGCAAATATATCCGATTTTAAAGTTCAGACACAATTCTACAAAGCTTTATGGAATTGTTTTAAGATGATAGCAAGGACAATTTAGCTACCTGATTTGAAATTTTCAGACCCCTTAAGGTATCACATTATTATATACACACACACACACACACACACACACACACACACAGTTGAAGTTGGAGTCATTAACTCATTTTTCAACCAATCCACAAATGTCTTAACAAACTATAGTTTTGGCAAGTCGGTTAGGACATCTACTTTGTGCATGAGACAAGGAGTTTTTCCAACAATTATTTCACTTATAATTCACTGTGTCACAATTCAGGTGGGTCAGATGTTTACAAACATTAAGTTGATGTGCCTTGAAACAGCTTGGAACATTCCAGAAAATTATGTCATGGCTTTAGAAGCTTCCGATAGGCTAATTGACATCATTTCAGTCAATTGGAGGTATATCTGTGGATGTATTTCAAGGCCTACCTTCAAACTCAGTGCCTCTTTCCTTGACATCATGGGAAAATCCAAAGAAAGCAGACAAGATCTCAGAAAGAAAATGTAGACTGTATAAACACCAAGGGACCATGCAGCCATGTTCTGTCAAATCAATCCCAGAACAACAGCAAAGGACCTTGTGAAGATGCTGGAGGAAACAGGTACAAAAATATCTATATCCACAGTAAAATGATTCCTATATCGACATAACCTGAAAGGCCACTCAGGAAGGAAGAAGCCACTACTCCAAACCGCCATAAAAAAGCCAGACCACTGTTTGCAACTGCACATGGGGACGTAGATCGTACTTTTAGGAGAAATGTCCTCTTGTCTGATGAAACAAAAAGAGAACTGTTTGGCCATAATGACCATCGTTATGTTAGGAGGAAAAAGGGGGAGGCTGGCAAGCCAAAGAACACCATCCCAACCTTGAAGCACGGGGGTGGCAGCATCATGTTGTGGGGGTGCTTTGCTTCAGGAACGACTGGTGCACTTCACCAAACAGATGGCATCATGAGAAAGGAAAATGACGTGGATAAATTGACGCAACATCAAGACAGGAAGTTAAAGCTTGGTCGCAAATGAGTCTTCCAAATGGACAATGACCCCAACCATACTTCCAAAGTTGTGGCAAAATGGCTTAAGGACAACAAGGTCAAGGGATTGGAGTGGCCATCATAAAGCCCTGACCTCAATCCTATAGACAATTTGTGGGCACAACTGAAAAAGTGTGCGTGAGCAAGGATGCCTCAAACCTGAATCTGTTACACCAACTCTGTCAGAAGGAATGGGCCAAAATTCACCCAACTTACTGTAGGAAGCTTTTGGAAGGCTACCCGAAATGTTTGACCCAAGATAAACAATTTAAAGGTAATGCTACCAAATATGAATCGAGTGTGTCATGAAATAAATAAAAGCTGAAATAAATAGTTCTCTGTACTATTATTCTGACATTTCACATTCTTAAAATAAAGTGGTGAATCCAACTTACCTAAGTCAAGGGATTTTTACTATGATTAAATGTCAGGAACTGTGAAAACTGAGTTTAAATGTATTTGGCAAAGGTGTATGTATTGTGGCAGACCAGGGGGTTTGGTCAAGATGTTTACACCGATCAGACACGGACAAAGTATGATTAGCACGGTTTCAAGGGTGTTTATTAAATAATAAATCAAATGAAAAGCACATGTCTCCCCCATGAGACCCTTACCGGGATACCGTCTTCTGGTCTTGCTGTATCCTGTCGGGCACACAAACTCAAATCCTTTGTCTTAGCTCAGGCACCGTCTCCAACGACACAGAAGTCACCTTACTTCCCCCAGTCCTCCACTGTGTGCTGCCCTTGTGGCAGCTTTATGGGCCTTGCAGAGCTGGTGAGCAATCAGCCCCAATTAGTCCTGGCCAGAGAACAAGTCGAAACCTGGCACGTCCAGCAGATGGAGCCATCACCTCGTGATGTATACACCGTCTGTCACCAGGCCTTGACGAGTCTCCCCCTGGTGGCTGACCTGCTGTACGCCACACTAGACGCAACTGTTAATTGAAATGCATTCCAGGTGACTACCTGATTAAAGCTTGTTGAGAGAATGCCAACAGTGTGCAAAGAAGTCATCAAAGCAAAGGGTGGCTACTATGAAGCATCTCAAATATATTTAACACTTGTTTGGTTACTATATGATTCCATATGTGTTATTGCATAGTTTTGATGTCTTCACTATTATTTTACAATGTAGACTGGTACTGTTGACCTTTAGATTGAGGCTTGTGGGCGTCCAAGACCAAAACGACTGGAATGTAATGGAAGTGTTTGTGAGAAACTCACTTTTCCACAGAAGGGATATATTACTGTGTAGCCCAAACTTTCCGGACGCTACAGACAGAAGTTGGCAGAAGAGGGTGTACCGACTTCAGATGAGTCCCGTGATGCTTCTGGAGGGCGAAAAGGTTGAGACAAAGTGAAAACAGGCTTTTAGCCATTTTTACTAATGTTTTTAAAATAAAAAAATACCTTATTTACATAAATATTCAGACCCTTTGCTATGAATCTTGAAAATGAGCTCAGGTGCATCCTGTTTCCATTGCTCATCCTTGAGACGTCTCGACAACTTAATTGGAGTCCACCTGTGGTATATTGCATAAGCATAAGATAAGCATAAGCCGAAAAGCCTTTTTGAAATCTGACATGTTGGCTGGATTCACAACGAGTGTAGCTTTAATTTGGTGTCTTACATGTGTGATTTAATGAAAGTTTGATTTTTATAGTATTTTATTTGAATTTGGCGCTCTGCATTTTCCCTGGCTATTGGCCAGGTGGGACGTTAGTGGCTCTGGCTCTGGTGCAGGACGAAGAACCCTCTCATCCCACGGATCTGTCAGCATTGGAGGCGGCGCTGGTGCGGGACGAAGAACCCACTCATCCTGCGTATCCGCCGGCATCAGGGGCGGCTCTGGTGCGGGCTGAAGAACCCGCTCAGCTCGCGGATCCCCCATCTTTGGTGGCGTCTCTGGTGCGGGCCGAAGAACCCGCTCATCCTGCGGATCCAGCCATGGACCCAGGCTGAACACTGTGCCTGGACTGGACCTAGATGCAGAAGAAGGCTCCTGCCATGGAGCCAACTGGACACCGGCCCTGGCCTGGACATCGGTGCAGAGGAAGACTCCTGCCATGGAGCGGGACTGGATGCCGTGTCTGGACTGGGCATCGGCACGGAGGAGGGCTCCTGCCATGGAGCTGGACTGGACGCCGTGTTTGGAAGCTCCGGACCGTTGACCCTCACCGAAGGTTCTGGACCGTTGGGAACTGTTGCCGGAAGCTCTGGACTGGGGATTGTCGCAAATAGCCTGGTACGTGGGGCAGGCACTGGTGGTACCGGACTGGTGACACGCACCTCAGGGCGAGTGCGTGGAGGAGGCACAGGACGTACCCGACTGGGGAGGCACATGTTGCGTGGGGCAAGTACAGGTGGCACCGGACTGGTGACACACACTTCAGGGCGAGTGCGGGTAGGAGGCACAGGACGTACTGGACTGGGGAGGCGTTCAGGTGGCACCGGATTCGGGACACGCACTTCAGGGCGAGTGCGGTGAGAAGGAAGAGGACGTATTGGGCTGTGAAGGTGCACCGGAGGCCTGATGCGTAAAGCCTGCAGCAATGGTACTGGTTCGATGACACATCTCGCACGGCAAGTGCGAGGAGCTAGCACAGGACGTACTGGGCTGTGGAGGCGCACTGGAGACCTGGCGCGTAGAGCCGGCATAAATTGGACCGGAGCGATGACACACTTTGCATGGCGAGTGCGAAGGAGCTAGCACAGGACGTACTGGGCTGTGGCGGCGTACATCTGGGCGAGTGTGAGGAGCAGGCACAAGACGTACCGGACTGGGGAGGCGCACTGGAGGCCTGATGCATGGGACCGGCACAGATTGCACCGGACTGGTAACACGCTCCTCCAAACGCCTGCGTTGCCGCATACCCCTCGCCAACTCCATTCTCCGGTATCCCTCCTCGCACTGTTCCATTGATTCCCAGGTGGGCTCTGGCACTCTCCCAGGGTCGACCGACCACCTCTCTACCTCCTCCCATGTTGTCACTGGATCACACGTCGGGTCTTTTGGGCTTTCCTTTTGGCCGCAAACCCCGGCGTCTTCACTTTTCTCCCTTCTCTCCTGCCAAGGAAGGCGATCCTTTCCTGCCTGAATTTCTTCCCAAGTCCAGGATCCCTTCCCATCCAGGATCTCCTCCCAAGTCCAGGATACACTCTCCTCCTGGGCACACTGCTTGGTCCTGTTGTTGTGGGATATTCTGTCACGATCGTTTGTTGAAACAGACCAAGGTGCAGTGAATGTTGAGTTCCACATAATAATCATCTCAGGGATGCTATTTGAAAATGTCACACAGATGCAATTTCTGGTTTTGTTCATAACTAAACAGTCATTAGACATGCATTCATAAAATTACACTAAAACTGTGTAGGACATCACTAAATAATGCATAATAACAACCCAAATGTTAAAAGTTGCAGAGTTGTCTTTTAAGTCAATTTGACAACATCTTAATGCAGGCTGGTGAGGCAAAGTTGTTTCCTACTAATTATTTACCTACAATACTTTAGCAATGTCATCGTCTCTACAAGCCGTCTCTATATCGTATTTTAGGCAAAACAATCATTAGCCCCCGTTAAGAATGACTAGGCATCACTAAACCTTTGGGAGTCAATATGGCTGAGAGCAGCTTGAGAAAATTGATAACAACCAAGTGACAGAGGGGCAACCCATGAATAGCAGTTGTGTTACTGTGGCTATAGAAGTGAATATAGTCATTGTTTACCTCAACTGTCAAGAGATACAGTACTAGTGTATATCAGGTCACACAAAATACCAACAACACAGTGTTCTCCGCAGTAAAACAACACCTCAACATGTCAGGGATGTAATGCCTTTCACCTTTTAAAAGAGTCATGATCTATGTTTGTGTCTGTTCAATAAAAATTGAGCCAACAGTGTGTCTGCTGCCGAGGAGATAAGGCTAGAGGAGCGTGGGCGGAAGGTGCTGTGTTTGAACTTCAGGTAGCATATGATGACTTAATTCTCCTTCCTGTCTCACTCATGCATTCCCTGACCTTTCTTTCTAATCCCTTTCCAGACCACTGTGTTTGTCAAAGGGCCTGGCGGTATGACCTGCCTCCCGCCATGATAAAATCAAATTATTTCCATTCAGGGCCCACTCTGACGCTCCCTCTGTCTATCTGCCTGTGTCTTCATGCATGCCCTCACGTGTGTTCAATGTGGTTTGTGTATAGGAGTACAGATGCCACTATACCACAGTTATATGGCTTGCCTTCAGTTTTTCTTTACGTCTTCTCGTCTTCCTATAGAAATGTGACTTCACAGACACAGTTTGGTCACGTGTGACTGGCATGATTTTCAAAGTAAATTTTAATTACTTGTGGCCATGTGAGTTGTATGTGTGAATGTGATGTTTCTCTGTGGTAAGGTATTTTGGAAGGGTGGATTTCTATGCATGTTTTGTACTAAATAAACATCTAAACGCAACATGCAACAATTTCAAAGATTTTACTGAGTTACAGTTCATATAAGGAAATCAGTCAAATTTCATAAAATCATTAGGCTATGGATTTCACATGACTGGGAATACAGATATGTATCTGTTGGTCACAGATACTGTACCTTTAAAAAAAAGTAGGGGTGTGGATCAGAAAATATTCTTGGCATAGAGTTGATCGGGCTGCTGATTGTGGCCTGTAGAATGTTGTCCCACTCCTCTTCAATGGCTGTGTGAAGTTTCTGGATATTAACGGGAACTGGAACATGCTATTGTACACGTCGATCTAATAGGTGACATGTATGCAGGCCATAGAAGAACTGGGACGTTTTCGGCTTCCAGGAAATGTGTACAGATCCTTGCGACATAGAGCCATGCATTAGCAAGCTGAAACATAGTGATGGCGGCGGATGAATGGCACAACAATGGGCTCAGCATCTCGTCACGGTACCTCTGTGCATTTAAATTGCCATCGATAAAATGCAATTGTGTTCGCGGTTGTGAGGCTAGTTGGACATACTGCCACATTTTCTAAAATTATGTTGGAGGCAGCTTATGGTAGAGAAATTATCATTAAATTATCTGGCAACAGCTCTGGTGGACATTCCTGCAGTCAGCATTTGCACGCCAATTGCACACTCTTTGGCATTGTGTTGAGACATCTGTGTCATTTATGGTCCCCAGCACAAGTTGCACCTGTGTAATGATCATGCTGTTTAATCAGCTTCTTGATATACCACACCTGTTAGGTGAATTGATTATCTTGGCAAAGGAGAAACGCTCACTAATAGGGATGTAAACACATTTGTGCTCAAAATTTGAATTAAATAAACTTTTTGTGCATATGGAACATTTTTGGGATCTTTTATTTCAGCTCATGATACATGTGACCAACACTATACATGTTGTATTAATATATATATATATATGGTCATTAGTGTAACCACATCATTTTCAAACGCTTTTAAAACACGGAAGCCAAACACAGAAACTATGGATACAACTTCCTCTGCACTTGTCATTATCAAAGTTAATATGTGCGCCACAACATAGCCCTGTATTAGCATGTTTCTGTTAGCTGATACATCATGACAAGACACACCATATTACTGTCCTGCTAATGGGCCTGGACTTTGAAGGCTAAACTGCAGAGAAATAACCCGTAACTGATCCAAATGGTTGCCCAATCAGGCAGGCTAGATGCAGTTATTTCAAAAATGAATATGCATTCAAAACCACAGGCTTTTGAGCAGTTTTAAAAAAAATTAAATAGGCTTATTCACTGCAGTTTACAGTCTAGTCTAGAGTTTTGTATTCAAAACAATAATAACATTCTTCATTACATTGTGTTGTTGTAGCCTAGGTAGGATACATTTCTTGTCCCTAAAAAAACTTTTATTTTATTTTGCTGTGTAAATTGACTGGGTATATTCACTGCATATTAAGCCTACCATTGAGTTTATGAATTATGGGCTAATATGCATAGCCTACACTTATAATGTTTGCTGTAGGCTCCATCTCAAGCCTGTCTGTCTTCATTGACCTGTTGCACAATAACACACCTGGCCTCTCAGCTGCCACGGCTATTCCTTTTAAATGTTGTGGGGTCCCAGGAAAAGCCAGACTACAAAAGCTTGTTGGACACTTGTTTCAACTTATTTTCTTCAGCCTACTAATAGCCTATTGGAGGAGAGATGCACACTTGTTCTTGCTTGCTGAATGTAACATAGACTACAACATTAACGGGCGGGGAGCTGGAAGGAGAGACCCATATTTTCCTCTAGTAGGCCTATCTTAATACTGGGCTACATCCTGACAAAATACGCCTACACCATATGAGTGGCCTGATTAATGTACCTTTCTGGACCTTCTACACTGTTGAGAATAGACGCAAACTGATCCAAATGGTTGCATAATCAGGCCTAGGCTGTTATTTTGGCATGAAAGAAAACATGACCTGTGAGCAGTTTTCATATTAGCCTATATCAATGCAGTTTACAATAATTGTGTATTCACTTGATAATAACTAAATCCTCTGTGTTGTTGTAGCCCAGGTATAATAATGTTATTGTCTAAAAACATAGGCCTAGTCAGTGGAGCTTTGCGTGCCCGGTGACCACAGAGCTTAGCCTGGAGGAACACACTACAGATCTGCCATTTCACAAGCATGTTGCTATACCCGCAATAACATCTGCTAAACATGTGTATGTGACAAATAACATTTTATTTAATTGGATTTCATTAACTTATTTTTCTTGGACTTTGACAGGTAAATATTTAGCAAATTAATGGCCTAATTGGGCGGCAGCGTAGCCTAATGGATAGAGTGTTGGACTATTACCTGAAGGGTTGCAAGATCAAATCCCTGAGCTGACAAGGTACAAATCTGTCATTCTGTCCCTGAACAAGGCAGTTAACCTACTGTTCCTAGGGCGTCATTGAAAATAAGAATTTGTTCTTAACTGACTTGCCTGGTTAAAACATTATTTTTTTAAATGTCTAGCTTCTTACTGAGGCTACACATCACTAGCCTCTCCCTTCCAGCTGTTCTCGTGCAAAAAAGGCGCAGGCTACGCAAGTCTCTCTGGCATTCCTCTTGCAAGTCTCTCTGGCATTCCTCTTCTTTTAATTTTTTTTTATTTTACCTTTATTTAACTTGGAAAGTCAATTAAGAACATTAAGAACAAATTTGTATTTACAATGACGGCCTACCCTGGCCAAACCCGGACGGCGCTGAGCCAATTGTGTGCCGACCTATGGGACTCCCAATCACGGCCGGTAGTGATACAGCCTGGAATCAAACCAAGGTCTGTAGTGATGCCTCTAGCACTGAGATGCAGTGCCTTAGACCGATGCACCACTCGGGAGCTCCTTGTCATGAAATCCCAAGAAAAGTCATAGACTACAAAAGCTATAGGACATTTCTTTTGATCATTTTTTTCTACTAGGCCTAATAGCCTATTCGTGGAAAGAAGCAGGCTTGCTTTGCAGAATGTAAAACAGGCCTACGGCATAGAAAATGCATGTCAGGTGAAGTTGAGGAGAGAGAGTACATTGGTATGATACATTTTTGCCAGTTATGATAACATTGTCCAAATCAAATCAAATGTATTTATATAGCCCTTCGTACATCAGCTGATATCTCAAAGTGCTGTACAGAAACCCAGCCTAAAACCCCAAACAGCAAGCAATGCAGGTGTAGAAGCACGGTGGCTAGGAAAAACTCCCTAGAAAGGCCAAAACCTAGGAAGAAACCTAGAGAGGAACCAGGCTATGTGGGGTGGCCAGTCCTCTCCTGGCTGTGCCGGGTGGAGATTATAACAGAACATGGCCAAGATCTTCAAATGTTCATAAATGACCAGCATGGTCGAATAATAATAAGTCAGAACAGTTGAAACTGGAGCAGCAGCACGGTCAGGTGGACTGGGGACAGCAAGGAGTCATAATGTCAGGTAGTCCTGGGGCATGGTCCTAGGGCTCAGGTCCTCCGAGAGAGAGAAAGAAAGAGAGAATTAGAGAGAGCACATGTGGGGTGGCCAGTCCTCTTCTGGCTGTGCCGGGTGGAGATTATAACAGAACATGGCCAAGATGTTCAAATGTTCATAAATGACCAGCATGGTCGAATAATAATAAGGCAGAACAGTGGTAGTAACTGATGCATTGCAAATAGTTACACAAGACATACAGTGATGAGCACAGTGAAAAATAAAACCCAAAGAAATTGACAACCATTTGAAAAATGGAAATCACTTGCAAACCACTTGAGCAACGAGGCAATGACATGCTGTAAAAGATGTGCAGGCTGAAGGACGTTCGTTGTTGAATTGCTTCAGTTAAATACGAGTTACTAGATTATTTTTAATTGGGTCTACATGTACATTGAATTATTATTTGCTGTTGTCACTTTGACAATGAACACACCCTGAAAGCATTTCTCCACGCATCGCGCCGACAGAAACAAACATCTTTCTGGTAAGAAGAGGGGCGGGGGCGTATGCCTTATGACTAACGTGACATGGTGTGATGAAAGAAACATACAGGAACTCAAATCCTTCTGTTCACCTGATTTAGAATTCCTCACAATCAAATGTAGACCGCATTATCTACCAAGAGAATTCTCTTCGATTATAATCACAGCCGTATATATCCCCCCCCCAAGCAGACACATCGATGGCTCTGAACGAACTTTATTTAACTCTCTGCAAACTGGAAACGATTTATCCGGAGGCTGCATTCATTGTAGCTGGGGATTTTAACAAGGCTAATCTGAAAACAAGACTCCCTAAATTTTATCAGCATATCGATTGCGCAACCATGGTGGAAAGACCCTGGATCATTGTTACTCTAACTTCCGCGACGCATATAAGGCCCTGCCCCGCCCCCCTTTCGGAAAAGCTGACCACGACTCCATTTTGTTGATCCCTGCCTACAGACAGAAACTAAAACAAGAAGCTCCCACGCTGAGGTCTGTCCAACGCTGGTCTGACCAAGCTGACTCCACACTCCAAGACTGCTTCCATCACGTGGACTGGGAGATGTTTCGTATTGCGTCAGACAACAACATTGACGAATACGCTGATTCGGTGTGCGAGTTCATTAGAACGTGCGTTGAAGATGTCGTTCCCATAGCAATGATTAAAACATTCCCTAACCAGAAACCGTGGATTGATGGCAGCATTCGTGTGAAACTGAAGGCGCGAACCACTGCTTTTAATCAGGGCAAGGTGTCTGGTAACATGACTGAATACAAACAGTGCAGCTATTCCCTCCGCAAGGCTATCAAACAAGCTAAGCGCCATTACAGAGACAAAGTAGAATCGCAATTCAAAGGCTCAGACACAAGAGGTATGTGGCAGGGTCTACAGTCAATCACGGATTACAAAAAGAAAACCAGCCCAGTCACGGACCAGGATGTCTTGCTCCCAGGCAGACTAAATAACTTTTTTGCCCACTTTGAGGACAATATAGTGCCACTGACACGGCCCGCAACCAAAACATGCGGACTCTCCTTCACTGCAGCCGAGGTGAGTAAAACATTTAAACGTGTTAACCCTCGCAAGGCTGCAGGCCCAGACGGCATCCCCAGCCGCACCCTCAGAGCATGCGCAGACCAGCTGGCCGGTGTGTTTACGGACATATTCAATCAATCCCTATACCAGTCTGCTGTTCCCACATGCTTCAAGAGGGCCACCATTGTTCCTGTTCCCAAGAAAGCTAAGGTAACTGAGCTAAACGACTACCGCCCCGTAGCACTCACATCCGTCATCATGAAGTGCTTTGAGAGACTAGTCAAGGACCATATCACCTCCACCCTACCTGACACCCTAGACCCACTCCAATTTGCTTACCGCCCAAATAGGTCCACAGACGATGCAATCTCAACCACACTGCACACTGCCCTAACCCATCTGGACAAGAGGAATACCTATGTGAGAATGCTGTTCATCGACTACAGCTCGGCATTCAACACCATAGTACCCTCCAAGCTCGTCATCAAGCTCGAGACCCTGGGTCTCGACCCCGCCCTGTGCAACTGGGTACTGGACTTCCTGACGGGCTGCCCCCAGGTGGTGAGGGTAGGCAACAACATCTCCTCCCCGCTGATCCTCAACACTGGGGCCCCACAAGGGTGCGTTCTGAGCCCTCTGCTGTACTCCCTGTTCACCCACGACTGCGTGGCCACGCACGCCTCCAACTCAATCATCAAGTTTGCGGACGACACAACAGTGGTAGGCTTGATTACCAACAACGACGAGACGGCCTACAGGGAGGAGGTGAGGGCCCTCAGAGTGTGGTGTCAGGAAAATAACCTCACACTCAACGTCAACAAAACTAAGGAGATGATTGTGGACTTCAGGAAACAGCAGAGGGAACACCCCCCGATCCACATCGATGGAACAGTAGTGGAGAAGGTAGCAAGTTTTAAGTTCCTCGGCATACACATCACAGACAAACTGAATTGGTCCACTCACACAGACAGCATCGTGAAGAAGGCGCAGCAGCGCCTCTTCAACCTCAGGAGGCTGAAGAAATTCGGCTTGTCACCAAAAGCACTCACAAACTTCTACAGATGCACAATCGAGAGCATCCTGGCGGGCTGTATCACCGCCTGGTATGGCAACTGCACCGCCCTCAACCGTAAGGCTCTCCAGAGGGTAGTGAGGTCTGCACAACGCATCACCGGGGCAAACTACCTGCCCTCCAGGACACCTACACCACCCGATGCTACAGGAAGGCCATAAAGATCATCAAGGACATCAACCACCGAGCCACTGCCTGTTCACCCCGCTGTCATCCAGAAGGCGAGGTCAGTACAGGTGCATCAAAGCTGGGACCGAGAGACTGAAAAACAGCTTCTATCTCAAGGCCATCAGACTGTTAAACAGCCACCACTAACATTGAGTGGCTACTGCCAACACACTGTCAATGACACTGACTCAACTCCAGCCACTTTAATAATGGGAATTGATGGGAAATGATGTAAATATATCACTAGCCACTTTAAACAATGCTACCTTATATAATGTTACTTACCCTACATTATTCATCTCATATGCATACGTAGATACTGTACTCTATATCATCGACTGCATCCTTATGTAATACATGTATCACTAGCCACTTTAACTATGCCACTTGGTTTACATACTAATCTCATATGTATATACTGTACTCGATATCATCTACTGTATCTTGCCTATGCTGCTCTGTACCATCACTCATTCATATATCCTTATGTACATATTCTTTATCCCCTTACACTGTGTATAAGACAGTAGTTTTTTGGAATTGTTAGTTAGATTACTTGTTCGTTATTACTGCATTGTCGGAACTAGAAGCACAAGCATTTCGCTACACTCGCATTAACATCTGCTAACCATGTGTATGTGACAAATAAAATTTGATTTGATTTGATTTGAACCAGTTAGAGACCTCATGAATGGTCTTGTGTTACTACCACCTTAATAGGCAGTGTACAGTAGGATGCGTTGATCAGTTGATTGACAGGTGTAGGAATGTAGAACGATAAACTTTCCTCTAGTGTAGATGCTCGCCAACATTTTATAGTTACAATATGTAGCCAATAGTTAATCAATATATGTAACGTTATAGTTGGCATGGTGGATGGCCCAGGCCTTAACTCTGACACAAAACAGCTAAAGTTATCACAACAAAACTAGCCTACTCTAGCAAGTTTGCCACAGGTAGGCTTCAGGATGTAAAGCAGATGTCTATTCCTTCCGTTGTTTGGTTGTGCCCATAGCAACATTCGAAAATGGATATGAGTGCATTCGGGGTGAGTGGCCTGTATCTGTGTGTGTGTGTGTGTGTATGTGATACACACTGTGGCATTTGTCTGTGCTCTGGGTGTCCCTTGAGTGTCAGGCCTCCTCTTCCTTGTCCCCTTCACTCTAAAGGACAAGAACGAAGTAATGTAGGCTGCATTATTTACATTTTATGACATTTCTGTCATTTAGTAGACCATATTATCCAGAGCGGATGAAGCAAATGCCTTCGTGAACAGATGCTTGAGGGCTGCTGGAGTCGAGACGATGGATGGAGCCGCTGGCAGGCACACCCTGCTGGAAGGAGGGAGAGTATCAGGAGAGTATGGGGGAGTTGGCATTTCCAGCATGCCAGGGTGCCTTGACTCCACTTCGATTCTTACCTTCCCCACAATCAAATAAAATCAAATGGTATTTGTAATAAGTGTAGACCTTACCGTGAAATGCTTACTTACAAGCCTTTAACCAACAATCCAGTTTTAGGAAAAATAAGAGTTAAGAAAATATTTACAAAATAACCTAAAGCCTACCAGCATAGTGGAGTCTGCCTCTAGCACAGTCAGTGTAGTCCGCTCAGCTATCCCCTTTGAGACCGTGTTTGTGCCTCAATCTAGGATGGGCAAAAATAAACATGGTGGTGTTCGCCTTAGCAATCTCACTGGAATAAAGACCTCCTCCATTCCTGACATTATTGAACGAGATTGTTCAACAAAAAACATTTGTCACAAGAAATTAGCTCCTTGGTAAACAGAAAATAGTTGAGCCCTGAAGCAACCTTCCAGAAAATTGGAACGGAAATGTCACTCCATCAAACCTGAAGTCTTCCGACTAGGTTGGAAACACAGTGCCGTGTAATATCGAAGAGCCCTCACTGTTGCTCAATCATCCGATTTTTCCAACCTAATTGAGAATAAGAAAATTCCAACATTTTATTTTTGATACTGTTGCAAAGCTAACTAAAAAGAAGCATTCCCCAAGAGAGGATGGCTTTCACTTCAGCAATGATGAATTAATTAACTTCTTCGACGAAAAGATCATGATCATTTGAAAGCAAATTACGGACTCCTCTTTGAATCTACGTATTTTTCCAAAGCTCAGTTGTCCTGAGTCCGCACAGAACTGCCAGGACATATGATCAATGGAGACACTCAAGTTTTTTAATACTATATCTCTTGACACATTCAGAAAAATAGTCATGGCCTCTAAACCTTCAAGCTGCATACTGGAACCTACTCTTCCAACTAAATTACTGAAAGAGCTACTTCCTGTGTTTGGCCCTCCTATGTTAAACATAAAAAATGGTGATGTCATTCGGAAACCCAATGTCAACTTTCACTGCTATTCAGACGAAACACAGCTGTACATTTTGATGAAGCCCCAAAATTGCCTACCCTGGAATCCTGTGTTTCAGACATAAGGAAGTAGATGGCGGCAAATGTTTTACTTTTACAGTCAGACAAAACAGAGGTGCTAGTTCTAGGTCCCAAGAAACAAAAGGATCTGCTGTTCGATCAGACAATTAGTCTTGATGGTTGTACAGTCGTCTCAAATAAAACTGTGAAGGACCTTGGCGTTACTCTGGTTCCTGATCTTTCTTTTGACGAACATATCAAGAACATAGGCTAGAATCTTGACTAGAACCACAAAAATGTATCATATTACTCCAGTGCCAGCCTCTCTACACTGGCTTCCTGTCAAGGCTAGGGCTGCTAACCTACAAAGCATTACATGGGCTTATTCCTACCATCTATCCGATTTGGTCCTGCCGTACATACCTACACGTACACAACTGTCACAAGACGCAGGCCACCTTATTGTCCCAAGAATTTTTAAGCAAACAGCTGGAGGCAGGGCTTTCTCCTGTAGCGCTCCATCTTTATGGAATGGTCTGCCTATCCATGTGAGAGACACAGACTCTCAACCTTTAAGTCATTACTGAAGAATCCTCTCTTCAGTAGGTCCTATGATTGAGTGTAGTCTGGCTCAGGGATGCGAAGGTAAACGGCAAGGCACTGGAGCGACGAACCATCCTTGCTGTCTCTGCCTGGAGGGCTACCCTCTCTCCACTGTGATTCTCTGCCTCTGATCCTGTTACTGGGGCTGACTCACTGGCTTACTAGAGCTCTTCCATGCCGTCCCTAAGAGGGGTGCATCACATGCCAGGTTTTTTCAACCCACTTGAGTCACTGACGTGATCTTCCTGTCCGGTCTTGCGCCCCATCTGGCTTGTGCGGTGGAGGAGAGCTTTGTGGGTTATACTCCGCCTTGTCTCAGAGTAGTAAGTTGGTGGTCTGTTGATATCCCTCTAGTGGTGTGGGGACTGTGCTTTGGCAAAGTGGGTGGGGTTATATCCTGCCTGGTTGGTACAGGGGTATCGTCGGACATGGTCACATTGTCCCCTATCCCCCTCTCAGCTTTCAGTATCTATGCTGCAATAGTCTATGTGCCAGGGGGCTATGGTCAGTTTGTCCTATCTGGTGAAATTCTCCTGTCTTGTGAACTTAAGCATGCTCCCTCTAATTCGCCCATTTCTCAAATCCTCTTTCTCTCTCCCCCCTCCCCTGGGGGACCTGAGCCCTAGGACCATGCTCAGGTCTACCTGGCCAGATGACTCCTGGCTGTCCCTGTCCCTGTCCCCAGTCCACCCTGTCATGCTGCTGCTCCAGTTTCAACTGTTCTAGCTGCTGCTATGGAACCCTGACCTGTTCACCGGACATGCTACCTTGTCCTGGACATGCTGTTTTCAACCTCCCCACCCCACTCGCTATCTCTCGCTCTCTCGCTCTCTCTCTCGCTCTCTCTGTTTTGAATTCAACAAAATGTGAAATAATTAAAGGGGTATGAATACTTTCTGAAGGCACTGTAATTCCTTCTCACATCTACACGCTCTCCTCCTCTCACCTCTTCCCTTCGCTTGTGGATTTTAGTGCACAACACAACATCTGTCTGTGGCCAGGTGCAAAACCAAACCATACCATAACAGGTAACCACTACACAGCCTAGATCGTTGTCATCATATTAGTGTTATAGTCAACAAACTAGAACTAAAGCATTAGTAATCCTAAATTCCAATCCATGTGTACAAGCACGCATTACAGGTTACAGCAAGCAGTTTAGAAGTTGCTCCAGTGGGCACAAGTGGCAATAAATTAATAAAACCAAATGCTAACCTTGACTTGGAATAGTTGCAGTGTTGGATAGCCTTAGCCGGCTAGCTTGTATAAATAGCATTCTTCTCCATTTGAATCAGTTTGTTGAGTAGGCTAAATTAGCTGCATTAGCTAAGTAAGGAGAACAAAAACAAGACCAAATCTCTCTTTCTCTCTGTGTGTGTGTCTCTGCTGCTTCTCCTTGATTTTTGAATAAATTAATTTGTTCAAAACTGTTCAACTCTTCTCTTTCTTTCTCTTTGAGTCAACTACTCACCACATGTATGCACTGCACTACAGTGTTAGCTAGCATTAGCTTATATTTTCATTATCTGATCCTTTGTTTGGATGGACAAGATGTAATTCATGCTGATGTAGATGTAGTTCATCGTATAGCTTGGATGACATCCTCTGGAACTCGTCATAATTACTGTTAAGTCTATAAAAGGGGGTGAGAACCGTGAGCCTCATGTACCCAGAGGAGGACGGAAAATAGCCATTCTCATGCTACACCAGGCCTGGGCAATCACATCCAGATATGCTACTTATTTAACTTGCACTTTTTAACATGCACAGACATAAACCACATCCATGTTCTCCATTTGGTAGGTATTTTCATGAATAAACATGCAATGAACTACTAGGTACGGCAACTGCTCCGCCCACAACCGTAAGGCTCTCCAGAGGGTAGTGAGGTCTGCACAACGCATCACCGGGGGCAAACTACCTGCCCTCCAGGACACCTACACCACCCGATGTCACAGGAAGGCCATAAAGATCATCAAGGACAACAACCACCGAGCCACTGCCTTTTCACCCCGCTATCATCCAGAAGGCGAGGTCAGTACAGGTGCATCAAAGCTGGGACCGAAAGACTGAAAAAGAGCTTCTATCTCAAGGCCATCAGACTGTTAAACAGCCACCACTAACATTGAGTGGCTGCTGCCAACACACTGACTCAACTCCAGCCACTTTAATAATGGGAATTGATGGGAATTGATGTAAAATATATCACTAGCCACTTTAAACAATGCTACTTAATATAATGTTTACATACCCTACATTATTCATCTCATATGTATACGTATATACTGTACTCTATATCATCTACTGCATCTTTATGTAATACATGTATCACTAGCCACTTTAAACTATGCCACTTTGTTTACATACCCTACATTACTCATCTCATATGTATATACTGTACTCGATACCATCTACTGCATCTTGCCTATGCCGCTCTGTACCATCACTCATTCATATATCTTTATGTACATATTCTTTATCCCTTTACCCTTGTGTGCATAAGGTACTCGTTTTGGAATTGTTAGTTAGATTACTCGCTGGTTATTACTGCATTGTCGGAACTAGAAGCACAAGCATTACGCTACACTCACAATAATATCTGCTAACCATGTGTATGTGACAAATACATTTGATTTGACTTAGGAGGGAAAAGTAAACTGTGCATTCAGCATCACGGACAGAACTCTTGTTAATGGGTATGCACAAAAACACGAAAGAGATAGAGCTCAACATTACATTTAAATTACTCAATCAGTGTGAGGAGTGAATTCTCTGGTGGTCATTGACTAGAGCAGTGAAGTCAGTTATAGTTTCTGATGTCGCTATGCGCAAGATTGCTGAAAGGTGAGAGTCAGTAAGAGATGATCTGTGCCTTGACTTGCTATATTTCATCACTGAAAATGTCTGTTCACATACATAGGTTGACCCAAACAATACAAATATCTTCTGAGCATGACTCCAAATCTTTGGAAAGTTTTATTTTAGAGATGCATAGAACCTCGTCATTGACATTGGAGAACTATTCAAAATAATCACTGCATCAGACTGAAGATCAATAAGCTCAAGTTGCAGGTCAGTGGAAGTGTTATCCACATTGAAGGTGAAAGGAGAGGAAACACTTTGAAACCCTCAAAATGACAAGAAAACTCGCCGTTCAAAGCACGCAGCAGCGATGTATACTTCTCCCGCTGGTCATCTGATAGGGAACAGTAGTGTCGGAAGGTGGGTGGGATTGTTGGCTTCTACTTGGCGGGTCAGGAGGAGTAATTTTCCCTTGAAGGCTTAAAAAAGGCTGTACATCTGATGTACATCTGATGTGCAAAAAGGCACTTCTCTTGTAGTTTGGAATTCAGTTCATTCATGAGGGCCATGATGTCCACAAAATCAGCCAACCATTCTTTATCTTGCAGTTGATGGAAATCCACATATTTTTCTTTCATTTGCAAAAACTCAGCAATCTCTGACTTCAGGTCCCACACCCTTTTAAGCACCTTCCCCAAACTCAGCCATCTCACGTTTGTGTGGTAGGGGAGATATGCATGACCTGACTCTCTCTTCCAACAGTGAGACAAACTGCCTGTGGTTTAAAGATTTTGCTCTTATGAAGTTTACCACTTCAGTGACTGTATCCACAACATGGCTCATTTTCAGAACACATTTACAGAGAACCAACTGATGAATAATGCAATACAGGAAAATACTTTTCTGATCTGGATTTAGCTCAGCTGCTTGATCTTGTATCCTTTTCAAAAGGCCAACGTTTTTTCCTGTCATGTTTGGGCACCCATCAGTGGTCACACTAGATAACTTTTCAAAACTCAGTCCCAGCTTTGCCACACACTTATTAACATCCTCCAATAAATATTTCCCTGTGGTTGTGCTCTTCATTGACTCCACTGAAGCAAGCTCCTCTGTAATTTAAAAGTCTGGGGTATTGCCTCATAAGAATATCAACAACTGCGCCGTGTCACGTGCATCACTGCTCTCATTCAGGGCCAAGGAGAAATAGGTGAAATCCTTTACCTTGTCTTTCAACTGTTGTTCCATATTCTCTGCGATGTCCTCAATATGCCGTGTCACTGTTCGTCTTGACAGGGAAATGTTTTCAAGCAGCTCTTTCTTGTCACGGAAAAGTTTTTCTGCAGAGTCAATTAAACATTCTTTAACCTCTAGTGACTCCCCATCCCGCATGCTGGAGCGTAATCATCGACTGACACTAATTAGCATAACGCAACAGACATAAATATTCCTAGAAAATATTCCTATTCATGAACATCACAAATGAAAACTATATTGAGACACAGCTTAGCCTTTTGTTAATCACCATGTCATCTCAAATTTTCAAAATATGCTTTACAGCCAAAGCTAGACAAGCATTTGTGTAAGTTTATCGATAGCCTAGCATAGCATTTTGTCCAGCTAGCAGCAGGTAACTTGGTCACGGAAATCAGAAAAGCGATCAAATTAAATCGTTTACCTTTGATGAGCTTCGGATGTTTTCACTCACGAGACTCCCAGTTAGATAGCAAATGTTCCTTTTCTCCCAAAATATATATTTTTTTAGGCGAAATAGCTCCGTTTGTTCTTTACGTTTGGCTGAGAAATCGCCCGGAAATTGCAGTCACAAAAATGCCGATAACTATTCCAAATTATCTCCATAATATCGACAGAAACATGGCAAACGTTGTTTATAATCAATCCTCAAGGTGTTTTTCAAATATCTATTTGATAATATATCCATCGGGACAATTCATTTTTCAGTAGGACCGATTGGAGTAAAGGCTACCTCTGTATTTTACGTGAGAGTCACTCTGGGAGCCATCAGGTGACCACTAGCGCAATGTAGCCGCTTACGGGAATTCTTCAACATAAATGTGTAAAACTACGTCACAATGCTGTAGACACCTTCGGGAATACGGAGAAAGAGTAATCAATTTTGTGGGAGAGTACATAGCTAGCTCTTTGCTGAATGCAGTTTTGTGAAAAGTCCTTGCTGCTTTTGCAGCTAGGAAAGCAACCCTTTCGATCCACTTGCCCTCTGCTCAGAAGAGATATACCTATATTTCTATGCATGCTTCGCCTGGAGGTGTCGGGACAAGTTGTAGTCTTTCAAGACAGTGATGCTCTCTTTGCACACTACCTCAATAAATACATATTTTGATGTCCACTCTTGCTGGAACACCCTACGTTCAGACTACTTTACTTTTCGGTGAAATATTTGATTTTTGAGCAATTTCTAGTGAGATATTATTTGTAACTGTGAAGTGTGTCAGCCTGTCATTCACTGTCTGTCCTCATGCAGTTATTTATACCAGCCTTAAAAATAATGTCCCACAAGCGGTGGGAGTGAAATCATTACACAAAGGTGAGTATTCATTGGCCTTTTAATTTGAATAACAAATATGTTTTTTCAAAACTTTGCTATCACAAATTCTTTGTGATCTGAGCATGATTCCGCGGGCCATATTGAATCAGGCCTCATATGGCCCCAGGCCGGCCTTTGCCCTGGACTGGGCTATACCACAGTGCTACTCTAGAGGGTGCTGTTCGAGCTACTGCAGATCTTCATTGCAAAACAGTGTGTTATTTGGTAATGTGAATATATTTAGTGTAATTTTATCCACAAATGTTCTCTTTTTTCATGTTTCTGAAATCCACTGAATGATCCTCTTCCTCTTCTGAGGAGCCTCCGTGTAGTCAGAGACACTGACAGCTATGTCGGTCAAGAGAGGTTCTAGTAGGGTAGTAGGGTTTCAGTCTGAGCCATAAACGTGGTAGGAGGCTGTTGTTATTGTTCTGTTGTTGTGGTAAAATAGTTAATTTAACTTACTTAGGACAAGGACTGTCACGCCCTGGTCTTAGTATTTTGTGTTTTCTTTATTTATTTGGTCAGGCCAGGGTGTGACATGGGTTTATTTTGTCTTGTGTTTATATATGGGGGTTTTTCGTAGGTTTTGGGATTGTGGCTTAGTGGGGTGTTCTAGCAAAGTCTATGGTTGCCTGAGGCGGTTCTCAATCAGAGGCAGGTGATTCTCGTTGTCTCTGATTGGGAACCATATTTAGGCAGCCATATTCTTTGAGTGTTTCTTGGGTGATTGTTCCTGTCTCTGTGTTAGTGTTCACCAGATAGGCTGTATAGGTTTTCACGTTACGTTTGTTGTTTTTGTATTATCGTGTTTCTTCGTTATTAAACATGTATCTAACTTACCACGCTGCATTTTGGTCCGACTCTCCTTCGACGGATGAAAACCGTAACAAGGACTCAAATTTGACTGTAATATATGTGCTGTAATCATCTTCTGAATGACATCAACATTTAATTTGAAGCTGAGCAGGAGTTATACGAGAGGAAGCTTGCAATGCATTTTCCTTAGAGTTAGATCTACCAATGTGAATTGGGAGTGTTCTATTGTTTTATTGCTTATTATGAACAACTTGTTGACAGTTTTTCATTACATGTAAAATGCCAACCAAATTGTATTTATTTTACCTCATGTTTATTTATTCAATTCCATGGTAACAGAATTATGCTGAGACTGATGTTTAAAATATTAATACATGTTATCTATTTATATCCAGTATAACCATAACATATAACCAGGGCACCAGGAGTTTTTCCTCATCAGGACAAATGATCAGGAAAAACTCAGGGCCCTAGACATACTGTATTTCTTCTTATGGTCTTTGATACACATTACTCTTTGTAGGCCACTAGCGGCCCCTCACCCAGTTTCCCAACTCTATCGCAGTGAAACTGTGACAGGTCACACTCCTTGCCCCAACCCTATGTGCCATATCCATCCTGCTGTGTTCCTTATGGAAACACTGCCACCACAGAGTGGGGATCAGAGATGAGGTTGGACAGGAATAGCAGACCCTTTCAACAGTGGCAGAGAAGCCAAAGTGTTGTTGAGAACGAATCTGTGTGACCGTTCCATGCTCAATATGGAATTGATGTGATGTCGAATGTTTGTTTACATCCTGTGAATAATCATTACCAGCAGTATCTTATAAACCTATATGGACTGGACAGCTGCGAGTATATGTGTGTGTTTGTGACATATAGACACTAAAATCAATCCCAAAGCAATCAATCAATCAACCAACCCCACAAACAAAATACCAAACAGCACATGGAACTGAGAGAAAACGATATACAGAGTCTATACCTAGTATGCTTTTAAATAGAAGCATATACACTGACGATGATGTAATATAGTACATTCTAATTTGTCACTAGAGATTCTATACTATTTGCATCCCCCCCTTTAAACCGCAGCTACTCTCTGTTGTTATCTTTTATGCATAGTCACTTTAATAACTCTACCTACAGTGCCTTGCAAAAGTTTTCACCCTTGGCATTGTTCCCATTTTGTTGCATTACAACCTGTAATTTAAATACATTTTTATTTTGATTTACTATAATGGACATAAACAAATAGTCCGAATTGGTGAAGTGAAATGAAAAAATAACTTGTTTCAAAAAATGTAAAAAAAATACGGAATGATGGATGGCGTTATATACAGGGAAATTCTTGAGGGAAACCTGTTTCAGTCTTCCAGAGATTTGAGACTGGGACAAAGGTTCACCTTGCAGCAGGACAATGACACTAAGCATACTGCTGAATCAATACTCGAGTGGTTTAAGGGGAAACATTTAAATGTCTTGGTATGGCCTAGTCAAAGCCCAGACCTCAAAATGCTGTACATCAGCGGAACCCATCTAACTTGAAGGAGCTGGAGTTGTTTTGCCTTGAAGAATGGGCAAAATCCCAGTGGCTAGATGTGCTGAGCTTATAGAGACTTGCAGCTGTAATTGGTGGCTCTACAGTATTGACCTTGGGGGGGTGAATAGTTATGCACTCTCAAGTTTGCTGTTATTTCTTGTTTGTTTCACAATAAAACATATTTTGCAACTTCAAAGTGGTAGGCATGTTGTGTAAATCAAATGATACAAACCCCCCAAAAATCAACTTTGATTCCAGGTTGTAAGGCAACAAAATAAGAAAAATGCCAAGGGAGTAAATACTTTCGCAAGCCACTGTACATGTACATATTACCTCGACTAACCGGTGCCTCCGCACATTCACTTTGTACCGTTACCCCCCTGTATATAGTCTAGCTATTGTTATTTTACTGCTGCTCTGTAATTACTTGTTACTTTTATTTCTTATTCTTGTTCATATCTTTTTTTTTTACTTCATTGTTGGTTAGGGGCTTGTATTCGGCGCATGCGACTGATGCAATTTGATTTGAAACTCGGGCAGGGTTAGCTAAACTGACTGATAAAGGGCTTTAGAATTCATCACTACTTGACATTTTCACCCTCAGCTCTTTTTTTCTGAGAAAGGTCCAAGAAATTAAAGGTTGAAGTGGGAATCTGTGCTGTCCCTTATTCTCAATTCATTTTGACATGCAATTGCTTTGTCTCCAATTTTACTCCTAATCTGCCACACTACCACCCAAACCATAGAATCTCAAGGTCTCCCATTTTCCAGGTCTGCCCAGCGCCGCCAGTGCCGCCAGTCTGCCAGGGGTCGCCAGTGCCGCCAGTCAGCCAGGGGTCGCCAGTGTCGCCAGTCAGCCAGGGGTCGCCAGTGCCGCCAGTCAGCCAGGGGGCGCCAGATCCCCTCAGCCCAGAGGCGCCAGAGCCCTTCAGCCCAGAGGCGCCAGAGCCCCTCAGCCCAGAGGCACCAGAGCCCCTCAGTCCAGAGCTTCCGCCCCTCTGTCCAGAGCTTCCGCTTCCGCCCCTCTGTCCAGAGCTTCCGCTTCCGCCCCTCTGTCCCGAGCTTCCGCCCCTCTGTCCCGAGCTTCCGCCCCTCTGTCCCGAGCTTCCGCCCCTCTGTCCCGAGCTTCCGCCCCTCTGTCCCGAGCTTCCGCCCCTCAGTCCAGTGGGGTCATTTAGAAGGGTCGCCGTGGTTAGGAGGCCACGGAGGCGGACAAGGCGGACTAAGACGATGGTGAAGTGGGGTCCGCGTCCCGCGCCAGAGCCGCCACCGCGGACAGACGCCCACCCAGACCCTCCCCTATAGGTTAAGGTTTTGCGGCCGGAGTCCGTACCTTTACTTGTCTCTGATTGAGAATCATACTTAGGTAGCCTGGGTTTCACTTTGTGTTTGTGGGTGATTGTTCCTGTCTCTGTGTTTGCACCAGATAGGGCTGTTTTGGGTTTTCACGTTTCTTGTTTTTGTTAGTTTGTTCATGTGAAGTGCTTTATTAAACATGAATCAAAATAACCACGCTGCGCTTTGGTCCGCCTCTCCTTCAAGTCAAGAAAACTGTTACAAAACTTTCAAAAAGGCAGAATGTAATGGAACATAATGGCAACATATTCATCGATGGCCTATGTTTCGCAAGCTAACAATGGCCACATGCTTTAACAACAATCACATTTTGTTTGAAACAATACATGCAACAAATCTGTAAGATTCTGCTTCCCTGGCCAAACCCCCCATAGTTTGTTGACTATGCAGCTGTTAACCTGGATAGTCAACATGCTAGTAGATAACTTATTGTGTAATGGAAAGCTATGTCAGCCTGAAAGACAACAAACTGAGAGCATAAGTCTTTCAGGAACAAAAACTGTGAAGTCTGCAGATAGAACCTTATAGTCCCAAGCTCTCTTCTTTTGATTGCATTCATGAAAAAATATTCAGATCGAAAATGTACATATTAGCCTCCTTCTGTACGTATCAGTATAGCAGTACTATACTATCTGACAAGTATAAAGAAATCCATGTCGCTGTTGGGAACATGGCACCGGCATATCTCTATCTTTCTCAGTCTCTCTAGCGTAAAAAACTGTCAATAACAAATTACAAAAACACTATTTGTTGTCTTTCGATGTTTAGCATATTCAAAACTTTATAGTCTATTGTTTAATCGGTTTTTACTTTCCTAAAATAATTTTCTACCTCAATTAGGCCACTGTGTGCCTCCAAAATTCTAACAATTTTCTATTCTGCAAAATAGAGCTTGAAATGACTGAAATGCTTTCCAAATGTAATAACGATCAAATTATGAACGACTTAATGTGCGATTTTTCACCTTTCTTATCACTGTAAAATCAATGATCATACTCAGTGACAGTACAATATTGGCACCATTTCATAAAACTGACGACAGAGACTTTTCTACCAAACGTCCACTTAGCAGCGTAGACACCATTCAAATGTGTTCAAACTTCTTGCAACTTCGGCTTTAAGCTCAAATTGATTTAATCTTCTGTGACAAAGAGAAAGTGGTCTCGTTTCAATTCTACGATATGATTTTGTATATAAATCAACCCGAGAAAAGCGAGATGAAACTGCTACTGCAAGTGTAGCTATGAGGGTTCACAGGCACATGAAATCGTCCCTTTATGTGTATACGCCAGAAACTGTGACGTGTTGCTCCTGTGTCTGTGAACCTCACAGTTGCGCTTGCAATAGCGCATATGAGCTTTTAGGGAGTGTAAAACAATTGATGTTACTAGTTCACAGAGCATGCTGTACACAAACATATCGGTCGGAACCAGTCCATAACCACTCAAACTTAACATACAATATGTTTTTAATGGCTGTTTATAGGCTGCTATCTACAGAGGATGGCATCTTTAGGGAATCATAGACCTCGGAGCAACCCATCCTAATCATGCAGCATATTCATAGCATTCTCCCATCAGCGAGCCACGATTCGCTTCTGCATTATTCTCCAACAGGAAAGGGAACACGCATCATGAGGACAATCTGACACTGATTTCAACTGGCCACCATGGAGAAGACAAGCCACAGTAGGCAACCAGAGGATAGAAAGGTCTTCCCACAGTGGAAAGGCATGAGAAGTTTCAAAAACTTTCAGAACACCAACACGAAGGAAGCGCACCCGCGCACACACACACACACACACACACACACACACACACACACACACACACACACACATCATTCTCTCCTGCTAAACAACTTTCAGCAGTACTCTGTAAGGTCATTTCCCTGATAAAGATTTTGTGGGTGCTAATTTGGGCTGACAGCTCATGTCATCGCTAATGTTATTTTTTTCCAGGACCTGATTATCATCAGAGCTGCCCATGCACAGGGAGACCTTAAGGGATATAGTGTTCTATTAAAATAGGGAAGAGTATAATTATAGATAAATGTCATATTAGCAGTGTGTGTGCGAGGGAGACCTGGAATGGATTGGTTGGCATACTAACAGGAGGAAGGATGGACTCGCGCTACAAGGAAAGACAGGAAGAAGTCCTGCACGGGTCAGTTTTTTGGAGCCGCACCAGCCCCACATCATCAATTCCGTGCCCCACTTGATACCCGACATAAGGAGAGAATTTTCTCCGCATCCCAACCCACTCGCATAGAATTATTCTGAGAGACGATCCGTGACGCGCAAATAATGAGCTCCTGGGTTTGTAAAAAATGTATTATCTTGATTTAAAAAGTTTCTGACCAGAAATATAATTGTTCCTAACCGCAAAATATTAGTTTTATTCCACAGGCAAGATGTTTTGTTTTTTTAGGTCTCCTGCTGGAAACTGTGAGTGTCCGACCCGATGCAGGACTCTACATTGAGAAGTGAGTTAGGGGTGCACTGGACTAGCATCACCCAACATCATCT
Organism: Oncorhynchus tshawytscha; assembly: GCF_018296145.1. Classification (NCBI taxonomy): domain Eukaryota; kingdom Metazoa; phylum Chordata; class Actinopteri; order Salmoniformes; family Salmonidae; genus Oncorhynchus; species Oncorhynchus tshawytscha. The sequence goes on along the minus strand of NC_056434.1, from coordinate 37,094,566 downwards.
TCGGCAAGTATTGTCAAACTGATTATTTAAATTAATGATCAATTCACTTTATGTACATGTGTGTATTTGTGTGTGGTTGCCAGTTATTAAGTAACATCAGTCTAGTAAGTAAGAAAGTATAGAGGACACTGTATGTTTGAATAATTCCAATGATCGTTTCATCAAACTAAGACTATTTAGACAGTGACTGTTTTTGAAGCAGGAAGCAACAGCAACAGGGGCCATCACTAACACTGTGGTTGTATCACACAGAGTTACACATCGGTTTGTCAATTTCATATGGTTCCCCAATCTGATTTTAAAGTGCAGTGCTTACCTCTTAGGAAAATGTTCAACTTTTAATGAACAAACTCATTAAAACAGTGTCTATTTCCAGAGAGATCCCGGTTGGTTCCCATGCACCAGATTAAGCACTTTTCAATTACGCACAGCTCCAAAACGGCCCAGGGCTTTCATGGTCTCTTCTAAAACCACTTCATTAAAACCAGACTCAGGCCAGGCTCTTCCTCCATCCCTCCCTCCCTTATAGCTTTTCCTCCATCCCTCCCTCCCTTATAGATGTTATGTCTGCTCTTCCTCCACCCCTCCCTCCCTTCCTTCCATCTCCAGATGCCCACATGAATCATAGATGTCTAGCACATTAGCAAATACTGGTCTGGTATTTCATTTGAGAAACCCTGAAACAAGTTCCCAAATGTGATCATTTGGATAAAAGTGACAATCATTTCAACAGGTATTCCCACTGTATACAGTTGTCTAAAATTATTGCTGTACTTAAGTCAGTAAGGGACATGGAGAACATGTTGATTGCATGGTTCCCACCACCACCACCACCCCTACCCCCACCAGCCAACACCATCACTCCTACCACAGATGGGCAGTTGGAGTTGAGAAAACTGGAGTGTTCCTCTCTCTTTCCAAGGCCCTGAGAGAAAGAGAGACTGCCTCCAGAATGACAGCCTGGAACGACTGCTGCTCCCTAAGAGGACTAGAAAGAGAGGGATAAGGGGGTGGTTTATTTAAAGCACAGAAGGCGGGGGAGAGCAAGTAGATGCATAAACAACAGAAAAGAGAGAGTAGAGAAAACACATCCTGGACACGGTGGCCCGGGTGCCAACCAGGCCATACACTCGGTATGACAGCTGGATGTCGGGGTTTGGCCATGTATAGTACAAGCTGTCAATGCCCTCTCTCATCCCTCTCTCTTCCACTCCCCCCGCTCCTCTCACATCGCAGAGAAAGAAACCAAGACCATAGTGATGAGATTTCCTCTCGTTTATCTGGTTCAGGATGTCCATTCACAAGGGGCTTCTGATACACAGCATGGGAGGTTTAGTTCTCCACTGTGTTTGAAAATGAAACTTATTCTAGACCCATTTGATTAGAGAGGGATTTAGGGAAGGAAAGCTTGTCATTAAGGCCTATCATTTCTTATGACTCGTGAGAAATAGGCCTTTGCTATAGCCTTAAAGTTCATCCTGTTTCTCAGGAATTATGCACATGATGTGGCCCAAGTTGACTAAATCATTTCGAAAAGATTTCTCAACTTGTTATGGGGAAATATTGGGTTAAATGACACCATCTTCACGTTTCCTTTATCGGACCTCTTAGTTAAGTTTTGTTTTGTGTTTTGATTGAATATTTCAAATGCGCCTTAAACCTTGGGTAAATGTGCATTTGAGTGAAAATCCCACCAGATGGGATGGAAATTAAAAGTACCAGAGAAATGTGAAAAGATTGTTGGAAAAATGAGACATTCTGCAGGCATAATTCCAGATGAGTGTCATTAAAGTTTTACACGTAGCCATGATAGACAGGGGAGCGGGAAGACACAGCTGTCCTCTGACTAAGAAACGGCAGAAGGGGAATAAAAGAAGAATGTTAGTGTTGGCCGGGCTCAGTGGAGAGAAACAGAAAGCAGACACAATGACCAGAGTGCCCCTCTGAGATGGTTACTAAGAAGATAAGGTGAAGAGATATTTGTTCAAAGGAAAGTAACATGTCTGCTCACTGTTTGTTGCTCCAAAATGTGATCTTTAAGGAAGATTTGTGATGCAACAATTTCAATTGACATTGAAGATATAGTTTTTTTTTTACTCCTCATCATAAGATCATGTATCTTATTGATGCATAAGGTTTACAGTTGTGGTTTAACAATGTCAATTCATTGTCTTTCTATGTATTCATCTCACATACAGCATTATTATTTGGTGTTGAATTGATCCATGTTGCTGATGACTGTCTAGACAGATGTTAAAGGGCAGAATTCACCATCATATGTCCTCCACATTGTGATATAGTCGAGAGAGGATGATGAATCGCCCCTAGAGGTCCCATCACTGCTTTCACAAGTGTCCTTTCAGCTGGCAAGAGCATGTGTACTGTAAACACTTTCATGTTTGATGTCTCTCTCTGTCTCTGTCTTCCTCCCTCCATCCCTCCCTCCATCCCACCCTCTCTTTCTCTTACTCTCTCAACATCTCTGCTCAAGAAACCATGAACTGAGGGTGGCACTTCAAATGCCAGTATGGTAATGTAAGGGCTGTAGACTACAATCCAAATGGTTGGGCTGTACAAAGCAAATCTAAGTCCCATTCTAGTTGTTGGACACAAAAATGACAGATCTTTTTTCAAATAAAGCCCTTCGATTCTGTTCAATGTGAAGCCACAATAAGCTATCAACAGTCCCAATCCCCAACTGTATTGTAACTGCAAAGCATTAGCACTACTCACATTCGTAATGTTAATATTGCATCCTGTGTAATACAAAAGCCTACAATCATGAGTGCTATAAAGCTTTTTGTTATCAAATATTTACATCACATACACCATCAATTAAGTGAAGATCTTGCATTGCTATCCGCTTTGCCTCTGCATTTTGCTATGCAAAACTGCAGTTCCTATGTGGTCCATTATCCTTGCATTTACAGTGAAGGCTCACCAAAACATCTGCATTCATCTGACCTTTTTTTTAATCCTCAGCAATCCACACACAATAACACATAATGACAAAGTGAAAACAGGTTTTTAGAAATGTTTGCAAATGTATATAAAAATAACTGAAATACCTTATTTACATAAGCATTCAGACCTTTTGCTATGAGACTTGAAATTAAGGTCAAGTGCATCCTATTTACATTGATCATCCTTGAGATGTTTCTACACCTTGATTTGAGTACACCTGTGGTAAATTCAATTGATTGGACATGATTTAGAAAGGCACACACCTGTCTATATATGATCCCACAGTTGACCGTGCATGTCAGAGCAAAAACCAAACCATGAGGTCGGAGGAATTGTCCGTAGAGCTCTGAGACAGGATTGTGTTGAGGTACAGATCTGGGCAAGGGTACCAAAACATTTCTGCAGCATTGAAGGTCCCCAAGAACACAGTGGCCTCCATCATTCTTAAATGAAAGAAATTTGGAACCACCAAGACTCTTCCTAGAGATGGCCGCCCAACCAAACTGAGCAATCGGGGGAGAAGGTCCTTGATCAGTAAAAGGCACTTGACAGCCTGCTTGGAGTTTGCCTCTTTGTCCTGAATGCAAAGCGTCACACCTGGAGTAAACCTGGCACCATCCCTACAGTGAAGCATGGTGGTTCAGCATCATGCTGTGGGGATGTTTTTCACTGGCAGGGACTGGGAGACTAGTCAGGATCGAGGGAAAGATGAATGGAGCAAAGTACAGAGAGATCCTTCATGAAAACCAGCTCCAGAGCATTCAGGACCTTAAGACTTCCAACAGGACAATGACCCTAGGCACACTACCAAGACAATGCAGGAGTGCCTTCGGGACATGTCCATGATTGTCCTTGAGTGGCCCAGCCAGAGCCCGGACGTGAACCCAATCGAACATCTCTGGAGAGACAGAGCTTGAAAGGATCTTCAGAGACGAATGGGAGAAACTCCCCAAATACAGGTGTGCCAAGCTTGTAGCATCATACCCAAGAAGACTCAAGGCTGTAATCGCTGCCAAAGGTTCTTCAACAAAGTACTGAGTAAAGGGTCTAAAAACACATTTGTAATACATTTGCAAACATTTCTAAAAACCTGTTTGTCATTATGGAGTATTGTGTGTAGATTTATGAGGGTGAAAAAACAATGTAATTAATTTTAGAATAAGGGTGTACCGTAACAGAATGTGGAAAAAGTCAAGGGGTCTGAAAACTTTTCGAAGGCACTTTATGTGACCAATTCGGCTCGATTCGTTTGCAACATTTTAAATTGTGTTTTTTACATTGGTTAAAAGTAGAGACTAGAAAAAGGTATATCATATACTACAGTTGAGGAGCAATGGGAAAGTAATTCTGCTTTGAAAGTTCATAAACTTGTCAAATCACTTTTGAGAAAATGGCCCTTGAATGTTTTGGTACACATGCTGGAGGGCTCTTCGTTGTCTAAACACATTCAGCATCATTCACATCCTCTAAAGCTTTAGCCCCACCCATCTCTTTAAGGATTCATGTGAGGCCATGAACTAAACAACCACAGCTTTCAAGACTAAAGGCTGGTTTATACTACGGGTGTGTTCGTAATTTAATCTGAAGTGCCTGAGTGTCAGATTGTCCGTTCGTTTTTTGAGTGTTTTTTGAACTCAGAGCTTTCAGAGCGCACACTGGACGCTCTGCGCCGAGGAGTAGGGTTGATTTGAGCGTTCTGACCTAACAATAGCAGTCAAGCAGTCAAGCTTGCTATCTACTTCCAGACACAAATGAGAAAACAGCTCACTCTGACCATTTTACTCACCCTAGCAGAGCTGGTTAGGCTGTTTTTATGTTATCCAGAGCGTTGGTGACTGCAACTGTGCTGCTGGCAACAACTTAATTACAGTTTTTTGCCAACGTTTACTGACACCGGCCATATTCAATGGGTGTTGAGCGTTCGTAAATTTGTGCTCTGGAACACTCAGACGAGAGTGCTCTGAAATCATAGTAGATACCCAAAGCTAATTTACCAGCTACGTCTATCGACAGTTGCTGCAGTGACATCATAAAACATTCTGTTGAAATGGTTACTTGCAAAGTGGAGTCCTTTGTTTAGACATGTAGCTAGCTAGTTAGTTACACTATGAACCACAATCCCAACTCATAATTTTACTAACTGGCATGAATCTACAGGTAGCTAACCAACCAGCTAACATTAGGCTAAACTAGCAATGCAAATGGCACTGAGATTTCAATAATATTACTACACAGATCATACATGTAACGTTAGCTAAGGAGCCAGCCAGCTAACAGTACACTTTAACTTGAAAACAGCTTTCTGACAAAATTAGAAATGTGTAATATCTGAAAATGTAGTTAGCAAGACTATCTAACCCATATGCATGGATGGACGCTTCACCCTCTGTCACAGATGCCATGGTTGCCCTTCGTTTTGAAGATGTAATCTGGAGACTTGTGTGTTCTCTTTTCAACTCCATCTGCATATTTGCAATCAAACGCCATAATTGTCTCCATCTCCTTAGCTATCATACTCTAATTCCACTGATTTCAAAACTCCATCCACCAGAAAGTGGAGAGCAACACTTGCAGTTCTACTTCATCAGATATTCCCAAACAGGGGTACGCCATTCATATTTTCCAACGGGGCCATACAGGTTTTTTTCTCACCTGAGTATCCACATTTCACTGCCAAAAATGCAATTAAACCATGTAGTGTTCAGAGAAATAGCAACACAATGTCAAATACAGGTAGCCTAGTCAAATAATTAACATCCAATCACAATAACCGTTTTTCTCTCGCGGGAATTCCACTAACGTTCCGAAAATAGCCAAACGTAGCTACTGCTCATGTTGGTATTTGTACTGATGGCGCAAAACCCATGACAGGGAGACATAGTGGAGTGGTAACGCAAGTGACGCCACTTGAGAACACTGCAGCATCCACCCAGAGGCTTTTGCAGCGTTTTGGACACTACTGTGAAAATGGTTTACTATGTAAAGCAAGGCCACTGAACACTTGTGTATTTTCTGCACTATTCAATGATATGGGCAGCAACCATGTCAAGCTTTTATAACATACAGAAGTGCGCTGGTTATCAAGAGGCAAAGTATTGACACGTCTGACCATTTCTCACACGACTGGCATATCTGGGTGATATTTTTTCTCACCTGAATGATCTGAATCAAGGATTACAGGCTCTACACAACTATATTTAATGTGCGGGACAAAATTGAGGCTATGATTAAGAAGCTTGAGCTCTTCTCTGTTTGCATTAACAAGGACAACACACAGGCCTTTCCAACATTGTATGATTTTTTTGTGTGCAAATTAACTCAAGTTTACGGACAATGTCAAATGTGATATACTGTAGCAAAGCACCTGAGTGAGTTGGGTGTGCAATTACGCAGGTACTTTCCCGAAACGGATGACACAAACAACTGGATTCCTTATCCCTTTCATTGTCACGACTCCGACCGAAGGACACTCCCCTTCCCGTTCGGGTGGCTCTCGGCGGTCGTCGTCGCCGGCCTACTAGCTGCTAATGATTATTTCCTCCCCCTCCTTATGTGTTGATTGAGTGCACCTGTCTTGAATTAGGTAGTAGGCTTTATTAGTCAGTCGGCCCACAGAGTTCCTTGTGCGGGATTAATTATTGTGACCATCTGTTTAGTGTACTTGTGTGCACGTCTATGGGTTTTGTGTTTTTCCCAAGTCCCCCTGTTTGGGGGCATTTGTTTGTTCATTAAGCCCTGTGTGTTCGTGAGGGTTGGCTTATGTTCGCCGTTTGTCGGTGCATTAAAATAGCACTCACCTGAACTCTCTGCTTCCTGCGCTTGACTCCTCACCCACTACACTCAGATCGTTACATTCATGCCCTGCCTTCAGTTCACTTACGGATATCTGAACAAGAGAGCCTCATCGAAATTGCAACAAGCAGTTCTGTGAAAATGTAATTTAATCAGAAGCCACTGCCAGATTTCTGGATTGGGCTGAGCTCAGAGTATCCTGCCTTGGCAAATCGTGCTGGTAACACACTGATGCCCTTTGCAACTACGTACCTATGTGAGAGTGGATTCTCGGCCCTCACTAGCATGAAAACTAAATACAGGCACAGACTGTGGAAAATTATTTAAACTGTGACTCTCCAATTCAACTACAACCCAACATTCCAGAGTTATGTGCATCCTTTCAAGCACACCCTTCTCATTAAACTGTGGTGAGTTATTCACAATTTTCATCGAACAAGTAAAGTTTTACATGTAAGATGGTTAAAAAAGAGCAAAATAATTTATTATTATTATATTATTACTTGTGCCCTGGTCCTATAAGAGCTCTTTGTCACTTCCCATGAGCAAGGTTGTGACAAAACCTTACACTCATTTTTATGTATTGTGTATAAATATATTGTGTAATGTGTGTGTGGCAACCTTACAAAGATGGCAAAAAACAACATTTGAGAGTGTGCTGACCCTGGTGCTAGAGGGGGTACGCAGCTGGAGGTTGAATGTTTGAAGGGGTACAGGACTATAAAAGTTTGAGAACCACTGTACTATGTGATATCTTATAAAAAAGCTGCTTTCATAAGGATTACCTACACATACTGACCAGCTCATGTTATAAACAGAAGCGTGCTACATGGCAGACCATTTCAAACTCATCTCTCAGCATGTCCAGCCCACTCATTATCTCAGCCAATCAAGGCTAGTGGGAAAGTTGCTCTTTTTCTGGGGCTAAACGAACTGGGCTCATAATTTAACCGTTTTAATCGTATTTACAGATGGCATACAAGTTTGTTGTGAAGGCACATGAAAGGTTACATTTGGCATGGGTCCCCAGATCCTCAAAAGTTCTACAGCTGCACCATTGAGAGCATCCTGACCGGTTGCATCACCGCTTGGTATGGCAACTGCTCGGCATCTGACCGTAAGGAGCTACAGAGGGTAGTGCGTACTGCCTAGTACATCACTGGTGCAAAGCTTCCTGCAATACAGGACCTATATAATAGGCGGTGTCAGAGGAAAGCCCTTAAAATTGTCAGAGACTTCAGTCACCCAAGTCATAGACTGTTTTCTCTGCTACAGCACTGCAAGCGGTTCTGGAGCGCCAGGTCTAGGACCAAAAGGCTCCTTAACAGCTTCTACTTCCAAGCCATAAGACTGCTGAACAATTAATCAAATGGCATCCAGACTATTATCAATCAAATGTATTCATATAGCCCTTCTTACATCAGCTGATATTTCAAAGTACTGTACAGAAACCTAGGCTAAAACCCCAAACAGCAAGCAATGCAGGCGTAGAAGCTCCCTAGAAAGGCCAAAACCTAGGAATAAACCTAGAGAGGAACCAGGCTATGAGGGGTGGCCAGTCCTCTTCTGGCAGTGCCAGATGGAGATTATAACAGAACATGGCCAAGATGTTCAAATGTTCATAAATGACCAGCATGGTCAAATAATAATAATCACAGTAGTTGTCAAGGGTGCAACAGGTCAGCACCTCAGGAGTAAATGTCAGTTGGCTTTTCATAGCTGATCATTAAGAGTATCTCTACCACTCCTGCTGTCTCTAGAGAGTTGAAAACAGCAGGTCTGGGACAGGTTGCACGTCCGGTGAAAAGGTCAGGGTTCCATAGCCATAGGCAGAACAGTTGAAACTGGAGCAGCAGCATGGCCAGGTGGACTGGGGACAGCAAGGAGTCATCATGCCAGGTAGTGCTGAGGCATGGTCCCAGGGCTCAGGTCCTCCAAGAGAGAGAGAGAGAGAATATTAAAGAGATCATACATACATTTACACATGACACCAGATAAGCCTGGGGAAATACTCCAGATATAACAGACTGACCCTAGCCCCCCGACACATAAACTACTGCAGCATAAATACTGGAGGCTGAGAAAGTAGGGGTCAGGAGACCCAAACAGGCAGGATATAACCCCACCCACTTTGCCCGAAGCACAGCCCCGACACCACTAGAGGGATATCTTCAACCACCAACTTACCATACTGAGACAAGGCCGAGTATAGCCCACAAAGATCTCCACCATGGCACAACCCAAGGGGGGGCGCCAACCCAGACAGGAAGATCACGTCAGTGACTCAACCCACTCAAGTGACGCACCCCTCCTAGGTACGGCATGGAAGAGCACCAGTAAGCCAGTGACTCAGCCCCTGTAATAGGGTTAGAGGCAGAGAATCCCAGTGGAGAGAGAGGAACCGGCCAGGCAGAGACAGCAAGGGCGGTTCGTTGCTGCAGTGCCTTTCCGTTCACCTTCACACTCCTGGGCCTGACTACACTCAATCATAGGACCTACTGAAGAGATGAGTCTTCAATAAAGACTTAAAGGTTGAGACCAAGTTTGCGTCTCTCACATGGGTAGGCAGACCATTCCATAAAAATGGAGCTCTATAGAGAAAGCCCTGCCTCCAGCTGTTTACTTAGAAATTCTAGGGACAATTAGGAGGCCTGCGTCTTGTGACCTATGTGTAGGTATGTACAGCAGGACCAAATCGGAAAGGTAGGTAGGAGCAAGCCGATGTAATGCTTTGTAGGTTAGCAGTAAAACCTTGAAGTCAGCCCTTGCCTTAACAGGAAGCCAGTGTAGGGAGGCTAGTACTGGAGAAATATGATCACATTTTTGGGTTCTAATCAGGATTCTAGCAGCCGTATGTAGCACTAACTGAAGTTTAATTAGTGCTTTATCCGGGTAGCCGGAAAGTAGAGCATTGCAGTAGTAACCTAGAAGTGACAAAAGCATGGATACATTTTTCTGCATTTTTGGACAGATAATTTCTGATTTTGCAATGTTATGTAGAAGGAAAAAATCTTTCCTTGAAACAGTCTTGATATGTTTGTCAAAAGAGAGATCAGGTCCAGAGTAACGCACAGGTCATTTACAGTTTTATTTGAGACGACTGTACAACCATCAAGATTAATTGTCAGATTCAACAGAAGATGTCTTTGTTTCTTGGGATCTAAAAGAAGCATCTCTGTTTTGTCAGAGTTTCAAAGTAGAAAATGTGCAGCCATCCACTTCCTTATGTCTGAAACACAGGCTTCCAGCGAGGACAGATTTGGGGCTTCACCATGTTTCATTGAAATGTACAGCCGTGTGTCTTCCTCCTAGCAGTGAAAGTTAACATTATGTTATCGAATGACATCCCCAAGAGGTAAAAATTATAGTGAAAACAACAGTGGTCCTAAAAAGGAACCTTGAGGAACACCGAAATTTACAGTAGATTTGTCAGAGGACAAACCATCCACAGAGACAAACTGATATCTTTCCGAAAGATAAGATCTAAACCAGGCCAGAACTTGTCAGTGTAGACCAATTTGGGCTTCCAATCTCTCCAAAAGAATGTGGTGATCGATGGTATCAAAAGCAGCACTAAGGTATAAGAGCACGAAAACAGATGCAGAGCCTCGGTCTGATGCCATTAAAAGGTAATTTACCACCTTCACAAGTGCAGTCTCAGTGCTATGATGGGGTCTAAAACCAGACGGAAGCATTTCGTATACATTGTTTGTCTTCAAGAAGGAAATGAGTTGCTGTGCAGCAGCTTTTTCTAAAATGTTTGAGATTCGATATAGGCTGATAGTTTTTTATATTTTCTGGGTCAAAGTTTGGTACACCTCCAATAGACTCAAATTATGTCAATTAGCCTATCAGAAGCTTCAAAAGCCATGACGTAATTTTCTTTAATTTTCCAAGCTGTTTCAATGCACAATCAACTTAGTGTATGTATTCTTCTAACCCACTGGAATTGCGATACTGTGAATGATAATTTAAATAATCTGTCTGTAAACAATTGTTGGAACAATTACTTGTGTCATGCACAAACTAATGTCCTAACCAACTTGCCAAAACTATACTTTGTTAATAAGAAATGTGTGGAGTGGTTGAAAAACTAGTTTTAATGACTCCAATCTATGTGTATGTAAACTTCCGACTTCAACTGTAGCTTCTTCCAGACACAAATGAGAGACACCTCATTCTGACCATTTTACTCGCAGTAGCAGAGCTGATTAGACTTTTTTCATGTTGTTTAGAGTGTTTTTGACTAGCTACAGTATTCAGTATTTTTGTCTACGCTGGTTATATTCACCGGGTATTGTGCGTTTGAATATTCATTAGTTGTTCTGCACTCAGACACACTCAGACGAGAGTGCTTTGAAATCAATGTAGATAGCCAGAGTAGTAGATAGCCAGAGTGAATTTCAAATGCAAAGAATATGCTAACTGGATAACAGTCGTTCATGTTTTTACTAGCTAACCATATGACACCTGCATCGCTAGCTGTGTATAGCCACTGGAAAAGTCACTCGCCCACTCCTCCAATGGCATGACATCCTCCTAGCAACTAGCTGTGTGGCTAATGTTAGGCTCTGTGTTTTTAGCTTGCTACATAAATAGATAATCTATCCTATTAGCTATGTTATGACTGACTTGTGATCATTGCCCTTGCTAGTTTGATTGTATTGACATTTCCAGTCTTAGTTACGTTTGTCTGTTTTTGTCCAGAATATTGACTCATTGAAACTGTGTAATAAACAGTGCATCCCGAATGGAGGCAACAACCATTGTACCAGGCTGGCTGTGATTTACAACCTGATAGCAATATTTTTTGGAATACCAAGAAATGTATTGGGGAATTACAATAAGCATGCAGTGAACTGCATCCATCTATTCTGCCAACAATGCCTTAGAGACATAATGGAACATTGAGTCAAATATAACATATTTTTAAAACCTTCTTTGAAGTTGGTTTTGTAGCATAAACTGGGAATTAAATATGTTTGATATTATGATTGTCTGTTTGTTTCATATCTGCAAAGTAGTTAACCCTGTCAGTTCCACTTTAAACTTCAGGTCACTGCTCTGTGCTAAACGTGAAATGTTTTTTGCAATGAGAAGTAGTAGTTATACATTTATATTGGGAAATGCTTAATGCTTGTGTTTTTGTATTCTTATGATTGGGACCTACTGTCTTATTATGTCCAAGTTTAAGGACTGTTTATCATTTAACATCATGCTGTGTGTGATGCCTGTTTTTCCATTGGTCCTATGCTGTGGTGTAATGATGCCTGGCGAAGAGAGTCTAATTTTGTCAAAACGCTTGCCTGCCCAGCAAAGGAAAGGCACCCTTTGTGAAAAATCCTATGTTTTCCTATGGTTTTTAATTAGTTTTCTTATAGATTTTTCCCTCTCAAAATCATACTTTTTAATAAACCATCAAATGTTGTATTTTTTCTATGTCCACAACAATGCTTAAACCACATCAATCTGATTGGGTGGGCCCTCCAGGGCCTGGCTCCCCAGTGGGTGGGTCTGTGTCCACCCAGGCCCATCCCTGTATACGCCCCTGATGCAAACAGCACATGATGTCAATTGCACATAACAAATAGCCTACTAACCAACACTTCGGACTGAACTTTTTCAATAATAGGTTTGCATACACATTGTTGCCTTAGTTAGCATTTACTGGTAAATAAGATAAGTTGAAATGTCTATCCTAAACTACAGGCTCCTGATGTCATTCTTCTGTGAGCTGCTCCATGCCAAAACCAGTTGAGAGCTGCACACTCTTGCTGCCTTCAGAAGATATTCCATGAAACTAGGCTATGTGTGCGTTGCACATGTGAATATATTTCATGGGCTTTACGATTGTGTAGGCTACTTTGTACATGAGTTCTCTATTGTACTACATAATTGATAAATCGTTTATCTCCACTACATTACTTTGATAAGCACAAGTAGGGGTTAAGAAGTGAATATATTATTACTATTATTGTTATTACTATTATTATTGCTGTTTTCTCATTCCAAATATGGGTGGTAATGGTAGTGATAACAGTTTAGTGATGGGAGTAGTAGTCATAGTAATGATGATTGTAGTTGTAGTTCTGATATAAAGGAGAAGATGACCATTATTTAGTTCTAAGTTAGTTATATGTTCATTTTCCATAATTTTATATTTATTACATTTCTACTATTGACTGTTACCATTTTATTGTTATTATTTTTGTATTATTATTTACTACCATTTTATATTATTTATATTTTTGTTACAATTTATATTGTATACGTTGTTGCTTTGGCAATATTGACACAATGTTTTTCATGCCAATAAAGCAGCTTGAATTTGAATTTGAATTTGAATATGCAATGCCTACTGGACAACAAACTGGATATATGGCGTATACATGCTATACCCTCACTACAACACCGGCCCTTTGTGTTTTACAAAAAGTGCACTCTCCTACATGGGTGTGCTGGTAATACGGTTGCTTATAGGTTCGCCTATAGATTCGCCACTGCGCTAACATGCATATAATACATATAGAGACTTAATAAGATATTCATGTTTCAAGAAAGGAGTGTAAATATTTGGCCTCCCGAAGCGGTTTTAATGCGCTGACTGAATGGAAGCTGATAATTCACCAGCAGAGTGTTTTACTCTGCTGGTGAAATTATGAGTCCTCACTATCCAAGACCGAGTCAAGACCGGGAAGAAATGTATCAGCAGTCCACCAAATACTGCATCCAAAATAAATTATAATCTTTCAATGGAATGGTCATAATGCTGAAGGCCAAACCTTTCAGAAGCTCCAGAGGTATATGTGAGAAGACCGATTTTCGGGGTGTCTCATGATCTGACATACACCACTCTGCCACCTTTCACCACAGATGCGGAAGGGCGATATCTGTGGATGCTGTGTAAAACAACAGATATTTCTAGCTTAATCAGAAAGATTTTGTTGGGAAATGTTTTATTACTTTATTACGTTTTATTACTAATTCGATTTCCGCGGGGGTTTCGGAAATTGTAGGCTAAGTGTTAAATGTTGATTTTATTGAAAATATATATATATATATATATATTTATTTAACCAGGTAGGCCAGTTGAGACCAAGTTCTCATTTACATCTGCGACTTGGCCAAGATAAATCAAAGCAGTGCGACAAAAACAACAACACAGAGATACACATAAACAAATGTACAGTCAATAACACAATAGAAAATCTATGTACTGTGTGTGCAAATGTAGAAGAGTAGGGAGGTAAGGCCATAGAGGCTAAATAATTACAATTTAGCATTAACACTGGAGTGATAGATGTACAGATGATGATATGCAAGTAGAGATACTGGGGTGCAAAAGAGCAAGAGAATAAGTAACAATATGAGGATGAGGTAGTTGAGTGTGCTATTTACAGATTGGCTGTATTCAGGTACAGTGATCGGTAAGCTGCTCTGACAGCTGATGCTTAAAGTTAAAGAGGGAAATATAGGACTCCAGCTTCAGTGATTTTTGCAATTTGTTCCAGTCATTGGCAGCAGAGAACAGGAAGGAAAGGTGGCCAAAGGAAGTTGATGTTCCAAAGGTGACTTGTATGCAGCTTGTAGGCCTATTTGCAGAGGCCTGGAGATGCTAAACGTGTTTATGGTAATTAATGGTAGTTTACCTTGAGACCAGCATTATGTTGTTTGACAATAACCAGCTGACAAAATATCATGACTGCCACAGCCCTAGCAAGGACAACAATATACTGGAGAACTGGACCTTCAATCACCTATATTTCAAAAGGAGCATATTTTTCTACCAGCTAACATTAATTAATTAAATCAACACATTTTGAAGAAGTTCTACCCATATCAGGGAGTGGGTCTGCTCTCTTAGGTGGCTATGAACAATACCGTGCCTTGCAAAAGTATTCGTCCCCCTTGGCGTTTTTCCTATTTTGTTGCATTACAACCTGTAATTTCAATGGATTTTTATTTGGATTTCATGTAATGGACCTACACAAAATAGTCCAAATTTGTGAAGTGAAATGACAAAAATGACTTGGTAAAAATTGGTTAGTGCGTACATATGTATTCACCCCCTTTGCTATGAATCCCCTAAATAAGATCTGGTGCAACCAGTTGCCTTCAGTCACATAAAAATAAAACAAAGTCCACCTGTGTGCAATCTTAAGTGTCACATGATCTGTCACATGATCTCAGTATATATACACCTGTTCTGAAAGACCCAAGAGTCTGTCTGCAACACCACTACGCAAGCGGCACCATGGAGACCAGGGAGCTCTCCAAACAGGTCAAGGACAAAGTTGTAGAGAAGAACAGATCAGGGTTGGGCTATAAAATATTTTCCAAAACTTTGAACATCCCACGGAGCACCATTAAATCCAAATTTAAAAAATTGAAAGAATATGACATCACAACAAACCTGCCAAGTGAGGGCTGCCCACCAAAACTCATGGACCAGGCAAGGAGGGCATTAATCAGAGAGGCAACAAAGAGACTAACTATAACCCTGAAGGAGCTGCAAAGCTCCCCAGTGGAGATTGGAGTATCTCTCCATAGGACCACTTTAAGCTATACACTCCACAGCGCTGGGCTTTACGGATGAGCGGCCAGAAAAAAAAGCCATAGTTGAAAGAAAAAAAAGTTGCAAACACATTTTGGTGTTTGCCGAAAGGCATGTGAAAGACTCCCCAAACTTATGGAAGAAGGTTTTTGGCTATCAAGGAAATCGCTATGTCTGGTGCAAACCCAACACCTCTCATCACCCCGAGAAAACAATCCCCACAGTGAAGAATGTTTTTCATCGGCAGGAACTGGGAAACTGGTCAGAATTGAAGGAATGATGGATGGTGCTAAATACAGGGAATTTCTTGAGGGAAACATGTTTCAGTCTTCCAGAGATTTGAGACTGGGATGGAGGTTCACCTTCCAGCAGGACAATGACCCTAAGCATACTGCTGAAGAAACACTCGAGTGGTTTAACTTCTTGGTGACAGGGGGCAGTATTGAGTAGCTTGGATGAATAAGGTGCCCAGAGTAAACTGCCTGCTACTCTGCTACTCTGTCCCAGATGCTAATATATGCATAGTATTAGTAGTATTGGATAGAAAACTGTTTGAATGATGTCTGTGACTATAACAGAACTCATATGGCAGGCGAAAACCTGAGAAAATCCAACCAGGAAGTGGGAAATCTGAGGCTTGTAGTTTTTTAACTCAAACCCTATGGTAGATACAGTGGGATATAGGTTATGTTGCACTTCCAAAGGCTTCCACTAGATGTCAACAGTCTTTAGAACATTGTTTGAGGCTTCTACTGTGAAGTGGGACCGAATGAGAGAGGAATGAGTCAGGTGTCTGGCAGAGTGCCACTGACTCTGAGACGCGGTCAGTTAGCTCTCGTTCCATTGCTTTTCTTCAGACATAGGAATTATCCGGTTGGAACATTATTGAAGATTTATGGTAAAAACAGATAAAGATTGATTCCATACTTAGTTTGACAAGTTTCTACGGGCTGTAACGAAACATTTAGAACTTTTCGTACGACGTTCGGCTGGACCTGAACGTGCTTTTGGATTTGTTTACCAAACACCCAAACAAAAGAAGCTATTTGGCATAAATGATGGACATTATCGAACAAAACAAACATTTATTGTGGAACTGCGATTCATGGGAGTGCATTCTGATGAAGATCAGAGGTAAGTCAATATTTATAATGCTATTTATGACTAATGTTGACTACCCAAAATGGCGGATATCTTTTGGCTGCTTTGTTGTCTGAAAGCTGTACTCAGATTATTATATGGTTTGCTTTTTCCATAAAGTAAAAAAATAATAATAATCTGACACAGCGGTTGCATTTATTTGGGCTGCAATCCCAACACCGGGAGCGACACCAGCCAGTGAATGTGCAGGGCGCCATATTCAAAAGAACAGAAATCTCATAATTAAAATTTCTCAAACATACATTTATCTTATATTGTTTTCAAGGTAGTCTTGTTGTTAATCCCACCACAGTGTCCTATTTCAAATAAGATTTACGGGGAAAGCACCACAAACGATTATGTTAGCTCACCAACAAATACACAGCCAATTTTACCAGCCAAAGAGGGAGAGAGAAAAAGCACATATAGAGATAAAATGAATCACTAACCTTTGATAATCTTCATCAGATGACACTCATAGGACTTCATGTTACACAATACATGCATGTTTTGTTTGATAAAGTTCATATTTATATCATAAAATCTGAGTTTACATCGGAGCATTTCATTCACTAGTTCCAAAAACATCCAGTGATTTTGCATAGCCACATGATTCAACAGAAATACTCATCATAAATGTAGATGATAATACAAGTTATACACATGAAATTGTAGATATACCTCTCCTTAATGCAGCTGCTGTGTCAGATTTTGGAAAAAGAAACCCATGCAATAATCTGAGACCGCGCTCAGAACAATAGAAAAATTTGCCTCCATGTTGGAGTCAACAGAAACCAGAAAATACAAGATAAATGTTTCCCTACCTTTGATGAACTTCATCAGAATGCAGTCCTAGGAATCCCAGGTCCACAATAAATGCTTGATTTGTTCAATAATGTCCGTTATTTAAGTCCAATTAGCTACTTTGGTTAGCGCGTTTGGTAAACAATTCCAAAGTCACAAAGCGTCCGTTCCGTAGCAGTCAGTAGAAACATGTCGAACAATGTACTGAATCAATCTTTAGAATGTTGTTTACATATATCTTGAATAACGTTCCAACTGGAGAATTAGAATGACTTCAAATGAGCGGTGGAACGCAGGTCCTTCCCTTGTGAACGCGCATAGTGAAAGCATGGTCAGCTCGTGGCAGTGGTAACTATTTCCTGTCTCATTCGACCCCCTTCACATTAGAGTCATCAGACAAAGTTCTATTGACTGTTGACATCTAGTGGAAGGAGTAGGAAGTGACAACTCATCAATATCTGGCTGTAATTTCAATGAGAGCTAGGTTGAAAATCTGCCACCCCCAGAAAAAAAATCCAAACAGGGAGTGGAATTTCTCAGGTTTTTGCCTGTAATATGAGTCCTGTTATACTCACAGACATCATTCAAACAGTTTTAGAAACTTCAGAGTGTTTTCTATCCAATACTATTAATACTATGCATATATTAGCAACTGAGACTGAGGAGCTGGCCGTTTACAATGGACACCTTTTAATCCAAGCTACTCAATACTGCCCCTGTAGCCATAAACAGTTAAGGAGAATAACATCTCTGAGTTTTTCTGTAAATAGATGTGGCTCTCTGCACAATCACTGCATGTTTTAGACCTACTGAACATAACACGCCAATGTAAAATTATATATTTTTATGTAAATAAGCACTGTATCGAACAAAACTTACATGTATTGTGTAACGTGAAATCCTATGAGTGTCATCTGATGAAGATCATCAAAGGTTAGTGATTCATTTTTATTTCTATTTGTGCTTTTTGTGACTCCTCTCTTTGGCTGGAAAAATGGCTGTTTTTCTGTGAGTTTGTGGTACTTTCGCTGTAAAGCATTTTTGAAATCAGACACCGTGGCTGGATTAACGCGAATTTTATCTTTAAAATGGTGTAAAATACTTGTATTCTTGAGGAATTTTAATTATGAGATTTTTGTTGATTTGAATTTTGCGCCCTGCACTTTCACTGGTTTTTGGCGAGGTGGGACGCTACCGTCCCACATATCCCAGAGAGGTTATTAAGGGGAAACATTTAAATGTCTTGGAATGGCCTAGTCAAAGCCCAGACCTCAATCCAATTGAGAATCTGTGGTATGATTTAAAGATTGCTGTCCACCAGCGGAAATCCAACTTGAAGGAGCTGGCGCAGTTTTGCCTTGAACGATGGGCAAAAGTCCCAGTGGCTAGATGTGCCAAGCTTATAGAGACATACCCTAAGAGACTTGAGGATGTAATTGCTGCAAAAGGTGGCTCTACAATGTATTGACTTTAGGGGGGTGAATAGTTATGCATGCTCAAGTTCAGTTTTTTGTCTTATTTACTGCTTGTTTCACAAAAAAATATTTTGCATTCAAAGTGGTAGGCATGTTGTGTAAATTAAATGATACACACCCCCCAAAAATCAATTTTAATTCCAGGTTGTAAAGCAACAAAATCGGAAAATTGCTAAGGGGGTGAATACTTTCGCAAGCCACTGTACATATGGGATTGTCTAGAATATTCACATGTACCTGTTATACTCATAGACCACTGAAGAAACTGTTTCCTGTTACTGAGCTGTCTTGTTTCCTCCAGCTCTCTAGGCTCCCAGCTGTCATTACTGACAGGCCTCTAAAGACAGGCCCTCCAGATTATTCTACTTAACGTCTCACTCAGGGGTAGGAACATCAAGTTTCACAATGCCTGCTTATGGGTAAAGGGAGAACATATGTGACTTGACTGCTAACATATCCATAGCCATTATAAGGAAAAGGGATTTGTACATGCTTGCAAAGACAGATACTCATGCTTTTAAGAAATGTCTAGATGCATCAGCATTGGACCCACCACACACCCAGTTGCACCACTATCACAGAGGAGTTTAAAAAGTTATGAGTGCTGGCATGGCAATGTGCTACAATGTTGTTTTAAGAGCCAAAGGTGTGTGTGAGTTACAGCGTCCCAAAGAGTGGCAGCCCAAAAAGGCCAGACAATAGAGTATAAGGACTTTATTTAGACAAGCAAAGCCATGAAAATTGCAGGATATAAAAGTTTGAATTATGAATAAATGCATGTCTAACTAGAGGTGGGCAAGGCAATCAATGTCAATGATCTCGCCCACAGATAAATCTGGTTGACTTGAGTGTGTTTGTACTTTGACAGGTGAGCGTGTGAGTTTGTCAGCTAGCGGAATATCTACCACAGGCACAAACAGCCTTGTAACCCATTTAAAAACTAAACTAGCTCTCACAGTTTCTTTCCAGACTTAGACATTCATGTTTCTCAAATGTCAACTTTCGAAGTGTTTAAGGTTAAGTTCAGGCTCTAACTCCACATTTTTAAGGTTGAGGTTAGTTTAGGCATTAACTCTGAATGGTTATAAGGTAAGGGTTAAGGTTTGGTTTATGCTTAAAAAAAAAATCTCAAAAACAACTTTCTATCGCTTGATTCAAACTTGCAACCTTTGAAATCAAAGGCGGATGCTAACAGCCATCCACTATTCCCGTCCACAATACCACAGCAAAACCGAAACCTACTTGAAGGTAACAGCGATCACTGTTGTCCATAGTGGCCACTTTCCACGTCATCCCCCGAAGTCCTCAGACATAGATGGATGTCGAATACTGACTTGTATAATGGGTGACCTGGCTGTGGATGGCTGAGTGGAGAGCAGAGATGTCTTCAACGGGCCAGTCTATGGGGCTTTCAGACTTGTTTCAGAAGTTTACATGTTTTTTTCACTGAGCAATTGAGTTATGGCTAAGAAAAATACAATCATTCTGCTTTCCAAGTTTCTTCAAATACCATGTGATTGTGACATTTGAATGTATTTGTTGTTTAGGAACAAATAAATGCAATTTCATCCAAACCAGAGGTTATTATCTTAGTGTTGATATTGAAAATGTAATGGAAATGTTTGATCTCGCTCAATCTACCACCTGTGCCACTGTGCTCTCTAATCTGTCTTTAACAAGAGTCATGGCCAGGTCCTAAAACTTGTGGTCCATGATTTATGGTTGTTTCACTAACCGCACGGTCCATTACTCTGCAAAAGCACCAGAATTATTCTTGTGTTTCACTGATCTAGCTCAATGGTACACTCCAGGGGCCTCATTTATCAATATTGCATAGAAACTATTCTAAAATACTACTTACGAACAGAATGTAGTACGTTCGTATGCATAGAAAAACTGTGATTAATCAAACAATACTACAAGCGTTCCCTCCTGTAGGCGTATAGGCCAACTTTGCTGTTCTGCAGAATGAACGAGTTGTGCGTTCCACCTGGCCACCTTGCCAACACATTCAGCAGCGTTTTTTGTCAGATAACTTAATCAAGTTTTTAATGTCACGTGCACAAGTACAATGAAATGCCTTTCTTGCAAGCCCTAAACCCCATTATGCAGCGATCAATATCAATGTAAATCTACAAAATTGAATAGGGTAAAAACAGAAACCCACAACAAATAAAAAGGAGAAAAAATAAAAAGAGGAACATGTGAAAGTAAGAAGCTCTATACAGGGTCAGTTCTAGTACCATATTTACAATGTGCAGGGATACTGGAGTGATAGAGGTAGATATGTATAGGGTGGTGACAAGGCATCAGGATGTATAATAAACAGAGTAGTAGCAACGTAAATGAAGATTGTATGTGAGTGTGTGTGTGTAGAGTCAGTATAAATGTGTGTGCATGGTATGTGTGTGTTGGAGTGTCAGTGCGCCTGAGTCTGTAGAGTCCTGTGAGTGTGCATAGAGAGTGCAAAAATGAAAAACAAATACAAGGGTCAATTCAGATAGTCCGTGTAGCCATTTAGCAATATTTTGGCTTGCAGATCGAAGCTGTTCAGGAGCCTGTTGGTGTCAGACTTGATGTACCGGTACTACTTTCCGTGTAGAAGCAGAGAGAAGTCTGTGGCTTGGGGGGCTGGAGTCTTTAATGATTTTCCAGGCCTTCCTTTTACACCGTCTGATATAGAGAACCTGGATGGCACTTAGTTTGGCCCCAGTGAGCTACTTGGCTATCTGCACCACCCTTTGTAGCGCCATGCGATCGAGGGGTGGTGCTGTAGGCACACCAAGCAGTGACGCAGCCAGTCAAGATGCTCTCAAAGGTGCAGCTGAATGAACTTTTTGAGGATTTGAGGGCCAATGCCAAACTTTTTAAACCTCCTGAGGGGAAAATGCACTGTCGCCTTCTTCACGACTTTGTGCATGTGTGTGGACCATTTTAAGAAACTTAGTGATTTGGACCCAGAACTTAAAACTATTGGCCAGCTCCACTGCAGCCCCATCAATGTGGATGCCTACTCCCTTTGTCCAGGTGGTAAAGGGCAGTGTGGAGAGCAATAGAGATGCGTCATATGTGGATCTATTGGGGCGGTATGCAAATTAGAGTGG
Source organism: Oncorhynchus tshawytscha (assembly GCF_018296145.1). Taxonomy (NCBI): domain Eukaryota; kingdom Metazoa; phylum Chordata; class Actinopteri; order Salmoniformes; family Salmonidae; genus Oncorhynchus; species Oncorhynchus tshawytscha. The sequence continues at coordinate 37,072,733 of NC_056434.1, read as the reverse complement.
GTCTAGGGATTCCGGTATGATGGTGTTGATATGAGCCATCACCTGCCTTTCAAAGAACTTCATGGCTACAGACGTGAGTGCTACAGGTTGGTAGTGATTTAGGCAGGTTACTTTTGGGGTTCCATGGCAGAGGGACTATGGTGGTCTGCTTGAAACATGTAGGTATTACAGACTTGTTCAGGGACAGGTGGAAAATGGGAAGACACTTTCCAGTTTGTCAGCACATGCTCTGAGTACAGGTCCTGGTAGTCTGACTGGTCTTGCGGACTTCCAAACATTGACCTGTTTAAAGAACTTACTGACATCGGTTACTGAGAGCGTGAGCACACAGTCATGTGGAAGAGCTGGTGCTATCATGCATGCTACAGTGTTGTTTGCCTCGAAGCGTGCATAGTTGTCATTTAGCTCATCTGGTAGACTCGTGTTATTGGGCAGCTCGCGGCTGTGCTTCCCTTTGTAGTCCATAATAGTTTGCAAGCCCTGCCACATCCGCCGAACGTCAGAGCTGGTGTAGTAGGATTCAATCTTAGTCATGTATTGACCCTTTGCCTGTTTGATGGTTCGTTGGAAGGCATAATGGGTTTTATTATAAGCGTCCTGCTCCATGAAAGCGGCATCTCTACCCTTTTGCTCAGTGTGGATGTTGCCTGTAATCCATGGCTTCTGGTTGGGGTATGTACGTGTGGTCACTGTGAGGACGACATCCTCAATGCACTTTTTGATGAAGCCCTTCGCTGATGTGGTTTACTCCTCAATGCCGTCGGATGAATACCGGAACATATTCCAGTCTGTTCTAGCAAAACAGTCCTGTAGCTTAGCATCTACGTAATATGACCACTTCCGTAATGAGCGAGTCACTGGAACTTTCTGCTTTAGATTTTGCTTGTAAGCAGGAATCAGGAGGATAGAATTATGGTCAGATTTGGTAAATCATGAGGTTCTCTACCTCAGACGAGCAAAACCTCAAGCCTAATTTAATATTACATTTTAAACACAAGCTGTTATTGACAAATAGACACAGACTACCACCCCTCGTCGTGCCAGAGGTTGCAGTTCTGTTCGGAACTGCCCGGAAAACCCATTCAACTGTATATTATCCATGACGTCGTTCAACCACAACTCGGTAAAACATAATTTATTACAGTTTTTAATGTCCCATTGGTAGGATAGTCTTGAACAGAGCTCATCTAGTTTATTCTCCACTGATTGCACATTGGCCAATAGGGTGAATGGTAGAGGTGGGTTACCCACTTGCCAACGAACTCTCACAAGGCAACCGGATCTGTGTCCTGTGTATCGGCGTCTCCTCTTCATGTGAATAAAGGCCTGGTCTGGTAGAGACCCCTCTTGACTTCAACCTGTTGTACGATGTTGTATGTTACAGTTAATTTTGCTGATTGCATCCAAAATATTGGCTCACTGAGCGACGTGAGATGCCCATTGGCAAACTCCACTATGATGTCAAACGGAATGGCATGTGTTTGCCTTTCTAAAGTAGGTCTTAAATCTTCGCAAAGATCCTAAGATTGGATCAACAGATATTGTTTTCCAAAACCAATCTGTACATTCTGCAAAAAGGTCTCACCTGTCTCTAAAAACGTGCTCTGTGCGAAATGCAGCGTGTGCTGAATATTCCAACAGAGCAAGACTGGTGTTTTGCGGATACTATTTAATGAAGCTGCCAGTTGAGGACTTGTGAGGCGTCTGTTTCTCATCAAACTAGACACTCTAATGTCCTCTTGCTCAGTTATGCACCGGGGCTTCCCACTCCTCTTTCTATTCTGGTTAGGGCCAGGTGAGCTGTTCTGTGCAGGGAGTAGAACACAGAGTTGTACAAGATCTTCAGTTACTTGGCAATTTCTCGCATGGAATAGCCTTCATTTCTCAGAACAAGAATAGACTGACGAGTTTCAGAAGAAAGTGCTTTGTTTCTGGCCATTTTGTTTCTGGCCAATGGCAAATTTTAACACAATGTGCCATTGGAACACAGGAGTGATGTTGGCTGATAATGGGCCTCTGTACACATAGATATTCCATAAAAGAAATTGCCATTTCCAGCTAAAATGGTCATTTATAACATTACAATGTCTACACTGTATTTCTGATCAATTTGATGTTATATTAATGGACAAAAAAGTGACCACAAACCTGTGTGTGTGTGTGTGTGTGTGTGTGTGTGTGTGTGTGTGTGTGTATATGTATGTATATATAAAAAAATATATATACATTTTTATGTGTTGCTGAATTCATAAGAATATTTGCTGCCATTGTAGTAAGGTTGGCAATACGAGAGGTCTTGGGACTTACCGTTTTGTATTATTTTCTTTGAAAGAACGACAAGTGGGTTTCTAGTGATATTCTGATAGCAGGTTCGTGTCTCCTTCCTCTGTATATAAAAACTGTTTAAAACTGTATAACACAATATTGTCTTTGGAAAACGTGTTAATATATCCTCGACCTCCTACTTTTTCAAACATTCTGTTAAAAATCGCGCAACAATTCGGCGTCCTGCTACTCATGCCAGGAATATAGTATATGCATATGATTAGTATGTGTGGATAGAAAACACGCTCACGTTTCTAAAACTGGTTAAATCACCGTTGTGACTATAACAGAGAGTCTGTTTCATCGAAAAGCGCAAGAAAAACTGATCACTGAAAACTGAAAAAAATATCCATGCGCCACTTGCATGTATTGTTTAAGGGGCACGAAATTAAATGGGGCCGAGATTGCAAGTCCTACAGCTTCCACACGATGTCACCAGTCTTGTCAATTGCCTTCTCGTTGTTTCTTGGTCAAACAAGGAAGAGAGACCACTTTCCATCCGGTCTCCGACAGGAAGTTTTGGAAGAGAGATTTCGGAAGATGATTTGAAATCATGGAGCTATTGAATACACATCGCCTCGTGATCAATTTGATAGATTATTAACGTTTACTAATACCTAAAGTTGGATTACAAAAGTATTTCGAAGTGTTTTGTGAAAGTTTATCGTCGACTTTTTTCATTTAAAAAAATGACGTAGCGTTTTGAAATGGTGTTTTTTTCTGAATCACACAGTTTCCATAGATGGATATTTTGGGTATATATGGACCGATTTAATCGAAAAAAAGACCCAATAGTGATGTTCATGGGACATATAGGAGTGCCAACAAAGAAGCTCGTCCAAGGTAATGAAAGTTTTATATTTTATTTCTGCTATTTGTGTAGCGCCGGCTACGCTAATTCTTTTGTTTACGTCGCCTTCAGGTATTTCGGGGTGTTGCATGCTATCAGATAATAGCTTCTCATGCTTTCGCCGAAAAGCATTTTAATAATCTGACTTGTTGGCTAGATTCACAACGAGTGTAGCTTTAATTCAGTACCCTGCATGTGTGTTTTGATGAACGTTTGAGTTTTAACGAGTGCTATTAGCATTTGGCGTAGCGCATTTGCATTTGCTGATGGCTAGATGGGACGATTGCGTCTCGGGTCGATGCCCAATAACCAATGTGACTTTGTATATATTTATTTTGCTGTTAATATATTTAAGACCTATTTCGGGCAAGTTAACCAAGTTTTTGCTGACTTAGCTAGCCATGTTAATGACTGTCATGCCCTGACCATAGAGGTTTTTATTCTTTGTTGGTTAGGTCGGGGTGTGACTAGGGTGGGTCATCTAGGTGATTATATTTCTATGTTGGCCTGGTGTGGTTCCCAATCAGAGGCAGCTGTTTATCGTTGTCTCTGATTGGGGATCATATTCAGGCAGCCATTTCCCCTTTGTGCTTTATGGGATCTTGTCTAGGTATAGTTGCCTGTGAGCACTACTTTGAGCTTCACTTTGAGTTTCATTTTTTCGCTTTATTGTTTTCTTCTTTGAGTTTCTTTTCCTAATAAATAGGATGGAAACATACCACAATGCATCTTGGTCCACTTCTTATAACGATCATGACAATGACGAGCTAACTAGCACTGTTGGTCACTGCACTACAATGTCATGCTAGCTATTGCTAGCAGGTGTTTTGCTAGTAGGTGATTTATTGAAATATTAATTTAATGTTTATTTTCTTACCTAAAAAGTTTATATGAAACTTGTGTTCTATATTTATGGATTAATATGACTTTACATTGAGGGCATGTATCACTACTGTTGCTCCTATCTAAAAGATATCTTGTGTTCTACCGAACCAGTGAATGTGTGGCTATGACCGTCCTGTCAATGCCTGTCATCACTATTTGTTATCTTTTACTGCAGGTATGCTTTTCTGTATTTTTGTTATTTTCTAAACACAACGCATGTATACTATACGATCACTTTGTGGATTGAGTCTGAGAGAGATATTCTTTTTTTATTTTCCCCCCCTTTTTTCCACAATTTCGTAGTATCCAATTATTAGTAGTTACTATCTTGTCTCATCGCTACAAGTCCCGTACGGGCTCGGGAGAGACGAAGGTCGAAAGTCATGCGTCCTCCGAAACACAACCCAAACAAGCCGCACTGCTTCTTAACACAGCGCGCATCCAACCCGGAAGCCAGCCGCACACACTGCGCCCGGCCCGCCACAGGAGTCGCTGGTGCGCGATGAGACAAGGATATCCCTTCCGGGCAAGCCCTCGCTAACCCGGACGACGCTAGGCCAATTGTGCGTCGTCCCACAGACCTCCCAGTCGCGGCCAGCTGTGACAGAGCCTGGGCGCGAACCCAGAGTCTCTGGTGGCACAGCTAGTGCTGCGATGCAGATAAAAACCGAGTCAACCTGATGTGTGGGTGCCGTATGCCTTTCTTCTGGGGGGCTATGTGAAGTTGGTTACAGGTGCTTCAATAAAGTAGTGATTAAAGGGTACTTATGTAAATGTATTATTTACAATTACATTTTTGCATTGTTAGTATTTTGTTTAAAAAATGACAGCGCAAGTGGATGGTGGAGGAACGTTTCCTTATTGTGGAAAAGCAGTTTTCCTGCCAGTGAAAGGGCTGGATGTGTCATTGAGCTCCTGATGTTGACACAGCTAATGGAAAAGCTTCCCCCCTACTAGCATTGATAGCTACTTTACTGAGGAAAAATTGACTTACGACGACTGAGATATGTGGTTGTCCCACCTAGCTCTCTTAAGATGAAGGCAATAACTGTAAGTCGCTCTGGTAGGAGAATCTGCTTAATAACTAAAATGTAAAAAGAATAAGGAGAAGGAGACATGATGGTGGTGGTAGCTCATCTCTTTAATGTAATTTCATCTGGATTTTCCAACAAAAGTGTGACGCATTGAATAACTTAAGAGTCAAACTCAATTATTTATCTGATCACTCAGTGTCAAAATGAAGTTACCACACTTCCTTGTAACATCTCTAAAAGTACAGCCTGAAACACCCTCTCAGCAGGCCAGGGCTACCCTCACATCCGGCCTATTAGGCCCCCTTTAAAAGTAAAGTAGTGAGACACAAATTGGTCTAGGCTGCATCTCCAGGCCAAAGCAAAGTCCAATGAAGATTGGCAGTGTAACAGAGGAGTGTTTGAACTGGAAGGTGGAGAGGCTGCAGCTGCCACCTCTCTCCCCTCCCTCTTTTCTTCAAGCCTGTTCCCATTTTAGTTATCCCCAAATTGCCTCTTTTGAACTTTAATCTGATCCAATACAGGAGTGGACGAGGTGTAGACAGGGGCTGAGAAAAATAGTGAGCAACAGTGGACCGCTTAGCATTTCCATGACTGACCCCATCGGATTACCCCGACTCACACACAGACTCCATTTTTATAACTTTTTTTACAATCTTGTGTTCTTTCATAATTTTATTCCCTCTATGCATGAAGGAAAGGAGTGTGTTAGAGAGAGAGAGAGAGAGAGATAGAGAATTATGTTTTAGTGGGTGTGTTAGTGAATCTGTGTGTTTATTCATAATCAATCAGTTTTGAGATGATTCATTCATGCCACACACACAGACACAATTCAGGATGGTTTACAATTAAATTCTGTTTCCTTTTTCTGTCAAATCTGCAGACTTGGCTTGATACTTGTACACATTGTAAACAGTGGGTGAGGGATAAACATTGAATTGTGAGCATGTGTGTGTGAAATGCCGGAATACACACCTCTGAGAGATAATAATGTGAAAAGTAACCGCCAGGCAGCTGAGCCAATCGTGGGCTTAGTAGTAGAAGATGGAAGGCCTACTCCGACCCTGGTCTGAGACATCTCCTTCACTCAGCCTTTTTCCCTCACTATCTCAGCTGATGCTGCCTCCCCAGCCACTTCCCTTCTTCATTTGTAGTTCTCCCTGCTGCACCAATTCACAGGCCTCGCTCGCTTCCTCTTTCTTTCCCCATCCCCAGCCCCAAAACCCACAAACCACATGCCTCATTAGAGTAGACTGAGCATACAACATACAGGGAACTTAGCTCTGCAACAGACACACACACATGCACAAATGCACGTATACACACACACAAATGCACATGTATACACACACAATTGTACACACACACACATTCCCCTCCAGGGGAAGTCTGTTGGCTCAGATAGCCCATAAGACCCAGGCTTATCGTTCAACCTGGCGTCCTGCGTCCCTCAGCCCCCCTATCCTCCTACCCATCTCACAGCTCACTGATAATCAACTGCCTGTTTAAACTGAGGGATGCCTGAATACCCTTGGGAAGGATATGAGATTCAAACATAGGGGCATTATTGTCTCAATGTGCAGATACAGTACAGCTGCGGTGAGAGATGAGCGGATACAGTATGTTTCCACTGGGGCTCATGCAGCATGTGGGTGATGTTTTCCCGAGGAAACACAAGAGCTGCTGCAGTTGTTTACTGTGAAGCTAATGAGTGGCTTTGGACTTAATACGAAACTAAGAGGCCCCGGCTCAGAGATCACAGACAGACCGGCTATCATTTGTCTTGGTCTAACATCACATGCTGGCTCGCTCCAGTAGCCTAGGCCGCCAATTGTGAAAAATCAAGGAAGAGTGGGGGGAATAGAAGAGAAAAAAATGTTGGAGGGTGGGGGAAAATAGAGGATAGGGTAAGAAAAGGGAAAAATAAGCCACATGAAGTACTGGCTTATCCCTACAGCCTTCCCTAATTGAGGGAGCTAATACGCTACAAAGACAGTGTAATCCTAGGTGTCAGAAAGCAATTATGTGGCTAATGACAAAATAATTAATGCAAATAGTTCATCCGGAATGACCGATCTGCCAAGTTGCATGGAACTGTGGGTTTCATATTTGTCTCCGTTTAGAGGTTAATTCTGAGCCCTTAGGCGTCTTGACACTCCCAGATCCCCTAATTCTCTCTGTTACACCAGTGTAAATGCATAGTTGATGTAAGGGCTTATTCAATATTTACCAGCCGGCTCAGTAGAAGATAGGCCTGTCTCTAATGAGTGGGATCACACTGTTCCAAGACAAAAATAAATGTCAATCCCACACAGATAACTGGTACCTAGAAATCATTACTATGTGAGCCATTACAGCTATTTGTCCAATTTCTGAGCCACAATTCAGCGCCACATTATTCTCCTTTTGTTGCCTTCCAGGCACTTCAATACATGTGCTACTAACAGCACCATGCAGGCTTTAACTTTGTGTCAAGGAGGAAAAGCCCTGGCCTGGGTTTAATAAAAGCAATTTGAATTTAACAATTTTGCCCACAAGAAGCTCCAATTTACATCTGCAAACCTGCAGCTGAATGTTGTAATTCAGTATGACGCCTTGAAAGGCAACTTCTGGCTTGAAGTGTAGAGAATGTTGCTGAGGAAAACTGTTAATGACATCCTAGTGACCTAGCCAACCATGGGACCTTTTTCTAATGGAAGCCTTCCTAAACTTATAAAATATACATTATTGAAATTGCTGACAGGGCAAGGAGGAATTGAAGCAAAATAATAGTTTGAACATGGTTAGGATGTTAGGGCTGACTGGCTGTGACCCCAGGATTAATTTCGCTACACCACATTAATGGAACTAGAGTGTGGTCAGTGTTAAGACTTCGACCCACGCAAAATAATAGCTTTCAGACAAAATTCCATCCAGTGCGAATGGCCGACTGAGCTACTCCAACAAATATGTGTAATTTGTGAGATACATGAACAAGGCAAATACTATATTTGATCACCCAATGTATTCCTTTATCTGAATAATTGTTTTGTCTCTTTTTTTTAAAAAGTTGCACTATGCAGATCTCGCTCTGCCATTTCCTGGTTGCTAAAACTCTAATAGTTTGCCTAATTTCAGTTTATGTGACAAAATAAGTCAGTAAAGTGTAAAGAATCATGGAACCATCTAAACCGAAATACATTTTTCATAACCAAAAACGTTGTTGTTTAAGCTGTTTGAAGCTTGTATACAAAACCGAAAGTAAAAGACACAAAAAACAAACGTGCAATCCATTCTGATTTCTAGTTGTTGATGTTCCTGGCCACAGGTTCTCCCATCCCTATACAGCTTACTCATGAGTGGCACATTTTGGGCTTTCTTTGGCACGTAGGACACTAAGCACGTGTCGGCTGTAAACACAAACTTAGAGGAATTGATAGACCTCTTCCGTGTATTCAACAGCTGAGGTGGGAGCTCTGGCTTGTTTTTTCGTACTGTTTCTACCATCGTCAGCTTCCTCTTGAGGAGCTCCTGTCCCAGCTTGTGCGAAGTAAAATAAATGATTGTATGTTGTGATCACAGAATCCCTGTGTCACATCCAGGACAACCCGCATCCCTTGGTTCTTCTCAGGGGCTCCTCCATCTGGCTTCCCCGTATACACATTCAAGTTCCACACATATGAAGGGGCAGCGGCTGCTAAATGGCATAGGCTGCTCATCAACAGTAATGTTAGGCAGTTTCTGCATACCACAGGGATTCTTTGGATTCCCCGTTGGAGCTGAAAACACCAGCAAGGATAATAACCCCAAAATATGCCTGTAAATTAGTTTGGTCCATCTCCTTCCATCTCTCTCCAGAAACACGCCTTCCCTCCAAATTAGTACAGTTCAGAATGATTTTCTGGATGGTGTCTGGGAGTTCAAAAATATACTTGATGTCCTGCACATGTGTAACCGCCATCTGCGTCGCCCCTGGTTGCATCCTAATCACATTGGCAGCCATGCGGGGTAGCTTATTCATTGGGCAAGAAGACCATTCAATTCACACTTTTTTTATTTCCATATTTCTCCTCCTGTAGGCTGCTGATAAGCTGGTTTCTGACAGGCTGGTCCTGGGGCTGGCTGCTGACGGGCTGGTCCTGGGGCTGGCTGTGTGTCAATCTCATCCTCTTACAACTCACTGTCTGACTCCGAATTAACAGAGACATGATCATCATATTCGGAAAATTCCTAATCTTCCAAAGTGGAAGGCTCCTTCCACACTAGCTTCTCTCTCTGCAAAAATGATTTCTAAGGCCCTCTGAGCAGAGATTATGTTTGCCATACTGGTTGATTGTGGTAAGGAGCCACACATGCAAAGCTATTTATTTGTTGTGTCCTTACCCCAATTTGCACCATGCTGGGGTAGAGTGTTGCAAAATACAGATATTTTTTTAGAATGTATCAAAATAATGCATTGTAATAACACCACATATGTAATATAAATGTGTGTGTGTGTGTGTGTGGGGGGGTGCAGTGTGCACTCAGTGAAAATGTGTTTTTTTTACATGTTCTTCACAGAAAATGAGTCAAGGCCAATGAGTCTCAGGTTGATAAAATAGTTCTTCTTTGAGTAAACATTGAAAATGGGTCCCACAGACCCGAACATAACACAAGGGTTACATTTATTGGAATATGTTTGTACAGTATGTTCCTGTTGTCATCTGCTGTTGATTTATGATTAGCGATCTGCCTTTATCTTTCACATTACTTAGAGCCAAATTGAACGGAATGCATTAGAATTAGCTAGTTGAATACCTTCTACAGAGATTCAATGACAGATTAGATACAAAAAAAGTAGAACTGGAGACCATCTAGAGCACTGGTTCTCAATCCTGGTCCTGGGGACCCAAAGGGTTGCACATTTTTGTTTTTGCCCTAGCACTACACAGCTGATTCAAATTATCAACTCATCAAAAGGCTTTGATGATTTGAATCAGGTGTGTAGTGCTAGGGCAAAAACAAAAATGTCCAACCCTTTGGGTCCCCAGGACCAGGATTGATAAATACTGATCTAGAGCGTTGGTATTGTGGGAACATACTTGCGCCTGTGGATTATTACTGTATGCATAACTGCTCAGACATCAGAGGCCTATTCAGATGCCCATAGTTGTGTTGATGCCCACACCAAATAGATCTGACATTAACGGCTTCAGATCAGCCAGTAATGCTATTCATGATATCTCTGTGTCCCTTTTCCGTGTGATATTATTAAGAAAATGTTTATTCATGATATCTCCTCCAAATTGTCCTTGGGAGGGCTCGGAGATTATGGCGGACCACTGATCCGTGGGTTGTGAATAAACATGAAAAACAATCAGCGTTCCATTTAAAGGAGGAATGGCGCTGATGCCTCAGCCTCCAGGGGTCTTGCAGATGAATAATGAACTTGTTGCAAATGTATTGAAATACAAATAAATTACATTGTGCACTAATACCATCCTGTTATGTAACTTACTTCTCACTCCCTAGTTCCTATAATGTGAGTGTAAGTAGCTACTGTATATTCCCATACTGTGAACACCAAAAGGGGCCTACATACAACATAGTAGGCTCAAAGAGTTTACTACGCATGTGGGAAGACATCTGCATCATAAAAAATGTCTCTATGGCATGTTCATAATTAAAATTATTATGCATTTTACTTGAGAGATATGTAATTAGGAGCTAATACAGTGTGTTTTCTTGAATCTCTCCATAGTTCCCTTTTTCCTGTGTTAAAAAAAAGTAACAACGTAGCTACTTTGTCCTTGGATGAAAAAGGATAGATCAAGCAAGAGAGTTCAAATCGATCTAAGTCTATCAACAATAGTTCAAGTAGCTACAGTAATGCCAAATATAATGGCATAGTGGGCCAGAGACACAGACAGATAGACAATGAATGAGACAGAGGGAAACGGTGAGAGAGAGATATGGGTTCTAACGTCACTCTTCTGACAGTAGTTAACTCCCCAGCCTGCTTCCAAACGGACATCTCAGAGAGAGAGAGGTTCTACAGACATTGAGGGAGTCCAGACTGATTAGGGCCCTTCTCAAAAGGTCAAGCCTTCTAAATGTTTGAAACCTACATTTTTCTTAACTATCCTGAAGTCTTAACTTTCCTTGCCTTGCAGTGGATGAACCATATTAGTTTTTACTCTTGTCATGCTACACAATGGGCACTGAGGAGAGAATATTTTCAATTATATTGGAGAGGGAACGTATGAATTGAAAACCCATTGAAAATATGAGTAATATGAAGGGTCACAGAAAACTGGGGGGAAAATTCACTCACAGTATGAGAATATTTCAATCACATAATATCAATCCAATGGCGCCTATCTACAGGGCATGGCTACTAATAATGGCCAACTGGAAAATGGCAGAGGGCCAATTCCACTTGTATGATGGTGTATACGTGTGTCCACTAGCGTGTGTTTTACTTGATATTCTATTATACACTGAAAAAAATAGATATTTTTATTATTTAACTAGGCAAGTCAGTTAAGAACAAATTCTTATTTACAATGATGGCCTACACCTGTCACGTCCTGACCATAGAGAGCCCTTCTTTTCTATGGTAGAATAGGTCAGGGCGTGACTGTGGGGTTTTCTAGTTATTATATTCTAGTTTAGTTTTTCTATGTTTGTGTTTGGTACAATTCCCAATTAGAGGCAGCTGGCTATCGTTGTCTCTATTTGGGGATCATATTAAAGTCAAATTTTTTCCACCTGTGTTTTATGAGATATTGTTTTGAGTTAGTGTATGTTACACCTGTTAGTTACGGTTTGTTGTTTGTTTTGTTCGTTCTCTGTTGTTTTGTGCGTTTCTAATAAATAATATGTGGAAACCATATCGCGCTGCAGCTTGGTCCGATAATTATTACAGCGAACGTGACAACACCAGTGAAACTTGGACGACGCTGGGCCAATTGTGCGCCACCCGATGGGACTCCCAGTCACGGCCGGTTGTGATACAGTCTGGATTTAAACCAGGTTGTCTGTAGTGATGCCTCTAGCACTGAGAAGCAGTGTCTTAGACCACTGCGCCACTTGGGAGGCCATATAAATGCAACTTGCAACAATTTCTAAGAGTTTACTGAATTACAGAAGGAAATCAGTCGATTTAAATAAATTCTTTAGGCCCTACTCTATGGATTTCACAAGACAGAGAAAACACTACTTGTATTTGTGAGAGGCACTAACATGTTGAATGTGCCGGGCTGTTTGTTTGAACTACTGGCACACAGCACGGACACTCATGCATACCCCACAATACATGCAACCAGAGGTCTCTTCACAGTCCTTCAGAACAGATTATGGTAGGCGCACAGCACTACATAGAGCCATGACTACATGGAACTCTATTCCACATGAAGTAACTCATGCCAGCAGTAAAATATGATTTAAAAACTGATGAAAATGCACCTTATGGAAGAGCAGGGACTGTGAAGCAACACAAACATAGACACATGCATACATACGCACTATACACACATTTACTCATGGATTTTGTGTTATAGATAGGTGGTAGTAGAGTAGAGGCCTGAGGGCACACACTTAATATGTTGTGAAATCTATTATAAATGTACTGTAATGTTTTTAAATGTATAACATTTAAAAACATTGGGTTGGCAGGTAGCCTCGTGGTTTAGTGGTTAGACTAATAACCAAAATGTTGCTAGGTCAAATCCCCAAGCTGACAAGGTAAAAAGCTGTCGTTCTGCCCCTGAACAAGGCAGTTAACCCACTGTTCCTAGGCTGCCATTGAAAATAAGATTTTGTTCTTAACTGACTTGCCTAGTTAAATAAAGGTTTAAAAAAATAATAACTACCTTTATTTTGCTGGACCCCAGGAAGAGCAAACCACTCGCCCACACTGTCTGCCATCTGCCCGGAACAGGTGAAACTGGAATTCATTCGTGAAGAGCACACTTCTCCAGTGTGCCAGTGGCCATCGAAGGTGAGCATTTGATGTCGGTTACGTCGCCGAACTGCAGTCAGTTTAATAAGACCGTGGTGAAGAGGACGAGCATGCAGGAAAGCTTCCCTGTGACGATTTCTGACAGTTTTTGCAGTTTTGCAAACCCACAGTTTCACCAGCTATCTGTGTGGCTAATCTCAGACCATCCCACAGGTGAAGAAGCTGGATGTGGAGGTCCTGGGCTTGCGTGGTTACATGTGGTCTGCAGTTGTGAGGCCTGTTGAACGTATTGCCAAATTCTCTAAAACGATGTTGGAGACAGCTTATGGTAAAGAAAGGAACATTATTTTCTCTGGCAACAGCTCTGGTGGACATACTGGCAGTCAACAAGCCAATTGCACACTCCCTCAAAAATGGAGACCTCTTTGGCATTGTGTTGTGTGACAAAACTGCACATTTTAGAGTGGCCTTTTATTTTCCCCAGCACAAGGTGCACCTCTGTAATGATATTGCTGTTTAATGAGCTTTTTGATATGCCAAACCTATCAGGTGGATGGATTATCTTTGCAAAGGAGTAATGCTCACTAACAGGGATGTAAACTAATTTGTATGAACATTTTGGGGGATGTTTTATTTCAGCACATGAAACATGAAACACGGGACCAGCACTTTACATGTTGCGTTCATATTTTTGTTCAGTATAGATTTTCTTTCAGGATGCATTGCTGTTTTGGCCCAGACACAAAACTAAACCACCTACTTCATTGGCCATTGCATATCACAATATAATTAATTTGGCACAGTATAATAGCAAACATATGAAGCCTACAGCATTTATAATCCAGTCCACTGAGTCAAGCACACTGCAATGACTTGCAGTAGGGGGATAACGCAAGTCAAATAAGACTAGGGTTAAACCTGTAAGTAGTCAGAGAGATGGATTGGCCTGTATTTTGTTTATGTAAGGAATAAATCACTGTGTAGCTCCACGTCCGCCCTGTCGGCACCCCATTGCTCCACGCCAGTACACATTTATTGTGAGAGAAACTCTGCCTAATGACGACCTCTAGGAGGCCTTACAAAATGAGGAGAAGAGGAGGAATTGAGTCTGTCTGCTGCATCATCATCCATTTTAGGCTCTCAAATATTTACTGCCATTAAAGCAGAGAGGAGAGACCGGTAGTATAAGGGCTGTGGATAAAACTTTCCAGAGAGGGAAGAGCAAAAGGAAGAGAGATAGGGCAAGAGTGCAAGAGACAGAGAGAGGGAGAGAGGGTGAGACAGAGAAACACAGAGGGTGACGCAGAGTGCAAGAGACAAGGGGAGAAAGAGATAGGGAGACAGAGAGAGAATGTAGCAAAATAGAGCAGTGGGAGCAAAGAGGGCAGGCAGGTAACTCTCAGATGGTTTGAAACTGGGTCTGTCACCTGAAGAGCAAATTGAGCTGCGTCCACTGCTCCCCGGAGCAGCCACCAGAGGCATTTTGTCTTTTAGATCTTGACAGTCCGGTTAACAGACCAAGCTGAGGCCAGAGAGGTGGCAGCCCCTACGTCGGGGGGCTAGGGTGTTAGATATTCCTCATCAGTAACCTCCAATAACAGGGCCGAGACTGACGGGGACTGATGTCAGAGGAGATGTAGAGGATAGCTGCCGAGGGCCCTCAGGCTTCAACCAATCACCGATAAAGAGAAGCTCTGCCTGCCTGTGCACCAACCATACAAAGCACGTCACTCAGCCAATTAACTCTTCACTCCCCACATACCTGATTAGTGACAGTCTCAATTCCAGGCTGCATTGTGTTTGACATATTGGACAGGGTCAGTTAACCCTTTGTGTCTATCTGCACCTCTCCAATGGTTAGCAGGTTTGACAGGGTCAGCAGCATCTAGTATCAAGAGATGGCAGAGGTCAGGGCTGTTTGATTATAGGGAAAGGGGAATACCTACACAGTTGTACAACTGAATGCATTCACCTGAAATGTGTCTTCTGCATTTAACCCAACCCTTCTGAATCAGAGAGGTGCAGGGGGCTGCCTTAATCTACATCACCTGGAGGACACTGGGTTAACAGCCTTACTGAGGGACAGAACAACTGATTTTTACCTTGTCAGCTCGAGGACTCAATCCAGCAACCTTTCAGTTACTGGCCAAATGCTCCTACCAAACAGGCTACCTGCGGCCTCTGTGCAGCCATCCACATCTACCTAGTGAGAACGTGCAATTACATGGTCTTATCTTATTCTGAGAATACTCTAAATTGACCCAGCAAACAAATGTGATGAACCACAAAATGTGTAGCTTAGTCATTAGAGTTTTGAGAGATTGCAATACAGGTTCATGTTCTAAATGTGATAAAAATAATGAAATTGGGCTAATATCTAAGCACAGAAAAAATATGGATAAAGAAGAATGGGAGACAGAGAGAGAGATTTATCATATTTGTCACCACGATCTCCATCTATTAAACATATTGCAATATTTTTCAGGCAGGCATTTTTTCTCCTGCTTCCATAGTATACTATGAATCCTCACACTCTTGTATGACTCTGATGGAGCTTGACAGAGAGGGTGTAGGGCTACAGAGACTTATTCAAACATCTGAGCCCCTGTAACAGAGGTTTTTTTCTTTATATTAATGTGTTCATACACTGACATAGACTGACCAAGTAAATCTAGGTGAAAGCTAGGAACACTTATTAATGTCACCTGCTAAATCCACTTCAATCAGTATAGATGAAGGGGAAGAGAAAGGTTAAAGAAGGATTTTTAAGGTTTGAAACCATTTAGATTTTGTATGTGTGCCATTCACAGGGTGAATGGGTAAGACAAAACATTTAAATGCCTATGCATGGGGTGTGGTAGTAGGTGACAGGTACACCGGTTTGAATGTGTCAAAAACTGCAATGCTGCTGGGTTGTTCACGCTCTACAGTTTCCCGTGTGTATCAAGAATGGTCCACCACCCAAAGGACATCCAGCCAACTTGACACAACTGTGGGATGCATTGGAATCAAAATGGGCCAGCATCCCTGTGGAACGCTTTCGGCACCGTGTAGGTGTTCCTAATGTTTTGTTTTGTCTATTCCTGTACCACTAACGTGTGCATGCATTGCCTATTTTGCCTTTCCCTCTTTATCCTGTTGGTAGTGTGAGAATAAGGACAGTTTGAGGCTGTGATTAGACTGACCCTGGTGTTAATGAGCTGCCGACAGATAAACGCTGCTCCTTCATGCCTACTAATTGACACGGCTGCCTTGTTCTCTGCAGTGCCAATTACCTGTGTCAATCTGAAGGCAACTTCCCACAAGTCAGGGAGACTTCCCTCTGTCAAAGCCATTTGTCCGAGCCACCATCTCCTCTCCGGGGCTCTGCCTACATTCTCATTAGCCTTCCTAAACTGCTCTTTATTTTATCATATCATATTCTTCCATGATTATTATTTATATATTTTTTCCACACATGGGCGCTTGTGGTAAACAAATGCACTTGCTTTATTGTGCTCAACACTGGAGTGCCCAGCAGTTGGAAAGTAATTTTCAAGGGGCAGGGGTATTAAATACACTGCTTTCATGTCACAGAGACCTGGGTCTGTCTGTTTGGCTGTGTGCATCGCATTTGGAGATGTCATTCCCGACAGTAAAATGCTTTGACTTGTAAATTCACTTCAATCACTGTCTTGTTGTCACGATCTTCCTCCTCTTCATCTGAAGAGGAGAGGCGAGAAGGATCAGAGGACCAAAATGCGGCGTGGTATGTGTTCATGATGAATGTTTAATTAAAGAAAGAACTGAACACTGAATACAAAAACAATAAACAAATAAAGACCGTGAAGCTATCATAAGGACTGTGCTGACACAAGCAACTAACATAGACAATCACCCACAAACAAACAGTGCAACCCAGGCCACCTAAGCATGATTCTCAATCAGAGACAACGAATGACACCTGCCTCTGATTGAGAACCATACTAGGCCGAAACATAGAAATCCCCAAATCATAGAAAATCAAACATAGACTGCCCACCCCAACTCACGCCCTGACCATACTAAATAATGAATACAAAACAAAGGAAATAAAAGGTCAGAACGTGACACTTGTCTATCTAATTGTCAATAAAAAACAGCTTTATGTGGTATCACAAGTGGTCCTAGATTCCAGTTCCTCTGGTTTGTTTATCCAAACAAAACAACATTTATTATGTTGGTTTAATTGTTAGCTATTAAACAAAGGGATGGCTTGGCAGACACCATATTGGAAGTTTTCTATTTATGTCTTCCTGCAGTGTCGATAAAACAAATGTAGTTTCCACTCAAGAACATTTGGGGGGGAATTTGGTGTTATTTATTTGATGACCCATGAGGCTTGTCTAGTTTTTTGAGTGAGCCAATCTGTGGGGGGGTTGTGGCTTTGCTCATCCTTCTTAAAGCTCCAGTTTATTGTTTAATTTAATTTGCAATATACATATAATTCCATCAAATGCTGTATATTTGTGATGGCCGTCATAAAGATTCTGATTCTGGAGGATGACTATTTCTGTGGGCTGTGACCCATGAAATGCCTGCGCAGGACCCTATATTATCATACATCACTCATTATTTCACATAAATGTCCTCTGCTGATGCTCAGCTTCTTGTCACAGTGACCTTAGCATTCTGGATGGCATCTCAGTGAGAGCCTACAGTGTGTGTGTGTGTACGCACAAGACGTGCCTGTGACAAAGACTGCCTACGACGATAATTCAAATTTTATGGACAGAACAAGTAAAGTGTGTAAAGTTCAACAGAAACATCACAGAAAATGAACAGAGGCAATGACATTTTAATTAAAATGCCCCCCCCCCTTCCATGTAAAAAATAGAATTGTTGACACAGAATTTATTTTGTGAATTTCTTTCTCTCATTTTACCCCCAACCTCTCATTGTTGTAGAGAAGCATCATGATTTCTGCTTGTTTTAGATCAGTGGTTCCCAAAAAATGTTACTCTGGCCCCCCTTCCATCATAGGGGAATAGAATCACAATTCAAAGGCTCAGACACAAGAGGTATGTGGCAGGGTCTACAGTCAATCACGGATTACAAAAAGAAAACCAGCCCAGTCACGGACCAGGATGTCTTGCTCCCAGGCAGACTAAATAACTTTTTTGCCCACTTTGAGGACAATATAGTGCCACTGACACGGCCCGCAACCAAAACATGCAGACTCTCCTTCACTGCAGCCGAGGTGAGTAAAACATTTAAACGTGTTAACCCTCGCAAGGCTGCAGGCCCAGACGGCATCCCCAGCCGCGCCCTCAGAGCATGCGCAGACCAGCTGGCTGGTGTGTTTACGGACATATTCAATCAAGCCTTATCCCAGTCTGCTGTTCCCGCATGCTTCTAGAGGGCCACCATTGTTCCTGTTCCCAAGAAAGCTAAGGTAACTGAGCTAAACGACTACCGCCCCGTAGCACTCACATCCGTCATCATGAAGTGCTTTGAGAGACTAGTCAAGGACCATATCACCTCCACCCTACCAACCCTAGACCCACTCCAATTTGCTTACCGCCCAAATAGGTCCACAGACGATGCAATCTCAACCACACTGTACACTGCCCTAACCCATCTGGACAAGAGGAATACCTATTTGAGAATGCTGTTCATCGACTACACGTCAGCATTTAAAACCATAGTACCCTCCAAACTCGTCATCAAGCTCGAGACCCTGGGTCTCGACCCCGCCCTGTGCAACTGGGTACTGGACTTCCTGACGGGCCGCCCCAGGTGGTGAGGGTAGGTAACAACATCTCCACCCCGCTGATCCTCAACACTGGGGCCCCACAGGGGTGCGTTCTGAGCCCTCTCCTGTACTCCCTGTTCACCCAAGACTACGTGGCCACGCACGCCTCCAACTCAATCATCAAGTTTGCGGACGACACTACAGTGGTAGGCTTGATTACCAACAACGACGAGACGGCCTACAGGGAGGAGGTGAGGCCCTCAGAGTGTAGTGTCAGGAAAATAACCTCACACTCAACGTCAACAAAACTAAGGAGATGATTGTGGACTTCAGGAAACAGCAGAGGGAACACCCCCCTATCCACATCGATGGGACAGTAGTGGAGAGGGTAGTAAGTTTTAAGTTCCTCGTCGTACACATCACAGACAAACTGAATTGGTCCACCCACACAGACAGCATCGTGAAGAAGGCGCAGTAGCGCCTCTTCAACCTCAGGAGGCTGAAGAAATTTGGCTTGTCACCAAAAGCACTCACAAACTTCTACAGATGCACAATCGAGAGCATCCTGTCGGGCTGTATCACCGCCTGGTACGGCAACTGCTCCGCCCACAACCGTAAGGCTCTCCAGAGGGTAGTGAGGTCTGCACAACGCATCACCAGGGGCAAACTACCTGCCCTCCAGGAAACCTACACCACCCGATGTCACAGGAAGGCCATAAAGATAAAGATTCAGAAGGCGAGGTCAGTACATGTGCATCAAAGCTGGGACCGAAAGACTGAAAAAGAGCTTCTATCTCAAGTGGCTGCTGCCAACACACTGACTCAACTCCAGCCACTTTAATAATGGGAATTGATGGGAATTGATGTAAAATATATCACTAGCCACTTTAAACAATGCTACTTAATATAATGTTTACATACCCTACATTATTCATCTCATATGTATACGTATATACTGTACTCTATATCATCTACTGCATCTTTATGCAATACATGTATCACTAGCCACTTTAACTATGCCACTTTGTTTACATACTCATCTCATATGTATATACTGTACTCGATACCATCTACTGTATCTTGCCTATGCCGCTCTGTACCATCACTCATTCATATATCTTTATGTACATATTCTTTATCCCTTTACACTTGTGTGTATAAGGTAGTAGTTTTGGAATTGTTAGTTAGATTACTCGTTGGTTATTACTGCATTGTCAGAACTAGAAGCACAAGCATTTCGCTACACTCGCATTAACATCTGCTAACCATGTGTATGTGACAAATACATTTTATTTTAATTTATTTGATTTGGAACATCACCCGGGACCATCTATTTCACACCCCTCTTGTTGGTGGAGAGAACATTTTGCACTTTTAAATAGCTCTATAAGGTCTGTAATGTCAAGAGGAAAACTGCTGATGTACTATCCAATTTCAAAATTTCACCTTGTGCAATCTACCACTACACATTTCAAGAGTAAGTTGAAAGCCCAACTGAGTTCCGTACACCTTCCTGAAGGTCAATGTAGGCATGGGGAGGAACTGTGGAACTGTGTCACTTTCTTGGAATTGGTCCATTTTATTTTATTCCTTTAGATTGTCTTACATTATGAATACAGTATATGTAAATAGGTATTTGTTTTAATGGTTTTCAATATGTGCTATGTATTAGATACTCATAGCCACTACTAACATCTACATTGAATTTATTTTTGTTTCTCAAATATTTAAAAAATCCTGTTCCCAGTGATGATGAAAGACTTATATCAAACGATTACCAACATTATGTGCAAAGCTACATTGAACACGCCAGGACCAAGCATTTTGGAGATGATTGAATCATAAAATAGAGTAGAAACTGAAATGTGGGATACCAGGCATTGTATTTACTCACTGAATAAACAATGCGCCCGCTTCACTAAGGTATTGTTTGTTGTAAGTAAAATACTTTGATTTCCCAAATCACCCTCTGAAGTATAAATGCACGAGTGGTGCAGCAGTCTAAGGCACTGCATCTCAGTGCTATAGGCATCACTGCAGACACCCTGGTTCGAATCCAGGCTGTATAACAACCAGCTGTGATTGGCCCAGTGTCGCCTGAGTTTGGCCGATGTAGGCTGTCATTGTACTTAAAAAAATTGTTCTTAACTTACTTGCCTAGTTAAATTAAACTTTTTTTTTAATATCTGGAAGTGGAATGGAAACAATTCCTTAAAAAATTGGTTTAAATCTCAACTTCTGCAGATTTCAGGGGCTATTGGAGAGGCTATGTGGTCCACCTACTGTAATATGTCAGATAAGACACTTTGGTGTTTTTTAAATCTTTTTCTCGGCGTACCAGATGGATACAAGACAGATCAGAGAGAAGTAGAGTAGGCCATCTGAAAGATCCCATATGATTATTCCACATCTTACAAATATCACATGCATATTTGGATGAAGAGAGGAAGAGCCCTCCTGGCTGTCAAGGCCGGCTGCTCGTTTTGGACCATTCTTAGAACATCAATCACTGGACTCAGTGGGGGTAGTGGGCCTGCGCTCTCCATCACTCACCCATACCCTGCTGCCCTCAATGCTCTGGAGCAGGACATTTCAATCCACAATCAAAGTCAGATAGTGCACGAGAGAGAGAGAGAGAGAGAGAGAGAGAGAGAGAGAGAGAGAGAGAGAGAGCCACACGATCACTGGTGATCAACACTTCTTTCATTTTTCTGGATACATTGGCTAAATCTAAATGGATTCTGAAGGAAGTGAGAAAGCGAGACAGAGAAAGGTGGAGGATGTGAAATCAGTCTGCCCAGAGACAGATCACCATAGAGATGGATGGTTCTGAAAGGGAGAATGTCTTAGTCATAATGGCACATCTGATGTCCCTGACAGTAGATGCTCAGATACATATTTTTTTACGGCGACCCCACTGTACATTCACCACCACAATGATTGAAGACAGAAGATGAAGGTGAATGTATCAGGAGGGGGGAGTGTGTGTGTGTGTGTGTGTGTGTGTGTGTGTGTGTGTGTGTGTGTGTGTGTGTGTGTGTGCCTTTGTGTGTTTTTCCATGTTACACATTTCCTTGTGTCTCTCTTTATGTGTCCGTTAAGGGTGGAGAAACCTGCTCAGCCGTAGCTTTCACTCAGGGGCAACATTTAAAACTAGAGAAAGACAATATAAAAGTATTTCTTTAATATATTTTAGATTAGGGGTTAATCAGTGTGAAACATCACATCTTTTATTTCCTCTGTAGCGCTCTGGGGAAGCAGACTAACTCTGGTGTGCTACATTTAGCTGTCACCCAAGCAAATGGCATCACCTCTCTCTGTTTTTGAAGGCCCTCTTTTATGAGTGCCAGGGTGATAATGATCAAATCAACTCACACAAGATTATCATGGCTTTAAAATGAAACATTTCCATCAGAAAACACGATAATGCAAACAGAGGGTGAAACATTCATGCATTAAAACTGTTATATAAAGGCAATTTCCACATGCATCTAATGATATTACCCATATTTACACATTCACATGCAAGTTTACAGATGTCGGAAAATTCATTTGAACCAGTTTACTACAGCAGGAAAATAATCCCGCAGCAACAGGAAATATGCATTATTATGTGGATTATAATTCATATGTTGTAGTGGTTGATACATTTCACATTAGGGCAAATCAAGTCTGACATTTTTAAATGGAAGTTACAAACTTTATAAGCCTCTAAACCTTGATTACACTACAATTTTGCATTTCCTGCCGTGCAGGAAAATTCTCATCAACAAAAGAGTCATCAAATTAAGATCCTACATATGTAATGAACACTTTGTTTGGGGTATTAATGCAGTGGTATAATGGACCATTTCAATATATCAAGCCATAGTGACTACAACGTCACTGTTATCCTTCAAGTTAATGATATGATTGACATGTGGTGTAGTTACTTGAATAGGAAAACATCACGTGATATCATTACGCTCACCCAAGTGTGTTGTAATTTCATGTTGGTATCGAAATTATGAGGTGTTTGCCAATGATTTACCTGAACACACTTAAGGTGAAGCTTATGTTAAGACACGTTAACACCTTCCATGCCTTGCATCATCATATCACGTCATCCTCATCAAAAACCTACAGAATTACCATAAATTGCATCATCATATCACATCGTCTTCAAATCAAATACTTACAGAATTAAGATCTAACAAGAAATGCAATGGTACACTGAAAACAATTCTTAAATGGTTCTTCCTCAACTCTTAAGGTTCCTTGGAGAACTCTTGCCCCATAAACAGGCACTTTCCACATTTCTGTACCACTCTTCAGCTCTTAGCAATGTTTTGCCAATTTCCAACCTTCCATTTGCAAGCAAAATTCTGGAGAAATTGGTTTCCATAAAGCTAAATCATTTTTTAAGTGAGAACTGCATATTTGACAAACCCCAATCTGGTTATCCTGCCCACCACAGCACAGAGACAGCTTTAGTTAAAGTAGTAAATTATCTTAGAGCCAACACAGATGCCAAACAGCTCTCTGTCCTTGTACTCTTAGATTTAAGTGCTGCATTTGACACTGTTGACCATGATGTCTTTCTGGACAGACTGGAGAGGTGGGTTGGCCTCTCCGGTCCAATTCTAAATTGGTGAACATAACTCAGAGAAAATCGATATCACATGTGGTGTTCCACAAGGTACAATTTTGGGTTCATTACTGTTCAGTTTATATACGTTACCCCTTGGCAGTGTTATCAGAAAGCACAGCATTGATTTTCACTGCTACGCAGACAATAGACTACTTTACAATTCTGTGTCACCAAAGGATTTTAGCTTCCCAGATAAATGATTAGACTGAATCAGTTATTTAAATACTTGGATGGCTCACTACTTCCTCCAGCAAAATCAAGACAAGACCGAGGTACTTATTATTGGAGCCAAAGCACAGAGCAAAAATCTGGATTCACATTTTAATTCACCTGGCAATAAAAATAAAACACCAGGTAAAAAAAATAGATGTCAATTTAGATTCTGAAATTAATTTTGAATCACACATTAGGAATGTGACCAAAATACCTTTTTACCAACTTAGGAACTTGCCAAGGTGTGGCTGTTTCTACCTCAGGCTGAGAGTCTCATCCATGCTTTCATTTACAAGCAGGCTTGACTATTGTAATGCTCTCCTGTCTGGTCTACCCAAGAAAGCCATTGGTCAACTGCAAAACATACAGAATGCTGCAGCATGGGTACTGACCAAGACCAGATAGAGAGCACACTTTACACTGGTTTTAAACGTCTCTACACCGGTTGCCTGTGAGTTTTACAATTAATTTTAAGATTATTATATTGTTTTTTAAATAAACTAATGTACACAAATCTAAAAGCAAATGATTGGAATTAAGAAATATATAAATATTAGGACGAGCAATGTTGGAGTGTCATTGATTAAAAAACAGTAGAATAGAATACAGTATATATACGGATGGGATGAGTAAAGAAGTATGTAAACATTGTTAAAGTGACTAGTGTTCCATTATTAAAGTGTCCAGGGGTTCCATGTCTATGCATATAGGTCTTGTAGCAAGTGGGGACAGCAGACTGGGATAGGGAGAGATTTGAATATGTCCATAAACGCTCAGACAACTGGTGTGCGCATGCTCTGAGGACACGGCTAGGGATGCCATCTGGGCCAGCAGCCTTGCGAGGGTTAACCCTCTTAAATGTCTTACTCAAGTCGGCCACAGAGAACGAGAGCCCACATTCTTGGGAGTGAGCCACGTCGTTGTCACTGTGTTATCCTCAAAGCAGGTGAAGAAGGTGTTTAGTTTGTCTGAGAGCAAGACGTTGGTGTTGTTTTTCCCTTTGTAATCCATAATTGTCTGTAGACCCTGCCACATACATCTCGTGACTGAGCAGACTGAGCCGTTGAATTACGACTCCACTTTGTCTCTGTATTGACATTTTGCCTGTTTGATTGCCTTACGGAGGGAATAACTGTACTGTTTGTATTCAACCATATTCCCTGACACCTTGCCATGGTTAAGGGCGGTGGTTTGCGCTTTCAGTTTTGCGCGAATGCTGCCAACTATCCACAGTTTCTGGTTTGGGTAGGTTTTAATAGTCATGTATGGAAGCCTGCAGATGTGTCCCTTTCAAAGCACACAGCAAAGTGTTGTTTTTTTTAGTGTTGGTTTTTCAGTGAAACATTTCTAGTGTTGTTTCAAGAGTTAAATTAACATGGTAATTGTCAAATTAACCTCAGCGTTGGTGCTAATAACCAGAGTTTAACCAAAAGCACACCCATCATTGTAATATTTCCCAGCTTGCTCTGCTGCAGGTTGATTTTTAGAATTGTTTCTTTCAATATCTATGTTTTTGCATGTACATTGGTTGATTAATTAATCATATGAAACTAAAATACAAATAATACATTTGTCTAAACTACTCCAATCTGTTACTTTGACTTATTGCATCATTTACTGAAATGGAACAGTAGTTTAGATTTTTAAGTTAGTCTCATACTGTATCATATTCTCCCCAATCCTGGCAGTCATTCTGAATGCAGGTTGCGGTTGAATAAAAATCCAAAATGTTGGATACTCAGGCTGGATTCCAATAGGAATTAATCATAACTTTGCAAGCCAGCATAATGTTATTTGCAGGCCTGCAGACCTGTAAACAATACATTTTAGGCCGCTGCATTAGGGTGAAACTATGCCCTTTTAAAGGTCTTATGAAAAATGTTTTTGGGTGGCAAGTAGCCAAGTGGTTAGTGTTGGGCCAGTAAACGAAAGGTTGCTGAATTTAATCCCTGAGCTGTCAAGTTAAAAATACATAGTTCTGCCCCTGAACAAGCCAGAAAACACACTATTCCCCAGTAGAATGTCATTGTAAATAAAAATTTGTTCTTAACTTACTTGCCTGGTTAAATAAAATAAAAATATGTATTATGTTTAAATGACAACATATTCACTTAAGATCTTTAGCAAACACAGTCATGGGTGGTACTGGTAACTCTAATATTCAATTGAAAGGCACGATGGGAAATATGCAGATAAGGCTTGAAACCCTACAGCAGAGCCATTCCGGTCCTGGAGGGCCAAAACATTTCTGGTTTTGGATTTTATGTGGTTTTTCAAAGAACCATCCCATATATGGTTCTTCAGAGACCCTAAAATGGTTCACCTATGGCATCACTCTCAAGAACATTATTTGGTTCCAGCTGGCACCTTTATTTTTAAGAGTGTAAGATCTGCAATTGTAGTGAGAGACATGAGCAAGTTTCCCGGTGACATGCAACACCCGTGCTGTTGAATGGATCACTATGATATTGTGATGCACTGAAACCAGTGGACACCTTCCATAGACACAACCAAAAATTGTTAATAGATACACCTCCACACACACACACACACACACACACACACACACACACACACACTAGACACAACTTTTGCAAGAAAACAGATTGATGAGCCTTAAAGGATCTATATTATCCTAGTACCAAAACATAGTTTGATGGACTAAACACTCGTATTTGTAACCTTTTAACAATGCCCCTAATGTCTGCCTTGGACGATAACCATTTTGATCCAATGAAGAAAGGGCTGGGGAAGCACAGTAATTCGGTTTCCCCTCATGAGTGATCTGCAATGTTCCTCTAAATGGGAAAAGTCTCTGGGATCAAGGCAGTATGGGGTATAAACACACGACTGGAGAGAAAAAACATGCTATCAGCAGCGTTGAATGGAAAACTGTACAAGCTATCCATTCTGGAAACATTGGCTGCTCTGCTGCAAGCTATCACAGGTGCAAGTGAACTATTGTTCTTCATGAGATCTGGCTTGTTTGCCAAAAGGGGCCTGCAGATGCTCAGTGTGCTAAAGCAGAGAAAACAGAGAGATGCTAATCCATCTATACCCAGTGTGTTAGCATCAATAGCACTTGATGAATTTACACATTTATTTCCCCCCTTCAATCCCTCACCTCCCGTTTTCTGTTTCTCCGTCTTCCTCTGGATGTGGTTGTATTTATCTAGGCGGAGCGGCAGTGGCAGAGTGATTGAAAGGCTGTCCTGTAGATCAGGGTGGTTTGTGGGGCCTGTCCGTGCTTTAATCCATCTTCACGACACAAACAGAATATCAAACAGGCCACCAAAAAAGCAGAGAGAGAGAGAGAGAGAGAAAGAAAGAGACAGAGAGACAGAGATATACACACACATTGCGGGAGAGAGATACACACAGTGCGGGAGAGAGAGAAATACACACAATGCGAGAGAGAGAGAGACAAACACACAGACAGTGCGGATGAGAGAGAGATATACACACACAGTGTGGGAGAGAGAGAGAGACACACACAAACACAGTGCGGGTGAATGAGAGAAGTTCAACAAGGGTCTGGCCAATGCAGCAACGGGTGCAAAAAAAGAGGCAATTCCTGCAGTCTCACTCCACTACTTTTCTTCATTTGACTCTGATTAGCTCTGATAATGTATCTCTGCCATTATGTGACTAATAAAAAGAGGCAGGTGGTAGATAGGGCACAGGGGTAATGGCATCTAGCTCCTCTGTCTAAATAAACTCTGCGGTGACAAGCTCTCAAGGGGTCATGAAGAGTGACGTGCCCTCACCGTCATGGAGGTACTGTAAACAACAACAATAGTCCCTCCTTAGCACCCTCCCCAAGTTGCAGAGGTCAGGACACAATACACCTGGGCCTCTACTGACGGAATTGAAGTGTTTTTTCCAAAAGGCAATATTTCAGGGGACAAAGGAAGTGGACCAAGTTTTGGCCCCTGGGGAGGTTGAATCATGGATGCCATGTCACTGAATTTACTGTTGGATCATCCTCATTTGTTTCTCTTCCTAAGGCTTCAGCCTTCACTACTCCTGTGGCTTCAGATGAAGCATGAGCCTGTTGTGGCGCTGTATGCTTTGAGATAGTGCCTATACCTCCCACAGTCATCCAGAAACCAAGGAATAGATGGATTCTGACCAACCTAGGTCCTACTTTTTTTTTTTTTTTTTACCTTTATTTTTAACTAGGCAAGTCAATTAAGAACAAATGCTTATTTTCAATGACGGCCTAGGAACAGTGAGTTAACTGCCTGTTCAAGGGAAGAACAACGGATTTGTAACTTGTTAGCTCGGGGATTTGAACGCTCTAACCACT
This sequence comes from Oncorhynchus tshawytscha, assembly GCF_018296145.1. Taxonomy (NCBI): domain Eukaryota; kingdom Metazoa; phylum Chordata; class Actinopteri; order Salmoniformes; family Salmonidae; genus Oncorhynchus; species Oncorhynchus tshawytscha. Next base: position 37,044,856 of record NC_056434.1, on the reverse strand, counting down.
AAGCTACCCTGCCGCCCCTACTTGTGGGTTTACACATCTAGAAACACTATAGCACCCCAATACTGCAGAACTGACACACCCGGGTCACTTCAAATCGCCAGCTCCATCACACATCAGTGAAGTTGTTCGCTGCTCTGCTATACACTCCCCTGTCCAGCAGCAGCAACTTTATAAAGACAACAATGAATGGAGGATGCGTCATTTCCGGGTTCATGCTTTTAACAGAAAGGGCTGATGTATTCCATTTCTCCTCTGTTTTGTCTGCTCTCTCGCTCTATCTCTCTCTGTTAATCCAGTATCTACAGTACTGTACCGCACACAAATAACAACAACAAATAAAGGTCAGGGTGGGTTTGGCTGGAGTGCTGACAGGTTTATAAATGTCTTTCTTTTTTGATGTATGTTCACTGATCTCGAGGGCAGCTTTGTTTTGAGCATTGTTCTTTTCTAGGTGAATTTGTTGGGACTTGTTTTCATAGCTTTCACCCTTGGATAATCTTGTTTGAAAAAAGCCTACCAATGACCCATCTCACGGCACTTCAAGTGTGACGATGTAGCAGATTTAAATTAAACCCAATCAATTGTAAAGTTATTTGTTTGCGATAAATTTAATTTTAGGATGATGTGGCTGCATTGAGTGTCACCATTCAAGCCCAGTGATTGTGATGGGGAATGGAAAGGACATTCATTCAAAAACAAAACAAAAACAGATCAGGGACCGTATCCACAAAGTGTCTCAGCGTATACTGAAACATTTTACTCTTACTCTTTTGGGGAAAAAATAAATATGCATGGACCCTTATTTAGTCATAAGAGTCCCACCTAGTCAATAAATATTTAGGTGACCTCATGAGCTGTCCTAATCAGTTAAGAGTTACCAGCAGCTGTCTTGATAAAAGAAAAGGGCAGCGAGTCCTACCTCGAGGGGGCACAACCCCTGACCTCCAGGCCAGTGCCCTGTGTGCCCATTCAATCATTTTGCCCTATTTTACAAATCTAGACATTCATGCAACAGTATCTCTTGCGCTTTTCACATTAATTTCACAGTCGTAAAAAACAAACACATTCATCTGTAAAATGGTCTTCAATCAGCTTTCTGAATTTGCAAAGGTGCAAAAAAAAACAACTAAATGCTGATTTACTTAACTCAGGAGAGACAAAATGATTTTCCAGAGTTAGCCATCCCTGAGACCGGGTGTGGTAACTTGTATGTCTAAAGTGTATTAACGATGTGGGACTTTTTGTAAAAGGGCATTATAAAGTAAAAAATAGCAATGTATCAACCTATGTGACATCAAAGAGGGCCAACCAACTTGCTGGTAGAGAATGCAGGGATGAGTACTAAATTTGTCACCCGTAATAAAGTGCAGTGCGTTATGATAAACTGCATCAAATGCTTTAAAGAAGTGGCAGCTGTGTCCATATAGATGATGTCGCCATAGTGTAGGACCGATGGGAACATCGACTGAGTAATCTGCTTTCTACTATTTAGCTAGAGGCAAGATCTATTTCTATAGAAGAAGCCCATTTTTGTTCTCAGCTTCTTAACTAACTCATCAGTCTGATGAGACAGCGTTTCGTCTATTCAGATGCCCAGAAATTTGTAAGCAGGGACAAATATGCTTAAATAATCAGAGTTATTTGAACAACATATACTTAGTTTTACTGGCATGCAATACTAAATTCAGGTCAATAAAGTGTTTCTGTTATACAATGAAGGGAGACTTTAGTTCAGATAAAGCCTGGTGGGGGCAATAGAATACACAACAGTATCATTGGCATAAAAGTGCAGGTAAAACTTTTTTTACAGCCAAGTTGATATTATTAATGTAACACTAAAACGTACAGGACCAAGAATTGACCCCTGCAGGACACCTTTCATAATATCCATCAGTGAATAGACATTTAGTCAAGTGATATTCATAACAGTAACATGCAGCCTGGTCTACGCCAATTGAGAAAAGCCTCTGAATTAGCAGTGAGTGATTGACTAGGGATGCAGCAAAGTTAGTGCTATGACCTGGTCTAAAACCTGACTGATGTACATTTAGAAGACATTTCAAAGATTAAAAAAATTGCTTAGATGAGAATGAATCAGGAATTAGGATATTTTAGCTTGGAAAGAAAGTAAAAAAATAGGGCGATAATTATTTAGGTTACAAAGGTCACCACCTTTGTGAAGGGGGAGTATATGGGCCACCTTCCAAACCTATTCAGGATTCAGACCCCTTGATTTTTTGCAATTTTTTTAAAGTTACAGCCGTATTCCCTAAATGTATTAAAAAAAATGTCCTCATCAATCTACACACAATACCCCATAATAACAAATAAAAAACAGGTTTTTAGAAATGTTTGCTAATTTATTAAAAATAAAAAACGTAAAAATAACATTTACATAGGTATTCAGATCCTTTACTCATTACTTTGTTGAGGCACCTTTGGCAGCGATTACAGCCTCGAGTCTTCATGGGTATGACGCTACAAGCTTAGCACACCTATATCTGGGGAGTTTCTCCCATTCTTCACTGCAGATCACCTCAAACTCAGTCAGTTGGATGGGGAGCGTTGCTGCACAGCTATTTTCAGATCTCTCCAGAGATGTTCAATCGGGTTCAAGTCAGGGCTCTGACTAGACCCCTCAAGGACATTCACAGAATTGTCCCGAAGCCACTCCTGCATTTTCTTGGCTGTGTGCTTAGGGTCATTGTCCTGTTGGAAGGTGAACCTTTGCCCCTGTCTGAGGTCCTGAGCACTCTGGAGCAGGTTTTCATCAATGATCTCTCTGTACTTTTCTCTGTTCATCTTTCCCTCGATACTGTCTAGTCTCCCAGTCTATCTGACTGAAAAACATCCCCGCAATGCTGCCACCACCATGCTTCACCGTAGGGATGGTGCCAGGTTTCCTCCAGACGTGACCCTTGGCATTCAGGTCAAAGAGTTCAATCTTGGTTTCATAAGCTCAGAGAATCTTGTTTCTCATGGTCTGAGAGTCCTTCGGTGCCGTTTGACAAACTCCAAGATGGTTGTCATATGCCTTTTACTGGGGAGTGGCTTCCATCTGGCCAGTCTACCATAAAGGCCTGATTGGTGGAGTGCTGCAGAGATGGTTGTCCTTCTGGAAGGTTCACCCATCTCCACAGAGGAACTCTGGAGCTATGTCAAAGTGACCATGGGGTTCTTGGTCACTTCCCTGACGAAGGCCTTTCTCCCCTGATTGTTTGGCTGGGCGCCCAGCTCTAGGAAGAGTCTTTGTGGATCCAAACTTCTTCCATTTTAGAATGATGGAGGCCACTGTGTTCTTGGGGACCTCCAGTGCTGCAGGAAATCTTCTAGAGCATTGGTTACATCAATCTACAAGGCATTCGTGGTCGATTGCTAAACATTTCTGTAACTATAAAGCCTATACCTTTTTTTTGTCTAGGGCTGTTGCCAGTAGTTGCATCTGATTCAGCTGCCCTAGGCACACTGTTGCAATTTAACATTTAGTGTGTCTGAAGGTACAAACTCCTCCTTCCCAGTAGGCCCAGAGAGAAAATTAAGTTTACAATATGTCTACCATTTAAAACCATGACTAGAGAGAGACTGTCAACGAATACAGCAAAGAGATGCTGTTTTTATGAGTGAGTTCATGTTTTTACTAGCACTGTCAACACTTTGTATTCAACATTTTTATAAACCATACAATGCATGTTCTTCCTATTTCCACTCAGAGCTACAACAGGCACTTCAGCAGTAATGAATGACTAGGAAAGTGTATCTATAGGCTTGTGTTGTTGTTGTTGTTATTATTAGCGGCTCGGGTCTTTTTTAATATCAAGGAAAATGTATATTTTCTCATAGGAGTAACAACATGAATTTGTGCATGAGGCACAAATAATGTGGTGCGACTTGAGTTTCGCCATAAGCTGGAAGATGGTGTCCCCTTTTGGTCAGTGTCAGTGGAGGATAGGAAGAGCGGAGGGATGTTGAGAGGCAGACCCTCAGTCTGCTGCTCTCTCCCTCCGCTTAGACTGACCATCAGATGCAGGCAACATCAGCCCAGTAAAATAAAAATAAAAATCTAATTATGTACATGTATGCTTACTCAGTCTCGCCTCACAAGCAATAAAACAACAGATATATTACCAGTGTGACCATGTAGCCTACTTCAAATTTTGAAATAGAATTTTAAAAATGGCCCGAAGAACAATGCATTGCCATGGCTATTCAAGCAAAGCTGTATAGCTTTATAGCTTTCTGTATAGCTATATAGCTTTCCCTGTTAACACTATCAACGTTTCCCTTTAGTGTGGCCATTGTGATCCATTCCATGCAATATTAGTCCATTTCAATGCAACATACCGAAAAAAGAAAAAAAACTATGCAAGAGATTTTATTGTAGGCAGAACACATCTGAGTAGGATTCTATTGCATTGACAGCACTACTCAGCCCATACTCTCAATCAGAGCTGCAATAGGCCTATATGTCTATTTGCAATAAACCATTGCCATAATGGATCTGTGCCATTTACTTTGAACTGGATTGTGTTCACAGCATGAGCGGTTGTGAGTAGATATGCTTGTTTTGAGATCAAAGTGAGAGCTGCATGTAGCCGCGTGTGCACATTTAATTCATATCCTTTGCTAGTCAGTGAATAGGCAGTCTTGATACAACATTTTGAATAGATACGCAATGGTTCATTGGATCAGTCTAAAACTGTGCATACACTATGCATACACTGCTGCCATCTAGTGGCCGAAATCTAAATTGCAGCTGGGCTGGAATAATTCATTACCGCCTTTCTCTTGCATTTCAAAGATGATAGTACAAAAAAATTACAAAAGAGGGGTTGTTTTTTTCTTTGTATCATCTTTTAGCAGATCTATTGTGTTACATTCTCCTACATTCCTTTCACACTTCCATAAACTTTAAAGTGTTTCCTTTCAAATGGTATCAAGAAAATGCATATCCTTGCTTCAGGGCCTGCATTCTTTATTTTATACCTTTATTTAACTAGGCAAGTCAGTTAAGAACAAATTCTTATTTTCAATGACAGCCTTGGATCAGTGTGGTTAACTGGCATGTTCAGGGGCAGAACAACACATTTGTACCTTGTCAGCTCAGGGATTCAATCTTGCAACCTTTCGTTTACTAGTCCAATGCTCTAACCACTAGGCTACCTGCCACCATAATGGTATGAGAAAAATAACACTTTTTTTGTGTAAAGTGGTCTCTTGCATCAAAAACCACAAGATCATCTCCTTGTCTGAAGGATAAGTGTAGAGTTACAGGCAGTTAGATTTGGGTATGTCATTTTAGGATATATCTTTTTTTTAAAGGGGCAGATCCTTATTAATGTCAAGTCCTGAATGTAAGCCTACATTGAACACCACACATTGGCTGCTACTGTAGGTTTAATGAAAGAACAGCTATTTCCCTATTAACATTTTAAAAGTTGCACAGAATTTTCCCAAAGGTCAAGTTTGGGCTCAGCAGACTTGAAATTTGCTCAGTGGGCCAGAAAAAATAGAAGATGTTGACAGAGCCGTCTTTTCTTTGGGACATCTCAAGCTGACATGACTACCAGCTGAGAAACTTTTGAGTTGATTTTACTCCTGGCTCAGTTTGTCTGAGACGTGTTTTAACATCATCCTAAAACCTACCCTGAGTTTTTGTTGTTGTTTTAAAACAGGTTTTAGCAGGATTCCTAGGACCTTTTCTGAGATGCTTTGTGAATATGTGCCATGTTTGCCGTGTGACACGCACAGGCACACTCACACAAACGCACACAAAGGGAGTCTTTTGCGAGCTCCCTTTCAAAGCCACTGTTTCCTGTACTTAATTAAATGCGGCTGAGGCAAGAGCCCTCAACGCCACTCCAACACAAAAAGTGTTTTCCGAACAAAATCAATTCCATCTTCCTGTCATTGTCTGAATGGAGTTTTGATTTGAATGTGAATTCTGTCAACCAGCTCAAACACTTCATGGCAACACTGAGAAGAAACAGAAAAATCACACACCAGCCGTTCCCAATGATGCCCACCTCAGTCCCCTCGCTCTGCTCTCATATAGCTGAACAGGCTGTGAACCACCATGAGGGGCATTTTGTGTGGCTGTCATGCGAGAAGTGCATATCACAATGTCGACACTTTCTGTCTTATTCATTTCGTCCCACGTGAAATCCGCTCCAGCAATTGACGTGTTGGTTTTACAAACTCTGACACTCAACGGGCCTCTGACAGTTGCAAGATGTAATATTCACAGCTGAGTGCTTTGAGGTTGTAACTCGGAGCTGTGCCACATCAACAAAGACGGCACTGCAATTGAGGCTCCCTGGATGTGCCTGGGTAACAAATATAGCTGTAGGGGAATTGGATAAATTTCTGTGAAGACGACCAAGTGCTTCTGCTGAAACAGCAGATGATTGAGGATCCCTCCCTCCAAGTTTATAAGCCAAACGGCACCCTGAAAGTCTTGGGTTTAGGTGATCATTTAGAATGCCCATCATGACACAACTGCATTTTAACATAACAAACAATCCCCATTCATAATCAATATGTTTCTGTGGACTTTCGGTGGTGTATTTGGCCAATATTTCACTGCAAAGTATATATAGGTCACAGGCTGGGACAAGGGGTGAAATCATCAGACGCCATATGTCATCTGGAATATCTCATATTTTTGGGGGTTTGAACAGACACTCTTGCGCTGGTTGTATGGACACATACTGGACTCTACCCACAGATTTCACACATAATACAGTGACACTCCAACACACACACACTAGACACGCTCACACAAACAAAACAAATACATGCACACGCATTTTGACGCCACACACACACTCACACACAGCACACACTCACACACAGCCAAACTTTCACACTCTTCACATTCACTGCTGTTACTCTGTTTATTATCTAACCTGATTGCCTAGTCACTTTTACCCCTACAGTGGCTTTCGAAAGTATTCACCCCCCATTAAAATGGATGTTTTGGGAGTTTGTATCATTTGATTTACACAACATGCCAGTTTAAGCTAAAGAGACTTGCGAAAGTCTTCACACCGCTTGGCAATTTTCTTATTTTGTTGCCTTACAACCTGGAATTAAAATAGATTTTTGGGGGGGTTAGTATCATTTGGTTTACACAATATGTCTACCACTTTGAAGATGCAATACATTTTCTACTGTGAAACTAACAAGAAATAAGACAAAAATACAGCAAACTTGAGCATGCATAACTATTCACCAACCCAAAGTCAATACATTGTAGAGCCACCTTTTGCAGCAATTACAGCTGCAAGTCTCTTGGGGTATGTCTCTATAATCTTGGCACATCTAGCCACTGGGATTTTTGCCCATTCTTCAAGGCAAAACCACTCCAGCTCCTTCAAGTCAGATGGGTTCCCTGGTGTACAGCAATCTTTAAGTCATAGCACAGATTCTCAATTGGATTGAGGTCTGGGCTTTGACTAGGCCATTCCAAGACATTTAAATGTTTCCCCTTAAACCAGTCAAGTGTTGCTATAACAGTATGCTTAGGGTTATTGTCCTGCTGGAAGGTTTCTCAAAAAAATGTCCCTGTATTTAGCACCATCCATCATTCCTTTAATTCTGACCAGTTTCTAAGTCCCTGCCGATGGAAAAAACACCCCCATACCATGATGCTGCCACCACCATGCTTCACTGTGGGGATAATGTTCTCAGGGTGATGAGTGGTGTTGGGTTTGTACCAGACATAGCGTTTTCCTTGATGGCCTAATAAAAATAAATAATTAAAAGTAAAGTGGCATGGAAATCCCAGCAACAGATGCCGTTTAAGTCGGAAGTTTACATACACTTAGGTTGGAGCCATTAAAACTCGTTTTTCAACCACTCCACAAATGTCTTGTTATCAAACTATAGTTTTGGCAAGTCGGTTAGGACATCTACTTTATGCATGACCCAAGTCATTTTTCCAACAATTGTTTACAGACAGATTATTTGACTTATAATTCACTGTACCACAATTCCAGTGGGTCAGAAGTTTACATACATTAAGTTGACTGTACCTTTAAACAGCTTGGAAAATTCCCCAAAATCATATCATTGCTTTAGAAGCTTCTGATAGACTAATTGACATCATTTGAGTCAATTGGAGGTGTACCAGTGGATGTATTTCAAGGCCTACATTCAAACTCAGTGTCTCTTTGCTTGACATCATGGGAAAATTAAAAGAAACTAGCCAAGACCTCAGAAAAAAAATCTGGTTCAATCTTGGGAGCAATTTCCAAACGCCTGAAGGTACCACGTTCATCTGTACAAACAAAAGTACGCAAGTATAAACATCATGGGTCCACACAGCCGTCATATCACTCAGGAAGGAGACACTTTAAATCTCCTAGAGATGAACATACTTTGGTGCGAAAATTGCAAATCAATCCCAGAACAACAGCAAAAGACCTTGTGAAGATGCTGGAGGAAACAGGTACAAAAATATCTATATCCACAGTAAAACAAATCAAATCAAATTTTATTTGTCACATACACATGGTTAGCAGATGTTAATGCGAGTGTAGCGAAATGCTTGTGCTTCTAGTTCCGACAATGCAGTAATAACGAACAAGTAATCTAACTAACAATTCCAAAAAACTACTGTCTTATACACAGTGTAAGGGGATAAAGAATATGTACATAAGGATATATGAATGAGTGATGGTACAGAGCAGCATAGGCAAGATACAGTAGATGATATCGAGTACAGTATATACATATGAGATGAGTATGTAAACCAAGTGGAATAGTTAAAGTGGCTAGTGATACATGTATTACATAAGGATGCAGTCGATGATATAGAGTACAGTATATACGTATGCATATGAGATGAATAATGTAGGGTAAGTAACATTATATAAGGTAGCATTGTTTAAAGTGGCTAGTGATATATTTACATCATTTCCCATCAATTCCCATTATTAAAGTGGCTGGAGTTGAGTCAGTGTCATTGACAGTGTGTTGGCAGCAGCCACTCAATGTTAGTGGTGGCTGTTTAACAGTCTGATGGCCTTGAGATAGAAGCTGTTTTTCAGTCTCTCGGTCCCAGCTTTGATGCACCTGTACTGACCTCGCCTTCTGGATGACAGCGGGGTGAACAGGCAGTGGCTCGGGTGGTTGATGTCCTTGATGATCTTTATGGCCTTCCTGTAGCATCGGGTGGTGTAGGTGTCCTGGAGGGCAGGTAGTTTGCCCCGGTGATGCGTTGTGCAGACCTCACTACCCTCTGGAGAGCCTTACGGTTGAGGGCGGTGCAGTTGCCATACCAGGCGGTGACAGCCCGCCAGGATGCTCTCGATTGTGCATCTGTAGAAGTTTGTGAGTGCTTTTGGTGACAAGCCGAATTTCTTCAGCCTCCTGAGGTTGAAGAGGCGCTGCTGCGCCTTCTTCACGATGCTGTCTGTGTGAGTGGACCAATTCAGTTTGTCTGTGATGTGTATGCCGAGGAACTTAAAACTTGCTACCCTCTCCACTACTGTTCCATCGATGTGGATGGGGGTGTTCCCTCTGCTGTTTCCTGAAGTCCACAATCATCTCCTTAGTTTTGTTGATGTTGAGTGTGAGGTTATTTTCCTGACACCACACTCCGAGGGCCCTCACCTCCTCCCTGTAGGCCGTCTCGTCGTTGTTGGTAATCAAGCCTACCACTGTTGTGTCGTCCGCAAACTTGATGATTGAGTTGGAGGCATGCGTGGCCACGCAGTCATGGGTGAACAGGGAGTACAGGAGAGGGCTCAGAACGCACCCTTGTGGGGCCCCAGTGTTGAGGATCAGCGGGGAGGAGGTGTTGTTGCCTACCCTCACCACCTGGGGGCGGCCCGTCAGGAAGTCCAGTACCCAGTTGCACAGGGCGGGGTCGAGACCCAGGGTCTCGAGCTTGATGACGAGCTTGGAGGGTACTATGGTGTTGAATGCCGAGCTGTAGTCGATGAACAGCATTCTCACATAGGTATTCCTCTTGTCCAGATGGGTTAGAGCAGTGTGCAGTGTGGTTGAGATTGCATCGTCTGTGGACCTATTTGGGCGGTAAGCAAATTGGAGTGGGTCTAGGGTGTCAGGTAGGGTGGAGGTGATATGTTCCTTGACTAGTCTCTCAAAGCACTTCATGATGACGGATGTGAGTGCTACGGGGCGGTAGTCGTTTAGCTCAGTTACCTTAGCTTTCTTGGGAACAGGAACAATGGTGGCCCTCTTGAAGCATGTGGGAACAGCAGACTGGTATAGGGATTGATTGAATATGTCCGTAAACACACCGGCCAGCTGGTCTGCGCGTGCTCCGAGGGCGCGGCTGGGGATGCCGTCTGGGCCTGCAGCCTTGCGAGGGTTAACACGTATAAATGTCTTACTCACCTCGGCTGCAGTGAAGGAGAGACCGCATGTTTTCGTTGCAGGCCGTGTCAGTGTCCTATATCAACGTAACCTGAAAGCCAGGGAAGAAGCCACTGCTCCAAAACCGCTATGAAAAAGCCAGACTATGGTTTGCAACTGCACATGGGAATGAAGATCGTACTTTTTGGAGAAATGTCCTCTGGTCTGAGTAAACAAAAATAGAACTGTTTGGCCACAATGACCATTGTTATGGTTGGAGGAAAAGGGGGAGGCTTGCAAGCGGAAGAACACCATCCCAACCATGAAGCACAGTGATGGCAGCATCATGTTGTGAAGGTGCTTTGCTGCAGGAGGGACTGGTGCACCTCACAAAATAAATGTCATTATGAGGAACGAAAAATGCGTGGATACATTGAAGCAACATCTCAAGACATCATTCAGGAAGTTAAATCTTTGTCGCAAATGGGTTTTCCAAATGGATAATGACCCCATGCATACTTCCAAAGTTTTGGCAAAATGGCTAAAGGACAACAAAGTCAATGTATTGGAGTGGCCATCACAAAGTACTGACCTCAAAGCTATAGAACATTTGTGGGAAGAACTGAAAAAGTGTGTGCGAGCAAGGAAGCCTACAAACCTGACTCAGTTACACAAGCTCTGTCAGGAAGAATAGACCAAAATTCACCCAACTTATTGTGGGAAGCTTGTGGAAGGCTCCCTGAAATGTTTGACCCAAATTAAACAATTTAAAGGCAATGCTACCAAATACTAATTGAGTGTATGTAAACTTCTGACCCTGTCACGCCCTGGCCATAGTTGTCTTTGTATTCTGTATTATTTTGGTTAGGTCAGGGTGTGACATGGGGGATTTATGTGTTTCGCCTGATCTAGGGGTTTTGTATGTTTATGGGGTATTTTCTAGTCTAGTTGATTATGTAAGTCTATGGTTGCCTAGATTGGTTCTCAATTAGAGGCAGGTGTTTATCGTTGTCTCTGATTGGGAACCATATTTAGGCAGCCATGTTCTTTGGGTATTTTGTGAGTGGTTGTCTTCTGTCTATGCACCAGATAGGTCTGTTTCGGGTTTTCACATTTGTTGTTTTGTAGTGTTCTCGTTTATCGTCGATATTAAACATGTGTAACACTACCCACTATGCATTTTGGTCCTCCTCTCCTTCAACGGAAGAAAACCGTTACAGGCCCACTGGTGTTGTGATGAAAGAAATAAAAGTTTAAACAAATCATTCTCTCTGCTATTATTCTAACATTTCACATTCTTCAAATAAAGTGGTGATCCTAACTGACCTAAGACAGGGAATTGTTTTGAGGATTAAATGTCAGGAATTGTGATAAACTGAGTTTAAATGTATTTGGCTAAGGTGTATGTAAACTTCCGACTTCAACTGTACATTAATGTTTGATGAATGATCAGATCTTTTGATACCTGACACAAATGGTTTGCACAGCCTTCCCACACGGCATGTATGTCAATTCAACAGCTATTGCATATTGGTTCAATGTAATTTAACTGATTCAGCCAATGTGTTGTTTAATTATCAGACTACCATTATCATATTGAATACAAGGAAGGATACAGCTAGCAACCACACATGGAATGGAAATCAATGGATGAGCGTTGAAATCAATCTATGAATGCTTTTCATTGTTTCCCACATTGCAGTTTGGCCCATTAGTGTTCCCTAAGAGTGCCCTGGCCTCACATGTTGTGTCCAGTCTACAGTGATGGAAGAGCTCTAGTATGAAGTTTTGTTTTCCTAGTGACCAAGCAACAACAGGTAATCCTCAGGATCTCAACATAATGAATCTCATTGATTTGTTCCAGGAGGTTAGCAACAAGGTTTGTGGTGGAAAAACCACCCAGAAGGCAGTGCAATCTCAATATACAAAATCTTTATTTGAACAGAATACAGTAAAGCTTTATTACAAGCATGCATGATTTTTTTCTCGAGGACATTTATACAAGACCTGGGGAGAGGTGTCACAAGTCACCTGGATGAGTCAGTTACTTCTGCTTATCTCTTGATAGTAGCCTCCTAGGCAGTAGACCAACCATAAACCACCTAGGACATGTTCCACTCTTCCACAATCCCTCCTTTTATGCTATTTCAGCATAACTAGTCCTGTTACTGGAGCTCTGTTGGTGCCCGGGGTTTCAGACTTTCTTGTCTGGGGGAAAGTTCAGTCATTAGATTGTTCTGTCCCTCCTCTTCCAGAGGGGGTGCGGAGAGGACATATAGGAAAACAGTATTGCTCACACTGGGGGAGAATCCTTTTAACACAAAGGCACCAACAAGTTACCAACCAAAGAACAGTTATATAACAGAATAACACAAAGGAACAGATTTTTGGAGCATTGATAAGCGCACCATTTTCCCAGGAGAAAATGCTATCCCAGAATCATTCAGCCACAATTGCTGATACAACCAATTCTCCTGACTTAGTTTCCTCCACAATCTTAGAAAATAATGTTCTTTCTAGAACCTAAAAGGGTTCTTTAGCTGTCCCCATAGTGGAACTCTTTGAATAACTGTTTTTGGTTCCATGTAGAACCCTTTCCACAGAGAGTTCTACATGGAACCCAAAAGATGTCTACCTGGAACCAAAAATGGTTATCCAATGGAGACAGCCAAAGAACCCTATTGGAACCCTTTTTTCTAAAAGTGTACCATCAATTTGTCAGCCGCCATCACCCTATCACCCTATACTATGAAACAAGATAAGTTATATAAAGAATGATAGTAAAAAGCTTTGGAGCACCTTAAATGAAATTGTGGGCAAAAATAAAAACTCAGCTCTATCATTGAATCAGATGGCTCGTTCCTCACAAAACCCACTGATATTGCGAACTACTTTAATTATTTTTTTAAACAAATGACTCATGATTTGCTGTGAAATTGATTTACAAGATTGTGGAGGCTGTTTTGTTATACTTCAGTGTGGCTTTTGACATTATCGATCATATTCTGCTGCAGGAAAAACGTATATGTTTTGGCTTTACACCCCCTGCTATATTGCGAATAAAGAGATACCTGTCTAACAGAACACAGAGGGTGTTCTTAAATTGAAGCCTCTCCAACATAATCCAGGTAGAATCAGGAATTCCCCAACACTAAAGCTCAAGTAAATCTTGTAATGAATAATGTGGAATATGAGCAAGTTGAGGTGTCTAAGCTTCTTGGAGTAACCCTGGATTGTAAAATGTTATTGTCAAAACATATTAATACAACAGTAGCTAAGATGGGGAGAAGTTGGTCTATAATAAAGCACTGCTCTGCCTTCTTGAATGCACTATCAACAAGGCAGGTCCTATAGGCCCTAGTTTTGTCGCACCTGGAATACTGTTCAGTCGTGTGGTCAGGTAAGTCCCACAAAGAGGGACTTTGCAATAGGCTCAGAACAGGGCAGCACGGCTGGCCCATGGATGTACACAGAGAGCTACACAGAGAGCATTGGGGTGGCTGGTAGCCTAGAGGTTAGAGCATTGGGCCAGTAACCGAAAGGTTGCTGGAATGAATCCCTAAGCTGACAAGGTAAAAATCTGCCGTTCTGCCCTTGAACAAGGCAGTTAAACCCACTGTTCGCCGGTAGGCTGTCATTGTAAATGAGAATTTGTTCTTAACTGACTTGCCTAGTTGAATAAAGGTCAAATAAAAAATATATATAACAATATGCATGCCAATCTCGCCTGGCTCAAATTGAAGGTGAGATTGACTTCATCACTAATTGTATTTGTGAGAGGTATTGAGATGTTCAGACACCAACAAGACAGCTCGGACACCCACAAGACATGCCACCAAACGTCTCTTCACAGTCCCCAAGTCCAGAACAGACAATGGGAGGGGCATAGTACTACATAGAGCCAGGACAACATGGAACTCTATTCCACATCATGTAACTCATCAAGCAGAAAAATGTGATTAAAAAATAGATAAAAACAGCAGGGACTGTGAAGAGACACAAACACAGGCACAGATACTGTACATGCATACACACACACGATAACATACGCACTTGTCACGCCCTGACTAATTGTAACTCATCAAGCAGAAAAATTGAGAGAGCTGTTTATTCTCTGTTGGTTGGGGCGTGATAGTGACTACGGTGGGTCATCTAGGTGATTAATGGTTTATGTTGGGCTGGTATGGTTCCTAATCAGAGACAGCTGTTAATCGTTGTCTCTGAGTGGGAATCATTTTTATGTAGCAATTTTCCTCATTGTGCTTTGTGGAATCTTGTCTACAGATAGTTGCCTGTGTGCACGCCAGTAGCTTCACGTTTCGCTTGTGCTTGTTTGTTTTGTTTGGTGAGTTTTGGTTAATTATAAAAATGTGGAACTCTACGCACGCTGCGCCTTGGTCCAATCATTTCAACGATCGTGATAGCACTATACACACATGTACACATGGATTTTGTGTTGTAGATATGTGGTAGTAGAGTAGTAGCCTGAGGGCACACACTTAATATGTTGTGAATGTATTGTAAGGATTTTAAAATTGTATAACTGCCTTAATTGTGCCTGTCACCCATTAACAGGAATGCTCTAGCATCCAAGCAAAAATCAGATGGAACTGGGCAGGAGTGAGTGCCATTTCATAGGATTCCAATTGTCAAGTTTCCACAATAGGATTAATTTCCCATAGAACACAAGGCCGACACTCGAGGCTGCCAAACCCAGGAGGAGGACAAGACAAAGGTCTCTAAGGATACTAACTCGGTCTCCCCTAGAGGGCAGTCAGGGAGTAAGAACAGGTGTTATTAATGAACTGAGATCCATTACCAAAATGGATAGAGTTTACCAACTGGACCTGAACAACAGGCATAGACGTCAATGCACTCCATTTACCTATCTGTGAATGAGCTGTTTAGACATTAAGGAAAAAGGGGTGAATGTGGTCTGAGAGTGGCCTATGGAGTGACTGTAATAGAGCACAGGCTGTCTGTGTATTGACTCCATTGTTTTCTCTCCTGGCTCTCTCACAACTAAAAGATAGGTCTGCATTCTCCAATGAAAATATTTTCACTGAAATGGTCACATAGAATCTGTCAAGGATGGAAATGGATGGATTGACCCTTTCACTTGCCTCCATTTACTTCACACATTGCTTGAGACTGACTGTGCCAGTGGTTGCTTTCCTAAATGAGAGCAAACGATGTTCAAATGAAATGCAAGATGACATCAAAGACAAAACAAGCCATTCAGAACAATCCCACAATTTGATTTCCAAGTTTGGACCCACACTCAGAACAAAATCACCACCAACTAAAGACCTAGCATCTAGTTTCCCAGAAAAGCATTTCAGTAATTTTGTTGTGAGCACATGTTTTCAAACTGAATTAATCCTAAGCCTGGGGGCACTGAAATACTCATTTCTGTAAAAGTGTGAAAAGCAAATTCAAAGCAATTCAATTACGCAGCAGTAATAATTACATTCCGTCTAAGTCTAGCCACCTTCCTGTTGTGGCAAACTTGTGTACTTAATTAATTCCTCAATTTCCACACCAGTGTAAAGCAAATTTGGGGTGCCTTTGTTTAATTAGGTAGCCCTCGAGCGCAAGGACACTGTGTTTCAGTTGGACACCTAATGAAATTTAATAATCATAAAACAGAGTTAGCACTGTAGTACAGCTTCTCATCTAAACAAATTACAATTAGAGGATCACGTGAGGAACGGAACCTTTCATCAAAGCTTGTGTTGAGACCAATGAGGAGGTGGAGAGAGAGAAAAGCACCCTTGGGGCATGTTCAGCCCTCTCTCCTTTTTGTGTTGGCAGGGCTACCTCCCCCCACTAGGTGCTCCCGGACAAGAAGTGAGGCCTTGCACTTCACTGGGCTCTCCTGAGAGGAACAATTAAAGGATGATTTGTCTGGCTGTGTGACGCCAATATCAAAATGCATATATTAACTAGGGGACTTATTCAGCTGGAGTAAAGAGATGCTCTATAGGTACTCCTCTACATTGATAGCATGAAGAAAACATATTATTGTACCCTCTTAGACCCATAAAAGATAATCAAACATAGTTCCATATATTCTATCCATTTCACATCCTCTTAATGGTACCAGGTTAAGCTATAGCATTGATTCAGTTCCGTGAGAGAGAGAGACAGAGACACTATATTGGGTCTGGGAACCCACAACACAATAAAAACTTCCCCTTCCCCTATAAGACAGCTGGGGTAGCACCCATTTCCACCTTGACAGTCTGGCACACACTTTCTCCACTGCACCCTCCCAGTTATTTTTCTGAAATACATCAGAGCCTAGGGTCATATGATTGAGTGTAGTCTGGCCCAGGAGTGGGAAGGTGAATGGAAAGGCTCTGGAGCAACGAACCGCCCTTGCTGTCTCTGCCTGGCCGGTTCCCCTCTTTCCACTGGGATTCTCTGCCTCTAACCCTATTACAGGGGCTGAGTCACTGGCTTACTGGGGCTCTCTCATGCCGTCCCTGGAACGGGTGCGTTACCTGAGTGGGTTGATTCACTGATGTGGTCATCCTGTCTGGGTTGGCGCCCCCCCTTGGGTTGTGCCATGGCGGAGATCTTTGTGGGCTATACTCAGCCTTGTCTCAGGATGGTAAGTTGGTGGTTGTAGATATCCCTCTAGTGGTGTGGGGGCTATGCTTTGGCAAAGTGGGTGGGGTTATATCCTTCCTGTTTGGCCCTGTCCGGGGGTGTCCTCGGATGGGGCCACAGTGTCTCCTGACCCCTCCTGTCTCAGCCTCCAGTATTTATGCTGCAGTAGTTTATGTGTCGGGGGGCTAGTGTCAGTTTGTTATATCTGGTTGTACTTCTCCTGTCCTATTCTGTGTCCTGTGTGAATCTAAGTGTGCGTTCTCTAATTCTCTCCTTCTCTCTTTCTTTCTCTCTCTCGGAGGACCTGAGCCCTAGGACCATGCCCCAGGACTACCTGACATGATGACTCCTTGCTGTCCCCAGTCCACCTGGCCGTGCTGCTGCTCCAGTTTCAACAGTTCTGCCTTATTATTATTCGACCATGCTGGTCATTTATGAACATTTGAACATCTTGGCCATGTTCTGTTATAATCTCCACCCGGCACAGCCAGAAGAGGACTGGCCACCCCACATAGCCTGGTTCCTCTCTAGGTTTCTTCCTAGGTTTTGGCCTTTCTAGGGAGTTTTTCCTAGCCACCGTGCTTCTACACCTGCATTGCTTGCTGTTTGGGGTTTTAGGCTGAGTTTCTGTACAGCACTTTGAGATATCAGCTGATGTGCGAAGGGCTATATAAATACATTTGATTTGATTTGATTTAGAAAAAAAACAAAGTATTAATCTCATCTCTGCCCCACTGAAGCCCCCCTGGTAACTGTGGCGCGAACCCTGTCTGAAGCTGACCTGCCACCCGCGATTCACTCTTTTCCCAATTGACTCTAGATCTTTAAACTGTTTGAGAGAACTTTAACATCCTCAGCCCCTGTAATAAAAACTGGCGCGTCATCTGTATACACAGAGAGTGCTATCATGGGACCCTTCATTACTCCTGGCACAGAGAAACCAGTAAGCCTCGCTCTTTAAAAACAAAGCATTGGTTCAATTGCCAGACAATATAACTGCCCTGAAATTGGGCATCCCTGCCTGATGCCCCTTTTGACAGGGATGGGGCAACTCAAACCACCCCCCACCTTCTCCATACATGAGGCCCCAGCATACAGTAAACTCATCCAATACAAAAAACATCCCCAAACCCAAAGGCGTTCATTGTTTTGAACAAGTACTGGTGGTCCACACGATCAAAGGCCTTCTCCTGATCCAAAGAAAGTAAACCCACATTTACATCAGGCGGTTTACAAATGTCTAAAAGATCTCTTATTAGAAACAAGTTATCAACTATAGAGCAGTCAGGTACACAGTAAGACTGGTCCTTGTGGACCAACAGCCCCAGATACTCTTTCAACATGTTTGAAAGACATTTAGATACAATTTTATATTCTGCGCACAGCGATGCAACAGGTGGTAAATTTTTTATAAGAGCCAAATCCCCTTTTTTTGGCAACAATGTAAGCACTGCACGTTGACAGGATACATGAAGAGAACCCTCATGAAAAGATTCACAAACCACTTCATAAAAATCCTCCCCAATAGACCCCCAAAGTGCTTATAAAACTCAGATGGTAAACCATCGATGCCAGGAGCTCGGCCTGTTGAGAGCTGCATAACTGCAGTGGACAGCTCCTGCAGAGTAATGTCAGAGTCCAAAGCAACTCTCTGCTCAGGGCCCAATTGAGGAAGTCCATGTAACAACTTTTCAGTGCACAGAGAATCACAATCCTCCGCCTTAGAGGGCAGAGTAAATATATATATTTGTTTTAATCGCTCGGAGCATCCATATCCTTGAGGGTAGCAAAATGAGACCTAATCAAGGCACCCTTCACTCTTTCATGTAAAAACGACCTCAGTTCATGTCTCTTGTCCTGTAAGTTGATAACTAGTCTAGGGTCATTCTGAGTGAACAACTTCAATTCAATAGATGTGATGTCCTGTTCAAGGGCCCTGATAGTCTCAAAAACTTTAATATGAGACAGCTGTCAAGGATAGCTAGGAGTGGTGTGTGTGGAGTCAAGCGCAGAGAGCAATGCTTCCAATGAATACGTTTATTAATACTTCAATACGAGACAGGTGTCAAGGATAGCTAGGAGTGGTGTGTGTAGAGTCAGGCGCAGAGAGCAATGCTTCCAATGAATACGTTTATTAAGCTGGGTCGAGCCAACAAACAGGCAAAATGACCGATAAACAGGTATGTCCCCAAAACCAGGGAAAATAACAGACAGCAAAATATGTAAGCAAAACAATTTCACCACTGACAGTGGGAATAAGCCTACACAAAAGCAGGCAGGCCCTGGAAGTTTAAATAGGCCATAATTAACAACAAATAAGTAACAGGTGAAAACAATCAAGACAAAACTACAGAAAAGAAAACGGAATCGGTGGCAGCTAGTAGACCTGTGATGACGACCGCCGAGTGCTGCCCGAACAGGTAAAGGAGCCACCTTCGGTGGAAGTCGTGACAACAGGGCAGTATACTGTTGACAAAACAATCGTATTTGGGCCTTCCCAACCTCCCACCATTGTCTCAAGGACTCAAAATTCCCTTTTGTAACCCTCCATTTTCCCAAAACAACAAAAACCTTTCACAAAACACAAAACATTTCACAAAACATGGCATCATGTAACACCTTAACATTAAAATACCACCTACGTGGACAGGACAAGTGAATATCAACAGTAACAATATGGTGATCAGAGAAACGTACAGGAGTAATATCACACCTTCCAAACCTTCTACAGTAGTGCTCAGATACATACAACCTGTCTAACCTTGCTGCACTGATATGACCTTCATTCACTTTTAGCCATGTGTACTGCCTAACTTTTGCATTCCTTACTCTCCACACATCAGAAAGCTCAAACTCAATTAATAGACCAGACAGGCAAGTGGCTGACCGCAGATGAGGTTCTTCAACAGTACAACTGTACAACTTGTCAACTGTACAATTCCAGTCCCCCCTAAAATCCATACACCCCTCTTGGTCACACTGTCTTAAGGTTTCCTTTATTTTATCAAATACAGCAATACCCTCATTAGGAGCATAAACATTAAAAAAAAAAAAATTTAAACCCATAACATCCACCTTGACCAATAAAACCCGTCGCTTGACAATCTCTGTTGTAGATACCACAGTCACCCCTAAACCTGAGGAAAACAAGATTGCCACCCCAGCACTGAAATTAGTACCATGACTGAGTATATGCTCCCCCTCCCCCACATACCCCAGTCAACCTCATTAGCCTCATCACTATGCTGTAGAAAAACTACATTAAGCCTTTTCTGTTTAATTACTTCTTATACCCAAGCCCTCTTATTCCTGACCCTTCCCCCATTAATATTGAGATAACCTACCCTTAGTACCGCCATATAGAAAATATAAAGGAAAAGCAGAAGAAACCACAGAGAAACCAAAGAGATAAAAGACACCATATGAGGCTGTCACGTTCTGACCTTTATTTCCTTTGTTTTGTCATTATTTAGTATGGTCAGGGTGTGAGTTGGGTGGGCAGTCTGTTTGTTTTTCTATGATTTGGGTATTTCTATGTTTCGGCCTAGTATGGTTCTCAATCAGAGGCAGGTGTCATTAGTTGTCTCTGATTGAGAATCATACTTAGGTAGCCTGGGTGTCACTGTGTGTTTGGTGGGTGATTGTTCCTGTCTCTGTGTTTTGCACCAGATAGGACTGTTTAGGTTTTCACACGTTTTTGTAATCAGTTGTTCATGTTTACGTATTAAAAGAACCATGGACACTTACAACGCCGCATATTGGTCCTCTGATCCTTTTCGCCTCTCCTCTCTGGAAGAAGAGGAGGAAATCCCTGACAGAGGCATGGTCATCATCATGGTTTTAATTTTCTCTTAACCTGACCACTTTTCCCACTACCTTTTGATGCTGTGACAAGCAGTAACAAATTTCCTCAAGCGAAAACGCTTCTTCTCACTCAACCCCACCGTCTTCTGTAACATCAGCTGACCTCACAAACGTATCAACATCAAAATAATCTGCCAATTTGACAATTTCCCCAAAATCTGATCCAGGAACCCATTTACCTCCTCTAGATTGTAAATTGAGTCGTCACAAGCTGCCAACTTATCAATAGAGATATCCATATCCTTCTCCTGATCCTCCTCAACTGAGGCCACAGACCCCTGACTCCCTTCTACCACATCCCTCTCAACAATCCCCACTTGCAGCCCATCACTAGTACCAGGAATCTCCTCCACTACCTGGGAGATTAGCTCCACATGAACCCCCTCCTGTACCCCAGCACTCGTACTGGGCACCTCCTCACCAGTCTGAGGAAATGGCTCTTCAGATCCATCCTTACCTTCTACAACAATATTTTTCTGCTGCATATCATTTCCCTCTGGTACAAGTTGCAACTCTGTGCCCTCAACACGGACAACTTGTTCCTCAGCAACAGGTGCTTGTGGCTGCTTTACCGCTGTCGGCTCACCTCTACCTACATCAGCGGGCCCAGGCCTTACGACGACCACCTGCGCCCCTCCCTCTGCCTTCTCCCTTTTCAGGCAAGCATGTCGCTTATGGCCAACATTCCCACACTCAAAACACTTGACTACCTGTACCAGCATAAGCCATATACAGTCTGTTGTCATACTTGACTTTAAACCATAACTCCAAAGTCCGCTCCGGTGAGTCCAAAAACATAAAGACCTGTCGCCGAAACGACAACCTGTTTCAAAGCCAGATGTTTGCAACCCAAAGGGACAATCTTAACTGAACTTGCGACCTTGCCAAACCACAATAACTCGCACTCCAATAGCTCATTGGGAATAAACGTCGGTACATTCAAAATCGTTACCCTTTTTGACGTAGAAAAAAGTGCCGTAACTTGAATAAACATTCCTTTAAGAAGCATTCCATGCTCAACCATACGATCAACAAAGCGCTCTTCTTTAAGAAAAACCACCACCACTTTATTCATCCGTGACGCATAAGCAACATTCTCATATCCTACCTTCTCTCATACGGCGACCAGAAACTCCTCCACAGTGACAGTAGCTTCAGTAACACACCTAAAGCCGTCCCGAAGTGACAGGGACGGCGTCCCCATGTGGGTCGCCATTCCCGCCAAAACCAGGGTAATTTCGACACGAAAAACAATATACTTAATTCTACCATAACAAATAAATAAAAACAATAACCTTAATCATGCATAGGAAGAAAAAAAAGATAGCACCAAGAAAAGGAAATGTAAAAGAAAAACCAAGATATCTAACTCGACACAACACTTGCACTCACACAATTCCCAACATGCAGAGAGAGAGACAAATCACTCAGTAGGAACAGTGGGCATGAGCAGGGAGATCAGGCTGATGCGGCTCGACTGCAGCCTAAAATTGGCAAGTGACCCTCGAGGCGGGTCAGTCCCAATTCACAGATGGCAAATTGTGCGGAAGGCATTGATTAATGGGGAAGACAAAACTCGTTATAGCCTACGGTGTCATCCTCCTCTTGCCTCCTCCCCTCTCCCATCACCCCCTCACCCTCATCACTGCAATCAGGCCAGCGGCTAAAATAACAATTGAACAATTGATCTCACCCCACAATGAATGGCTCCTCCCCAGTGTAATTTGTGAACAGGCATCAGCTCTAATGTGATAGACGGAGGGAAGATTAGAAAGAGCCTCTCTCTCACAGACAGCACTGAAATGAATTATGATAATATTGTTCAATAATTTGTTATCAAACAGTGTTTAGTTGGCATAGGTGCATTCAGAAACAAATCTATGTTGACAGATGGGCTGTGTGGACTGCGAGGCAAGATACGGAGGTACATAGAAAAACACAACCTTTTGATACAGGTCACCAAAGTGACCGCAAGCCTCAAAACCTTCATGCCATTGGCAATTTAGAGGTGTTAATGAGAGAAACAAAAACAGATTACTAATGAGAGAAAGCATTATTCTGGTTGAATATTAGTATTACCAAATAGCACACTATAATCAAGAATGTACTATAATTTATTTCACACATGGATGAACAGTATATACAGTGGGGAGAACAAGTATTTGATACACTGCCGATTTTGCAGGTTTTCCTACTTACAAAGCATGTAGAGGTCTGTAATTTTTATCATAGGTACACTTGTGGGCCAAAATCCCTGCTGCAGTGTGTGCAAACCTGGTCAAGAACTACAGGAAACGTATGATCTCTGTAATTGCAAACAAAGCTTTCTGTACCAAATATTAAGTTCTGCTTTTCTGATGTATCAAATACTTATGTCATGCAAAAAATAAAATTAAAATTAATTACTTAAAGATCATACAATGTGATTTTGGCCCACTCCTCCATACAGACCTTCTCCAGATCCTTCAGGTTTCGGGGCTGTCGCTGGGCAATACAGACTTTCAGCTCCCTCCAAAGATTTTCAATTGGGTTCAGGTCTGGAGACTGGCTAGGCCACTCCAGGACCTTGAGATGCTTCTTACGGAGCCACTCTTTAGTTGCCCTGGCTGTGTGTTTTGGGTCATTGTCATGCTGGAAGACCCAGCCACGACCCATCTTCAATGCTCTTACTGAGGGAAGGAGGTTGTTGGCCAAGATCTCGCGAAACATGGCCCCATCCATCCTCCCATGAATACGGTGCAGTCGTCCTGTCCCCTTTGCAGAAAAGCTTCCCCAAAGAATGAGGTTTCCACCTCCATGCTTCACAGTTGGGATGGTGTTCTTGGGGTTATACTCATCCTTCTTCTTCCTCCAAACACGGCGAGTGGAGTTTAGACCAAAAAGCTCTATTTTTGTCTCATCAGACCACATGACGTTGTCCCATTCCTCCTCTGGATCATCAAGCGCTCGCTTGACAAGGGGGACCTTGCGTGCGCTGCAGGATTTTAATCCATGGCGGCGTAGTGTGTTTCTAATGGTTTTCTTTGAGACTGTGGTCCCAGCTCTCTTCAGGTCATTGACCAGGTCCTGCCATGTAGTTTTGGGCTGATCCCTCACCTTCCTCATGATCATTGATGCCCTACGAGGTGAGATCTTGTATAGAGCCCCAGACCGAGGATGATTGACCGTCATCTTGAACTTCTTCCATTTTCTAATAATTGCAAAGCATGTAGAGGTCTGTAATTTTTATCATAGGTACACTTGTGGGCCAAAATCCCTGCTGCAGTGTGTGCAAACCTGGTGAGTCTCAGGTTGAGAAAACAACATTAATTGTATCATTTTTCTTTTTAGTAAATATTGAAAATGGGTCCCACAGACACGAACACAACAGAACGGTTAAGGTGCCTTTTAGCCAATTCCAAGGGGCTGTCATGTGCCTTTTACTGAGGAGTGCCCAGCTTCCATATGGGGGCACTACCATAAATGCCTGACTGGTGGAGTGCTGCAGAGATGGTGTTCCTTCTGGAAGGTTCTCTCATCTCCACAGAGAAACTCTTGAGCTCTGTCAGTGACCATGGGGTTCTTGGTCACCTCCCTGACCAAGGCCCTTCTCCCCCGATTGCTCAGTTTGGCCGAGCGGCTAGAGTCTTGTTGGTTCCAAACTTCTTCCTTTCAAGAATGATGGAGGCCACTAGGTTCTTGGGGACCTTCAATGCTGCAGAAATGTTTTGGTACCCTTCCCCAGATCTGTGCCTCGACACAATCCTGTCTCGGAGCTCTACGGACAATTCCTTCGACCTCGTGGCTTGGTTTTTGCTCTGACATGCACTGTCAACTGTGGGAACTTGTAGAGAGAGGTGTTTGCCTTTCCAAACATGTCCAATCCATTGAATTTACCACAGGTGGACTCCAATCAAGTTGTAGAAACATCTCAAGGATGATTAATGGAAACAGGATGCACCTGAGCTCAATTTCGTGTCTCATAACAAAGGGTCAAAATACTTATGTAAATAAGGTATTTCAATCTTTTTTTTATTATAATAACCTGTTTTTGCTTTGTCATCATGGTTATTGTGTGTAGATGGATGTAAAATAAAATATTTCATCTATTATAGAATAAGGCTGTAAGGTAACAAAATGTGGAAAAATGTAAGGGGTCTGAATACTTTCCGAATTCAGTGTTTATATACAGAGAGAGAAAAAGGGAGAGAGAGAGGCAGGCAGGCACTGAGGTGTCGCAGAGGAGAAAGCTTCCTCCATTATCAGTGAGGTTCGACAGTCAGATTGTGGGTTTAATCTGGATGGAGCAGTGGACATGTTTTACAGAGATGGTTAAATCTCAACCGAAGATTGTGATGAAGGGAAAGGGTGAGAAATAAGTAAGCCATGCACTGGGATAGATTCCATTCAATATTAATCTAACCTCAATTTCCAATAACTCCTGCCTCATCTGTCCATCATCTACCGCCTGACAGTTGCTCAGGCTGGAAAAATCGTTTTCAGGAGAATGAGCAACGCTCCCTACATCAACGTGTGGCGATATCAAATGACCTCGAATGACTTGTGAAGGCATTGTAGTAGAGACAATATTGGCTAAATTTCCATTTCTGTCCAGCACTCCCACACTTCCAGGCAACACATGACATATGGCATAGCACCTGTCACTAGCCTTCCATGTTAGTGTGGAGGGACAGGGACAGAAGAGGACGCTTTCAAAGGGGAAAATGACAGAGGGTGACGGAGAACATGGCTATCCATCATTGGTCTCGAAAACCAGACCCAAGGCAACAGTGACTAGGGTCTGGTTTCAATTATGGATTTTTTGGCAACTTGGCAAAAAAAATTGTTCCGTGTGGGTCCTCTTCAGACGAACAACACTGCCAAAACATCACAAGTGTGGGCTTAAATGCAGGGCTTAAAATGCAGGCAGGAACTGGGCTCATAAAAAAATCATCCCCTCGGAAACCACCTCCTTCATCTCCACTACTTCATGTGTTTTATATTGAGCTGCATATCCACTACCCCACCATCCATAATTCAAATTTCTCACTACTTCCTTATCGTCCTCCTCCTCAATCCCTGCACTATCATCCTCGTCTCTCCCCACCATGCAGCATTTTATAATGCTAATGTTTACCAATTTAAATGTGCTGCAACATGCTGGTTTCAGTGCTTTTCTCTGTTATTTTTAGATGAGCTAAAGCTGCAGCAAGATGGGATAAATGGTCTACAATGATGATGTTTCTGGAGTGATATTTGGCTGTGTGCAGGCTAGCATAAGGGACGATAAGTGGCTAGCCACTATGAGGTTTGTTTTGAGAAACAGCATATTATTGACCTAAAAGGTTACAGTAGCTGTGTTAGCCCAGTCTCCAGGTTATCCAGAGTCAGTGATACGTAGTCCACAAACAATGCCAAGAGTGTGCAAAGTTGCCATCAAGGCAAACGGTGGCTACTTTGAAAAATCTCAAATATAAAATAAATGTTGATTTGTTTGACACTTTTTTGTGTTATTTCAAAGTTTTGATGTCTTCACTATTAGTCTACAATGTAGAAAATAGTAAAAATAAATATATATATATTAAAAACAAACCTTGAATGAGTACTGTAGGTGTGTATAAACCTTTGACTGGTACTGTATTTACACTACCATTCAAAAGTTTGGGGTCATTTGAAAACCCTTTTGCAATTATGTTAGCACAGCTGAAACTGTTGTCCTGATTAAAGAAGCAATTAAACTGACCTTCTTTAGACTAGTTGAGTATCTGGAGCATCAGTATTTGTGGGTTCAATTAGTCTCAAAATGACCAGAAACAAAGCACTTTCTTCTGAAACTCGTCAGTCTATTCTTGTTCTGAGAAATGAAGGCTATTCCATGCGAGAAATTGCCAAGAACTCTAACCAGAATAGAAACCGGAGTGGGAGGCCCAGGTGTACAACTGAGCAAGAGGACAAGTACATTAGAGTTAGTTAGAGAAACAGACGCCTCACAAGTCCTCACCTGATAGCTTCATCAAACTCATGTTACAGACAGAAGCATGCTACATAAAAAAACAATCTGAACTCATCTCTCAGCAAGTCCAGCCCATACATTATCTCAGCCAATCATGACTAGCGAGAAGGTTCCTGTATTTCTCCGTTGCTAAGCCAACTACGCTCATAATTTAACAAGCGTGTTCGTACTTACAGATGGCATACAAGTTTTTTATTAAGGTCGATGAAATTTCAAGAAGACATTTCTGCCAGAAAAACTAAGATTCAAATGCCTGTGATGTGGATATATGTCTAGTTTCTTGAAATGGGTCACATATGGAAACTCTTTCGTGACAAAAATAAGAGATTAAATACAGTACATGTAAATGTAAAGGTTAGACACTTACTATAAGAACAAACTTCTTTCAGATTTTTTTGGGGGGACTATCTGATGTTCAATGTAGTGAATATGTTATTCATTGAGTTTGTATTGGCTAATACCAGTAAGGCGTAATAACATTTTTCATCAAATAATTATTTTAATACTTCTTTTGGAGAGATTGGAAACCCAAATTGGTCTACACGGACAAGTTCTGGCCTGGTTTAGATCTTATCTGTCGGAAAGATATCAGTTTTGTCTCTGTGAATTGTTTGTCCTCTGACAGATCAATTGTAAATTTCAGTGTTCCTCAAGGTTCTGTTTTCTGACCACTATTGTCTTCACTATATATATTTTACCTCTTGGGGATGTCATTCGAAAACATAATGTTAACTTTCACTGCTATGCGGATGACACACAGCTGTACATTTCAATGGAACACGGTGAAGCCCCAAAATTGCCCTCGCTAGAACCCTGTGTTTCAGACACAAGGAAGTGGATGACTGCAAACTTTCTACTTTTAAACTCGGACCAAACAGAGATACTTGTTCTAGGTCCCAAGAAACAAAGAGATCTTCTGTTGAATCTGACAATTAATCTTAATGGTTGTACAGTCGTCTCAAATAAAACTGTGAAGGACCTCAGTGTTACTCTGGACCCTGATCTCTCTTTTGAGGAACATATCAAGACTGTTTCAAGGATAGCTTTTTTCCATCTACGTAACATTGCAAAAATCAGAAACTTTCTGTCCAAAAATGATGCAGAAAAATGTATCCATGTTTTTGTTACTTCTAGGTTAGACTACTGCAATGCTCTACTTTCCGGCTACCTGGATAAAGCACTAAATAAAATTCAGTTAGTGCTAAATACGGCTGCTAGAATCCTGACTAGAACCAAAAAATTGATCATATTACTCCAGTGCTAGCCTCCCTACACTGGCTTCCTGTCAAGGCAAGGGCTGATTTCAAGGTTTTACTGCTAACCTACAAAGCATTACATGGGCTTGCTCCTACCGATCTCTCTGATTTGGTCCTGCCGTACATACCTACACGTACGCTACGGTCACAAGACGCAGGCCTCCTAATTGTCCCTAGAATTTCTAAGCAAACAGCTGGAGGCAGGGCTTTCTCTATAGAGCTCCATTTTTATGGAATGGTCTGCCTACCCATGTGAGAGACGCAAACTCGGTCTCAACCTTTAAGTCTTTACTGAAGACTCATCTCTTCAGTGGGTCATATGATTGAGTGTAGTCTGGCCCAGGAGTGTGAAGGTGAACGGAAAGGAGCAACGGACCGCCCTTGCTGTCTCTGCCTGGCCAGTTCCCCTCTTTCCACTGGGATTCTCTGCCTCTAACCCCTATTACAGGGGCTGAGTCACTGGCTTACTGGTGCTCTTTCATGCCGTCCCTAGGAGGGTTGCGTCCCTTGAGTGGGTTGAGTCACTGAAGGGCTATATAAATACATTTGATTTGAATTGATTTGAATACTTCGAAATTATCCTTGGTATGACCTTCTTAAAACGATTCCATATATTTTACTTGTACCTCCAGTCCCGGCATAGCCAGGGCTTATACCCTTATGGGTTAAGACCATTTGCAATGATGGATTGTGACTTTCTTACAAAGCATTCAAAATTATATGAATTGAACCTCTTGCCAGCGATACCCTCATCCCCATAGCCTCTATCAATCTAGACAAAAGGAGATGTGATGGAATAGGCCCATTTCTCTGCTGAAAACAACCTAGAGTACAAAAAAAGTCCTTGGTCCAAGTAGAACAAAATGGTAGTTTGAGACAGAGCCAAGCATTGAACTACATTGGATGAACACATTCTGCATCTGGAATTTTAGATTATTTCGTATTGTTGTTTGTGTATTGTTAGATATTACGACACTGTTGGAGCTAGGAA
Source organism: Oncorhynchus tshawytscha (assembly GCF_018296145.1). NCBI lineage: Eukaryota > Metazoa > Chordata > Actinopteri > Salmoniformes > Salmonidae > Oncorhynchus > Oncorhynchus tshawytscha. The sequence goes on along the minus strand of NC_056434.1, from coordinate 37,015,815 downwards.
CACAAGCATTTCGCTACACCAACAACAACATCTGCTGAATATGTGTATGCAACCAATAACATTTGATTTTAAAAATTGAGAAATGTGTTAATTCAATGGCTCTTGACTTTGACAAAACTCATGCAACCCATACAACCGAGAACAACCCATAGGTTTAGGTTTTTTAAATTGGGTGCCTGTTCCACCGACTTCACTGCCCCTCAGTGTATTCCTATTGATGTTGTGTTGTCTATCTATTCTCATTGATTTGGCTCAGTATTACCTCTGTACACACAGTTATAGGCCGCTGCTGTACTCTAAAACACCCCCTAATATTGGGCATGCCTGCCAGCCTGTAATGTCATGCATGGTTGCCATTGTAACGCCTATGTGGCCTCCTGTCCAGGCTGGCACCTCTGCACTATAGAGGAATCTGGTTCAGCCTCTCTATTATTTACTGGTTTATTTTATCACTCTTCTCACCAGCTGTGGCAGGTTTGGTTGTGATCAAGTTTGTCTTGTTTTCTCTGCATCCTCTGTAAACTTTGACGCCTGATTTAATTGACAGAGAGGGGATTTGAAAGGCGGGGGACACGAGTCACCAAACCCTCTTCTCCACTGAAACTAATTTTTAAAGTACCTGAGCTGGCTGCTACACCAAGGGAAAAGGTTAGGCCAGTGGAGACTGCACTATACCACACACACACACTCACGTACATACCCACATATACACACAAACTGCCCTGGATTTTGTTTTTAAATTTCAGACTTCAATATTTACATTCAACTTGAATATTCTTAACTTCTTATAAGAGTTGCTTTCAACTGACGAAATAAAGGAAACAACAAACTGTCTGAATAGGGCGTTGAGCAGCAAGAGCCGGCAAAACAATTTCAATGTACCTTGGCATAGATTCTACAAGTGCCTGGAACTCTATTGGAGGGATGCAACACCATTCTTCCACAAGAAAATGTTTTGTTGATGGCGGTGGAAAACGCTGTCTCAAGCGCTGCTCCAGAATCTCCCATAAGTGTTCAATTGTGTTGAAATCGAGTGAGTTAGACACACACACACACTTTAAAGTTCCTATGTTCCTTTCAGACTCCTCTTTCAAAGGCACTGATATCTCTTCTTCTAGCCATGGTAGCCAAAATAATGGGCAACTGATCATCGACATACCTGACAATAACCGACAACTGACAACTGGGGCGGCAGGGTAGCCTAGTGGTTAGAAAGTTGGAAGTTCAAATCCCCGAGCTGACAAGGTACAAATCTGTCGTTCTGCCCCTGAGCAGGCAGTTAACCCACTGTTCCTAGGCCGTCATTGAAAAATAAGAATTTGTTCTTAACTGACTTGCCTAGTTAAATAAAGGTAAGAAGGTCCCAGAGAGGTTGAAAAATCATCGACGATCAAACTTGACTATCTAGAGGAAGTAAAAGTCGTAACAAGGTTTCCGTAGGTGAACCTGCGGAAGGATCAGAATGTTCCTGATACAGAATGTCCGATTTCTAATGTTTAGGTGTAGCCTAGGCTGCTGCAAAAATTTTGTCATGAGTTTTTGCTTGTGTCGGTCCGGAGTGATTATGTGTTATCATCCTTGCTAAATAAATACCGTAGGAAAGTGGAAAGCTTACCTGAGAGCACTTGAAAAATTGTGCTGCGTCAACCCCTCTCTTTAATATAACTTTTGATGGATGATGCGATGGAAACTATCAAATCATTCGGAATTGTTTTCAACATCCTAGAAAAGACAGTTGAAAATTCCATACAGTATGTAAAGCATCACAACGTGCAATTACCTCTGCAAGATCCTTGTAGTTGCCCTTGTTAACAGAACTTTCCCTCTAGTCGAGTCCTCCTAAAAGCAAATTATTGCATGCCTTGCTTTTGTTTTTTCATTTAGCTGATGGATCAATGTTCTTCAGGTCATTGCACCCACCTTTTGACCAAGGCTCAGACTTTCCAAAAAGCAGGTAAGGCCAGCAATACAGGCGGCCTGATGAAAGGTTCCCTGTTAACCAGCTATCCTTTTGAAGTTAGTATTGAAAGCCCTCACCTTTTCATCTGTCTTCATGAAACTGAACTCAGGCAGATGTCGATGCTCGCTTTTAATCCACACCTTTTACGTGTACCCCAGAGAATAAAAGGGGCTCTTCAACAAAAAGTCCACAACATTTTCGGCAGCGATGGCCATTCTACCATTCTGGCGGAGAAAATTGCACACTTGTGTTCGTAGCTAGCTAGCTACTGAAGTTAGTGAAATGTATAAATATTTGCTTTGCTAACTGAACATGAAAATAATGTTCTAAAACCAAGAAAACTATTCATAATATATCTTCTCAGTCTCCTATAACTTGAATAATATCCAAAAAAGGCTCAACAATCACTCTTCACTCATAAGCTCTAACCAACAATGTCACCAAGCCTCTCAACACATAGAACCCCCATAATGCTCTGTGGCACAATATCAATACAACTCACTAGGTTCGTTCTCTGATCCTATTCTATGATTGGATGGACAACTTGTCAGTTCAAAAGCTTTGATTGGTTGGAGAACGTCCTCCAGAAGTGGTCATAATTACCATGTATGTTTATGGATGGGGGGTGAGGCCTACGAGCCTCCTTGGTTTTGTATTGAAGTCAAGCCAGAAGAGGACGGAAGCAAGCTGTCCTCCGTCTACACCATGGCGCTACCCCAGACAGTGCTGTTGAAGTTACTGTGGACCTTCATTGCAAAACAGTATATTTTAATCAATTATTTGGTGACATATGAATATATTTAGTATCGAATTATCTAAAAAGCATAAATTTTTTAATGTTTCACTATTTTTATTTTCATTAAATTTCACTGAGGAGGATTATCCTCCCCTTCCTCATCTGAGGAGCCTCCACTAATGTAGTCCTATTGGTATGAAAATAAACAACTGAACGACTTACTAATTAAAGCATTACGCCAAAATACATGTCTTATTTTTGGCTTCAAAGACAATAACAATTGTAAGCTATAACAAATGAGCATTGTCATGCAGTGACAGAATGATAACTTGAGAAAATGCAAATCATTAATTAATTATTAGTTGGGCTAACTTTTTACTTCTTGCTGTAGGCCTACATCATTATCCTCTGCCTGCATCCCTACCTGTAGCCTACCTGCTTCTGGTATAATGCATTTCCACCTCTCACTTAGTCTTGCTTGTAAATCTTCCTGAATAAAAATGAGATATTCTAACAGATCAATCTTGCTGGTAAAACATCGCTAAGTTATTTAGCTATAGTGTGGATGTAGGGCTGTTTTTTTGGCATATAATGAGCACTCAGATGCTGCCTAGGCAACACTATAATATCAGCCAGAGCTGGCCCGGTGAAAAATGTTCACAGGCTGCCTCCGCGTTGGCTATTATGTTGCAACATGAATATTCTCAGAGCAGTGTTGATACAAAATGCTTCAATATTCATAGAATGTTTCCCTTCCCTGGCAAATAATGCAGACAGGCAAATACAAAAATGAGCTGGACACACATATTACAAGGAACATCTCTGAATGCAGAGTAACAATTTTGGTGGGAAGCGCATGAGACAATGACACTGTCATAGTGGCTTCATATAGCCTGTAGCAGGGGGTCTGCAACCTTTTTCATATGAGTGATAATTTACCATTTAGAATTCATCCTGCCATTTCTAAAGATCTGCGTGCCAGTTATAATTTTCATATAAGCATTTTTGGCTGCCCACAAACTAAACAGCCTAATTCTAGCTGGCTACTAGACAGAGACGCAGTCTATTAAGCCTCACCCCATGGAGCTCCACTATGCCTACCTGTACCGAGGCGGTGTTGAATCACGGTGTAGATAATGTGTAGATTTTTCTTCATTCCTTGGTCGAGTTTGTTTGTGTCTATGCATCCTTGTCGAATATAGGCCTAAGTCATTCCTTTGATTTATGCCTTTTATTTCAATGCATGTGTAGTATTTATTTGGCACAGTTTGAATTTGCAGTCAGCTGTTATGCGCCGGTTGATGTTGGTATTTGAAGTCAGCCTTGATAGCGTGTATTATGCATCTATTTCATGTTGCACTATATGCACTGTTCCACAAGTGGCTATGGCAATATCCCTTTCGGTATAGCACAGAGGAAGAAAATAATGACCCACGTTTAACGGTTAGGCTCAAATTGAAATGCTGTTCCATATCCGTTTGAGTTTGATGAGGAGAGAATTACTCATTATAACAAGTTGTCTATGTGGTAGGCCAATCACTAACAGTTGGCCACCTTGCAGCAGCCATGTGTGAATTTCTATTTTAAATGCCTTTGTTTTGGTGGTTGGGCCAAGGTAATTATCGATGTCTTTTCTCCCTTTAGACTAATAAGGTGGCTGCACTGATGGATGGATTGCTGTGCTCTGCATATACAGGGTTCGAAAACATTGATCTTTGGGGATTAATGTGTTTTCCACAGTGGCTGATGACAGTTAAATGGTGTTTCTATAATTATATTTACAACGGCTAATGTCTCTCAGGACACTGACAGACACAATTTCATGTTGCACGACTTCTCAATGATGAAACAATTTGGTTTTGCTATACTTCGATATTTCAATGGCATGAGGCTCCCCAACCCCATCACTGCATATAAAAGCATACAACAACATACCATTTCTCAAGGTCTCAATTACCTGAAGTTACATTACGATGTAAATGCAGAGCAGTTGATCATTTTTTATTTCATGCTCACTATTTTCTACAAACAAACGACAATTATGTTGACGGACAGCGCATGAACCCGGCAGCCTTTCTGTCATGTACTATCCAGACAGATGCTGAATGTACTGACATCAAAGTAGAAAGTCTGTGTGTGTGTGTTCTCCTGTGTGGTGTTTTGGGAAACGCATGTTACATCTTAGGCCGTTGAAAGAAAGATGCATTGTTAAAACACTCATAAGCCTAAATTCCATTGCTATCGGGATACCGGCCCTGGTCAGACAGGACATGCGTGGAGAGTCCGAAAAATCAAATACAATATTTTGAGGATAATCTTTTGTATTATGCCTCAGGGAAGGTCTGTGCATGTGTTTTGGGAGTGGTATTTCATATGATGTGTCAGTTAAATAATTGATTTTGGTGTTTGCTATTGTTAATTGGCAGAGCTTTCTCTGGAGGTAGGACAGTTATGCAGCTGCTCAAGATAAGTCCTGATCTGAAATTGCTATTGACATTGCTTTCTGAGTAAGCCAGTCCATGCATCAAAATGAAATCAAATGTCTTAAACGTCATCTCCTGGTCTCTGTTTTCCACATTCAGAAAAATATAACATCAACATCGACATCTCAGGCAATTCAAAATGTCCAACAAAGATATTATGGCTTGGTCAGGTCATGTTGTTGGTCTATGTGGCAACCGGCGTAGATTCCTTCAGGAGCTGGGAAATGCGCAGGGCGTGGTGAGAACAGATTGCCGAGGAATCAAAGGGAGCACATGTAAAATCCTTAAGGAATATTCTAAAGAGCCGAGTTGATCAATACGCGGAAGGCAGGCAGGCGTGAGGAAGAGCGCAAATCAGACTTGTATTCCCAGACTCCTGATTCAGATATCTAAATCAAGATGGGTTCCATCTTTTTTTGGGGGGGGGGGGCTTTCTATCCTCTCATAATTTGTTACGTGATAAAATGTGTGACCTCAGACATTGTGAAGCCATTGTTTATAAGTCTGTAATGTAATTATACAAATTTGTGGCCAGGCGGCTCGATTCGGTCTTATGTAGCGACGTGTTTTTTACATTGGGTAAAAGTAAAGACTAGTATATATCATACCCTACAGTTGAGGAACAATGGGAAACTAATTGTGATTTGAAAGCTGGTAAACTCGGTTTGGAGAAAATGGCCCCATTCAGCATCGTTCACGTGATCTTAAGCTTTAGTCCCACCAATCTCTTTAAGGGTTGATCTGAGAGTTCTGTCTTAACAGCTTTCAAGCACCCAAGCTAACTGGCTAACATTGTGTAGCTTTCTAGCTACTTCCAGACACAAATGAGAGAACACCGACCATTTTACTCGCTCTAGCAGAGCTGCTTAGGCTGTTTTTATGTTATCCAGAGCGTTGGTGACTGCAACTGTGCTGCTGGCAACAATTTACACTTTTTTGCCAATGATTACTGACACTGGCAATATTCAACGGGTATTGAGCGTTTGTAAATTCGTCAGTTATTCTGCGCTCTGGCACACTCAGACAAAAGTCATCTGAAATCGGAATAGATAGCAAGAGCAAATTTACCAGCTACGTCTATCAAAAGTTGTCGCAGTGACATCCTTAGCATTCTATTGAAATGGTTACTTGAATAGTGGAGTCTTTTGATAAGACATGTAGCTAGCTAGATAACAATCAACCAAAATTGCAACTCATGAATCTCCAGGTAGCTAACCAACCAGGTTCAATGTTAACTAGCTAACATTAGGCTATAACTAGCAAAGTAAATGGCTCTGAGAGACAAATAAATAATATTACTACACAGATCATACACGTAACATTAGCTCGCGAGCCAGACAGTTAATGTTAGATAGCTAGCTAACAGTACACTTTAATTTGAAATGAAAATGACTTTCTGACAAACTTAGAAACATTTCATATCTGAAAGTGTAGCTAGCTAGACTCTCTTACCTGTACAAATAGATGGACGGTACTCCCTCTTTGTCACAGATGCCATGGTTGGCCTAAGTTTGAAGAGGTAATCAGGAGACAGGTGTTTTCTCCATCTCCTTAGCTATCATACTCTAATTCCACTGATTTAAAGACTTTGTCCTCCAGAAAGTGGAGAGCAACACTTATGCAGTTATACTATGCGATATAAAAAAAAAGCTGCGTTAGACAGGATCACCTACACATACTGGCCAGCTTTCAACCAATCATCAGTCATGTGTGTCAATGCAGTACATGTTGAGTGTCCATTTCTATTAGCATGCTGAAAGTCTGTTGTTTGGCCAAATACAATGCTACACTATATCTTCGTAAACAAATTAACAATAGACTTTCAGCATGCTTATAGAAATGGACACTCAACATGTCCTGAACTGACACAAATGACTGATGATTGGTTGAAAGAAATTAATAATAAGAACATTGTGGGATCTGTACTGTTAGATTTCAGTGCAGCCTTTGACATTATTGACCATAACCTGTTGTTGAGAAAACGTATGTGTTATGGATTTTCAAACTCTGCCATACCGCGGATTCAGAGCTATTTATTTAATAGATCTCAAAGGGTTTTCTTTAATGGAACCTTCTCAAACATGCAAAGTGTGGTGTACCACTAGGCCCTCTACTCTTTTCTATTTTTACCAATGACCTGCCACTGGCATGAAACAAAGCATGTGTTTCCATGTATGCTGATGATTCAACCGTATGCACATCAGCAACCACAGCTAATGCAATCATTGAAACCATTTATGTATGGACCTCGCTTTGTGCACAGGGGCATTGTCATGCTGAAACAGGAAATGGTTTTCCCAAACTTTTCCCACAAAGTTGGAAGCACAGAATCGTCTAGAATGTCATTGAATGCTGTAGCGTTTAGATTTCCATTCACTGTAACTAAGGAACCTAGCCAGAACCATGAAAAACAGCCCCAGACTATTATTCTTGCTCCACCTAACTTTACAATTGGCGCTATGCATTCGGACAGGTAGCGTTCCCTTGTCCATCGGACTGCCAGATATGGAAGTGTGATTCATCACTCCAGAGAACACGCTTCCACTGCTCCAGAGTCCAATGGTGGTGAGCTTTACATCACTCAAGCTGACGCTTGGCATTGTGCATGGAGATATTAGTCTTGTGTGCAACTGCTCAGCCATGGAAACTAATTTCATGAAGCTCCCAATGAACAGTTCTTGCACTGACATTGCTTCCAGAGGCAGTTTGGAACTCAGTAGTGAGTATTGCAACCGAGGACAGATGGTTTTTACAAGTTACGTGCTACAACACTCGGTGGTCCCATTCTATGAGCTTGTGTGGCCTAGCACTTTGCCAGCCATTGTTGCTCATAGACATTTCCACTTCACAACAACAGCACTTAAAGTTGACCGGGGCAGCTCTAGCAGGGCAGAAATGTTACACACTGACTTGTTGGAAAGGTGGTATCCTATGAAACTGCCACATTGAAAGTCTTTGACCTCTTCAGTAAGGCCATTCTACTGCCAATGTTTGTCTATGGAGATTGCTTGGCTGTGTGCTCTATTTTATACATGTCAGCAAAGGGTGTGGCCAAATCCACTCATTTGAAGGCATGTCCACATACTTTTATAAATAGAGTGTAGATTCAATGGTTGTAAAGATGGGGAAAGGTCTGTCCGCAATAAAGAGAGGCTCTGCTTTTTTAACACCACACTCCACAAAGCAAGTCCTGCAGGCTATAGTTGTATCTTATTTTCATTGTTCTCCAGTCATATGGTCAAGTGCTACAAAGAAAGATCTAGGTAAGCTGCAGCTGGCCCAGAACAGAGTTGCACGTCTTGCTCTTACTTGTAATCAGAGGGCTGATATTAAGAGTATGTATGCCAGTCTCTCTTGACTCAGAGTTGAGGAAAGACTGACTGTATCACTTCTTTTCTTTTTCTTGTGTGGGAAATGCCAAAATGTTTGCATAGTCAACACATATCACTGACACACACACTTACCCCACCACACATGTATTTTTACAGTCCCCAGGCCCAGAACAAATTCAAGGAAACGTACAGTATTATACAGAGCCATGAGTGCATGGAAGTCCTTTCCATCTTATATAGAGCAGGTGAACAAGCGAACCTGGTTTCAAAAAACAAATAAAGCATCATCTCACGGCACAACACCTTTCACCCAAATGACCTACTGTACTTGTTGTGTGTATGTACTGACATGCATGTGTAACTGATAGATGCAGGCACACACACACTACATGTTAATGTTTGTTAATGTATGTAAAGTATTTTGTCTGTAATATAAAAAAAAACTGTGTCGAACATCAGTAATACTAGCTGTCGCCATCGGTGTCGGCTAATGGGATCCTCATAAATCAAAAATCAAATCAAAACACTTCTGACAGGCAAAACATTTCTTCCATACTTAAAACTGAATATATGGCAAATGTTATAGAACTGAACCATTTGTGTAATATTTTATGGTAAATACTTCATATTCTCTTCTTTAAGTGAATGTAATATTGGGTCAATTTTCAAAATGGCCATTCTGTTTGTCACTATCCCTATCAGACACAGTTGTAGCCAACTTTCCATTCAGCAGATGATGTCCATTTCAATCTGCAGTATGGAGGCGAGTTTGTATACCCTCAGGTGTCAGCTCGGCTGGGCCCAACTGCTGCAAAGGCGTAGCTGGGCCCGGGTGGGTTTACACCTCACAGAATGTCTGGAACCTTGGAAATCGAGCGAACGCTGCCTCAAATTATATCCGTCCAATTTGTCTGCCCTGTCAAGCCTTCCTCTGCCACCCTCTCCTTAGTGGTACTGTAGCCTACAGTAGCTAATGCCACACGGGCAACTGATTGGGCTTGTATCTGTAGCAGTGAAAATACAAAGATAAAGGTTTGTCCATGCAAGACTGTCTACCCACCACTATCTTCACTTTGATATTGGGTTGTTCATATGTTTCTGTTAATGTCAAATTGCTAGCATATTTGTGGCAAGTGTTTATACATTTTGTTCTTTGAGGTTGTACAGAATAGGCAAAAAAGAATCACTAACCCTCAAAATGTTTTGCAATATTCGTAATAGTGCTTTGGTAGTGTTTGTCCTTGGAGCGGTGGCATAAGCTCATTGTCCTTGTTATAATGGTGTGATGCCATAGCGGAGTGTGAGAAATATGCTTCCATCAAACTCTCATTAACCTTTTGTCTGACGATGCCCCTCATGGAAAGATTACTCTGAGATCTCAGTCAATTAAATCAAGTCCTATTTAATTTGTCACATGCTTCGTAAACGACAGGTGTAGATTAACAGTGAAATGCTTACTGGCCATTCCCAACAATGCAGAGAGAAAACCTCTAAAATAATAGAAAAATAATAACACAAGGAATAAATATACAATGAGTAATGATAACTTGGCTATATACACAGGGCACCAGTATGGAGTCGATGTGCAGGGTTACGAGGTAACCAAGGTTGATATGTAGATATAGGTAGGGATAAAGTGAATAAGCATCAGGATAGATAATAAACAGTAGCAGAAGTGTATGTGAGTTAAAAGAGTTAGCTCAGAAAAGGGTCAATGCCGATAGTAAGGGTAGCTACTGGTTAACTATTTAACTAACTACTTAGCTGTCTTAAAGCTTGGGGTTAGAAGCTGTTCAGCGTCCTGTTGGTTCCAGACTTGTTGCATCGGGGTTAGAAGATAGTCTTGAATGGAGCTCATCCAATTTATTCTCCAGGGATTGCACGTGGGCCAATAGAACGGTTGGTAGAGGCGTGTTACCCACTCGTCGATGAATTCTCACATGGTACTCAAATCTCCGTACCCCTGTACCTCCATCTTTTCTTCAAACATCGATGGGGATTTGGGCCTGTTCTCGGTGAAACAGAATATCCTTCGCATCGGACTCATTCAAGAAAAATCTTTGTCCAGTTCGAGGTGAGTAATCGCTGTTCTGATATCCAGAAGCTCTTTTCGGTCATAAAAGACGGTAACAGCAACATTATGTACCAAATAAGTTAGAAACAATGCAAAAAAACACACAAAATAGCACAGTTGGTTAGGAGGTTTGCTATTGGTCTCTTCCTTTGCTGGCTTTTCTCCCACTTCCTATTGGGACTCTTCGGATAGGCTCTCTTAATATAAATGATGCCGGAGATGCGGGAAAGAGGAGTCTGTTGGGTGAATATGTAAAACAAAATAAAGTACAGCTGTTGTTTCCGCAGGAGACACATTGTGATGTGGTGAATGAAGTTGATTGGGGGCTCTGGTGGAGAGGGGCAAGTGCTGGGCCATAGAAGAAAAGTTAGTGCAGGGGTGGCAGTCCTTTCTGCACCGGGTCTGGCCGTAAAAATGTGCTCCTCAAAGGAGGTGTGTAGGAGTAGACTGCTTGTAGGTCTTTGGGGCTAGGGTGAGTGCAGCCTGACTTGTTAGGTTTTACATGTCGATGAATCAGAGCAATTGGCTGTTGGGCGCTACCATTCACCTGCTGGGTTTTTCTGATCACCACATAACAAGGATCGGCTGTCTATTTCACAAGGGCCTTGGCAGGCATCCTATTGAAGGTTTAATGTAAAGCTCTTACAAGATGCCACATTTTCCTCAGGTATCCAGTCCTTTTGGGAACGATATGGGCAGTGAAGAGAGGAGTATGAGTCCCCGAGTCAATGGTGGGATGTGGGAAAAGTCCAAATTCTGCTTTTCTGTCAAAGGAATAGAGCTCTGTCATCCTCAGAGACTATGAGAGTATTGGGGAAACTGGAACGTAGTATCAGTGAGGTGGAGGTAGAGTTGGTGGGGCAAGGCCATGTAGGCCCCCAGACTGAATTACATAGGGACCTGGGTAGTTTTTTCCAGGTTAAAGCAAAATGAGCACTTGTAAGAGCCAGGTTCTCCATGCTCAAGGAGATTGATGCTCCCAGCTCCATCTTCTTTGGTTTGAAGCCAAGGTTATGCATTGTCTATGGCTGTCGGATGGGTGGGTGACCTCTGTGGTGGGGGAGATGTGGGAGCAGACTGTGGAGTTTTATACTGAGTTGTATAGGGCAGAACTGTGTGATCCTATTTGTGCTCAGGTTTTGTTTGTGGAACTCCCTAAGCTCTCTCTGGCACAAAGTTATGAATTTGACATTTCCCTGTTGTCCCATGAACTGGCAGAGGCTGTAACCCAGATGTCCCCCGATAGACTCCCAGTGGAGTTTTACAAAAATTCTGGGGAATAATTTGACTGGACTTAATTTGCGTGTTGCGTGAATGCGTCGGGGTAGGAGAGTTGCTGATGAGCTGTCATCGGGCGGCTCTGATTCTCCTGCCAAAGAAAGGGGACTGTGTGAACTTAAGAACTGGACTATATCCCATCTGGACTATAGTACACAAGGACCAGACATATTGTGTACCGGGACAATCAATCACGGACAATCTGTTCTTAATCAGGGACATATTGGACTTGTCGAGAGTTTCTAATGTGAACTTTGGACTGGTCTCTATAGACCAAGAGAAGGCTTTTGATAAAATGGACCATGAGTATCTGTTTAATGTGATGTTTGGGTTTGGGAAAAGGATTTTGTATTTGTGAAGATGTTGTATGCTTGGGCGTAATGGATGGTCAAGGTGGGAGGGGGGCTCAGACTAGTCTGGAGGTGTACCAGGGAGCTTTGTCAGTGAAGGTGAACAGGGGCAGGAGTGAAACTCTATTATATGGGGTATGGAGGGATAGGGCCCCCCCTCTGCTTCCAGGGGGTTTGCAGTGGAACTCTGAAGGGCTTACATTTTTAGGTGTGTACCGGGGCTCAGAGAGGTGGGTCAAGAAGATCTGTGAGGGGCTGTCACAGGCAGTGGTGTCAAGACCGGCCAGGTTGAGGTGGCTCCTGTCCCAAGTGTCATATAGAGGGAGGGTGCTGATAATCAACAACCTGGTGGAATCCTCCCTGTGGCATAAACTGGTGGTCCTCAAACCCCCCCCCCCCCTCCCCGGTCTGCAAGGCAAGCTGGTGTATTTCTTTCTGGTCGGATCATCACTGGCTGAGGTCGGAAGTGTTGTATATGTCCGTCCATGAAGGAGGACAGGGCCTGATGGAACTGGAGAGCGGGGTGGCTGCCTTCCGACTAAAGGCGGCACAGAGACTGCTGTACTATACTGATGTTTGCTGGAGGGAACCAGAATGCGCGCTGCTGAGGAGAGCTGGCAGATTAGGGTTGGACCGGCAGATGTTCTTCATGTGGCTAGAGAGGCTGAGTACAGCAGGTCTCTCTGATTTTTACTCTGCGGTGCTGAGGGCCTGGTAGCTGCTAAGGCCCACATGAGAAGGGGGTGTGGAGCCTGGGCTGTGGGTGTGGGAGGAAACCATTTTCCACAACCCAGTCATACTTTTGATATCAGTTCAGTAGGCCACCATGCAGAGGTGACTGATGGCAGTGGGTTTACTAAGGCTGGGTGACCTGCGGCTGCTGGGGGAGGAGGTGTGGAAAACCCCTGATGTCCTGGCACAACAAACATCTCTTAGGCTGCAGTGGAGATTCCTGGGGGAGGTCCAGGAGGCACTATCTGAGCCCTTAAGAGGGGTGTTTTGAGCAGCCAAAGGGGGAAGGGACACCAATGATTCCGCCCCTGCAGGTGGGGAAGAGACTGGGAACTGGCAAGTACTTGTTCGATTTTAACACTCCGAGCCTGCCTGGGGGAGTATGGGGGGGGGGTAAATCCCTCTACAACCTCTGCACTAAGGTGGGGAACATTAGGAGCCTAACAGGAGTGAAGGGACATCAGTGGCAAGGAGTATGTGGGGCTGAGAGTATGGTGGGTTTTAGATGGAGGGGGCTCTACAAACTCCCAGTACCAAAGAGTTCAGGGAACCTCCAATGGAGGGTTCTACATGGAGCCCTGGCCACTAACAGCTGGTTGGCACGGGTCGACCCGGGAGTCGGACAGGGGCGTCCTTTCTGTGTCATGAGTGAAACTGTGCATCATGTGTTTTCCCGAGTGCTCCAGGTTAGGTTCATTAATGTCTCTGTTGGAATGTCTGTGTTAGAGATTGGGGGTGGAGTTTGCTGTCAGGATTTTTATAATGAGTTACAGGTATTTGAATAAGGAAAAGCCAAATGTGTGTTTTGTTGAATTTTCTGTTCGCTCGGGCAAAGTTTGCTATTTGGCTAACAAGGAGGAACGGGGTCAAAGGCGGAAGGATAACAGACCCTACTATTATTTAATGGGATGGTCTCTGCACGCCTTAGGGTGGAATTTGAGTGGGTTGAGGGGGGGGCATCTATACAGCTGGGTAAGATAGGTATACGGTTGTAGAAGTGGGGAGGGTTTGGTTATTGTGATGTGTGGTGTTGTTTTGTAATCTGGGGTAGAGGGCAAGGTGAGTATGCAGCACAGGGGATATTTGTTTTTTAACGGGGGGTTGGGGGGTGAGGTTTAAGGTAAATTAAATGAGGATTTATCATTAAAGAAGGAAAAAGTGTATAATCTGTCTATCACCACAGATTGCAGGAAAGAGATGATGCTAAAATGGGTTTCATATACTGTAAGATGGAGAGCGATCTTTCATACCTGGCTTCTGAGGCAGTTGTTTATCCGTTCTATGAGCCTGTATCAATGTGCTTGTGAATATTGCTGATGTCGCAGCATGTAATTATTTGTTTTAATTTAATTGAAGCTCAGAGTCAACACACAGTGATCAATATTTAATGTTTTTTGGGTGAATAGTTATAATTGTACTGTGAGAGAGAAATTGGTCTGCATTATGGCCTAGATTCCACTCCTGGTGTGTGAGTGAAGCAGAGCAAACACCCCTCCCCTTTATTCCAATGAAGAGAAAGCATGAGCGGGGAACGTTTACCCGCGCATGGAGTCGGGCCATTGTATTGAATAAAGCCTGTGCATTACTTTGAAAAGGGCAAGTTGATATTAACCTATGGATGGCAGGGTAGCATAAAGGAAGGCAATGGAGCATAAAGGAAGGCAATGTGTAATGGCAGAGTGAAAAGTGCCATCTGGTGCTTTTAACTTTTGAGCAATTGGGTGCTCTGCTTGATTCTTCCATCACCGCAATGTGATTTTAGAGAGAGAGAGAGAGAGAGAGAGAGAGAGAGAGAGAGAGAGAGACTTTTTGACTTTTGACTTTTGGTCTTTCTTTATTGAAACATTCTCAATTCATTTAAAACTCACCCCCCCACTCCTAAAATAAAAAATAAAAATATAAAAACCCTCTCCTACAACCGTATATCCAAAACATCTTCCCCAGCAATACAGACAGCCCCCCCAACACACCATATCTCCTCAAACATCTCCACACATTTGATCATTTTATAGAACTCAAACTCAACCCTAAGGCGCACAGAGACCATCCCATTAAACAGTAGTAAAGGGTCTGTTATCCCCCCACCTTTGACCCTGTTCCTCCTTGTTAGCCAAATAGCTAACTTTGCCTGAGCAAACAGAAAATTCAACAAAACACATTTTTCTTTCTCCTTACTCGAATACCTGTATCCCATTATGAACATCCCAACAGCAAAAACCACCCCCAACCTGTCACACAGACATTCCAACAGAGACATTAATGGCATTAACCTAAAGCACACAGAAAACACATGAATTACAGTTTCTTTCATTTGACAGAAAGGACACCCCTGCCCAATTCCCGGATCAACCCGTGCCAACCAGCTGTTAGTGGCCAAGGCTCCATGAAGAACCCTCCACTGGAGGTCCCCTGACCTCTTTGGTACTGGGGGTTTGTAGAGCGCCCTCCATCTAAAACCCACCATACTCTCCGCCCCACATACCCCCTGCCACTGATGTGCCTTCACTCCTGTTAGGCTTCTAATGCTCCTAACCTTAACGCAGAGGTTGTAGAGGACTTTACCTCCCACCCCCTCAAACTCCCCCAGGCTCGGAGTGTTAAAATCTAACAAGTCCTCCAGACCCCCTTGCCAGTCTCCAGTCTCTGCCGTCACCTGCAGTGGCGGGAACATTGGTGGCCCCTCTCCCTTTGGCCTCTCAAACACCCCCCTTACCGGCTCAGACAGTGCCTCCTGGACCTCCTCCAGGAATCTCTCCAGCAGCCTAAGAGACGTTATTCCTGTTTGTTGCGCCAAGACCTCCGGGGTTTTCCACCCCTCCTCTCCCAGCAGTCTCAGGTCACCCAGCCTTTGTAAACCCCCTGCCATCAGTTGCCTCTGCAGGGTGGCCGACTGAACCGATCTTAAAGGGATGGCTGGGTTGTGGAAGATAGGCTCCTCCCACTGCCCAGGCTCCACACCCCCTTCTCGTGTGGGCCTTAGCAGCTGCCAGTCCCTCAGCACCGCAGAGTAAAACTCTGAGAGACCTGCTGTACTCAGCCTCTCCAGCTTCATGAGGAACAGCTGCCGGTCCAACCCTAATCCGCCAGCTCTCCTCAGCAGCGCGCATGCTGGTTCCCTCCAGCCAACATCAGTGTGGTACAGCAGTCTCTGCACCGCCTTTAGTCGGAAAGCAGCCATCCTGCTCTACAGTTCCACCAGGCCCTGTCCTCCTTCGTGGACGGTCATGTACAAAACTGCTGCCTTCAGCCAGTGATGTCCCGACCAAAAGAAGTCCACCAGCTTGCGTTGCAGGTCTGCAAGCAGACCGGCGGGGGGGTTGAGGACAGCCAGTTTATGCCACAAGGAAGATGCCACCAGGTTGTTGATTATCAGCACCCTCCCTCTATATGACACTTGGGACAGGAGCCACCTCCACCTGGCCAGTCTTGACACCACTGCCTGTGACAGCCCCTCCCAGTTCTTGCTGACCCACCTCTCCGAGCACAGGTACACCCCCAACACTTTAAGCCCTTCACAACCCCACTGCAAACCCCTGGAAGCAGAGGAGGAGCCCTATCCCCCATGCCCCACATAACAGAGCTTTGCTCTTTCCCCAGTTTACCTTAGCTGATGAAGCTCCCTCGTACACCTTCAGACTGGTCTCTAGTTCCTGCATATCTTGCCCATCCCTGACCATCACAGAAACATCATCTGCATATGCTGAGACTGCTATTCCTGTCACCACATCCATGCCTGTCCAGCACACTCCCCGCAGTCTCCTGCGTAGCAGTCCTAAAAAAGCCTCAATGGCTAGTGTGTACAGCTGCCCAGATAGAGGGCATCCTTGTCTAATGCCCCGTCTCACTCAGACTGGCCTACTGAGCCCCCCTCCCACCTTAACCATACATGACGCCCCAGCATACAACAGCTTCACACAGGTCACAAAACTCTTCCCAAACCCAAACACAGACATCACATTAAACAGATACTCATGATCCACTCTATCAAAAGCCTTCTCTTGATCTAAAGAGACCAGTCCAAAGTTCACATTAGAACCTCTCGACAAGTCCAACATGTCCCTAATCAAGAACAAGTTGTCCGTGATTGAGCGTCCCGGTACACAATATGTCTGGTCCTTGTGTATTATAGAGTCCAGATGGGACTTCAGTCTGTTAGAGAGGACCTTGGCAAAAATCTTGTAGTCCGCACAGAGTAATGCCACAGGCCTCCAGTTCTTAAGTTCACACAAGTCCCCTTTTTTGGGCAGGAGAGTCAGAGCCGCCCGACGGCAGCTCATCAGCAACTCTCCTACCCCGACGCATTCACGCAACACGCAAAAGAAATCCTGTCCAATTGTTCCCCAGAATTTTTTGTAAAATTCCACTGGAAGTCCATCGACCCCGGGTGCACGACCGGGGGACATCTGGGTTACTGCCTCTGCCAGTTCATGTGACAACAGAGGAATGTCCATTTCATCCCTCTGTGCCCGAGAGAGCTTAGGGAGTCCTACGAACAAGACCTGAGCACACATAGGATCACACATTTCTGCCCTATACAATTCAGTATAAAACTCCACAGTCCGCTCCCGCATCTCCCCCACCACAGAGGTCACCCGCCCATCAGAAAGCCGTAGACAATGCATACCCTTGGCTTCACTGCTCTGTCTTTCCAAACCAAAGAAGAAGGAGCTGGGAGCATCCATCTCCTTGAGCATGGAGAACCTAGCTCTTACAAGTGCTCCCTTTGCTTTAACCTGGAAAAAACTGCCCAGGTCCCTACGTAATTCGGCTAAGTTAGCCTGGAGGCCTACATTGCCTTGCCCCACCATCTCTACCTCCATCTCACTAATACACCGCTCTAGTTCCCCCAATACTCTCCTAGCCTCTGAGAATGAGAGAGCTGTGTACTGTTGACAGAAAAGCCGAATTTGCACTTTCCCCACATCCCACCATTGACTCAGAGACTCATACTCCTCTCTTCGCTGCCCCCATCTTTCCCAAAAAGTCTGGAAACCTGAGCAAAAAGTGGCATCTTGTAAGAGCTTTACATTGAACTTCCAATAAGATGCCTGCCGGGGCCCTGGTGAAATAGACAGCCGAGCCATGGTTATGTGGTGATCCGAAAACCCCACTGGGGGAATGGTAGCACCCAGCAGCCTATTGCTCTGATTCCTGGACATGTAAAAACGATCAAGTCGAGCTGCACTCACCCTAGCCCCAAAAACCTTCACCCACGTATACTGTCTTGTGTTTGGATGTTTAGTTCTCCAAACATCCACTAGGTCAAACTGATTAAAGATATCCCTTAACACTCCCACTGACACTGAATGAGGCTCTTCCCCATTTCTGTCTTTTGTAAAATCCATTGTACAGTTCCAGTCACCTCCGATCACCAGCGTCTCCTCAGGCGCTACTTGTGAGAGTTCCTGTCTAAGACTCCCAAATAGAACCCCTCTTTCTCTCCCTGTGTTAGGCGCATACACATTTATAAAGACAAAACACATGTTGTTAATTTCTGCTTTAACAACAAGCAACCTACCCCTACACACCTCCTTTGAGGAGCAAATTTTTACAGCCAGACCCGGTGCAAAAAGGACTGCCACCCCTGCACTAAGATTTGTCCCATGGCTCAACACACTTGCCCCTTTCCACCAGAGCCCCCAATCAACTTCATTCACCACATCACTATGCGTCTCCTGCAGAAACAACACCTGTACTTTTTTTGTTTTACATATTCACCCAACACACTCCTCTTTCCCGCATCTCTGGCGCCATTTATATTGAGCGAGCCTACCCGAAGAGTCTCCATAAGAAGTGGGAGAAAAGCCAGCAGAGAAATAGACCAATAGCAAAGCTCAAAAAGCCCCAGTGTCAGTAAGAAATTAAACATTTAAACAGTGTCTGAAGGTAAACCTTTACGCACTGTTGTGATCTACTTCCTCAACCTAAACCGTTTCCTGGGTGAGAGGACACCATGCCCCTCATTTGTCATAGCATGTTGTACTGATCTTACAAACTTTCTAGGATCAGGAAAAAAAGCCTCAAGATTAACTTTTTTCCCCTTAGTCTCATTCAGGAACCTTGTCAGTTCTCTCAACGTGTACTTAGACCCCTCTGGTTGACTGGCTGTCAGCTCCGGGCCAATTGAAGAGGAGTCTGAAAAAAATAACTCCTCATCCTCTTCCTCAGACTCACTTTCCTCCTCTTCTCTATCTCCCACCCTGACCACCTGCCCTTTCTCTCTGGTTAGGGCCTCACCCACAGCAACAGGCAACATTTCCATGGTGCCTTTGTCTACACCCTTTTTCCTTTTCCTCTTGACACCCTCCTCCTCTCCCCCTAATCTCTTACACTTCCCCACTATACTCTCCTCATCCACTAGAATAACCTGACTAGACGCAGTATCATCTGCACCACCCTCCATAGCATGACTCGGCCCAGCATCATCTGCACCACCCTCCATAGCATGTCTAGGCCCAGCCTCAGCTACCCCACCATCTCTAGCCTGACTAGACCCAGCCTCCGCTTCTCCACCATCTCTAGCCTGACTAGACCCAGCCTCCACTACCCTACCATCTCTAGCCTGACTAGACCCAGCCTCTGCTTCTCCACCATCTCTAGCCTGACTAGACCCAGCCTCCACTACCCTACTAGGCCCAGCCTCATCTACACCACCATCTCTAGACCTAAACCCAGCCTCCACTACCCTACCATCTCTAGCCTGACTAGACCCAGCCTCTGCTTCTCCACCATCTCTAGCCTGACTAAACCCAGCCTCCACTACCCTACCATCTCTAGCCTGACTAGACCCAGCCTCTGCTTCTCCACCATCTCTAGCCTGACTAGACCCAGCCTCCACTACCCTACTAGGCCCAGCCTCATCTACACCACCATCTCTAGCCTGACTAGACCCAGCCTCTGCTTCTCCACCATCTCTAGCCCTAGACCAGCCTCCACTAACCTGACTAGGCCCAGCCTCATCTACACCACCATCTCTAGACTGACTAGGCCCAGCCTCTGCTGTCTGCATCTCCTTACCCCCTGCATTTTGACCTTGATTTCCCCCACTTGCGCTTGTACCCTCACCTTGTCTATGGCCTTTATGTGGGCACGCAAAACTCTTGTGCACGCACAACTCTTGTTGAAGGGGTAGAGAGAGGTGAAATTGACACCAACACATCCCTTACAAATATTCCGCTAGCAATTAGCCTACCGACCAAATTAGCCCTTTTCATGAACACAACCACAGCTTTGTTCATTCTAGAAGCAGAATGTATAAACTCAGCTCCTACCTGTTCACCGACCGCGAGCAGAACCTCCTCCACCTTAACTCCGTTCTCAGGAACACACCTGAATCCATGCTGTATCGACAGCGTCTCCTCCGCGCTGAGAAGGCTGAGAAGCCATTGCGCACACTACACCTTCCAACCCCCAGGAAAGTTACTCTGTCCTCTTCCACCCTAACTTTGAAAAAAAACTTTGGATACCGCTAAAAACAAATATTGCATTAACCCTCCACCATAGAAAATAACATGTAAAGAAAAGAATCAAGAAAGTTAGTTAGGATAGAGCTTTCCACACCAAACACTCAAACTCCAAAAAAACCAGCATGCACAGAGAGAGAGAGAGAGAGAGAGAGAGAGAGAGAGAGAGAGAGAGAGAGAGAGAGAGAGAGAGAGAGAGAGAGAGAGAGAGAGAGAGAGAGAGAGAGAGAGAGAGAGAGAGAGAGAGAGAGAGAGAGAGAGAGAGAGAGAGAGAGAGAGAGAGAGAAACACAAATCAGCATTGGTCATTGTTCATATTTCCCTCTCAGTCACCCCCAACTGAGCCTCTGGCAAACCCACTGCTATATACGATACTGTTTAACCCAAGAATGACCTATGTGATATAAATGTACATCATTGTTAACTCCTTCATTTTAAATGTAAGAGAGTGAACCATTTAAGGTACATGCATTCATCAGTATAGGCTTTGTTTTGGTTTGGGCGATGAATAAATTGATCCAAATTCTTCTGACAATATATCAGTTGGACACATTCTGACAACCAATTAATTGATGTTGAGTAGAGCTGGAAATCGATTTGAAACAATCTGTCTTCTACAAACCTACATGCAAATACATGTCATGTAAAGCATATTTATATCTCCTAAATAATGAAAACATTGAAAGTTATCCTTTTTAGATTAAACTATAGTATGCTAAATATTCACCAAATACCTGATTAAAACACACTATTTTGCAATGAAGGTCTACAGCAGTTTCAACAACTCACTCTAGGCTAGCACAATGGGACAGCTATTTCCCGTCCTCCTCTGGCTACATCGACTTCAATACAAAATCTAGGAGGCTCATAGGCCTTACCCCTTTCCATAGATCTATATGGTAATTATGACCACTTCTGGAGGATTTCCTCCAAACAATTCAAGCTTTTGAAATATGAACTGACATATTGTCCATCGAATCATAGGATTAGGATTAGAGAACGACCCTAGCGTGGTGTATTGTTGTTCTGCCACAACATAGCAATATGAGGGTTCTTTGTGTTGAGAAGCTTGGTGAGTTGGTGAAATATTGGACAGAGAATGAGCGTGAAGAGTGATAGTTGAGCATTTTTAAGATTATTATAAAATTCAAATTAGTTTCTTCAAACTATAGAAGAGGGAGGAGCTGGATTATATATTGTTTTCTTGGTTTTATAAGTTTATTTTTGTGTGGAGTTAGTGCAATTTATTTCAAACGTTACAGTAGCTAGCTACCAGAGTGCGCTTTCTCCACCAGAATGGCTAGTTAATCCTAACAACATTGTAGTGGATTTTTTGTTGAAGAACCCCTTTCATGTCCCACATCAGATTCAAGCTTCTTGGAAAAAGCAGCATCAATCATGTAACAGACAAAAGTCTACGTAATCAAAAATGCGCAACGAGAAGGTAAGAAGAAACAGGGTTACAAGCATCTTAGTTGGCTTTTACTTAGGGGCACGGTGAGAGGGAAGGTTCAGCTAATAAGGGCAACTACAGCTTGCAGAAGTAATTGCACGTTACGGTGCTTTATTTGCTGAGCATATGGAAGTTTCTACTGTCTTCTCTGGGATGTTGAAATCAATTCAGAATGATTTGATTGTTTCAATTGCATCATCTTTTAAAAGTGAGATTGAAAAGAGAGGTTGACACAGTGCATTTTTTCAGCGCGTGCTCAAGTAGGCTTTCTACCTTTCTCCGGGATTTTATTAGCTAAGGCGATAACATATAATCACTCCGGACAGACACAAGCAAGAGCTCTTGTCACGCCCTGGTCTTAGTATTTTGTGTTTTCTATATTTATTTGGTCAGGCCAGGGTGTGACATGGGTTTATTTTGTGTTGTGTTTATGTATGGGGGTTTTTCGTAGGTTTTGGGATTGTGGCTTAGTGGAGTGTTCTAGCAAAGTCTATGGTTGCCTGAGGCGGTTCTGAATCAGAGGCAGGTGATTCTCGTTGTCTCTGATTGGGAACCATATTTAGGCAGCCATATTCTTTGAGTGTTTCGTGGGTGATTGTTCCTGTCTTTGTGTTAGTTGTCACCAGATAGGCCGTACAGGTTTTCACGTTCCATTTGTTGTTTTTGTATTGTCGTGTTTATTCGTCATTAAACATGTATCGTATTAACCACGCTGCATTTTGGTCCGACTCTCTTTCGACGGAAGAAAACCGTAACAGCTCTTTACATAAATGTTGTAGCAGCCTAGGGTATCTAAACATTAGAGATCTTACAAGCTAAATGGGATGAAAACGAGACATTTTTTTATTCTGAAAAACTGTAAATTACTTAAAGGAGCAGCCTGTTCATCTGGTCAGAGTAAACAAATTGGTAACGTTGTGTATTTATAGTCCATTTTGTTGTGTCGAGCCGATGATTCTGTAAACTGTACCCCTTCCAAGCCTATAACAAGACAAACAACCCAGTTCTTCCCAGCATCCTGTTACGACTGTTATGACCTGCTAAAGGTCAGGAGATAATTAGCAGATCCAGTTTATGACCCACATATATGAAGGGGGCAAGGTCATCAGAGACCTTTTGCCACCACTGCTATGTTCCAACAAAGGAACCCTTATCTCCCTTTTCTCTCAGCAACAAAGACAAATTGGCCCAGAGAGAATTAGGACATCATAAACTTAATGTCTTAACATCAAAACTTTTTATGATTATTTTAATTGCGCGCCCTCCAGTTTCTCTGCAAGTTGTCCCGCTAGCGGGATGCCTAGCCCTAAAATTAAGTCTAAGGAAAAACTTTGAGAATGAGAATATAGTAACTGACTTTTGACTGAGACTGCTGTTGATATACAGTGGCTTCGGAAAGTATTCAGACCCCTTGACTTTTTCCACAATTTGTCACGTTACAAACTTGTTCTAAAATGGACACCAAAAAAAATCTCTGCAATCTACACACAATACCCCACAATGACGAAGCGAAAACAGGTTTTTATATATTTGAAAATGTATAAAAATATCAAAAACAGAAAAAGCATATTTACATAAGTATTCAGACCCTTTGCTATGAGACTTGAAATTGAGCTCAGGTGCATCCTGTTTCCATTGATCATCCTTGAGATGTTTCGACAAACTTGATTGGAGTTCACCTGTGGTAATTGATTGGACAAGATTTGGAAAGGTACACACCTGTCTATATAAGGTCCCACAGTTGACAATGCATTTCAGAGCAAAAACCAAGCAATGAGGTCGAAGGAATTGTCCATAGAGCTCCGAGACATTATTGTGTTGAGGCACAGATCTGTGGAAGGGTACCAAAACATTACTGCAGCATTGAAGGTCCCCAAGAACACAGTGGCCTCCATCATTCTCAAATGTAAGAAGTTTGGAACCACCATGACCCTAGAGCTGTCTGCCCGGCCAAATTGAGCAATCGGGGGAGAAGGGACTTTGTCAGGGAGGTGACCAAGAACCTGATGGTCACTCTGACAGAGCTCTAGAGTTCCTCTGTGGAGATGGGTGAGTCTTCCAGAAGGACAACCATCTCTGCAGCACTTCACCAATCAGGCATTTATGGTAGAGTGGCCAGACTGAAGCCACTCCCCAGTAAAAGGCACATGACAGCCTGATTGGAGTTTACCAAAAGGCACCTAAAGACTCTCAGACCATGAGAAACAAGATTCTCTGGTCTGATGAAACCAAGATTGAAACCAGGCAACATCCCTACGGTGAAGAATTGTGGTGGCAGCATCATGCTGTGGGGATGTTTTTCAGCGGCAGGGACTAGGAGACTAGTCAGGATTGAGGCAAAGATGAATGGAGAAAAGTACAGAGAGATCTTTTCTGAAAACTTGCTCCAGAGCGTGAAGGGTCACCTTCCAACAGAACAATGACCCTAAGCATACAGCCAAGACAAAGCAGGAGTGGGTTCAACCTGACAGAGCTGAAGAGGATCTGCTGAGAAGAATGGGTGAAACTCCTCAAATACAGGTGTGCCAAGCTTGTCACTTCATTCCCAAGAAGACTCGAGGCTGTAATCACTGCCTTAGGTGCTTTAACAAAGTACTAAGTAAAGGGTCTGAATACTTATGCAAATGTAATATTTCAGGGTTTTGTTTATTAATAAATTATTGTGGTAAATTATTGTGGTCATTGTGGGCTATTGTTTGTAGATTGATGAGATTTTAAAAAAAAATCCATTTTAGAATAAGGCTGTAACGTGACAAAATGTGGAAAAAGTAAAGGGTCCTGAATACAATTTTTTTCTTGTCTCCCAACAGTCCGCGCCAATAACGTGGGTCTCCCATCCTCCAAAATGTTTCAAGTCACCAGCCTCCACTCCATCCCTCCAGATTCATTGCTATCATGGCTGCACCAGTGCATTATAATAATAGTGTCTGCAGATGGAAGCCGTGAAATCAGTGGAAGTGAAGTGATTAACAGCAAGCCCCTGAGTTTAATAAAACAGTTATTTAATTCTGCGCTATGCATACAGTATAATTTAGGCCCCTTTTGACTTATGTCTTCAGATTCATTCACATTTTCAATAGTTTTAAATTACACAAACCCTGAAACCCTGACTGACATTAGTGATTTTTTTATTTAATTTACTAAGATTAAAGCAGGAGAGAGTGGGCAATGAGACAAAGAGAGAGAGAATGAGGCATACACAACACCAGAAGGTTAGTCGCATATATGCCTGACATTTAAGAAAACACAACTATGTTTTATCTCAACGGTCTCCCATATATGAAATAGATGGTCGTGTACAAATATTTTACTGCGAAAGTGGTTAAATTGATAGATATTGCAACACACCCTTAACTCAAAAAGTGCTAAATAATTCCTTCTTGTAGCGGGGTGGGACACATTTGTTAACATTGTGTCATTTCTAATACTTCTCTTGCATTTTGTAGCTTAGGTTTCAGTGTGGCGGATGCTGCCTTGTATTCTGTCAAAACCGTCTTGGCATCTCCATAACCTGGACTGGGGAGGGGGATAAGGCCTGTTTCAGGAATTATTTTTCTGAAGACCATTCCTCGTAGTAAGTTTTTATATAATTAATGTTTTACACTTGTAAGCCATGTCTTAAACTCATGTGTAAGACTATGTGCCATTCAAATGTAAATCAATGTTCTTTTTTTGTGAATGGAGCCATTCAGAAGAACCATGTTGAAAGCAGGGGATTTCACTCAGGTTAATTAAGAAATTAAAACGTCCCATCATGCTTAGGGTCATGTACAGTGTATACCCAATAGTATGTGGATACCCCTCCAAATTAGTGGATTTGGCTATTTCAACCACACCCGTTGCTGACAGGCATATACAATCGAGCACAGAGCCATGCAACCAACTTCCATAGAGAGCCATGCAACATTGGCAGTAGAATGGCCTTACTGAAGAGCTGTGACATTCAACGTGGCACTGTCATATGATGCCACCTTTCCAACAAATCAGTTCATCACATTTGTGCCCTGCTAGATCTGCCCCTGTCAACTGTAAGTGCTGTAAGTGTTATTGTGAAGTGGAAACATCTAGGAGCAACAACGGCTCAGCCGCGAAGTGGTAGGCCACACAAGCTCACAGAATGGGACCGGCGGATGCTGAAGCGTGTAGCACATAAAAATCGCCTGTCCTCAGTTGCAACACTCACTACCGAGTTCCAAACTGCCTCTGGAACCAACGTCAGCACAAGAACTGTTCGTCGGCACCTTCATGAATGGTTCCCATGGCCGAGCAGTCACACAAGCCTAAGATCACCACGTGCAATGCGAAGCATCGGCTGGAGTTGTGTAAACCCCACCAAACACTTTATTTGTAACTTATTTTGTACATAATGTTTCTGCAACCGTATCTTACGGCAAAAAAGAGCTTCTGGATATCAGAAGCTATCAGACAGCGATCACTTACCTCGGATTAGACAAAGATATATTCGACAACAAAGACGACGCACAAGACATTCTCCAAACACCCCAAAGGACCGACATCCCCGTTATTTGCAAGAGGAAGCGATGCATGTACAGAGGACAAAGAGCTGGATGCCTGGTCAGGACCCGGAGAAGGCGACTGGGAAAGCTGCTGTTACCGTCAATACTACTCTCCAAAGTGCAATCATTGGACAATGAATTAGACGAGGTACAATCAAGAATATCCTACCAATGGGACATCAAAAACTGTAATATCCTATGTTTCACGGAATCGTGGCTGAATGACGACATGGATATTCAGCTAGCGGTATATACGCTGCACAGGCAAGACAGAACAGCACACTCTGTTAAGACGAGGGGGAGGTCTGTGCATATTTGTAAACAACAGCTGGTGCACGAAATCTAAAGAGTCTAGATTTTGCTCGCCTGAAGTAGAGTATATTGTGATAAATTGCAGGCCACACTACTTGCCTAGAGAGTTTTCAGCTATACTTTTCGCTGCTGTTTATTTACCACCACAGACAGATGCTGGAACTAAGATCGCACTCAGTCAGCTGTATAAGGAAATAAGCAAACAGGAAACCACTCACCCAGAGGCGGCGCTCCTAGTGGCCGGAGACTTTAATGCAGGGAAACTTAAATGGGGCGGCAGGGTAGCCTAGTGGTTAGAGCGTTGGACTAGTAACCGGAAGGTTGCAAGTTCAAACCCCCGAGCTAAAAAGGGACAAATCTGTCTTTCTGCCCCTGAACAGGCAGTTAACCCACTGTTCCTAGGCCTGTACTCCACACACAGAGACGCGTACAAAGCTCTCTCTCGCCCTCCATTTGGTAAATCCGACACCATCTCTATCCTCCTGATTGCTGCTTACAAGCAAAAATTTAAGCAAGACGCACCAGTGACTCGGTCTATAAAAAAAGTGGTCAGATGAAGCAGAGGCTAAACTACAGGACTGCTTTCACAGACTGGAACATGTTCAGGATTCTTCCGTTGGAATTGAGGAGTACACCTCATCAGTCACTGGCTTTATCAATAAGTGCATCAAGGACGTCATCCCCACAGTGACTGTACGTACATACCCCAACCAGAAGCCATGGATTACAGGCATCATTCACACTGAGCTAAACGGTAGATCTGCCACTTTCAAGGAGCGGGACTCTAACCCGGAAGCTTACAAGAAATCCTGCTATGCCCTGCAACGAACCATCAAACAGGCAAAGCGTCAATACAGGGCTAAGATTGAATCATACTACACCGGCTCCGACGCTCGTCTTATGTGGCAAGGCTTGCAAACTATTACAGACTACAAAGGGAAGCACAGCTGCGAGCTGCCCAGTGACACAAGCCTACCAGATGAGCTTAATCACTTCTATGCTCGCTTCGAGGCAAGCAACACTGAGGCATGCATGAGAGCATCAGATGTTCCAGATGACTGTGCTCTCTGTAGCCGACGTGAGTAAGACCTGTGAGTAAACGTGAGTAAAACAGGTCAACATACACAAGGCTGCGTGGCCAGACAGATTACCAGGACGTGTGCTCCGGGCATGTGCTGACCAACTGGCAGGTGTCTTCACTGACATTTTCAACATGTCCCTGATTGAATCTGTAATAACAGACCACCATAGTTCCTGTGCCCAAGAAGACAAAGGCAACCTGCCTAAATGACTACACACCCGTAGCACTCACGTCCGTAGCCATGGAGTCCTCTGAAAGGTTGGTAATGGCTCACATCAACACCATTATCCCAGAAATCCTAGACCTACTCTAATTGGCACAACGCCCAAACAGATCCACAGATGATGCAATCTCTATTGCACTCTACACTGCCCTTTCCCACCTGGACAAAGGGAACACTTATGTGAGAATGCTATTCATTGACACCAGCTCAGCGTTCAACACCATAGTGCCCTCAAATTCCATGACTAAGCTAAGGATCCTGGGACTAAACACCTCCCTCTGCAACTTGATCCTGGACTTCCTGACAGGTGGTGAGGGTGGTGAGGGTAGGTAGCAACACATCTGCCACGCTGATCCTCAACACTGGAGCTCCACAGGGGTGCGTGCTCAGTCCACTCCTGTACTCCCTGTTCACCCATGACTGCATGGCCAGGCACGACTCCAACACCATCATTACATTTGCAGATGACACAACAGTGGTAGGCCTGATCAACGACAACTTCGAGACAGCCTATAGGGAGGAGGTCAGAGACCTGGCCGTGTGGTGCCATAATAACAACCTATCCCTCAACGTAACCAAGACAAAGGAGATCATTGTGGACTTCAGGAAAACGAGGACTGAGCACACCCCCATTCTCATCGACGGGACTGTAGTGGAGCAGGTTCCTCGGTGTCCACATCAACAACAAAGTAGAACGGTCCAAACACACCAAGACAGTCGTGAAGAGGGCACGACAAAGCATATGCCACCTCAGGACACTAAAAAGATTTGGCATGGGTCCTGAGATCCTCAAAAGGTTTTACAACTGCAACATTGAGAGAATCCTGACTGGTTGCATCACTGCCTGGTACGGCAATTGCTCGGCCTCTGACCGCAAGACACTGCAGAGGGTAATGCGTACGGCCCAGTACATCACTGGGGCTAAGCAGGCGGTGTCAGAGGAAGGCCCTAAAAATTGTCAAAAGACCCCGGCCACCCCAGTCATAGACGGTTCTCTCTACTACCGCATGGCAAGCGGTACCGGAGTGCCAAGTCTAGGGCAAAAAGGCCCCTCAACAGTTTTTTCCCCCAAGCCATAAGACTCCTGAACAGACAATCAAATGGCTACCCGGACTATTTGCATTGTGTGCTCCCCCCAACCCCTTCTTTTTGCGGTGCTGCTACTCTCTGTTTATCATATATGCATAGTCACTTTAGCTATAAATTAATGTACATACTACCTCAATTGGGCCGACCAACCAGTGATCCCGCACATTGACTAACCGGGTTATCTGCATTGTGTCCCGCCACCCACCACCCGCCAACCCCTCTTTTACGCAACTGCTACTCTCTGTTCATCATATATGTCACAAATATTACCGAAGATGACTCCCCTTCTTGTTCGGGTGGCGCTCGGCGGTCGTCGTCACCGGTCTACTAGCTATCGCCGATCCGTTGTTCTGTGTTCCTTTGGTTTTGTCTGATTGGCATCACCTGTTTCTTGTTTGGTTGTTAAGGTAGGGTTATATATAGTTTGTTCAGCCCGCTTCTGTTTCGTGCGGGCTTGTTAGTCTGTTTTGTTGTTTGAGTGTATTTTGTTTGTATTTGGGTTTCACGCTGTCCGTTTATATTTCTGATCATTTGTTTTTCTACTTTTGGTTCATGTTATGTTTCCGGGACATTAAAGCGTGTTTTTTCCCACATCTTTTGCTCTCTGCGCCTGACTCCACACCTCCTCACTCATTTATCGTAACAATATATGCATAGTCACTTTAACCATATCTACATGTACATGCTACCTCAATCAGCCTGACTAACCAGTGTCTGTATGTAGCCTCTCTACTTTTATAGCCTTGCTACTGTCTATAGCCTGTCTTTTTGCTATTATTTATTTCTTTACTTAGCTATTGTTCACCTAACACCTTTTTTCACTATTGGTTAGAGCCTGTATGTAAGCATTTCACTGTAAGGTGTACTACACCTGTTGTATTCAGCGCACATGACAAATAAACTTTGATTTGATTTGATTTGCTGCGGGATGGCTGGTGCACTTCAAAAAATAGATGGCTTCATGAGGTAGGAAAATTATGTGGACATTTTTAAGCAACATCTCAAGACATCAGTCAGGAAGTTAAAGCTTGGTTGCAAATGAGTCTTCCACATGAACAATGACCACAAGCATACTTCAAAAGTTGTGGCAAAATGGCAACAAAGTCAAGGTATTGGAGTGGCCATCACAAAGCCCTGACCTCAATCGTATAGAAAATTTGTGGGCAGACCTGAAAAAGCGTGTGCGAGCAAGGAGGCCTACAAACCTGACTCAGTTACACCAGCTCTATCTGGATCTCTATCTACATTCATCCAACTTATTGTGAGAAGCTTGTGGAAGGCTACCCAAAACGTTTGACCCAATCTAAACAATTTAACGGCAATGCTACCAAATACTAATTGAGAGTACGTATGTAAATAAAAGCTGAAATAAATTTCTCTCTACTATTATTCTGACATTCTTGAAATAAAGTGGTGATCCTAACTGACCTAAGACAGGGAATTCTTACTAGGATTACATGTCAGGAATTGTAAAAAAAACTGAGTTTAAATGTATTTGGCTAAGGTGCATGTAAACTTCCGACTTCAACTGTATATTGTATTTATTTTTAATTTTTAATCCCAGGCCCCCGTCCCCCGCAGGAGTCCTTTTGCCTTTTGTTAGGCCGGCATTGTAAATAAGAATTTGTCCTCACTGACTTGCCTAGTTAAATAAAGGTTAAATAAAATAAATAACATTTATTCAGGATCGTTTGTTGGACTACTTTAAAGTGTCAAGTGGGCGAGTTGCACAGTCTGTGTTTATAGAGTTCATAGGGAAACTCGTTGTCCAAACCTACAATGGCCAGCTTGTTAGGTATGGGTAACTGGCTGTAAGGGAGTCAGGCACAGGAGAGCAGAAGTTGGTTAGCCAAAGGAGCCTTTTATTTCGGTGAACAAAACACACGGCACTAAGAACACTAAACACAATATGGATTGACATAACCCAGCAGAAACCAGTCTAGCGTGCACATATACGAAACAACAAACGATTCCACACAAAGACATGTGGGGAATAGAGGGTTAAATACACAACAATTAATGACGGAAATGAAAACCAGGTGTGTAGGAAAACAAGACAAAACAAATGGAAAGTGGATCGACGATGGCGAGAAGACCAGTGACGCCGAACGCCGCCCGAACAAGGAGAGAAACCGACTTCAGTAGAAATCGTGACAAAGCTATAATGGAATGTATCTGCTGTTTGTATTTACAGCTAAAGTCCCCTCTTGTTCCCTGATTAAGAGGGGATGACTACTCCACTCCACAACCATTGTCAACTTTCTCCTGACATGACCTGAAGCCACGTCTCATGTATCCGCTCATCCATTGGCACATTGATTGTTTCCCCTCCAAGCACTGTGAGTACCCCTATCAATTTTCTCTCATTACTGTATGTAGAGTCAATCACTTACACAATCACATTATTACACATCAATGATTTTACTCCTTGCTTGGACTAACTCATTCTTAGCTGTTTTGAATAACTGTGTTGTGTGTTGTCTTATAGTTTTTTGTCTTCCCAGTCAAATCCTGTCCTGCACTGGTCAAGCCTATGAACACCTCAAGTCATGCCTCATACCCTCATTCAATCACAGCTGAGATCCCTTTCCAACACGGTGTAAGTAGCCCTCTCATTCCCATTCCCCATAATATTGTACTTTAAATGTCTTTATTAAATGCTTTAGGTTAAAATAATTAGTCTATGACGATTTTGTAAATACACTTTGTCATCTCCGTGCCTATACCGTGGGTTTCCCATCCTCCTCAATTTTTCAAGTCTCCAGCATCCACTGGACAACATCAAACCAAAATTGCACTAACCTACTTTGCGAATAAATGAAAATAACAATTAGGCTTACAGCTGTCACAATCTACATTTTAATAGCAATGAAACAGCTTTGGTTTCAAATGGTCACCAAAAAGGAGTGCTCCCCATCTCCCAATTCGCAGTTAAATGAACCCCTGACTATCAGATTGCAGCAAGGCTTACAAGGCCAAGTTCAAATGCCGATATCAAATTCAAAGCAATCGGTGCACTGCCTAAACAGCTGACCGGCAAAGCAAATGACACTGTCTCTGCCCTCTTCTTTCTAAAAGTGACAGAAAAGGCGCACAGGCTGGCAGCTGCTCTTATGCTAAAAACAGTCAACATTCTGGGAATGCCAAGGTGGCCCAAAATTCTAAGATGAGGCCTCCTTAGCATGCTGACGCCATTCTGACGCCTGTTTTCCTCTCTTCTTTCGTTTTAGGTAATTCGGCATTTCTGAATATACAGTATAGCCATTGTCCTTGTTACAGGGAGGAGAATTAGGGCTAACTGATGGGTCAGGGTGAACTAAAGCATGAAGGCTCCTGGGTCAACAAGACTAAATACACAGAAACACTATTTTTTTGTCTTCTTGTAATACCTCCTAAGGGAAAGAATATGAGGGCTCAATCCACATTTATTGTGTTGTTAAAAGATTGGGAGTACCTGAGGGGAATGAACACACACAATCTTTAGCCTGCAGGAAATTGATGCTGGGGAATTAAAGTGCCGAAATATTAGTGAGACAAAAAAGCTAATAATATGAGAAACAAAATGGATTCATGGTTGAATGGCACAGAATGATTATTGACGTTATTGTAGCTAGCCACCAATCCATGAGAGAATAATAGGAAAATGTCTGCTGGTGTAAAATGATATACTGTGATCATCACATTGCTTGAGGCTCATGGTGAAATAGAAGCCCATAACATCCACAAAATAAACGTAATTTCCATGGTGATGTCTCTGTCACTCTGCAGTGTTTTGATGAACTGTGCTCTGTTGATTTTTCCCTTCCTAGAATGCTTTGAAATGGTAATTTATGAAAGCCCTTCTTATCCAAGGGTCACGGGGTCTCTGATTGCAATGTCCTCTGCAGTTGTTACCATTACAGTAAAAGGGCAGACCAATGGCAATCATGCGGTTTTCTGCAAATGCATATCTGCTGCTGTATGTCCCAGTATTTCACAATGCAATGTGCTGGGGCACATGCTCTCAAACCTGCCCTCAGCACTACATAGCAACTCTGAAGATTAGGACTATAAAACAGTTTGATGAAAAAGGCCTACTACTCCACTGGGCATCCTTTGCCTGAATGCACAAACCTCAGAGGACAGAGCTGATCATTATGGAGTTGAAAGGTTGACTGATACACTGTGACTATAAAGAAAAGCAAACAACAGAGAGTGATTACGATAAGGGCCATATTAGCATAACTACACTGTAGATAACACTAATTACAGTCTGCAGCAAAGATCAGTAAGTTGCACTTTTATGTTGTTTCACTGGCATCATTTCTGCCTTCATGCTGGTGTCGGAGCAGCATGGCTTCAGATCTTTCAAGCAGCTCTTAAATAACTCAAACTGTGTACAATGTCATCATCACATAGTGCTATGACACTGCCTGATTATGGTTAAAAACAGTTATGATATGATCTGGAAAAACTCTGTGCCCTTAACATGAATAGACTTGTGGGTGGGTAAGAGAGATCGATCAATCAATCAAATGTATTTACAAAGCCCTTTTTACATCAGCAGTGTAGGTACAGTTATTAAAGTGACTATGCATAGATGATAACAGAGAGTAGCAGCAGTGTAAAAGAGCGGGGGGGGGGGAGCAATGCAAATAGTCTGAGTAGCCATTTGACTAGATGTTCAGGAGTCTTATGGCTTTGGGGTAGAAGTTGTTTAGAAGCCTCTTGGACCTAGACTTGGTGCTCCGGTACCGCTTACAGTGCAGTAGCAGAGAGAACAGTCTGTGACTTGGGTGACTGGAGTCTGACAATTTTTAGGGCCTTCCTCTGACACCGCCTGGTATAGAGGTCTTGGATGGCAGGAAGCTTGGCCCCAGTGATGTACTGGGCTGTATGCATTACCCTTTGTAGTGCCTTGCGGTCGGAGACTGAGCAGTTGCCATACCATGTAGTGATGCAACCCGTCAGGATGCTCTTGATGGTGCAGCTCTAGAACCTTTTGAGGATCTCAGGACCCATGCCAAATCTTTTCAGTCTCTTGAGGGGGAATAGGTTTTGCCGTGCCCTCTTCACGACTGTCTTGGTGTGCTTGGACCACGTTAGTTTGTTGGTGATGTTGACACCAAGGAACTTGAAGCTCGCAACCTGCTCACTACAGCCCCATCGATGAGAATGGGGGTGTGCTCGGTCCTCCTTTTCCTGTAGTCCACAATCATCTCCTTTGTCTTGATCATGTTGAGTGAGAGGTTGTTGTACTGGCACCACACGGCCAGGTCTCTGACCTCCCTATAGGCTCTTTCGTTGTTGTCGGAGGGCATAGCAGGATTTCTTTTAAGCTTCCGGGTTAGAGTCCCGCTCCTTGAAAGTGGCAGCTCTGTCCTTTAGCTCAGTGCAAATGTTGCCTGTAATCAATGGCTTCTGGTTGGGGTATGTACATACAGTCATTGTGGGGACGATGTCATCGATGCACTTATTGATGAAGCCAGTGACTGATGTGGTGTACTCCTCAATGCCATCGGAAGAATCCTGGAACATATTCCAGTCTGTGCTCAGCAAAACAGTCCTGAAGCTTAGCATCTGCTTCGTATGACCACATTTTTATTTATCTAGTCACTGGTGCTTCCTGCTTAAATTTTAGCTTGTAATCAGGAGGATAGAATTATGGTTAACTTGCCAAATGGAGAGCGAGGGAGAGCTTTGTACATGTCTCTGTTTGTAAATGCCAACTGGATGTTTCAGGTTTATACATCCGGTGAAACATCTGGCTTATTGTTCTATCTGTGTTCAAAGGTCCTTCATAAAAGCGTCTCCTCCGCAGGTATAATTATGTAGGCCTAATTCAGATAATGCACCTCATAACAAGATGCCCAGCAGTTCAGGCCAAGCCTCCACCTCCACCCTCTTGACCTGTCCCCAAAACACAACATTTCAGTCGCATCTCGAGCCCTACACTTGTCTGTCCAATGCATGTAAACAGCAGCTTGCCTGCTTGATAGCAAGCTGATCTATCCGTACTGATTGGTAAAGTAATTTAATGTTGAGCAAAAAAAAAGGAACAGAGATTTAAAAAGGAACAGAAAGAAACCATTACTTTTTGGGGGGTTCAAACCGATTCAGAACTTTATTTTGCTGGTCAGAACAGTCAGAACAATTATGGTCTGGTTCAGAACTAAAATATTGGAAAATAATTTTGTTTCTAACCCCTGCTTGATTAATTAATAATATATCTGAAGTGGAAGGAGATATGATGGCAGGAAATTAAATACACTGATACTGGGGAGTGAGGACAGGGCAATCAGGTTCTTAATTAAGGACTGTGAGGAGTGTAGGGCATGATTTAAGACGATAGATATACTGTCCTGCTGTCCCCGCCGATGAGCTGAGGATCATGGGGGTAAGGCGACTAGGGTGATATTGGCAACTTCATGACCCTCCGTGGCCCTGGTAATGAGTTACTATACATTTCTGCTGTAATATAATCCCTCTCCTCCTCGTGTTAACATGATATAAGTGTCTAGAGGAAGATACTGTATGTGCAAATGTGTTATCCAATAACACATAGTTTCACAAAGAGAAACAGGATGACGTGGGCCTGATAAGGAAGTACATGTAATGGATTTAGTAGTAGGCCTAGTGGTATATCTGTCTCTCATCTCACAATGAACTGTTACTGTGTGTCATAACCTTGAGATGCCACAGATGATACAAAATCGTCAGAAGACAGAAATAGTACCTTAACCACCTTTAACAAAAAGGAAGGTTAAAAAACTCCTCCACCATTCTCCTTGAGTTTTTAACAGCTGCATCATACAGCTCTCAGGGGACGCCCATAGAAAGGTGGCCTGGGCCGGCTATTCTTCTTTAGTGACATGTTTATTTTTATTTACACCACCTGTCTAGTTTTTTAAAGCATTACTATATCGATGGGTGTGTGTCTGTGCGTTTGTGTGTGAGTGTGACTGTGTGTATAAGAAAGAAATAC
The DNA here is from genome assembly GCF_018296145.1 of Oncorhynchus tshawytscha. NCBI lineage: Eukaryota > Metazoa > Chordata > Actinopteri > Salmoniformes > Salmonidae > Oncorhynchus > Oncorhynchus tshawytscha. Next base: position 36,979,769 of record NC_056434.1, on the reverse strand, counting down.
ACGCTAAGGCAACATTGGGCACTTGAGTAGAGGAAGATGAATAGCTAGAGATAAGAAATTAAGATCTAGAGGAAAGATGACTTTTTTGTAGATTGTATAAGTGCACAAATATTGTGCCAAGGGAGAAACACAACACATGTGCTTTTCCAGACTCATGTCTTTCAGCCAAACTCATCAGAATATAGAGGAGAAAGCTTATGTTGTAGTTCAGCAGCATTTGTTTTGGAGGAAACATGTAATATTAACATTATCCTGTGCTGCACTGTGCTGCACCAAATATAAATGACATATAACAAACTCAGAGTCAGAGCAAAATAAATCAGTTTTACCAAATTTACAGCAGCATGTTAAATGTGCAACCGGAGGGGAAAAAACTCGAAACCACCTTTACTCCACACACACCACCAAATGATGATGAGAGAAAGCCCAGTGGATGGCAGTGGGAGAAGACATTCTGCACATTTTCTGATCTATGAAACATTTGATCTCAATAGAGTTCTCTTTTCCCAAAACTATTACAAACAGAGTAGACAAAGTTTTGTACACTTTACCCTTTGCCAACGTTTCCAAAAATGGTGTTCTTTAGAATGAGTGCAAGGGTGAATTGAGTTATTTTATAGGCGTACTTCACAAAGTAAGCATTCCCTAACGGAAATATGACAATAGTATCTCGCTAGATCATGCTTGGCTCTGTCCACCTCCTTGCTTATTCTGCCCGCTATAATTAATTTGCTCCCATTGGAAACAACAGGCGATGGTCTATCTTGGGTAGTTATACAAATATTTGCTTTGAATGTCTTTGAACTTCAGAGAGTTAGCTATCTAGCTAACAAGCTTGTGTGTGAAGAGCAGCACCAGAATTAAAATAAAAACACGTTTGACCCTTTTGTAGTTAATAAATCCAATGTGAAACGTGATAAATATAGTATCCTTAACTGGCATTGAACATTTTAGATCTCTTTCTGAATCAAGCTTGTAACGTCAATAGGCTGCAGTAGTCTATGTTTTGGAGGGGGAGGTGCAGGTAGCCTACACAAGCACACACACTGGCAAAGATTTCAATGGGAAACCTGATAACGATACTATCCTTAACCAGCATTAAAAATGTTAAATCTCTTTCGGAATCAAGCTTGTAATGTCAGTAGGCTACAGTAGTCTATGTTTTGGAGGGGGAGGGGCATGTAGCCTACACAAGCACACACACTGGCAAAGATTTTCAGCTGGCAGGCAGACACTGGAAGTTTCTCAAGGACAGAGTAAGGGCTTTGCATAAGTGCTTTCTTGCGTTATTTTGTCGGACTGGAAAAAATGACGTAAAATAATGTTATTAACCGGTTCTTATCCTTAAAAAAAAATTGGTTTAGTTTAGATCACTTTCGTTCCCTGTTCTGATTCTGTTCCTCAAACATGTTCCTTATTTTCTGGTTTTCGGTTCTGTTCCCTAAACTGGTTCCAACCCCTGTAATCAAGCCTCTCTCTCTTAATTCCTCTCGACTTGGCAGTGTTTCCAGAGGCCGCTTTGCACTGCTTTGCTACCGCCAGCCAGCATTAAAAGGGTGAATATTAAGGTAGACTTAGCCACACCATTCCTAGAGACATTACTTTGAGGTTCAAATGTCAACATTTAGATAAGATTTGTCTTCACCGGTGGCTGAGTTATGTAGTGTTATGGGTCTGTCTCTGTGGTGTTACAATGTGATTTCTCTGGGCACTATTCTTGAAAACAAACCTGCAGGGATTTGTGCAAATAGAAAAAGTGGGCTCTGCTAAGTTTGCAAAGAGATTAGGTTATGGTAAGATATTGTAGTCATAAGAAGATCATTAGAAAGGAATACCACAAGGGTATGATTTCTATTGTGAGCAGTTATTAAATCAAAAAACTGCTAAATATGTTATTGTCTTATTAGAGAGGCATTGTTACATGCATGGCACAGTAGCTCTAATAAGGATGTATTTCACAAAGAATGATGCTGGTGAGGCTCCAATACACCACACAGTTTAGTTTTGCTTTATTCAAATAACACTGTAGAAGTGTCCTACTCAGCTCAGAGAAATAACCAATGGACTATAGCATGAGGCCACCCACCACACTGACAAGCAGGGTAATGGAAAACACTCTAAACCACCGTGACACATAGTTTGACGGCACGCGTCAACAGGTTGCCCGGTCGCAGTTCCTTAGAACGTGTGCAATTGAGTGAAATGGGAAAGGATGCTCTCTGCTGTGGGGGGGGTGAGGGAAAGAGGTGAGAGACGGAGAGACGGTGTTGCTCCTCATCTGGATGGCTCGCTGAGTAGCAAGGAGAGAAGAGGAGTGAAGGCCCAGGCGGAAGCTCTCAGGTCAATGTGCCGCTCCAATTTCACAGCTGAGTTGCGCTCGTCACCAGTGATGCTGGTGGCCGCGGTAACGCTCCAAATACACTGTCACTTGAGTGGCACATGAGGCCACAGATATTGGCGGAATGTCGGCGGTAGAGGATGGGTTCCATTTTCTCCTATCCTTTTTGGTTATCTTAGCTGTATCTGTTCATCCAGATTTGATATGGAGACATCATATTGCAGGGCCTGGATGTGACAGATGTTTTAATTAAAAACAGATCAGGACAATAAATGTTTCTCTGAACGTAATTCTCTGGGCGTAATACAAATCTAGTCATGTTCTTGATTACACAATGGATGGGCCAGACTTGATTTCCCAGAACCATACACAAAAAGTTTCCATCAGAACATATCAGCAACATACCCTAAGAGATGAATCTACACTGAAGAAAAATATTGTTGTCGTATGTTTCATGAGCTGAAATAAAAGATCTGTTCCATACGTGTAAAAAAATGCATTTCTCTCAAATTGTGTTCTGTGCAATGCTGTCATCAAGGTAAAGGGTGGCTACTTTGAAGAATCTCAAATAGAAAATATATTTTGATTTGTTTAGTACTTTTATGTTTAATACATGAGTATATATGTGTTCTCATAGATTTGAATGTCTTCACTATTGTTATACAATGTGGAAAATAGTAAAAAATAAATACAAATCCTGGAATGAGTAGGTTGTCCAAACTTTTGACTGGTACTGTATATAGTGGTGTAATTTTCTTTGCTACTGTATTTCTAATCAAATCAACATCAAATGTTATTGGTCATATACACGTGTTTAGAAGATATTATTTTGGGTGTAGCGAAATGCTTGTGGTTTGAGCTCAGAGACTGCAGTAATATCTAACAAGTAATATCCATCAATTTGCATAACAAATAACTAATAGACACAAATCTAAGTAAAGGAATGCAATATAAATATATGGATTGTATTTTCAGGGTGGCGTAGGCTAAGATGCAATAGATGTTATAGAATACAGTATATACATATGAGGTGACGAATGCAAGATATGTAAACATTATTAACGTGACGAATGTTCAATTTATTAAAGTGGCCAGTGATTTCAAGTCTATGTACAGTTGAAGTCAGAAGTTTACATACACCTTAGCCAAATACATTTAAACTCAGTTTTCCCCAATTCCTGACATTAAATCCTAATAAAAATGTTCTGTCTTAGGTCAGTTAGGATCACCACATCATTTTAAGAATGTGAAATGTCAGAATAATAGTAGAGAGAATTATTTATTTAAGCTTTTATTTATTTCATCACATTCCCAGTTGGTCAGAAGTTTACATACACTTAATTAGTATTTGGTATCATTGCCTATAAATTGTTTAACCTGGGTCAAATGTTTCGGGTAGCCTTCCACAAGCTTCCCACAATAAGTTGGGTGAATGTTGGCTCGTTCCTCGTGACAGAGCTGGTGTAACTGAGTCAGGTTTGTGGGCCTCCTTGCTAAAGCCATGACATTATTTTCTAGAATTTTCCAAGCTGTTTAAAGGCACAGTCAACTTAGTGTATGTAAACTTCTGACCCACTGGAATTGTGATACAGAGATTTATAAATGAAATAATCTGAAAATGTACTTGTGTCACACAATGTCCAGACTGACTTTCCATGGTAGGATTTAATAGTCACAGTGGGTAAAACATCTCTAAAACATACACTTCCTGATAAACTCAGTCACTGAATCAGTGTTTTCATCAAAGCTCTTCTCGGAAGCTACCCGGAACATATCCCAGTCCGCATAATCAAAACAATCTTGAAGTATGGATTCTGATTGGTCATATTAGCATTAACTGAGAATCCAGCTGGCTGGACCGATTCAGACAGTACTGTATATCCCGAGAGAGTCATGTTTCCGGGATTCAGAGTATGTTACAATCCCTGATGACTCTCTGGAAAGAGACCCACACCCTGAGCTCGTCAACATTATTATCCAGAGATGGAACATTAGCGAGTAATATACTCGGAAGCGGTGGGTGTTGTGTGCGCCTCCTAAATCGGACTAGAATATCACTATGAGTACCTCTCCTTCGCCGGCGTTGTTTTGGATAGGCTTATGGAATCAGTTAAATTGCCCTGGGGGGCGCGAACATAGGATCTGCTTTGGGAAAGCCGTCTTCCTTGTCGTGATGCTGGTAGTGCTGGTAAGTTACCGCATCTCAGATATCTAATAGTTCTTCCCGGCTGTATGTAATAACACAAAAATAATTCTGGTCTAACAATGTAAGAAATAATACATAAAAAACAAATTACTGCAAAGTTTCCTAAGAGAAAGAAGTGAGGCAGCCCTCTCTGTCGGCGCCATTCCAGGGTTTCGACTGTGTTTAAAAGGACTGTGGCACTCCTCCAGCTCCCTAGTGTGAGGCTCTTCACCCCGGATCCTGCCCAGTCACCATAACACCTTCCCCCTGACCTTCACACCCTGGATGACAGCTCACAGGACCCCACAGCCCTGAAGACCGACACACCCTGGCACACGCCCTGACGCCCACCCTTGAGCTCGCCCTGAAACTGGCCTGGGTACCACACAGTAGACTGGGGAGGGTCAGAGTGAAGTCACAGGGCTCCCTGGCATGGAGCCCTGTGACTTCACCCACTCACCTCCATCCCTCTCCTCCAATCCTCTGGTTTGGTTCTACTCCCATCGCTGCAGTGTCAGCTCTCTGTCAGACTACAGAGGGTCAGTTTTTCTTTGTCCCTGGTCTGGCCCCGCACCACACTACCTGAAACTGCCATGGCAGCAGACATGGTGGAGGAAGTCCATCCCGCGGCGCTCCCAAGTAGCTCTGCCATCATTCACGTCACTACAGCTTTGACATGTTCTTATATAAAAGCAATACATCAAGGGGACAAATTTGTCCAATAAAGAGTTGGAGAGTGGAGGGAGGGAAAGGGGAGCGCAGAGGGGTGGAATGAGGTGCAGAGTGTATCACTGTCTATAGGGAGAGCTTTTTACCTCTCTGGAAATGTGATTAATACCATTTTCACACCTTTCTGCCCAGGACTAATGACATTATTCCAAATTATTCCAAATATTATATTGATGTTCCTCCTTCTCAAACTTCACTGCTGTAAGCAAAATGGGACCAGGTATGATGTGATGATTCTCTTTTGTGCTATATTTATAGACTTCCACCTGGTTAGAGACTGACCAATAATAGAAAGAGTAAGTGAGCACAATTCATTCATTGGATGGAAAATGTTCTCTCTAATCATCGCACCGCAAAATTTAGATATGGTTCGAAAATGCAGCCGCTTGTTCAAAACTTGGAAATGCACGTATACCATTTGCACACCTACCTGCACTTCAGAGTGGGACAATTCCAAATTGTGGCCCTCGGTTCTCTCCGCTCACGCCCAGCTCGCCTAGCTCTCCCCCTGCACTGCTCAGCCACCAAAGTGCCAGCGTGAAATGGCTGTTAATGCCATGTACTATCTGTCCCATGCAGAGTCTGTTTTAAGCCTCCATATTGCTCTCCATGTTGCTCTCCGGACTGCCAAAAAATATTTGGAGAGAAAGAGCCAGGGTGAGAGAAAGAGGAAGAGGGAGGAACAAGAGAGAGAGGGAGGAAATTAAAACATCAAACAAGCTTGTGAAATATTTCCTCTAACCTTACATTTTTCTCTAAAGAATGTGTTCCGGCTCTGATGTGAAATACCTCTCTGATTATATGGCAGTGTTCATCAACATGAAACATGTTGATGTCTGTCTTGCATGTCTGTCTTGCCTGAACTTGATTGTGTGAGAGAAGTAAACTACATTTGGAGCAAGAATAGAGAAAATTCAATTGTGTCTCAGTCAAAAGCCATAGATTGTGATACTGAAACCATGAAACACAAAACAATGTTATACATGTAGTTGCCTCAGTGTTCAGAAGAACACATTAAGTACAGTATATAACACTAAAAACACTGAGCATTACTTCAACAGCTGCCCTGTGAAGTATGAGGTTTGTCTGTGTAGTCTGACTGCCTGCCTGTCTATGTACCTGCTTGCCTGTCTGCCTGTCTGCCTACCTGTTTGAAGCCATGACGCCTGTCGGCCCTAAAACTCAATTTTAACCTGTCAACACAGAATGGTTAGTCAGCTTGTCTCTAGTTCCAGGGGTAGGGAGGGTGTTTGAAGGGGGGTCCTGGGGAGGCATGGGGGCTGACATGTTAGCTTACAGAAGCACCACATGTCTCACCACACTGATATGATGGACATTGGCACCTGTCGTAACTCGTTAGCCCCTGCCAGGAAACTGACCAGTGCTCCAGGCTCTTCAGGAGGTTTTAGGTGTAAAGAGCAGTGACAGTGCCTGGAAAGTGAAAAGCAGAAGACCCAACGACTCCATTACGAAGGGCAGATGGGACACCACTCCCTCCTCCTCTGCCGACTCGCCTGCTTCACTCCTCCCTGTCAGCTGGTTGGCATTTAGAACTAAGTAGTCCGTCGACACAATACGAATCAGCTCATATGCAAGGCTCAGCAGAGCATGTGATATGAAGGAACAGGATTTATATAGTGGAATGTATTGGTAGCGACAAGGTTGGTAGCGACAAGGTTATCAAAATGAGAGTAGGCACAGATATGCAAGCAATTTTTTTCCCAATGTTTGTGTATCTTCCTTCTATTCTTCATCTACCTATTCGTTAACATTGTAATATATTAGAAGGTTACAGTACAGAGAGGAAAAACAATATGTATATTTCTAAATGGTCGCTCACTCTATGATTGAGTAAACAATGGTTAATTAATTGATTGTTTTAATAATTCATAACTACTTGGGCTCCTTATCAAAAGACAGGGGAGTACCAACTAAATGTAGCCATCTCACTGACAAAGCCACAGGTTTTGTGATGAGGTTCATGACGCAATGTCCTACACACTTGTAGGACATTGCTATTTAGAACCTAAAAGGGTTCTTCGGCTTGCCTCATCAACTCAGCAAAAAAAAGAAATGTCCTCTCACTATCAACTGCGTTCATTTTCAGAAAGTTTAACACGTAAATATTTGTATAAACATAAGATTCAACAACTGAGACATAAACTGAACAAGTTCCACAGACATGTGACTAACAGAAATGGAATAATGTGCCCCTGAACAAAGAGGGGTGGGGGTTCAAAATCAAAAGTAACATTCAGTATCTGGTGTGGCCACCAGCTTCATTAAGTACTGCAGTGCATCTCCTCCTCGTGGACTGCACCAGATTTGTCAGTTCTTGCTGTGAGATGTTACCCCACTCTTCCACCAAGGCACCTGCAAGTTCCCAGACATTTCTAGGGGGAATGGCCCTTTCTCTCACCCTCCGATCCAACAATTCCCAGATGTGCTCAATGGGATTGAGATCTGGGCTCTTCGCTGACCATGGCAGAACACTGACATTCCTGTATTGCAGGAAATCACTCACAGAACAAGCAGTATGGCTGGTGGCATTGTCATGCTGGAGGGTCATGTCAGGATGAGCCTGCAGGAAGGATACCGCATGAGGGAGGAGGATGTCTTCCCTGTAACACAGAGCGTTAAGATGACAACAAACCCAGTTCGATGATGCTGTGACACACCGCCCCAGACCATGACAAACCCTCCACCTCCAAATCAATCCCGCTCCAGAGTACAGGCTACAATGTAAAGCACATTCCTTCGACGATGAACATGAATCCGACCATCACCCCTGGTGAGACAAAAACGTGACTCGTCAGTGAAGAGCACTTTTTGCCAGTCCTGTCTGGTCCAGCAACGGTGTGTTTGTGCCCATAGGCGACGTTGTTCAGGTGATGTCTGGTGACGACCTGCCATACAACAGGCCTACAAGCCCTCAGTCCAGCCACTCTCAGCCAATTGTGGACAGTCTGAGCACTGATGGAGGGATTGTGCGTTCCTGGTGTAACTTGGGCAGTTGTTGTTGCCATCCTGTACCTGTCCCGCAGGTGTGATGTTCGGATGTATCGATCCTTTGCAGCTGTTGTTACACGTAGTCTGCCACTGCGAGGACGATCAGCTGTCCGTCCTGTCTCCCTGTAGTGCTGTCTTAGGCGTCTCACAGTACGGACATTGCAATTTATTGCCCTGGCCACATCTGTAGTCCTCGTGCCGCCTTGCAGCATGCCTAAGGCACATTCACGCAGATGAGCAGGGACCTTCTTTCTTTTGGTGTTTTTCAGAGTCAGTAGAAAGGCCTCTTTATTGTCCTAAGTTTGAAGAACCCTTTTTGGTTACAGGTAGAAACCTTTAAGCAGAGAGAGAGAGAACCATGCTGTCTTCCTCAGAGTCATCCCAATTCCAGAAAAAAAGAGTGCTCCCTCTAATAACATATCTCTTCAGAATGTTTCCTATCAACTTAGTCAGAATAAACCATACATTACCTTGTCCTCATCTATGAATAATCTACACTACAGGCTGGATAGAAGATGAGGATGGGGCACACACTTCATTACGTGTATGTATGGTAGCAGGGTGACAGCAGAGAATGGGTCTCTGAGCCTTGGCTGAGGAGAATGACAGTGCTTTGTACCCCTCTGCTGGTTACTGTTGAAATAACAACCCTGCAAACACTGAGTCCACTTCTTTCTATTCTCACGGCCTACATGTGTTGTAAATAAAAACTGGAAAACTGTTAGAACTTCAGGGCCGTAACTACATATGAGGACACTGTGAACATTTCTAATTTGAAAAAAATATATAATAATGAAAAACACAATAAAGAAAAACCATCTGACTAAGTTCTACTTGTGCCTGCCTCTTTGTGAAAGAGTGAATCATGGGCAGTGGTTTGTTCGTTATCTTCCATATAGGCCTAGGCCTACATTAAAATGCAAACAATAGTTTTAAAAATGCCATACGTTTTGTTTATATACGTGGTTGTTCGTCTTAGCTCGATCGCCCAGTAGATTTTATAGTTGACCCATTACCAAGATGTTTTTTTTTTACATCACTGATATTAATACATAATCGAAAGTACATTTTAATATGTCATGTGAATGTGATAATTTAATAATCTGTGTGCTCCATTGATGTCTGTTTTTGCGGAGCTTGATTAGTAATGTAGGAATACAAATGTGAACTCTATGTAATTTGAGAAAAAAGTTGAAGAGTCAATGATTTTATGTAATTCATCATTACAACTGACTGAACAGTCGCTAATCATTTCTCATATTACAATTGTATAGTTAATAGGCTATGCGTTTGTAGATTGACTGAGGTGAATGAACCAACAGCCAAGGTGATAATGGCTGGGGTCATTTTTCCTTGTTTTAGCTGTTCTCCAAATAACATTTTCAAGTATTTTAATTCTATCGAAATGCAGTAAATAAGCTTCAACTTTCAAATAAATTCCTGAGGTAATTTCTCAGCTTGCTCAATTCAAAGCAAGCTGAGAAATGATTATGGAATTCTCTATGTCAAGGTGAAACTCAGTCAGTATTGTCTCTAGCCAATAGCAAGCATTCAGATCCATTTACAACATAATGTATGAATTTTCATCAAATTTAGAATAATTAATTGATTAACCTATATGAAACAAAGATATTGGTATGTTTGTGCATCCCTGTGTTTATGTGTGTGAGAGATGTGTGTGAGAGACCGAGAGAGAGCGGGAGGGGGGGGGGGATTCTCTATATATACAGTCTATATTTGTGTGGCATATGGGTGCTGTGTGTTCACCAGAGAGTCCATCTTAGTCACTGATAGAAATACATTGTAATTCCCTAGAGTCGGGGGTGAATGTAGTGTCAGGGCATACAACACACCAACTTAACGGTGACAATTCAACTGAGCCAGAAGCCAAGTGAGATCAATCAACACAAAGAAAATGAATTTCAGTCTTTTTCTCCCCTCTATCCTAGTGTAACAACCATTGTCAGCTGGGAGGATGGTTCTCTAAAGGAGAAGGTACAATGAGGCTTTGAAGGCTTGCTGTGAAACTCCTGGGAGCCTGCTGGGCTTAATTGATAAGTTGATAGAGACAGAAAGAGTGAAAGGATGGAACTTCCCGCTGGGTCTATTGGTGTAACAGTCACTCTCTATCTCTCTTCTCCCTGGTCTGCAAATACACCTCAGCCAGTAGTGAATGAGGATTGTAGTCTTTCAATTTAGGCAGTATTTTATGTTGGTTTGACATGTGTGCCATATTGTGTAGTGGGCTGTTTCTTCAATGCTTGTTATTGAGAGGGAAGACAAGCGGGAGTGCGCTTAAAAGATTCCCTTGAAGGAAGTGTTTATGTGTGAACTTCTCCTTTTTTCCATTTCTAACAGCCTCACAGAGCACCTTCACACACTCACCCACCCCCATCCTCCCATAACCCCCTACGCTGTGTTGGTGAGAGGGCTGCTAATGCCTAGCGAACTACAGCAGGGTCCACACGCTCCAGAGACCCACAAGCCCTATCAACACGGAGCATAAAGAGCATAGCGCTCTGTCCATACAATCCATCAACCTGGCTAATGAGGACCCAGCCTATTCCCTGAGTGGGGTATTAATTCTGGGAGTTAGCTGGCCTGGCATTGCCAGTTCTTCCTCCCAACTCCAACCATAGATACAGAGGGTCCTCAAAGGCTGCATCACGCACTAATAAACAGTGGGTGTGTTAAGATGCAGTTTGCATAACAGATACTAATAAACCACATGGTAATTTCCCACAATTATCTCATGAAGTGTGTTTTTAAATGCCTAAAACTCAAATGTTTGACCACTACATCAACTTTTATGTCAACCATTACACCAGTGCCAATCAAGTTATAGCGTCCCCTTCATCATATATATTATATATTATTATATTATATTTGTTGTTGAGGGCATCACCCTGCACCACTTTGAAGTAACTACCACATTACAGGGGAAAAGACACGGTCGTCATCTGCAGACAGAGTGAATGAAGTTACGATGAGTGTGATATTACAAGCACTACTTCATCATATGTCTCTCATTCTGTTCCCTTTCAGATCCCTCAGATCAGCAGTTTGTGCTCCAAGTAAGAGCAGGTTTTCAGGAGAACAGCTCGTCAGCCCAGGAAATGGTTCAGATTAAAGGGAGGGAATGACACATTTTCTAGGCCTGTTTGTGTGAGCGGCGCATGCAATTTAAGGGGCTGCCATACAAGGTCAGTTAATATTTCATTGCGCGGCACTCAGGGAATGGGGAATAGAGAGACAAAATGCATATGTCTCATTTCACAATCTGATTCGTCTCTGCATATCAGCTCGAGTCAATGTCATTCCATTATGAACTCTGCTGCAGAATTCTGCTGCTGCGACACTGCCTGCCTGGATGTGGCTGCTTTCACTGGAGCTGAATGTGGAATCTCTCGATCTCCCACTCTCTCTGTCAGGTAATAGCCAGTTGCCGCATCCTCCTCCTCCATCTCTTTCTCCACTTTTACCACCTCCACACCTGTTCCTTCCCCCCCCTGTTACACCCCCCTTTTCCTGATAGACTAGATAGGGAGAGGAGGGAACAAATCAGTCACTGTTGGTGCATGTGTGTGTGGGTGATAGTGTGCGTATGCGTGTGGGTGAGGGTGAGGGTGTGTGCTTGTGTGTGGGTGTGTGTGTGTGTGGGGGGGGGTATACTTTACTGCATCAAGCTCAAGCTCATTTGCTTTTATTTTACACCTCATTTGGGTCCAGGTGCTCAGCAGTGAGCCAGCTCCACATTAGCTCTGACCCACTTTCAATAGTACACCTCTAAGAGCAAACCAGGAAAAAACACTCAAACACATTACAAAGTTTATCTTTGTTATCTTAACATTGTATCCCCGTTTTATCTACGTAAGGTGACCTTGAGTGTTTTTAAAGATGATCAAATAAAACATTTTGCTCAGCTCACACTGTTCAGTTGCTTACAATAATGTGTTCAAACTCTGTTCAATCTTTCATCCCGTTTTTATCTCACATTCTGCCCCCTGCTACAGTGTGTCCCTCTGACCACAGTCCATGCCATGCAATCTTCTGAAATTGGCATAGTGAAGTGTTTTGTCTCAGCACTGCTATAATATCAATTTTGGACCTGAACTGAGTTGTCTTACCCAAGTTAGATTGTGATAGCCTTCTCACTTAAGCCAGTGATTCCATCCATGACTGAAATTATATCTTTCTTTCTTTCTATTCCTCCTCTCCTCTTTTCCACCACTTAACCTGACCAGGCCTCTGCTGTAAAGAAAGACTCAAAGAGAAACATCCTTTTGACCTCTCCAGCACGGGAGTCTGAGCTGAGGGCTGCTCTTTGAATCCCAATGTTCAGCTCTCTCTACTACCTCAGGCATTGAGACATATGTGAGCATGATACCACTGTGGCAATGAACTCCGCACATCACAGGGGATGAGGAACAACTAACTCCTTAGGAACATACCATTTTTTTTATATGTAACCTTTATTTAACTTGGCAAGTCAATTAAGAACAAACTCTTATTTACAATGACAGCCTACCAGGGAACAGTGAGTTAACTTCCTTGTTCAGGGGCAGAACAGCACATTTTTACGTTGTCAGCTTGGGGATTTGACGCTTTAACCACATAAACAGGAACATATTGGATGTTAACAGAAACACACTGTACTTAAACATAAAATGCCTGTTTTACGTGTTTAGGGAAGCAGAATAAGAGGGTACAATGAATGTGTTATTAAAACACTTTTTTCATCCTATGTGTCCCATTTGGGTCATACCGCAAAGCCAGAGATAAAGCAGATCGGTAGGGAACCATTGACCAATCATACATATGCTTCATGATTATAAGCAGCAACCCTTCTTCTGTATCATTCCCTATGCTGGAGCACCAGGCTTTAGTTCAGTACTATCTGTATTATCTGCTGTGCTTGGAGTGGAAACCCTAGTTTAATTAAGCAATAGAGCCTCAGCGGGCGTGGTATATGGCCAGATATACACAAAATATACAGAAGTATGTGGACACCCCTTCAAATTAGTGGATTTGGCTATTTCAGTCACACCCATTCCTTGCAGGTGTATAAAATCAAGCACACAGCCATGCAATAGACAAACATTGGCAGTAGAATGGCCTTACTGAAGAGCTCTTTGAATTTCAACGTGGCACCTTTATAAGATGCCACCTTTCCAACAAGTCAGTTAATCAAATTTCTGCCCTTCTAGAAGTGTCACGGTCAACTGTAAGTGCTGTTATTGTGAATTGGAAACGTCTACGGCTCAGCTGTGAAGTGGTAGGCAACACAAGCTCACAGAGGTGTAAAGATCCCTGCCATTGGAGCAGTGGAAACGTGTTCTCTGCAGTGATGAATCACACTTCACCATCTGGCAGTCCGTCAGACGAATCTGGGTCTGGTTGATGTCAGGAGAATGCTTCCTGCCCAAATTCATAGTGCCAACTGTAACGTTTGGTGGAGGAGAAATAATGGTCTGGGGCTGTGTTTCTTGGTTCGGGCTAGGCCTTTTAGTTCCAGTGAAGGGAAAACTTAACACTACAGCATACAATGACATTATAGATTTGATTTGATTTATTTTTATTTCACCTTTATTTAACCAGGTAGGCCAATTGAGAACAAGTTCTCATTTAAAACTGCGACCTGGCCAAGATAAAGCAAAGCAGTGCGACAAAAACAACAACATGGAGTTACACAATGGATACACAAACGTACAGTCAATAACACAAGAGTAAAATATATGTACAGTGATTGAAAATGTAGTAATATTAGGAAGGTAAGGCAATAAATAGGCCGTAGAGGTGAAATAATAAAAATTAGGCATTAACACTGGAGTAATAGACGTGCAGATGATGATGTGCAAGTAGAAATACTGGGGTGCAAAAAAGCAAAAATAAATATATAACAATATGAGGATGAGGTAGTTGAGTGTGCTATTTACAGATGGGCTGTATACAGGTACAGTGATCGGTGAGCTGCTCTGACAGCTGATGCTTAAAGTTAGAGAGGGAGATATGTCTCCAGCTTCAGTGATTTTTGCAAAGTTTACATGTACTGCGTTTGGGGTTATTAAAATTTGTTTTTCAACCACTCCACAATTTCTTGTAAACAAACTACAGTTATGGCAAGTCGGTTAGTACATCTACTTTGTGCATGGCATAAGTCATTTTTTGAACAATTGTTTACAGACAGATTATTTAACTTATAATTCACTGTATCACAATTACAGTGGGTCAGAAGTTTACATACACTTTGATTGTGCCTTTAATTAAACAGCTTGGAAAAATCCAGAAAATTGTGTCTTTAGAAGCTTCTGATAGGCTAATTCACATCATTTGAGTCAATTGGAGGTGTACCTGTGGATATATTTCAAGGCCTACCTTCAAACTCAGTGCCTCTATGCTTGACATCAATGGAAAATCAAAATAAATCAGTTAAGACCTCATAAAAAAATCGTAGACATCCACAAGTCTGGTTCATCCTTGGGAGCAAGTTCCAAACGCCTGAAGGTACCAACTTCATCTGTACAAACAACAGTATGCAAGTATAAACACCATGGGACCACACAATTGTCATACCGCTCAGGAAGGAGATGCATTCTGTCTCCTAGAGATGAACGTACTTTGGTGCGAAAAGTGCAAATCAATCCCAGAACAACAGCAAAGGATCTTGTAAAGATGCTGGAGGAACCAGGTACAAAAGTATCTATATCGACAGTAAAACAAGTCCTAAATCGACATAACCTGAAAGGCCGCTCAGCAAGGAAGAAGTCACTGCTCTTTGGGGGCTATACTCAGCCTTGTCTCAGGGTGGTAAGTTGGTGGTTGAAGATATCCCTCTAGTGGTGTGGGGGCTGTGCTTTGGCAAAGTGGGTGGGGTTATATCCTTCCTGTTTGGCCCTGTCTGGGGGTGTCCTCGGATGGGGCCACAGTGTCTCCTGACCCCTCCTGTCTCAGCCTCCAGTATTTATGCTGCAGTAGTTAACTTCTTGGATATAGGGGGCGCTCTTTTAATTTATGTATAAAAAAACGTGCCCGTTTTAAGCGCAATATTTTGTCACGAAAAGATGCTCGACTATGCATATAATTGGCAGCTTTGGAAAGAAAACTCTAACGTTTCCAAAACTGCAAAGATATTATCTGTGAGTGCCACAGAACCCATGCTACAGGCGAAACCAAGATGAAACTTCAACCAGGAAATGGGCAGAATTTTTGAGGGTCTGTTTTCCATTGTCTCCTTATATGGCTGTGAATTCGCCAGGAATGAGCCTGCCCTTTCTATCGTTTCTCCAAGGTGTCTGCAGCATTGTGACGTATTTGTAGGCATATCATTGGAAGATTGGCCATAAGAGACTACATTTGCCAGGGGTCCGCCCGGTGTCCTTTGTCTAAATTGATGCGTAATCTTTAACTGGAGGCATTTTCCATTGAGATTCAGAGGAGAACGCACACTTCCACGAACGATATATCATCGAAGAGATATGTGAAAAACACGTTGAGGATTGATTCTAAAAAACGTTTACCGTGTTTCAGTCGATATTATGGAGTTAATTTGGAAAAAAGTTCGACATTTTGATGACTGAATTTTCGTTTTTTTTTTTGGTAGCCAAACGTAACGCACCAAACGGAGCGATTTCTCCTAAACAAATAATCTTTCAGGAAAAACTGAACATTTGCTATCTAACTGAGAGTCTCCTCATTGAAAACATCCAAAGTTCTTCAAAGGTAAATTATTTATTTGAATGTTTTTCTGTTTTTTGTGAAAATGTTGCCTGCTGATGCTAACGCTAAATGCTACGCTAGCTGCGCTAGCTATCAATACTGTTGCACAAATGCTTGTTTTGCTATGGTTGAGAAGCATATTTTGAAAATCTGAGATGACAGTGTTGTTAACAAAAGGCTAAGCTTGAGAGCTAGCAAATTAATTTCATTTCATTTGCGATTTTCATGAATAGTTAATGTTGTGTTATGCTAATGAGCTGCGGGGATAATTACACTCCTGGATACAGGTTTTTTTCATAGCTAAACGTGATAAACAAAACAGAGCGATTTGTCCTAAACAAATAATCTTTTTGGAAAAACTGAACATTTGCTATCTAACTGAGAGTCTCCTCATTGAAAACATCTGAAGTTCTTCAAGGGTAAATGATTTTATTTGAATGCTTTTCTTGTTTTTGTGAAAATGTTGCATGCTGAATGCTACGCTAAATGCTATGCTAGCTATCAATAATCTTAGACAAATACTTGTTTTGCTATGGTTGAAAAGCATATTTTGAAAATCTGAGATGACAGTGTTGTTAACAAAAGGCTAAGCTTGAGAGCTAGCATATTCATTTCATTTCATTTGCGATTTTCATGAATAGTTAACGTTGTGTTATGGTCATGAGCTTGAGGCTGTATTCACGATCCCGGATCCGGGATGGCTAGAATCAAGAGGTTTTAATGTGTCGGGGGGCTAGGGTCAGTTTGTTATATCTGGAGTACCTCTCCTGTCCTATTCGGTGTCCTGTGTGAATCTAAGTGTGCGTTCTCTAATTCTCTCTTTCTCTCTCTCTCTCTCGGAGGACCTGAGCCCTAGGACCATGCCCCAGGACTACCTGACATGATGACTCCTTGCTGTCCCCAGTCCACCTGGCCGTGCTGCTGCTCCAGTTTCAACTGTTCTGCCTCATTATTATTCGACCATGCTGGTCATTTATGAACATTTGAACATCTTGGTCATGTTCTGTTATAATCTCCACCCGGCACAGCCAGAAGAGGACTGGCCACCCCACATAGCCTGGTTCCTCTCTAGGTTTCTTCCTAGGTTTTGGCCTTTCTAGGGAGTTTTTCCTAGCCACCGTGCTTCTACACCTGCATTGCTTGCTGTTTGGGGTTTTAGGCTGGGTTTCTGTACAGCACTTTGAGATATCAGCTGATGTATGAAGGGCTATATAAATAAATTTGATTTGATTTGATTTGACTGCTCCAAAACCGCCATAAAAAAGCCAGACTATGGTATGCAACTGCACATGGGGAGAATGATCGCACTTTTTGGAGAAATGTCCTCTGGTCTGATTAAATAAAAATAGAACTGTTTGGCCGTAATGACCATCGTTATGTTTGGAGGTAAAAGGGGGAGGAATGCAAGCCGAAGAAAACCCACCCCACCGTGAATAACGGGGGTGGCAGCATCATGTTGTGGGAGTGCTTTGCTGCAGGAGGGACTGGTGCACTTCACAAAATAGATGGCTTCATGAGGCAGGAAAATTATGTGGATATATTGAAGCAACATCTCAAGACATCAGTCAGGAAGTTAAAGCTTGTTTGCAAATGGTTCTTCAAAATGGACAATGACCCCAATCATACTTCAAAAGTTGTGGCAAAATGGCTTGAGGACAACAAAGTCAAGGTATTATAGTGGCCATCACAAAGCCCTGACCTCAATCCTATAGAAAATGTGTGGGAAGAACTGAAAAAGCGTGTGCTAGCAAGGAGGCCTACAAATCTGACTCAGTTACACTAGCTCTGTCAGGAGGAATGGGTCAAAATTCATCCAACTTATTGTGGGAAGCTTGTGGAAGGCTACCCGAAATGTTTGACCCAAGTTAAACAATTTAAAGGCAATGCTACCAATTGCTAATTGAGGGTATTTTTACATGGATTAAATCTCAGGAATTGTGATAAACTGAGTTTAAATGTATTTGGCTAAGGTGTATGTAAACTTCCGACTTCAACTGTATATAGAGAAAAGAGTCCGCCCGAGAGTTGAACCCTGTGGCACCCCCATAGAGACTGCCAGAGGTCCGGACAACAGGCCCTCCGATTTGACACACTGAACTCTATCTGAGAAGAATTTGGTCATTTGAGAAACCAAGTCTATTGATTCTGCCGATAAGAATGTGATGATTGACAGAGTCGAAAGCCTTGGCCAGGTCAATGAGATGGCTGCACAGTACTGTCTTTTTTCGATGGCGGTTATGATATCGTTTTGACCTTGAGCGTGGCTGAGGAGCACCCATGACCAGCTCGGAAACCAGATTGCATATTGGAGAAGGTACAGTGGGAATCGAAATGGTCGGTGATCTGTTTGTTAACTTGGCTTTCAAAGATCGTAGAAAGGCAGGGCAGGATGGATATGGGTCTATAGTGTCTCCCCCTTTGAAGAGGGGAATGACCACGGCAGCTTTCCAATCTTTAGGGATCTCAGACGATAGGAAAGAGAGGTTGAACATGCTAGTTATAGGGGTTGCAACAATTTTGGCGGATAATCAGCAATCTGCATTCACGGCTTGAACCACCCAGTTTATAACTTGATTTATATCACTTGGTGCTTTACCCTCTCTCTGTGTGGATCGCCCCTGGGTTCTCTCTCTTCCATGTGGGCTGGGGAGGGAGGGGTGACTCGTTCTCCAGCACACGTATGGGGAAAGCAGGTGGAATGGGAGGGACTGCCAGCAGACCCAGGTGGCTGAGGAGGGCACAGAGGCTTAGTAGGGCACAGTGGGAGGGGGAGGGCTCTTCAATCATCTCCCTAGCCCAAGGGCACCTCCAAGCCCTGCAGCCTTGAAATGCTCCTCAGAATCTATAGACAAAGGCAATCACAATATAATGTATCTTCAGCACACATTTACATATGCATGCATTTACACACACACACCTAATAAAGTCACACATAGCACGGCACATATGGTGAACTTCATATACCCTAACAATCGCACCCCCCATCTGCACTTATCCCCTTGACCATCCATACATCTCCTCCATACTGTTCTCCTCTGACCCAGCTCAACCCTCCTGCCCATCTCCCTTTTATCCCAGTCTGGCTGCTTGTGTGGCTTAGAGAGGCCCGTGCCATACATTATTCCCAGGCAGGAGTGCATTAAACATTGATCTGAGTAGCTCCACCTCAAAAGGAAGACTCTGACCTCTGGAATAGCTGCTGAATTATGGAGACAGCCAATAATGTTGTTTGCCTTTCATCTGATTCCCAATCTCTTCCCTTCCCAGGTGAATGAGACTTACACACACACACACAGAAACATGCACAGGCTCACAAGCGCGCGCACACACACACACACACACCATGATGATGGGAACAATAACATGAAAACAGAAGCCTCTCTTCTTCTTGCATTCTAAGTCTCTTCCAGGTTACCTCTCTTCCATAAATCATTGCTTATCCTCTCCCTCTTCCTCACTGGCCCCCCTCTCCTCCGCCGGCACCCCTCCCTCTCCCATGCTCCTAGTATCACACCAGTCCAGTGCTGAGGCTGTAGTAGAAATGCATTTGCTCACATGCACATTGTTTATATTTAATGGATGTCGAGTTGGCGGGTCCTGTTCAAAATGGCTGTCATTTGTCAAGTATTAATAATTCACACACACTGTATTAACTGTTACCCTATGCAGCCTTGCCCCAGGGTAAGCTCTCTTTCTCTGCATTTCTTCCTCTGCCTTTTCAAGCGTTTTGTGGCATTCATTAGCAGAGAGCTCTGTAAGTATGTATTAACTACACTCCTAGAAAAAAAAGGTGCTATCTAGAACCTTAAAGGGATTGTTGGCTGTTCCCATCGGTGAACCCTTTGAAGAACCCTTTTTGGTTTGCAGGTAGAACCCATTTGGGTTCCATACATAACAATCTACAGTGGGTTCTACCTGGAACCCCCAAAAAATATCCTATGGGGACCGAAGAAGAGTCTGAATCTTAACCTGGACCCAATTTTAAAGAAAGTTTGACCTGGACAACAGTGAAGTGGAGAACAACTACATGGGGAGAGAGATTTGCTGGAAGTTATTAAATTATACCTGCTCCCCATCCCACATAGCCCCATATCCTCCTCCCTACATTTACAAACTGCACACGTCTCCATGTCTTCCTTATGTGCTGATGGATTTCTGGTGTTTGTTACCAGGGATACAGGTTACCGGTAGCAGAAAAATCCAAGGATACACGATTGTTTCCTGATTAATGGGGTGTGACCATGCCTCACTGGGTGTTGTGTTGTGTTATTGTCTACAAACTGCATGCCTTATTTTGTGGGTTTTGGTGGTGCTGAAAAGATTACAAAACGCACCAAAATGAATATGTCTCCACATAAGCATGCATGCATCTGGACAAGAACACAAACCCACACACAGAAACGCACACGCACACACCTGGAGTGGAGTAACTAACTCCCTGGTGAAAAATATTCATCAACAACCTATTTTTCCTGAATAAAACTCTGACAATACGAGACAAGATGCCCTGGAAAAATAAAGATAACTATGATGAATAAAAATGTGACGAGATGAGAATTCCACATTTTATTTGACATGAAGCTCCTTTTAATCCGTTTCGTCCGGTCCTATGAACTCAGAATATTTCATCCAATCCTCTCATTGACAGAATTTACATCTTTCAGTTACGGGGTCTGATTGAGCTGATCTGCCCGGCTCTCCGACACATTTTCCAGGTGGTCAGTTAGGTCACTCGTCAATCTTTTGAACTGATGCGAAGCCAGGACACTTGACTTGTAACTAACGTCAACTAGAAACAATAATGTTTAGTCTCCTAGTACTTTCATGTAGGCTATTTTTGCTTTGATCACATCAGAAGCTCTATATTTTCCCTTGTTCATTCATATGTGTTGTGCTCTCACTCAGTGGTCCGCAAATGCGAGTTGTGGTAGTTTTTTATGCAACTGGAAAAACTAATGAATATTAGGAGTACAGTAATACATCTGGCATTTTTATAGTGGATAAAACACTTTAAAGAATTTGAATTTAGGATAGCCTGAATATGTGAACGTTGGTATGGTGTGTGTAGCTTGAACGGTTCAAGAGTTACTGTTGATGGGTTATGTTATGCTAATTTACACTACCGTTCAAAAGTTTGGGGTCACTTAGAAATGTCCTTGTTTTTGAAAGAAAAGCAAATTTTTTGTCCATTAAAATAAAATGGATCAGAAAAACAGGGAAGACCATGTTAATGTTGTACATGTGTCACGACGTCCGCCGAAGTTGGTGCCTCTCCTTGTTCGGGCGGCGTTCAGCCGCTTTCTAGCAGCCACGATCCACGTTTCTTTTTCCATTTGTTATGTCTTGATTGTACACACCTGGTTCCCATTACGTTATTATTATTTCCCTATTTAACCCTCTGGTTCTCAATATGTTTTGTGCGTGATTATTCCTGGTTTTGTGTTAGTCGTTTGTGTTAGGGTTTGTTATCCCTGAGTGGATTTATTGGCTGATTATTTTTTCAGAGTAAAGTACGATATTTTACTCAGTTCTGTGTCCTGCGCCTGACTCCGTCCTTACCTCTGCACAACATGACTATTGTAGCTGGAAACAGCTTCTTTTTAATTGAATATCTACATAGGCGTACAGTGGTCCATTATCAGCAACCGTCACTCCTGTGTTCTAATGGCACATTGTATCAGCTAATCCAAGTTTATAATTTTAAAAGGCAAATTGATCATTCGAAAACCCTTTTGCAATTATGTTAGCACAGCTGAGAACTGTTGTTCTGATTAAATAAGCAATAAAACTGGCCTTCTTTGGACTATTTGAGTATCTGGAGCATCAGCATTTGTGGGTTCGATTACAGCCTCAAAATGGCCAGAAACAAATAACTTTATTGTACGAGATCTTCAGTTTCTTGGCAATTTCTCACATGGAATAGCCTTCATTTCTCAGAACAAGAAGAGACTGACGAGTTTCAGAAGAAAGTGCTTTGTTTCTGGCCATTTTGAGACTGTAATTGAACCCACAAATGCGGATGCTCCAGATACTTAACTAGTTTAAAGAAGGCCAGTTTTATTGCTTCTTTACTCATGACAAAAGCTTTTAGCTGTGCTAACATAATTGCAAGTTGGTTTGGTGTCTATTTTGAATGGTTACAAGTGTTGTTAGATATTAGATATTAAATGCACACGTATGAACAATTAAAGACCATAGCTAGACCTGAACTAGTGCGAGCCAGAACTAGCTATACCCAGGACCAGAGCTGGCCCAAAGCTGGTGTAGATGTAACGAGTGTGCTGAGAGTCAGGAAACAAGTACAGGGAGTGAGTGTTTTAATAAATAAACACAAAATACAAACAACGCACTGACATGAAAGAGAGTCAATAACACCTGAGAAAAGAACCAAGGGGAGTGACAGATATAGGGTAGATAATCAAGGCGGTGATGGAGTCCAGGTGAGTGTCATGAGGCGCAGGTGTGCAAGACAATGGTGACAGGTGTGCGCGATAATCAGCAGCCTGATGTTCTCGAGGCTGGAGAGGGAGTATATGTGACAGCAGACCACAGCAGTAGGTTGTGCAGTTGTAGTCAGCAGTTGCGTTGTTGTGGTGCATTAGTTGTGTGGTTCAGTAGTTGTGGACACTAGTTGTATGGTTGTGGTCAATAGTTTAGTGTTTGTGGTCAGTAATTGTGGTCTGTAGTGGTCAGTAGTTTTGTCATTGTAGTCAATAGTTGTGGTCCTTAGTTGTGTGGTTCTGCAGTTGCGTGGTCAGTAGTTGTTGTCAGAAGTTACATAGTTGTGGTAACTAATTGTGGTCAGTAGTTTTGGTAAGTATCTATGTGGTTCAGTAGCTGTGGTCAGTTGTGTGGTCAGTAGATGTGGTCAGTAATTATGTGGTTGTGGTCAGTAGATGTGGTCAGTAAGTGTGTCATACAGTAGTTGTGTGGTCAGTAGTCGTGTGGTTGTGATCAGTAGTTGTGTCAGTAGTCATGTGGTCATCAGTTATGTGGGCCAGTAGTTGTGGTCAGTTGTTATAGACAGTTGTGGTTAGTTGTTGTGGTCAGTAATTGTGTGGTTGTGGTCGGTAATTGTGGGGTTCATTAGTTGTGTGGTCAGTAGTTGTGTGGTTGTGGACAGTAGTTGTGTGGTTTTGGTCAGTACTTGTGGTCAGGAGTTGTGATCAGGATTTGTCGTAAGGAGTTATGGTCTGTCGTTGTGTGGTCTGTAGTTGTGTGGTTGTTTGCAGTAACTGGTCAGTAGTTCTGTGATTCGGAAGATGTGTGGTCACTTGTTGTGTGGTTGTGGTTAGTAGTTTTGATCAATAGTTCTGGTCAATAGTTGTGTTATTGTGGTCATTACTTGTCGTCAGTAGTTGTGGTAGGTAGTTGTGTGGTCGTTAGTTGTGTGATTGTGTTCAGTAGTTGTGTGGTTGTGGACAGTAGCTGTGTCAGTAGTCTTGTGGTTCAGTAGTTGTGAGTTTATGGTCAGTATTTGTGGTCCATAGTTGTGTGGTTGTGGCCAGGAGTTGTGGTCAGTAGTTGTGTTTGGTAGATGTGGTCAGTAGTTGTGGTCAGTAGTTGTGTGGTTCAGTGGTTGTTTGGTTAGTAGTCATTGTTGCGGTCAGTAGTTGTGTCAGTAGTCGTGTGGTTCAGTAGGTATGTGGTCAGTGGTTGTGGTCAGTAGTGTGGTTTTGTTCAGCAGTTGTAGTCAGTAGATTTGTTCAGTAGCTGTGTGGTTCAGTAGTTGTGTGATTGTGGTCAGTAGTCAGTAGTTGTGTGGTCGGAAGTTGTGTAGTTTTCTAAACTACATTTGTTGCGTGTGAGAACTGAAAGAAGTGCAATGAGAAGTGTGAAAATATGAAGGGAGTGAACTGTGGCAGACGTTGTGCAAGGCAGTTGTTGCTAGGCAACAATTGCCTTGGCTTGCCTACTCCCTTCATGGCTTAAGCCAGTGGAAAAACATGCTAACATACAGTATGTTTGTGTTTTAATACTAAATATATACTGCACTCTAACCCACAAAACTTATTTGCTAGATTCATGAAAGTGTTATTCGACAAAGCAAGGAAAGTGAACTTCAAAACGTGATGTTTTATTGGAATTTGCTAGCTTCCGAGATGACTTACTACATCTATAAAGTGAGCAGTCATCTGTCAGGGGAAACAGAGGTGATACTGATGTCTCATTTGGAGTCCCAGTAGTTACTGATCACATTGAAAAGACAGGTCTAGATGCACAAAAGTCGCATTGTGGTCAGATTGTGTTCAGATCTGACTGACCACTTCAGGAGGTGGTCAAGGATGCATTGTGTGCAAATTTCTCTTCAATCTGGACACATACAGTAGGAAAAGTCATCATCATTCCACCAACAAGTCTCCAGAAAACGTGTTTTGGGAGCGAGAGGCACCTTTTCAATATAACATTGGAGGAAATACATTCCTTGCATGTGAGGAAATGCTTGCTGGCCTTAAAAATGCTAGCCAGCTAGCTAATATTTAAGTTATGGTAGCTCATTTGCAATCACTTTAGCTTTGCTTGCTAGCTTGCTGGTTAGCTGCAGAGGTTAGCTGGCTAGTTACAGTAGCTACAGTAGCTAGCTACTGCCATCAAGTTGTTGTGTTATCATACTTTGCCTGTTCCACCGTTTGTAGAATGCATACTGACATTTGAATATAGTGCAGAAAAAGGTAATCTGAACCCAATGTGGACATTGTGTACACATTTAAAGGTACATGTTGAGGAAGGGAAGGAGAGATGGATGGATGGCTACCTGTTACTTTAGTGGACTCTGCTTACAGTACCAATGTTATGCATGGCTTAGAAACGCCGAACAAATATCTCAAATCAATGGCCTTTGTCAATCTGTCAATTAACTTCTTGTTAACTCTGTGTCCTTGGTACCAGAACACACAAAACATTGTCAACAGCACTCATTCCGAAATCACAGTGAGGTTAGCGGACCCATATCCTCAACTCTCTACAGGGTTTCCACTGACCAGATGATAAAGTCTGGTTACCCCCTGCACAACCCCAGGCCTCCGTCTGTTTGATGGCTCAATCTGTGCGGGAGAGGGAGTAAGACGATATGCCATCATGCTCATTTTGCATGGGAGCATAGGGGCTGTGTGCAAACAACGATAGGGATCTGTTCAATAGCATGGGGCCTATTAACCCTTGTATGGTGTTTGGGTCTGTGAAAAACATTTTCAATGTTTTCTAAAATAAATTATACAATTATTTTTTCAACCTGAGACTCATTGGCCCTGGTTCAGTTTATGTGTAGATTGATGAAGACAAACCTTAATTTAATACAATTTAGAATAAGGCTGTATCGTAACAAAATGTGGAAAAAGTCAAGGGGTCTGAATACTTTCCAAATGCACTGTAATTGGTTAACTTGTCGACAAGTTAATAGGCAATTTATTATTATACTGTATATATTGTGTTTAGTTGTAAACACAGCCAAATATCAATGTTTGAAGGAGATTTATTTTCTGTTTGGATAGTTCAATCTGTGCCACTGTCTGGTGTCGTGACGTGACTACCATTAGTGCGATGACGCCTATTCATCGATTAATTACATGCCACGTTCAATTATTACTCAATTAAATTAATCATAACAATTAAGTAGTAATCTGGGGCACCACAGGAAAAGTTTAACAAGTTACCGTTCCACCAATTAACTCAAGAATATCAGAATATCTCAATATAATATCCGTCATTCATCAATC
This sequence comes from Oncorhynchus tshawytscha, assembly GCF_018296145.1. Lineage (NCBI taxonomy): Eukaryota > Metazoa > Chordata > Actinopteri > Salmoniformes > Salmonidae > Oncorhynchus > Oncorhynchus tshawytscha. The sequence goes on along the minus strand of NC_056434.1, from coordinate 36,954,076 downwards.
ATTTCCTCCTATTTCAGTCTCATTCTGAACGTCGTAATATCCTTTAAATCTGCACGAACCCTATTCTCCATAATGAAATTTTGCTCGACAGAAAGTCTACGGTTCTGTAAGTCTCTGGATGTCCACCAGAGGTCACCATATCCTTAATAATTTTAGTGGGTTCTGGAAGTGTCTGTTGGAATGAATACATCAGAAGTACCAATGGCCGTTTGATAGGGAAATGTTCTTCCACTCTCATCTTCGTTAGACTGGGTCCTTCAAAGGAACACACGCGGTGGTCCTCATCGAGTTTACTAGACTAAAATAATTAAACAGCTGCAGACTGAATATTCCAATGTAGTCTTTATCTTCTTTATCTTCTCGAGAGTTTGAGGGTCTTCTGGTCTGGTAGATTCTAAACATTTTACACGCCAGTAGCAACCCGGCCATGTACTGGTCTAAATGGTTGATTATTCAGGGTACAGCTAAGACCATTGTTCACATCGGCAGCAACCTGGCATGTTTTGGTCTGTAGAGATTCCAACCATTTCAATGTGTGGATGATCCTCATGTTCTCTGCTGTAATATGTTAATTCTTCAGGAGTCCTTTAGAAACACTCTGGGAAAAAGGGGCATTCCCTCCTTTTGGCACGATGACTGTGCTCATGTGGGTGTGGTTACTGACTGGGTAAAACTTTACATGAAAATAATTCTCATTTCATCTTCTCTTAAATAGTTTCATATTTAATCATATAAATTCCACAACATTTATATGTAAATCTGATACCTGGGATGTATACATTTGTAGAATTACCATTATTTGGTTACACCATCCTTAATGATATCACAAAACAGTGACTTATTTGACATGATTATTGTTTAGAGCCCCACCAACCATTTCCCACTTTATTTACGTTATAAATATTGTTCAATGTCCAACTTTTTTATGTTAAAGATTTGGCCAAGTGTCTCTCTGTTGTAACCCTCAGGCATTCAATTTTCAATACTGCAGAGCCCAAAGGCAGAGTTTCTGCCAGGTATTTACGATCAGGTTAAGTCATACAACCGGGCCAACTTCATCCCTTTCCCCCTCTGTGGGAGAGAGCGGACACTGTAGAGCTGACCCACTGTAAACTGATCCTTCGGAGTCATGACACGGGATTTAATTCCATTTTGTCTTCAAATTAATAATTGATATGTTGGATTCACATCTTCATCTCAACCAAAAAGTAGGATCAAATCAAATCAAACTTTAAATGCACTTTAAATAACGTTTGATGTGATGTAGTCCTGTTAATCTACCTAGATGTTTGGTTGAGATTAATCCAAAATATGAAAACAAATTGGAATTAAAGCTAGATTAAGTCAGTGGCACAGACAAAAGATACAAGCAAAAGCTACATTTCCTTCAAATGTTGAGTTTGAGTTTAGTTTATTTATTTTGTTTTTACAGGGACAGTGCACATTAATCAACGTTTCAGTAAAAGTGCCGGTTTTAGCCAGCCGGCTAATTTTCAACCGCAGTCCCTGGGCAGGTTATTAAAAACAATTACAATATAGACAATCATTGAGCAGTGCGCACACGCAGAACAACTGGACAAGCAAGGCATAGCATACAGACAGAACAACATAGAACAAAAAGCAGCAAGACAAAATCAATAAAAGCAACAAAGTGTTTCCATACCTCACAAGCTACAGACACCAGACAACATGGAAAGCGACAATACACAGCTAGGGATTATGTTCACAAATCTGACTGACCTTTAGCCATGTCTTCATGTATTTTGTGAAAGTGTGATATGTGGTGCAGTTATGTGTGTATGATGGCAAACTGCATGGAGTGTAATGTGAAGGGGCTGTTGTTGAGGTGGGCAATCAGTTGTTCTGCAACACACTTTTCAACAACCTTCGACACCACAGGTAGTATACTAATGGGCCTGTAGTTACTCACGGCTGCAGGGTCGCCCGATTTAAAGATGGCCGTTATTATGGCCGACTTCCATACCCTTGGAAACACCCCCAGACTAATAGATGTGTTGGTGACCTTAGTAATGGGTCAATGAGTGACTCTGAGGTTTTTAAGAAAGGTAGAGTCCAGCCCAAACACATCTGGGTTGGCTATATAAATACATTTTATTTTATTTTATTTGACATGCTCTAACTTGGATTTTAGGGCTGTTTTTAGAGCATAATCTCATTCTTTCATCAACGTCCAGATTTCTCCATTTAGCCAAGGAAGAGTGCTCTTTTGGTCAGGTTTGGATTTGACTTTCTTTAGGAAACCATTTATTGTAGTCTGGATTGTGGATAGAAAAACCTGACTATCAGCTTCCACGTCTGTATAGGACAAGAGATCATTCCAGTTAATTCCCTTAATTGCATTTTCAAAATAGTTTTGTTCACTCTTAGGTATTCTTAGTTGATCCCGCTTTCTAACAGTAGAGAGGTTAAACCTGCTCTTAGACAGCTTTTTGGCTATAAGTGTCAGATTATGATCAGATAGCCCAGTAACCATATTGAATGATTTAGTCACTCTCTCTGGTTTATTACTAAACACCAAATCAATCTGTGTTTTAGAGAAACAAGTCACCCTAGTTGGCCCTTTAACTAGCTGTGTAAGGTCAAAGGTATTCGTGATCCATTTGAGGGTTTTCCTACAAGACTTGTCTTCATAATTCATATTAAAATCTCCCATTAAGATGACATTTTCCCAAAATCACATTCCCTAAGCATGTTATTAAACTGATCAAAAAACACACTTTTGGTGGAACATTGTCTATACATTCCAATAAAGGTAAAAGACATTTGGGGAGACAGTGTAACATTCAGGCCAATACATTCTAGTTCATTATCACATGACCACTCAATTTGTTTACATCAGATATGTTCTGTAATGTAAATCATCAGACCCTCTCCTCTTCCTTCAATCCTGTCTCTCCTGAAAACATTGTAGCCAGGCACAATCGAAGCAGCATATGGAGTGTTTTTATGGAGCCATGTCTCTGACAGGCAGAGGAAGTCAAGGTTGGAGTCTGTGAGAAGATGTTGAATTTGATCACTTTTTGGAATGACACTACGAATGTTCAAGTGCCCCACTAGTAGTCCCTTGGGCTTAGCTCGTGGGTCCCAGATGACTCGAGAGTGATTGACACATTGAAAAAAGTTACATTTTCGGTGTTTTCTGACGGCTGGGTTTAGGCCGTTTTGTTTCGTTTTGATTAGGGGCAGTTCGGTAGCGCAATTAACAATCCCTCCCGCCTGCACTGGATGCGGAGAACTAATTCAAACAGCTTGCGTACCAGAAGCAAAGTCAGGGATCGCATATAGTGACTTGGTGTTTGAAGAGTCAAAATCTATCCTGGAGCTGGGTGAGTCGAGAGAAACCATGGGACCATAGCACTCACCCACTTCCACAGCGGCGACGATCAGTGGACGAGGCCATCCACTGCTTTCCACTATATATCGCTGGCTCAGTGATGTTAGGCCCAGGTTTGAGTTGCACATCCCCGGAGAGCAGGAGGGTAGTGAACAGGTAGTTTAACAGTTTTCGATAAATGTTGGACTTGTGTTTGTTACGCCTAAGTGGTTCAATGGAATAGGGGGCGAGGTAGACTTGGCCATTATTCAGAACATTATGGTATGCTGTGTACTGTACGCTCCTGAGGAACGGTGAACCAATGTGTTTGGTGTTGATATTTTCCGGCAGTAGATTGGTTGTGTCATCCCAGCAAGGACGCACTGAGATTATTAGTAGAGCAGCTACGTAACTGACACTCATGGCAAAGTACTGGAGATAAAACACATAATTGCGCTTTAACTCTTTGCATGAGTTACTTAGCTGGGGTTGGCGTACACCTGATGTTTTAGATAAAATAATAGCATTCGTATGAGAAGCGGCACCTGCCGCACCACCCTGCCTTCCGTCCACCATTACCTTCTGCCATTACCTTCTGCCGAGGTCTATTTTTAGTTGAATCCTCGGTTGAATTGAAACAATAGCTGTTGATGACTTTGCAAATGCTATTCATGGATTGCATGTTTCGTCACAATATTGTATCACGTTTGTTTTGTACTGATGCCCAACAGAGTATTTTACTCAATGCATTGTCAATGAGCGTCTATGAAAATGTCATGGAAAGTGCATTAAAGTAGCTTGGAAATACAATTAGTATGAAAAACTTTTATCATCATTTTGATTTTGCCAGATTGACTTTAGATGCAGTATAACATTAGCTAGTTCGCTAAGATTGAAGGGAGGTCACCGGATTTTAGCTAGCTAACATTAGCATTGCTAGCTATTTTTTATGAACTTTGCTAACTAATGACAACATTGCCATTTGTCTAAAGTCAATTTGATGACATAATCATGCTGTAAAAGTTGTTTCATACTAAATATTTGACTACTTTAGCAATGTCATCATATTTCCAGGCACTATAGTTTAATTTAGACTAAACAGTCGTTATCACGACTTTGGGGCACTGCTATTGCGCTGCCGGTAGAGGGCGGCTTGAGAACTTTCATAACAATGGCATGATGCAATCGAGTGAATAAGGTGCAACCTATGAATAGGCCTAAATAGCATCATTGATGATATATGAATGATAGAGTATGGTCACATTTAATCTTCACTGTTAAACCTCTACCGTTTGGAATTACTTCGATAGCAACAGTAAATCTATTTAGTTTTAAAGTGGAGATTGCTCAACAATCTTTCTCATGATAGCACATTGGTAATAGTCCAAGCTAAGCAGGGCTTGGTTAAAATCCTGGATGGGACACCAAAGGCAGAGCTGTAAATATATAAATTGTCCAGTAGGAGGTGCTGCACAGCCAATATCTTTCATTTTCTTCTAATAGTGCATACAGCCTGAAGATCTGACGTTGTTTTAAAGATGCAAATTCAACATGTTTTTTAGAAGGTTTGTATATGTTGAAATTTGGTCACCATGATGACATAATCCTGCATTTGAAATTTTATCATCAAACAACAATCGGCGGGCTGAAGGCGGACAAGTGGAGGTCAGGTACGGAGGTCGGCAGCAGCGACTCTGGGCACGTGCTGAGCCCTTCTCATTTATCTCCCCAGCTACGGTGCAAGCAGGGTCCGTTCACATGGGGTCTCTGGCAGGTTGCTTTGCCCGGCACCTAGCAGTTGACTTACAGCTGGTGCGGACCATGGGATGTGATTTCTGCACAGTGCTCGGAATGTCAAAATGAAGAAATTCAATGAAGCACAGGTAAACGGCGGGTATAAGCCTAAATAGTCTGGTACCGTTAGGGATGTGTTGAATGTCATGATATTTATGATATTTAAAGCAGCAAACCGAAGCACGACTCCACTCAAACCACCTTTGGGGGTGGCTGTGGCTCTTCATTTCAAAGTGAAGAAAGAAAATTAAATGTGGATAAACGGCAGGAGTAACTATGACTCTATTGGTAGACAAATGCCTAGTCAACTAATTAGTGACGCGCAGGAATGGATGAATGAGATTCCCACTCTCCCTACCTACCATCTAGCGATGTGACTTTTTGATCCTTCGATGTCGGCACTTCCTAGTATTGTGAAGCAGAATTCACCAAGCATTGGACTGCATGAGCTTGGTTTAAACCGTCATCACCCATCACCGCATCCCGGTCGGGGCTCATCCCCTCCACAACCTCGCCCACCAACTGAACCAGGGCCCCACACTTAAGCACCCCTCCCCTGGCAACTTTGACTAAGACAGGAACCACATGCACCTGGTGACCCAAATATACTCAGTGTACAGTACCTGATAACCTATAACAGGTTCTGTGCACCCGGTAACCTGCTCACTTTTCGGCTCAGGGACTAAGTCCCCACTCCACAGCCTGAGTACAGTCCTGCCCCCTGCCCTAGTCTGGCCATTGATTACTTTTTTCCCCCATTCACATTCCAGGTCACAATTTGTGACAGATTACGTTGAAACAACTTTGACTCAAACAGTTTGTGCCCAGTGGGAGGCTATTCCTACATACATTTTAATAATATGCGGTGTGCCAGGCTTAGGGAGAAGCTGCTCCATCAGCCACTTTCATCAGCATCCTGTGTTCTTTCCTAGGCACTTGTGACAAAGCCAGAGATGATTTAGGTGATGTTTTCACTGCAGTGACTCACTTGTGTTAATTCACTTGATCCCTGTGCTTCAGGGTTTTCAACCCTTCAAGGGTTGAAAACAAGATCCTCATTGAAAATGGAAGCTCCTGATCGCTAAGGCAAGCATCCTAACCAGGGCTTTCATGTGTAATATCAAAATACCAGAGAAAGGAAGGCCCATCAAATTGTTAAAGACTCCAGCCACCCAAGCCAGAGACAGTTGTTCTCAAGCCAACAAAATGGCTATACGGATTATCTGAGTTGACCCTTGTATTTATTTAAATTTTTGCACTGTTTCTATGCAAGTTCAAAGGACCGGACTCTACACATTCACGCTCACTGACATTCCAACACATACATACCATGCACACACATTTACAGTATACTGACCCACCAACGCACACACACTCAATACAATCTTCATTTACGCAGCTGCTACTCTGTTTATCATACATCCTGATGCCTTGTCACCACCCTATACATATCTACCTCTATGACTCCAGTATCCCTGCAGATTGTAAATATGGTTTTGGAACTGACCCTGTATATAGCTTTTTACTTTCTTGTGTTTTTCTTATTTTTTCTTATTGTGTGTTTTTGTTTCATTTTATGTTATTGATTACTGCATTGTTGGATTTAGAGCTTGAAAGTAAAGCATTTCACTGTACTTCTGCACGTGATATTAAAACTGAGTACTGCATAACATTCAGAAAGCAGAACGAGGTACGGCCATACTATACGTATATTGTGGCTGGAGGGCTTGGAAATGGTATAAACCATTTTCTCTATTTCTCCCTCCAACGCTCTCCCTCTGTCCCTCTCTATATCTTGCTGTCTTCATTTGTCTCACTCCATTTTACCCTCTTTGTCTTCATTTTCCCAGTAGAGCTGGCAATTGCTCTGAGATCCTTATCACATTGATCTGAGTGGTGTGTGTGTGTGTGGCGTGTGTGCACGTGTGCCTGTGTGTGCCTGTGTGTGTGTGTGTGTGTGTGTGTGTGTGTGTGTGTGTGTGTGTGTGTGTGTGTGTGTGTGTGTGTGTGTGTGTGTGTGTGTCCATTTTATTTCTGTCTGCTGGGCTCCTGCTCTGATATTAACTCATATTAAAGAGTCCCTGAGCTCAGGCTGGTAAGCAGCGGTTGGGCCTTGCAGCCCGCTCACTGCACCCCACGAGGGGAAAGGTAATATTATTAGTGGATATCTGGAAAGGTTACCTCGTTAGGGAGATGGATAAAAATATATTTCAGGAAAGCTCTGTTATTAGTGTAAAAGTCATCGACAAAAGGGCAATCCTGCCTGTACCCCCAGGCCGGGTGAATGCTGTCTCAGAATCTCCCAATTCGGAGGACAGGAATTACAGGACCTTATTTAGAGCCCTCAAATTCAAATCTGGACCTCGAAGACAGTTTCACTGTGTTTAAAAAATCATCTCTTCTAATCAGGGACTGTCTTATACCTGAGATACCATGTGAGTGGAATTAATTATCAGGTATTAAAGAAAACCAGCAGTAGTACTGACCTTGTAGGCTAGGATTTGAATACCCCTGATTTAGAGGTTGACCAGGAACTATTGACAGACTGTGCTGGATATGGAAGGTTTGGTTTATTGTAGGATGCTGCATTCTTTGTATAAAGGATGTGTGCTGAACACTGGCAGTTGCAATGTCAGCTACCTAGCATGAATGTAACCACATGTCACAAGCTATAGGTCGTTATCAATAAAACATCACAATAAAGTGCAGTGCATTTGATTTGATTTGCTTTGCTGGGGGCTCCGCTAAAACCATTGACAACTGCGTGCCGTTTTCAAGGGATTGTAAAATATATGTTTCCTATACTGCACAAAAATTTAAACGCTTCCCGCAAGAATTTCAATGATTTTACTGAGTTACAGTTCATAATAGCAAATATGTAAATTAAAATAATTTAATTAGTCTCTAATCAATGGATATCACATGACTGGGCAGGGGCGCAGTATATTTGGTTGTAATATAATTTACTCTTGAAGAACATAGTCAGAGCTACGTTTTTCATATTATTCCATGCGAAACAATTGTGCACATTTATCTCTATCATCAGAGTTATACAGCAAGTAACTGCATGCTTTTCATGATCAGTAAACATCAATTGATCATGTCATTTCAGATATGTAAGGGTAGCCTCACGATATCTCTAAATGTTGGCCATCATTAATTGGATATTTGAATGATATAAAAGTTGTTTAGGTTCATTTCCCATTCCTTGTGTGCTCTGCCTGTCAAGTAGAAGCAGGGTGCGCATTTGCCAATGTACTGTTATCTGATTATGTTTACTTTGCAAGCTACCGGTAGAAACTTATTAACGTTTGGCTAAACATAGTGGTAAGTAAACCTAATGTACTTTTTTCTCCAATCAACTTTGTCCTTCCTAGCAAAGTTAGCCAACATGATTCCCTTTTTAACATTGTTTTAATTAAGACTGTTTAATCTGATTGCTGATAGGCTACATTGATTGATGGACCACATCAAAATGTCTAGCTAGCTAACAACAGATCACATCCATATAACAAACAAACTAACTTTCAGGGAATAAACTACATATTGTTTTGATACTTTAGGATGCTGATGTCAAGCTCTTTCCAAAAGTCTAATTAAATCAAATTTAAATTGTCACCTGCACCGAATACACCTTAACGTGAAATGTTTACCTACAAGTCCTTAACCAACAATGCAGTTTTAAGAAAAATAAATAAAACAAATATTTACTAAAAAAGTAACACAAAATAACAATAATGCAGTCCATGTACAGAGGGTACCGAGTCAATGTTAGTCGAGGTAATTGAGGTAATATGTAATACATGTAGGTAGGGATAAAGTGACTATACATAGATAATGAACAGCAAGTAGCAGCAGCATAACAAAAAAAGGGGGGGTTTAATGCAAATTGTCTGAGTAGCCATTTGATTAGCTGTTCAACAGTATTGTGGAATGAGGGTAGAAGCTGTTAAGGAAATTTTTGGACCTAGACTTGGCACTCTGGTACGGCTTGCCGTGCAGTAGCAGAGAGAACAGTCTATGACTAGGATGGCTGGAGTTTTGGCCAATTTTTAGGGCCTTTCTCTGACACCGCATGGTATAGAGGTCCTGGATGGCAGGAAGCTTGGCACCAGTGATGTAATCTCTGATGAAGCACGCTAAATGACACATGTTGTTTTATTAGCTAGCTAGCTACACACAAAATGAATAGGCTACCCTCACGTATCTGAAAATACATGATCAATTGATGATTACTGATCATGAAAAGCATGCAGTTACTTGCTGCATAGCTCTGATGATAGGGCGACAGGTAGCCTAGCGGTTAAGGGTGTTGGGCCAATAACCGAAAAATTGCTGGTTTGAATCCCTGAGCCGACTATCTGAAGAACCTGTTGATGTGCCCTTGAGCAAGGCACTTAATGCCCAATTGCTCCTGTAAGTCCCTCTGGATAAGTGTCTGCTAAAAGACAAAACATTTACTGGACCCAAATGTCGAATAATCAGAAATGTGTATTTCTGACTATGCTCTTCAAGAGGTGATGATATTAAAACCAAATACTTATACAATTTATTTAACTATCCCTTGAAAACGGCACACAGTTGTTAATGATTTTAGTGGAGCTGAGGGGCTCCATGCTCCCCAGCAGCCAAATCGAATGCTCTGCACCATATTGTGAAGTTTTATTGATAACGAACTATAGGCCAAACTGTCTCTAACAAGTCAGGTAAGAACTTGACACACTGAACAGGTATTATTGAAAAATGTATTAAATCAATTGTTCCCACTCCCTTATTTCGGTGTGAAATAACCAACATGTTAGATAACTGAACCTAGAACAGACAGCAGAATTAGGTCAGAGAGTCGAAACTCATCTCACTTTGTCCTTTGTCTTTGCTTGTAGGCTACTGTACTGTACAGTGCAATGAATGTAGTTATGATTGGGTCTGGTAGGCTTAGATGACCTGAAGCATACTCTCATTCTAAAAGATGGCCATGAAGAAGACACTATCACTGGCGCCAATCAGGTACCATTGCCCCACAGTAATCAAATGAAATACATAAGCTTTGTAACTTTTTTACCGATTAGGGTGATAAATGGAGACATTTCAGGTGGGGGGTATTACGGAAGGGAGATAACACAAGACCCTTTGGGGTCTCCATGAGGCTACACACACACACCCACACACACACACACACTGATATGCTCTATGTACTGTCTGCTTGAAGTAGGAGTAGGGGTGGGGGGGTTGAGAGGGTGCAAACTGCATCAATAAGATGTGCATCTAAATCTGCAACATTGTTTATGACCTTCAGTGTGATATTGCGGCTGCATCTCACTCTATTCCCTTCATGTACTGAGCCATACAATATTTTTTAAAGCTGGATCCATCAAGCCATATAGGACAGGCTGTGTTATAAACCATGGTACATTTCCTGGAAACAAACAAACACAGCTAGGCTCGTTTTTTCTCTATTTAGCTGTAGTTCTGCAGTCCAATTACATTAGACATATATACTGCTGATTCAAGCCACACACTTTATTATGCAAGTTAAAGAACTGATGTCTAGTTATGAGCACTGGTGAATTATTCCCACTCTATACCTTCCCTAATCAACCTAACACAGCTCATACTAAAATAGACTGTTTGTACAGTAAAACATTTCATTGAATATGTGAAAATTAAGTGGAATGGGCATGGAATATAACTATCATATCAATGTATTGTCATACTGATAGTATTTTCATATATTACTGGCAATTTGAAGTACAGTGTCACGGATAGCTAGGAGTGGTGTGTGTGGAGTCAGGCGCAGAGAGCAATGCTTCCAATGAATACTTTTATTAAGCTGGGTCTAGCCAACAAACAGGCAAAATTACCCCAAAACCAGGGAATAACCAGGGAATAACAGACAGCAAAATACGTAAGCAAAACAATTTCACCACTGACAGTGGCAGACCGGTGACGACGACCAGGGAGAGGAGCCACCTTCGGTGGAAGTCGTGACACACAGAAGAACTAGCTGTAGTTGAATATCTTTGGATCTTTTTCTCCATTATTTCCAGGTGTGCAAACCAACTGGAAAATGCAAGAAAAGCATTCTGCATTCCAATTAATAGGAACATTTGACTATCACCTGCCACTGCAAATTTAGACTGTCAAAAAAAGTGTTGCTATCTTTCACCAGAGCCAGCGTTTAGAAGGTATTGTGTAAACCACACAAATCCCTTCTATTTTGTAGTGATTTATTTGTCTTTTCCTCTCACTCAGGGTTCCCTTGTCTTGAAATGTGTAGTGCTCTACATGGGTCATACATACAGAGAGGCTGTCCTTTATTTAAGTGATAATTGCTCTTTTGTTAGGACACTGTTCAGACGAAAGAAAGGCAATCCATGACATTCATTTGAGCTGATTTTAATAAATGAAACCATACATTCACTTTGTTATCCACCACAGTAGCTATAGCTACTTATTGTACGTCACATTTATCTGTACATTCCCCTGGATTGAGCATTGGTTTAAATATCTGTCGGAGTCTGTGCGTCTACTTCTGCTGCCTTGCTTCAGCTTTTTAGTGTTGATGGTGCTGCAGTGTTCTCTTTGTTTTCAGGCCAGGATGTTGCTCCAGCGAACCATCGCAACGATGCCAACTCACTGACATAATCTCCCTAGCTTCTAAACCAGCATTGGCCAGACAAAGTAGAGTCGCAATTCAACGGCTCAGACACGAAAGGTATGTGACAAGGTCTACAGTCAATCAGGGACTACAAAAAGAAAAGCAGCCCCGCAGCGGACCCCGATGTCTTGCTCCCAGACAAACGAAACAAATTCTTTGCTCGCTTTGAGGACAACACAGTGCCACCGACACGGCCCGCTACCAAAACCTGCGGGCTCTCCTACATTGCAGCAAACGTGAGTAAAACATTTAAACGTGTTAACACTCGCAAGGATGCCGGCCCAGATGGCATCCCTAGCCACGTCTTTAGAGCATGCTCAGACCAGCTAGCTGGTGTGTTTACGGACATATTCAATCAATCCCTAACCCAGTCTGCTGTTCCCACATGCTTCAAGAGGGCCACCATTGTTCCTGTTCCCAAGAAAGCTAAGGTAACTGAGCTAAAGGATGAAGTGGCCTTTCTAGGGAGTTTTTCCTAGCCACCGTGCTTCTACACCTGCATTGCTTGTTGTTTGGGGTTTTAGGCTGGGTTTCTGTACAGCACTTTGAGATATCAGCTGATGTACGAAGGGCTATAAAAATACATTTGATTTGATTTGATTTGATTTGAAGTGCTTTGAGAGACTAGTTTGAGAGACTAGATCATATCACCTCCACCCTACCAGACACCCTATACCCACTCCAATTTGCTTTCAGCCCCAATAGGTCCACAGACAATGCAATCGCAATCGCAATCACACTGCCCTAACCCATCTGGACAAGAAGAATACCTACGTAAGAATGCTGTTCATCGACTACAGCTCAGCATTTAACACCACAGTACCCTCCAAACTCGTCATTAAGCTCGAGACCCTGGGTTTCGACCCCACCCTGTGCAACTGGGTCCTGGACTTTCTGACAGGATGCCCTCAGGTGGTGAGGGTAGGAAACAACATCTCCACCCCGCTGATCCTCAACACTGGGGCCCCACAAGGGTGCATTCTCAGCCCTCTCCTGTACTCCCTGTTCACCCATGACTGTGTGGCCATGCACGCCTCCAACTCAATCATCAAGTTTGCAGACGACACTACAGTGGTAGACTTGATTACCAACAATGACGATACGGCCTACAGGGAGGAGGTGAGAGCCCTTGGAGTGTGGTGTCAGGAAAATAACCTCACAATTAATGTCAACAAAACAAAGGAGATGATAGTGGACTTTAGGAAACAGCAGAGGGAGCACCTCCCTATCCACATCGACGGGACAGTAGTGGAGAAGGTGGAAAGTTATAAGTTCCTCGGCGTCCACATCACCGACAAACTGAAATGGTCCACCCCCACAGATAGCGTGGTGAAGAAGGTGCAACAGCGCCTCTTCATCCTCAGGAGGCTGAATAAATTTGGCTTGTCACCAAATACACTAACAAACATTTACAGATGCACAATCGAGAGCATCCTGTCGGGCTGTATCATCGCCTGGTACGGCAACCGCTCCGCCCACAACCGTAAGGCTCTCCAGGGGGTAGTAAGATCTGCACAACGCATCATTGGGGGCAAACTACCTGCCCTCCAGGACATCTACACCACCCGATGTCACAAGAAGGCCAAAAACATCATCAAGGACAACAACCACCCGAGCCACTGCCTTTTCACCCCACTATCATCCAGAAGGCGAGGTCAGTACAGGTGCATCAAAGCTGGGACTGAGAGACATCCTTATGTGTGATAGTGATATAAAATATGTCATAATTAAGTCTATTTTTTACAAGTTTTCTATTGAAATTCACTGTGGAGAGCGTATTTATATCTTTGGTGATATGAATACAGAGCATGTCTACTTCACCATCAGCCCATTTTATAGGTAAGCTGCAGGGTAATGTAAAAGTTGTATTTAAGGATTTTTAAGTGAGGTCAAAAGAGGCAAGGAGGGGAAAGAGAGAGTTCGAAAGGAAATAATCAAAGGCAGACGTCGGAAGGTTGAAGTCGCCAAGTAAAAATAATCGCGAGCCATCGTCAGGAAAATAGCTTATCAAGGTGTCAAGCTCATTGAGGAACTCTACAAGGAAACCTGGTGGGCAATAGAGGACAATAATGTTGAGCTTTAGTGGAATTCAAATTAGAAGATGGACAGGTGAGAGAGGGAGAAAAGAGAAAATCTCCACAGGAAAAATGAGTTGACTGTGCCACCACCGTGAAGACCAGATGCTCTTGTACTATGAGACAAAACATAATCAGATGAAGACAGTGATGCTGGAGTAGCAGTGTTTTCTGGGGTTATCCATGTCTCTGTCAGGATATACTATATATATATATACATACAGTGGAAGCTGGAAGTTTACATACACCTTAGCCAAATACATTTAAACTCAGTTTTTCACAATTCCTGACATTTAACCGTAGTAAAAATCCCTGTCTTAGGTCAGTTAGAATCACCACTTTATTTTAAGAACGTGAAATGTCAGAATAACAGTGGAGAGAATGATTTATTTCAGCTTTTATTTCTTCAGAAGTTTACATACACTCAATTAGTATTTGGTGCATTGCCTTTAAATTGTTTAACTTGGGTCAAACATTTCGGGTAGCCTTCCACAAGCTTCCCACAATAAGTTGGGTGCATTTTGGCCAATTCCTCCTGACAGAGCTGGTGTAAATGAGTCAGGTTTGTAGGCCTCCTTGCTCACACACACATTTTCAGTTCTGCCCACAGATTTTCTATGGGATTCAGGTCAGGGCTTCGTGATGGCCACTCCAATACCTTGACTTCGTGGTCCTTAAGCTATTTGGCCACAACTTTGGAAGTATGCTTGTCCATTTGCAACCAAGCTTTAACTTCCTGACTGATGTCTTTAGATGTTGCTTCAATATGTCCACATCATTTCCCCACCTCATGATGCCATCTATGTTGTGAAGTGCACCAGTCCCTCCTGCAGCAAAGCACGCCCACAACATGATGCTGCCACCCCCGTGCTTCGTGGTTGGGGTGGTGTTCTTCGGCTTGCAAGCCTCCCCCTTGTTCCTCCAAACATAACGATGGTCATTATGGCCAAACAGTTCTATTTTTGTTTCATCAGACCAGAGGTCATTTCTCCAAAAGTCCGATCTTTGTCCCCATGTGCAGTTGCAAACCGTAGTCTGGCTTTTTTTTGCTGTTTTGGAGCTGTGGCTTCTTCCTTGCTGAGTGGCCTTTCTGGTTATGTCAATATTGGACTTGTTTTACTGTGGATATAGATACTTTCGTACCTGTTTCCTCCAGCATCTTCACAAGGTCCTTTGCTGTTGTTCTGGGATTGATTTTCACTTTTCGCAACAAAGTACGTTCATCTCTAGGAGACAGAATGACTGCTGCATGGTCCCATGGTGTTTATACTTGGGTACTATTGTTCCCAAGGATGAACCATGTCAATTAGCATATCAGAAGCGTCTAAAGCCATGCCATAATTTTCTGGAATTTTCCAAGCTGTTTAAAGGAACAGTCAACTTAGTGTTCATGAACTTCTGACCCACTGGAATTGTGATACAGTGAATTATAAGTGAAATAATCTGCCTGTAAACAATTGTTCGAAAGATGACTTGTGTCATGCACAAGGTACATGTCCTAACTGACTTGCCAAAACTATAGTTTGTTAACAATACATTTGTGGAGTGGTTGAAAAACAAGTTTTAATGACTCCAACCAAAGTGTATGTGAATGTCCGACTTCAGCTGTATATCATACCCGATGGAGGGAGAGATTAACTTTTTATATATATATATAGTATGTATATATATATTGTCAAGACTTCCACCGAAGGTGTCTCTCCTTCCTGTTCGGGCGGCGCTCGGCGGTCGTCGTCACCGGTCTACTAGCTGCCACCGTTTCCCTCTTCCTTTTCTGTTGGTTATGTTTAATGGTTTCACCTGTTCCTCATTTTCTGGTTTGGTTTATGGCTATTTAAGCCTGTTATGCCCGCCTGCTTTTGTGTGGGCTTGTTTCTCTGTTCTGTTTTGTGGATGGTATTGTTTGTATTTTTCCGGACTGTTTGTGTCCTGTTTTGGGCCGGTCATTTATTCGCCTGTTGTTTTGGCATGACCTTTTCTCACCGGAATAAATACAGTTTTCCTTAAACCTCTGCTCTCTGCGCCTGACTCTGCACCCACCACTCCTAGTTAAGTAACGGATTCCCCCTCCAAGTATGGAGTCAGCAGGAGCAGCTGCAACCCCTCTCCCATCTATGGAGGAGTGTGTCATCCATCACACGGCCATCCTCCATACAATCGGGTCAGCGATGGACCAGATGATGGAGAGAATGGACCAATGGGAGAGGAGTGGTCTCCCTACCGCGCCTACAGCTCCTCCTTCGACTACTCTTCGTCTCGCGCCCCCAAGGAAGTATGATGGAGTGGTGGCTGGGTGCAAGGGATTCTTGTTCCAGCTCGATCTATACCTGGCTACCATTCACCCGACTCCCTCTGGTGAGGAGAGTGTGAGGGTCCTCGTCTCCTACCTGACGAGGAGAGCCCTGGAGTGGGCCAACGTGGTTTGGTACAGAACAGACTCCGCAAGGGACCACTACCCAGAGTTCACTCCTTAGGCAGGAGACGAGGAGCGCGCAGGACTTCGCTCTGGAGTTTCGGACCTTGGCCGCTGGAGCGGGGTGGAATGACGGGGCCCTGATGGACCACTACGGGTGTAGCCTCCGGGAGGACGTCCGCAGGGAGCTAGCTTGTCGGGACGCCACACTCTCCCTCGACGAGCTCATAGACATGTCGATCCGACTGGACAACCTGCTAGCTGCCCGCCGGCGTTCAGAACGGGCCCTGTTAGTTCCACCTCTCGGCCCTCCAGCTCCAATACCTATGGAGTTAGGGGGGCCGCATCGAGGGGAACCGGAGGAGGAGGCTCCTCCTGCACCAGCTTTGGTCGACCGGTGCTGGAGGAGGGAATCGAGAGGGCAGACAGAGCACTTCTCGGTCACCCCAGGTGAGTCAGCATCAAACTCACCCATAGCTCCCTGTTGGTCTCTTGTTTTTACTAATCTCTTTCCCTGAATTTTCTCCCTCTCTCCAGCATAAGGCGCTAGTCGATTCAGGCGCAGCTGGGAACTTTATGGATTGCGGACTCGCTCGTAGGTTAGGGATTCTGCTGGTGCCTATAGATCCACCCTTCCCCGTGCACTCCTTAGATAGCCGACCGTTAGGGTCAGGGCTGGTCAGGGAGGCCACGGTTCCACTGGACATGGTAACGCAGGGGGATCATGGGGAGCGGATTAGTGTCTTCCTTATTGATTCACCTGTGTTTCCAGTGGTGCTGGGGGTTCCCTGGCTGGCTAGTCACAATCCTAGGAATTATTGGAAACAGGGGGCTCTCCAGGGGTATCGGAGGAGTGTTCAGGTAGGTGTATAGGAGTTTCCATTGGTGCCACGGCGGTTGAGAGTCCAGATCAGGTTTCCACTGTGCACATTCCCTCAGAATATGCCGATTTGGCTTTTTCTTCCCCACCAAACTTGACTCAGGAGCGCGTATAATATGGTGCATATCCGGGAGCGAGATGAGTGGAAAACCGCGTTTAGTAACAAAACTGTCCATTATGACGAGTACCTCGTCATGCCGTCTGGGTTAAAGAATGCTCCAGCCGTCTTTCAATCCTTTGTAGACGAGATTCTCAGGGACCTGCACGGGCAGGGTGTGGTGGTGTTTATGATATCCTGATCTATTCCGCCACATGCGCCGCGCATGTCTCTCTGGTGCTCAAGGTACTTGGGCAATTGCTGGAGCATGACCTGTACGTGAAGGCAGAGAAATGTGTGTTCTCCAAACAAGCCGTTTCCTTCCTGGGTTATCGATTTCCACCTCAGGGGTGGTGATGGAGTGTGACCGCGTCAAGGCCGTGTGTAATTGGCCGACTCCGACCACGGTAAAGGTGGTTCAGCGGTTTTTAGGGTTTTCTACCGGAGGTTTATCCAGGGTTTTGGCCAGGTGGCAGCTCCCATTACCTCACTGCTGAAGGGGGGGGGGGGGCTGACGCGTTTACGGTGGTCAGCAGAGGCGGACAGAGCTTTCAATCGTCTGAAGGCGCTGTTTACCGACACTCCCGTGTTGGCCCATCCGGACCCTCTATGAAATTCATAGTGGAGGTGGACACGTCCGAGGCTGGGGTTGGAGCCGTGCTATCACAGCGCTCAGGCACGCCACCGAAGCTCCGCCCCTGCGCTTTCTAGTCGAAGAAGCTCGGTCCGGCGGAGCGAAACTATGATGTGGAGGACCGGGAGTTGTTAGCTGTGATAAAAGCTCTGAAGGTTTGGAGACATTGGCTTGAGGGGGCTAAGCACCCTTTCCTCACCTGGACTGACCACCGTAATCTGGAGTATATCCGAGCAGCGATTGGAACGATTGGAACCCGCCACAGTGTCCAGCGGGTCTTCAGTACGTGCCGCTTGGTGTTCGTGATCAATTGATTCGGTGGGCTCATACGCTACCCTCTTCGGGTCATTGGGATGTTGACAGGACAGTGCGGGGTCTTAGGGGAAAGTACTGGTGGCCCACCTTAGCTTAGAACGTGAGGTTTTATGTCTCCTCCTGTTTGGTGTACGCTCAGAGTAAGAATCCTAGATACCTGCCTAGAGGGAAGTTAGAGCCCCTAACCTGGAGGGCCGTCCAGGAATCACTCAAACAAGCTGGTGGGCGGCAGAAAAGGAGTGCTGACCGCCACCGCAGTGAGGCCTCCGTGTTATCACCGGGGGACAGGGTCTGGCTCTCGACCCAAAACCTGCCCCTCCGCCTGCAGTGCCGGAAGCTGGGGTCGAAGTGTGTGGGGCCATTTAAAGTCCTGAGGAGGATAAACGAGGTGTGTTATAGGTTACAGCCCTTCTTACTATCGTATTAACCCCTCGTTTCATGGGTCTCTCCTCAGGCCGGTGGTAGCTGGTCCCCTGCAGGAAAGTGAGGTCCCTCCGCCCCCTCTGGACATCGAGGGGTTCCCGGCGTACACAGTACGTTCTATTCTAGACTCTAGACGCCGGGTGAGGGGCCTACAGTACCTCGTTGACTGGGAGGGGTACGGCCCGGAGGAGAGGTGCTGGGTACAGGTGGGGGACATCTTGGATCCATCACTGCTGAGGGATTTCCATTGCCTCCACCCGGATCGCCCTGCGCCTCGCCATCCGGGTCACCCTTGAGGCCGGTGTCGGTGCACTGCAGGAGCCGCGCGCCAGGGAGGGGTACTGTCATGACTACCACCGAAGGTGGAAAATTGCATATCATACACTACAGTTGAGGAATAATGGGAAATGTATTATACTATGAAAGTTGATAAACACCTCGCTTTTGAGAAAATGGCCCTTGAATATTTTGTTACCTACTGGAGAGGACATCTTTGTCTACACCCATTCAGCATCGTTCACACCCTTCTAAGCTTTAGCCCCACCCATCTTTTTAAGGATTCATTTATGAGGCTATGTACTAAACAACCAAAGATTTCAAGACAAAAAGCTGGTTTATACTACGGGTGTGTTCGTCAATTTTATCTGGAGTGCCAGAGTGTGCTCTCGATCTTTGTAAATTCAGTGTGTTTCGCTCTCGGAGCGTTCAGAGCGCACACTGGATGCTCTGGACGAAAGGTAGGGTTGATCCCAGCGTTCTGACATAACAACAGCAGTCAAGCACCAAAGCAAACTGGCTAATGTTGGCTAGTTTGCTAGCTACTTCTGGACACAAATGAGAGAACAGCTCACTCTGACCATTTTACTCGCCATAGCAGAGGTGGTTATGCTGTTTTATGTTATCCAGAGCATTGGTGACTGCAACTGTGTGCTGCTGGCAACAATTTTCTTACGCTTTTTTTGCTAACGATTACTGACACTGGCCATATTCATCGAGTGTTGAGCATTCGTAAATTCATCAGTTATTCTGTGCTTTGGCACACTCAGATGAGAGTGCTCTGAAATCGAAGTAGATAGCCAGAGCGGATGTACCAGCTATACTAGCGACAGTTGTCGCAGTGACGTTATAAACATTCTATTGAAATATTTACTTTCATAGTGGAGCCTTTTGTTTAGACATGTAGCTAGCTAGATAAACAATGAACCATAATCCCAACTCATAATGTTACTATCCTGCATGAATCTGCAGGTAGCTAACCAACCAGGTTCAATGTTAGCTAGCTAACAATAGGCTATAACTAGCAATGCAAATGTCTCTGAGATACAAATAATATTATTACACAGATCATACAGGCTAGCTAACCAGCCAGCTAACATTAGCTAGCTAGCTAACAGTACACTATCTTGAAATGAAAACGACTTTGTCAAAATTAGACACGTGTAATATCTGAAAATGTAGCTAGCTAGACTCTTATATGGATGGATGTTTCTCCCTCTCTGTGATGGAAGCCATGGTTGCCCTTAGTTCGAAGACGTATTCCGGAGACTGGTGTTTTATACAACAGCCATAGTAATATCTGATATGGGCAGACGCTTCAATTCTTGTTAATCTAACTGCACTGTCCAATTTACAGTAGCTATTACAGTGAAATAATACCATGATATTGTTTGAGGAGAGTGCACAGTTATGAACTTGAAAATGTAGCAATAAACCAATTAGGCACATTTGGGCAGACTTGATGCAACATTTTGAACAGAAATGCAATGGTTCATTGGATCTGTCTAAAACTTTGCACATACACTGCTGCCATCTAGTGGTCAAAGTCAAAAAGGCACCTAACCTGAAATAATACATTGTGACTGTTCTCTAGCATTTCAAAGATGACTGAAGAAGAAAAAAACGCATGCTTTTTCTTTGTATTATCCTCTACCAAATCTAATGTGTTATATTCTCCTACATTAATTTCACATTTCCACAAACTTCAACGTGTTTTCCTTTCAAATCGTATCAATAATATGCATATCCTGGCTTTCGGGCCTAAGCTACAAGCAGTTAGATTTGGGTATATCATTTTAGGTGAAAATTGAAAAATAGGGTCCGAGTGAGGTCAGAAGAGTGTGCCAGATGGACAGCACCTTCCCCATTGGCAAGAGTGCAAAAAAAGCCTTGTTAACATTTAGACCAGGAAACGTGAAGCTGAAAGCTGCAAGTTTGGAATGGTTGACGCTTTGAACCTCAACACGAGGTGAAGAAATGAACTCACATTCCTTTTGAACCATAGAGACAAAGAACTGCAGTTCATGTCCATTGTGTTCTGAATCCTGAATGCCAACACAAGGAGGAAGAGGCGAGAAGCTCATCTCAGACTATCACTGGTACAACTAAGTAGCTATTCTGAGGAATGAACAACCAATGGAGACCGGACAACTAAGAAGGACATTATGACAAACCCTTTCCAAGATGGGTTGGTTCTGAAAGAGATAAATGACAAAAGGAATGCATTTCACACAAATACATTCATGATTTCTTATTCCAAACGGGCGGAGGTTCATGTGCAAACTATATGATTAACGTTATTGTGAGAATAATTCTTAAATATCTCAATGATTTGTGTTCCTTTTTTTCTCTCTCTATTTCCCGCTCTCCATCTCTGTTTAATAAGCTGTCATATTTTGTCAGTCCACTAGGGACCTTTGTCTCATGTAAAGGGTGTAGGTTTAGTCTGTGTTATTATTTAGTTATCTATTAAATAAATAATTAAAACAATTTGTGTAGGACTGAATAATGAGCAAGGCTGGGGTATTTGCATATTCAAGATGTTTACGACTGGTCTGAAAGAAGATTTGATAAGATGATTGTTTATCAATGAAATAGTTAAAGACCTTATAGAGTTTAATTCGGGAGATGGTAACTATCTAAACAACTTCTTCCGTGGTGCCCCAAATCCTAATGAGTTAATTGTTACATTATTCATTTAAATCGGGTAACAATTAAACATAGTTAGTGAATTAAATAAATAACAGTCATCAGATTAATGAAAGTAAAGTCACGACAATGTTATTCAATATTTTCATCCACACTGCTCACACAAGTCAGTGAGCATCTGCGTAGCCAAGCATTAAATTAAAACTTGGTTCTATTTGAGATGCTTGACGCACTGCAAGTCCGGCCTCTCCCATCTACTCATTGGCTTTCAGGAGCATACAAACCCACGTGTGAATATAAGACATGAACGAGGAAAGATTAATTATAGCTAACTAACTAAAAAAGCACAAGGTTTCCCCTTTTATCTGTTTATTAACACTAGAAGCGCAGAGAGCATCATTGTCATGCCATCAAGTTATGTCCGTCCCTTCTGTTCTAATGAAATACAGTGAATTATGTTGTTTGTTTCCTAAGACCTGTTTTAACTAAATAATAATGCATTTCTATATAACAATTAAATTATGGGGTTTTTCATTTTTTACATATAGCCAACATAAAATAAAACATTGAAAAAGCTTTTTTTAGATTTTAATGTTACCTTGGACCTTCATAAACACAACCAAATTATGATTTTTGCAATAGCATATATGAAATGTATTTATTTGACTGTTATAATACATTGGCACAGAATGGGATTGCACGATGCCCAGTTTTTCTAGTGTTAATTGTCAGAGTTTGTAATTCTAAATTCTAAAATTCTATCTCAGGTAAAATCTCCCAGGACAAATTAGCTATAGCAAGCTCGCTAAATGTCCATGAATGTTTAACGTGTTTCGACATTCCCCAAATTAATATGGTTGGTTCATAGTTGGTTTTGATATTTTACCCTGCGTGCCATGATCATGTCTGGTGTGGATGAACAAAATCAACATGCGGATGATGGCACATGTTGAGGCATGCGAGTTGCCGGTGTAGTCAGAATGTAACGTTTCCATTATGTTGCATCCATATCTATTGGTGTCTTTCTTGATTTCTACACAGATCTAATACATGTATGTTACCACACTGGTCACCTGGGCCATACATCCCATAGTAAAATGTGTATGGATCCAAGGAGAGACTTACAGACGACGCACACAACGCACACATGAATGCACACACGCACTCACTTCTATCCGTCAGAGTTACAACAGAAGCCACAGGCAAGGCCGTGCCACAAACACTTAGTTTTCATTGTCTTTCTTTTATTATACACCTTCCCACAGGGCTGCCCTCAGAGACAATGACCCCCCCCCCCCCCCCCAGACACCTATTTAAGGAGTTTGCTTTAGCGAGCCGCAGACAGTGAACGGTTGGGTTCTGACAGGCTGTCATCTGACGGATTTTCCTGTGTTTATGGACCCTATTAACGTTTGGACCTTGGGCCAGGCCCAGCTGTGACAGGTGTATCAACTTCACAGGCTGACTGCAATATGAACAAAAATAAAATCGAATGAACCCTTTATTAAAGCCCTTGACCGCCTGTAGGCCAGAGGGAGCTTGTGTGGGACAGTGATGCTGGGAGACAAGGGGAGAATAGATCTGCTAAGAGGAAAACAAAGAGGGGAGTGTGGCTGTCAATGTCTGATAAAACACCATGATCAACCTCTGAGGTGACAGATGCTTTAGAAGTGAGAAAATGTGGCTGGGGGGGTGGATGGGTATTTGGGTTTGTGTGTGTGTGTGTGTGTGTGTGTGTGTGTGTGTGTGCGATGAAAATATTTGCTTTATGAGTGATTTGAACAAGAAAATTATATTTTTATTTTCATTAAATTCCTACATTTATCATGCACAAACTCTCCACCATACCAGTATTACCTCCTCAAACTCAAAACTGTTTTTATTGAATAGATGCATTGCACACCACACAATCCTATAGAAGGACCTGCTGCTTAAGATCTTCTCCCCTTTGACCAGAACAGCCTATCACCCTCTTCCCATCAGGAAAACAATAACCAAATGTAGCAGGTGTCAAAGAAACGCCTGAGCGGAGTACACACATCTGGTTTTCAGTGGAAAAGGAAGCTATGTTCAAACAGCTGTATCCTTGAAAACCGAATGCATCTGGCTGTTGGCAACTCCACTAGGGTGGTATAACAGATACAAATTGGGCAACTCGAACCTCCCTTCACCCAGGCCCAACTTTCAGGCCGCAAAATTCAGCTCATTATCCAAGGTTTTACTGCTGTCTCCCATGGAGACAGACAACATACAGTGCATTCAGAAAGCATTCAGACCCCTTCCATTTTTCCACATTTTGTTACGTTACAGACTGATTCTAAAATGGATGAAATAAACATTTTTCCTCATCAGTCTACACACATTACCCCATAATGACAAAGCAAAGCAGGATTTCAGATGATTGGAGTATATCTGTGATAAATATGATTGATTGAACATGATTTTAACCTCTCTTGGGTAGGGGGAAGTATTTTGTTACTCAGGCCTAGAAGCTAGGATATGCATATAATTGGTAGAGTTGGATAGAAAACACTCTAAAGTCTCTAAAACTGTTTTGTGTGTAGGTTAAGTGTAGGTTAAGTAAATGTGATATTTCATTTTCTTAGTTGTAATACATTTGCTTTGTCATTATGGGGTATTGTGTGTAGTAGATAGACAAGGGGAAAAAACAATTTAACGTAACAAAATGTGGAAAACATTCAAGGGGTCTGAATACGTTCCAAATGCACTGTATATATATTCTTAAAGGGAGAGAGTGAGAGATGGCAGAGATGGAGGGACAAAGGTCCAAAAAGAGAGAGAGGAAGGGGGAACAAAGGAGGGTAAGAGAGGTATAGGGGGGAGAGTGGGGTGAGTGGGGTATGTTGAGCCATGTTTTGCATTCAGCATCATTCCATCAGGGGATATAGGAATACAAAGAACGCAATGTAGTATTCTTTCTTGCAAAGATATATACAGTACCATTCAAAAGTTTGGACACACCTACTCATTCAAGGGTTTTTCTTCGTATTCTTACTATGTTCTACATTGTAGAATAATAGTGTAGACAGCAAAACTATGAAGTAACACATATGGAATCATGTAGTAACCAAAAAAGTGTTAAACAAATCAAAATATATGTTATATTTCAGATTCTTCAAAGTAGCCACCCTTTGCCTTGATGACAGCTTTGCACACTCTTGGCATTCTCTCAACCAGCTTCACCTGGAATGCTTTTCCAACAATCTTGAAGGAGTTCCCACAGATGCTGAGCACTTGTTGGTGTAACTATGCAAGCTGAGGGTCAGGAAGCAAGTTCAGGGAGTGAATATATTGAATAAATAAATTAAACAAACAGTGCACCGACATGGAACAGAAACAAATGCAATGACGACTCGGGAAGAAACCAAAGGGAGTGACATATAAAGGGCAGATAAGCAAGGAGGTGATGGAGTCTAGGTGAGTGTCATAATGCACAATTACACCTTACGATGGTGACAGGTATCCCAGGGATCAGGAGTGGGCCGGTCACCTCAGCTGAGGCGTGGAAGCATGGCGACATAGAGCACCGGAGAGAAAGCATATGCGACAGTACCCCCTCCCCGGCTCATTTGGCTCCAACTGCAGGAAGCCAACCACAGGGACAATCCCGGTTCTCCCTTTAAGAGAAATTAACAATGTGTTTACTGTAAGAGTGTGAGTGTAAGTTGACTGGCTGGCTGGCTCCCCCTTGCACTGGTCCTCAATGTTAGGGGGATCTGCTCAAAGACAGGCTCCACTGGTACAGGCTCAATTATCCTTTACCTGTCATCCCTCGTAAGCTGGCCATCCGCTTACCCCCACTCCCTTCTGCTCCCTCCATTCCCACCCTCACAAAAGTTTGGTTCATTTTCAGCCACATGAAACACCTAACATCGGTATGGACATCCAGCCAGACACACACTCTAAAGTATACACACACACAGATCAAATTCATGCACGCCTTTTAAGTCATGGAATGAGAACTCTCAACTGCAACTGTAGTCCTAAAAAGGTACTATTTAGGACCTAAAAGGGTTCGTCATCTGTCCCCATAGAAAAACCCTTTGAATAACCCTTTTTGGTTCCAGGTAGAACCCTTTTGGGTTCCATGAAAATCTCTTTCCACAGAGGTGTTCTTCCTGGAACCAAAAAGGGTTCTACCTAGAACCAAAAAGGGTTGTCCTATGGGGCAGCCGAAGAACTCTTTTGGAACCCTTTTTTCTAAGTGTGTACTCATTTGCTAAATTGGGACAAAATCAATGATGAAAGTTATGGTGCTGGATTTTTATGAGGAAGAGAATGTAATTTGAAATTGAAATGTTCTCTCTGTCACGGAGACTTGTGCTTACCCCTACTCCACTGTCTTCCGTCCTCCCCTCCCTCCCTCCCTCCCTCCCTCCCTCCCTCCCTCCCTACCTCCCTCCCTCCCTATCACCCAATACAGGAGGAATACAAAGGAGCCTGAGAGAGGGAGGGCAGAGCAGGCAGGATCAAGTGAGAGGTCATTTCTGCTGTCTCACCTCAGCACTTTTCCTCATTCTACTCGGATTAACTCTAATAATCTATCTCAGTCTTTTCGCTGTTCACAAAGAAAGGGTGAATGGAAGAGACCGAGAGGAGTAAGATAGTGAAGGATGTGTCCGCTCCATCTATCCCCCTCCCTTAAGAACGGCATTCAATGTCTGGATCCAGTCTAGATCCCTCTGGGGAGTGATACCCTTGGATATGATCGTGCGCTTTCGCACACATGTTGATTTTGTACATCCACACCAGATACGATCCAAGACATGCAGGTTGAAATATCAAAACAAACTCTGAACCAACTATATTAATTTGGGGACAGGTCGAAACACATGAATGGACATTTAGCTTGCTGTTGCTAGCTATTTTTTTCCTGTGATATAAACATTGGCTTGTTATTCACCAAGAAATGCACAAGGTCCTTTTTTCTGGATCTTGTAGAATTGTTATCCATTTTGAGTCACACAAAATCATGTGTTCTCTACTTCAACATTTAATCCACAGATAAAAGAGGAAACTAATAGTTTCTAGTAATCTTTCCTCCTTCAATAGTTGTCTTCTTCTTCTGTGGACTTTATATGTCAGTTGGCAACCAACTTTAAGGTGCATTACCACAACCAACTGGAATGGAGTTTGGACCTCAATTCATCTTTCAATCACCCATGTGGGTATATACTCCTAAAAACCAATGAGGAAATGGGAGAGGCGGGACTTGCAGCGCATCACATGTCAAAAATAGAAGTTCTATTTCAGTGCCTGGCTATGCAAACGCTCGCAAGCAGTTTAGATTAAACTATTGAGTAGCATGTATGTGTACATGTATTTTGCAATGTTCATGCACAATACGCGAGTGGTGTGGTCAGCATGTAAGAGAGAAACCGGACACACCAATGACTCCAAATGACTTGGCTTCAACGTTGTGGAATTGGTATGGCACAATTCCATACTGAAGCTATTGGTGTCAACTATGCTAGTTATTAATGAGTAGCAATACAGAACAGTAGAGCTAATAGAGCTGCATAATCTGCTATCTTCAACTCCAGTTAATTTGTATCTGTAGATAAACACTTCATCAAAACTGCAATTAATTAAAAATGTTGTTAGATGTTGTTCTGGCATTTGCAAAACAACCTTTTAGCAAATCGGGTCTTGGAGAAAAGCAATGTTTTGCTGCCAGATAATCATTGTTATGGTAATCTACAGGGCTAGAAAGCCATTCCACAACCATCTGACAGTGATTTATGAAACACAGAAACCCGAGGAGAGAATGTATTCTCAGTCAGTCAGTCAGTCAGGACTGCCATTGGGAGTACGTATAGCGGTCTACGGCAGTCTCTCAGCATCCTTCAAAGCCAAGATTATGCACATAATTTTTATGTTTGATTGTGGCAACTTGCAACCTAGCAACTTGCTTCACGATTCACCTATGAATAGAGACTCCAGCAGCACCTGTCAGACCAGGGACTTTTACGGTAGCAAAAGTTGATATATAGGCTACATGTCTTTCACACTGGAGAGCACTGTCTAGGTTATCTACAGATTCATCTGTATTCTCTTCCAGGAAGTCAAAAGGACAAGTCTCTCAGTACTGTTTGAAGAGAGCGGTATTGTTTTGGCCCAAGGAACCTTCTCTATGTACTATCAAGTCATTTTCAGATGCATATATTGAGGGATATGGTACAGTATGTGCATCCTCAGACAACGTATCGGTTGAGCTAGCACACATTTACCCAGGGCACAATGCCATACACAGACACACACACCAACATGCAAGTGGGCAGCCCCTGGTCATCAGGTAATGAGTCTCTCTGCCAGCTCTTCACAGACCAGTTACATGTCCATTAAGCAGCAGGGATCCCATTACCACTCTCAACATCCTCCCTGTCATGATCAACACATATAATTACTTACAACACCTGACTCACCCATAGGAATTGTTCCTCTCATCCAAACCCTTGTCTCTCTCCTTCTTGATCTTGGTTTTTCTTCTGCTTCTCTTCTTCCACGTTCTGTACAGTACCAATTTTATCCAAAAGAGAGAGAGAGGTATCACTGGGAGAGCATTGACATCTGCTGTGAGATAGAGTCCTTGATCAGTAATTTACGATCATGAATATAGAGCAGCAGTGGAATCAGACAAAACAAAAGCAAACAAAACGTTTCTCGTATGGCCTAGGACTCTCTATTTCGCTTTATCTCGCTCTCGCTCTCCCTCTATATCGCTCTCCCACTCTCGTCTCTTGTCTCTCGTCTATCGCTCCTTTTCATTACTCTCTCTCCTTTTCCTTTCCATCTCTGTCATTAAGCAAAATCAATGCATTTACATAGTACATGAGTTAGATACACAGTGAGTACCAGACTGTACTTGCTGTATCATCATTACTTATCAGTGGAGGCTGCTGAGGGGAGGACGGCTCATATTAATGGCTGGAACAGAGCGAATAGTATGGCAATTCACCACGTGTTTGATGTATCTGATACCATTCCACTTTTTCCACACCAGCCAATACCACCAGCCCATTCCCTCCAACCTCATGTGTTACTTATACATTATGTTACATAGAGCATCCTAGGGTACAGTTCTTGAATGCATGCTGGCGTCATCACTTATTTACTGGCATTTCGGATGCTCCTGTGTTTCTCTTCCTTGGATCCTCCATGTTTTCAGAAATCCACTGCTGTTTGTGAAACAACAGCGTCACCTGTGGGTGTTTAAGTGATCCACACTCTCACATTCCAGGTACCAGTCTGCCAACCTAAACTAATTTAAAATCATTGGTACTTTCAATACAGCGACCTGACCTGTCATCAATCATAAACAACATAAATACACACACACACAAACAAACACACACACACACGCAATTCTTTATCTGGTCGTCCAGTTAGACATTCAACAAATATACCAGCTCACTATTCACCAAAGAAAGGGAAAGCATTCTGAATAATTCACTCTTCTCTTGTGCTGCTCATCAGGGGCGCAACTTTCACTTGGGACAGGGAGGACATGACCCCCCAACATTCTGAAATAACTTTTTTTTTAAATCATTATAATGTGATACAAAACACAGCAGCAGTGTGCTTTAGGGCCATGCTGATGCCTCAGAGCAGTCGGGTAGACTGTTTTCCGGCTTCAGCAGGCTGGATTTAGGACCCCACGGACCACACAGCGTGCGACCACACAAAGCTTCTGAAAGGCTGGAGTATAGGACCAGCATGGGAGATGAAGAGAGGCAGCTGCTGTCTGTGTGTGTTAAACTTTTTCTCTTAGTTGTAAAGCAAGCAGAGAGGAAACTGGCTAATCTTTAGTTAACTGATCTAGCTGGCAAGATAACTGCTGTTTGACAGGAAAAAAAAGTATTATTCCCAGAGCTAGTAGTGTAACTGACATGTTACATTAGCTAATGCTTCATTCCCTCTCGACTGAAGTGAATAAACTACACGCAGATAGTTAACTAGCTAGTAGCTACCACAGCCAGTTCAGATCTAACTAGTGAAGGGGTTAAACCAAGGCCTCATACCTTTTAAAGGGTTAATAAATTGTGTTATGATAAACTGTAAGGTCTCCTATTTTGGAGAGGGTGTTGTTAACACCTGTTTTAAGTGTTGTGCCCTTCAGACACTATGACAAGGCAGAAACTGCCTGTGTTCATACTCCTCCTGTCTGGACCCCACCTGGCTATCTGAGAATACAACTGGTTTTCTGAGAACACAAGGATGCTCCTGTGTTTCGCTTCCTTGGATCCTCCATGTTTTCAGAAATCCACTGCTGTTTGTGACACAACAGCGTCACCTGTGGGTGTTTAAGTGATCCACACTCTCACATTCCAGGTACCAGTCTGCCAACCTAAACTAATTTAAAATCATTGGTACTTTCAATACAGCGACCTGACCTGTCATCAATCATAAACAACATAAATACACACACAATTCTTTATCTGGTCGTCCAGTTAGACATTCAACAAATATACCAGAAGATGCTTGGACTTGCTATGACCCTATACTTGTGATGAAAGGTCAAGTTTTTAAAGTTTTTTTATTTACCTTTATTTAACTAGGCAGGTCAGTTAAGAACACATTTTCATTTTCAGTGATGGCCTAGGAACAGTAGGTTAACTGCCTTGTTCAGGGGCAGAATTAGAGATGTTCATCTTGTCAGCTCAGGCATTTGATCTTGCAATCTTTTGATTACTAGTTCAACACTCTAACCACTAGGCTACCTGCAGGCCAGCAATTGCTGACAAGATGGTTGCTGCTGTCAGGGGGAGGTTAGATGTATTAAAATGTTGTTGCCAGGGAAACTCACGCAAGGAGGACTGGGAGAGGCTATATGAGTTACAGGATGTCTTAGACATTTGCAGAACCTGGGGAGAGCTATCATGTGCTGTACTCTGTATCTAACAGCTGTTGTGGCTATGCTATTTTTTTATTCTCAGTCACAGCTGAGACTGAGCTTCAGACTTTTTTCAGCACAATTGGAGTTTTTATTAGTCAATATAGCAATGTATTGATTTGTCAGATTCCCTAGCTATTTCCCTACTTTTCACAATGGCACAGTCACGCCCTGATCTGTTTCACCTGTCCTTGTGCTTGCCTCGACCCCCCTTCAGGTGTCGCATTCTTCCACATTTTCCCCTGTGTATTTATACCGGTGTTTTCTGTCTGTCTGTTGCCAGTTCATCTTGTTTGTTCAAGCCTACCAGCGTTTTCGTCTCAGCTCCTGTTTTTCCCTAGTCTCTCTTTTCTCGTCCTCCTATGTTTTGACCTTTGCCTGTCCTGACCCTTTATCCGCCTGCCTGACCACTGCCTATCTCTGACCCTGAGCCTGCCAGCCATCCCGTACCTTTGCTCCACCTCTGGATTACCGTCCTGTACCTTGGCATCTGCTCTGGATTATTGACCCCTACCTGCCTTGACCTGTCGTTTGCCTGCCCCTGTGGTTACAATAAACATTGTTGCTTCACACAGTCTGCACTTGTGTCTTACCTTGATTCCTGATAGGAACGGATCAGCTGGATCAGATGGTGACAAGTGTCCCTACAGTGTCAGACAGCCTTGGAAGACCAGTCTACGGAGCTCAGGTGAATTTTGCAGTATATTAACAATATCAGTGAATGATATAAAGTTCCATCTTGAGTTGATGGGCAGGCTACAGTCTGGGGTCTGGGAATAATGGTAATTTCAATTATTGAACCATTGATTCTATTCCTGGATAATATATAAATGTACACCCAGGCAATTTTTTGTCATGGCTCATCTGAGCAGGATCAGATGGTGACAGGGGTCCAATCAGGGTCAGGTAACCAGGGAAGACCAGTCTGTGATGGCGCAGAGGTTCACTTTTGTCTCTGTGCAGCAAACACTGGAAAAGCAAGAAGCTTCCAAGATTGAAATTATTATAAATCCTGCTGAGGCGATGGGTTTGAGGGAACTCCCCCGTTCAGCTGAAAAGGTGGCGCAGGGAATGCAAAAATATTCTTTAGAAATATTTAACCTCCACACATGAACAAGTCCAATACCTCAAATGAAAGATAAACACCTTGTTCATCTACCCAGTGTGTCAGATTATTAAAGTGTTTTACGGCGAAAACACAACATATATTTATGTTAGACCACCACCAAACCAAAGAAAAAACGTAGCCACTTTTTCCAGCAAAAGATAAAAATCACAAAAGCAGGATTTTTTTTTTAAATCAATCACTAACCTCTTGAAAATCTTCATCAGATGACAGTCATATGACATGTTACACAGTACATTTATGTTTTGTTCGATAATATGCATTTTATGTCCATAAATCTCGGTTTACATTGACGCCATGTTCAGAAAATCCTCCAAAATATCTGGAGGAATTATAGAAAGCTACGCCAGATAACAGAAATACTCATCATAAACTTTGAATAAAGATACAAGTTCTACATATAATTAAAGATACACTGGTTCTTAATGCAACCGCTGTCACATTTTTTTTAAACGTTATGGAAAAAAGCCTAACATTGCAATAATCTGAGACGGCGCTCAGACGTAACCATATTTCTCCGCCATGTTGGAGTCAACAGAAATACAAAATTACAACAAATATTCCCATACCTTTGATGATCTTTCATCAGAATGTAGTGCAAGGAGTCCTAGTTCAACAATAAATTGTTTTGTTTCATAATGTTCAATTCTAGTGTCCAAGTAGCAGCATTTGCTACCACCTTCAGCTCACATGCCCAAAAAATTACTTCTGGTCCAGGATAACTTTGCATGAAAACTTCCAAAACTTCCAAAAGACATATTACAGGTCAAAGAAACTGGTCAAACTAAAGTGCAGAATAAATCTTCAGGATGTTATAATCATATATATCCAATAGCATTTCAACCGGATCATTCGTTTTCATCTGGGGCTGATTGGAACAGCCGAAGCACTCAAAGACAAACGCGCCACAACAAAATGGTATTCTTTTGCGACACCAACTACTTTCCTTCCCATTAGGTCAAAGTTCACAGCAAATGCTCCATTACACTTTCTACTGAATGAGGACATCTAGTGGAAGATGTAGGAAGTGTTTCCAGATCCATAACTTGTTGGGAAGGGAGGGGGCGATGACGTCAAAGTTGCCCCAACTTTCAGTATTTCAAAACTTGTTTGGAAGATTGCCTGCCCTGTGAGTTCTGTTATACTCACAGACATAATTCAAACGGTTTTAGAAACTTCAGAGTGTTTTCTATCCAATATTAATTATAATATGCATATATTAGCAATTTAGGACAGATTTTGATGCAGTTCACTATGGGCTCGCAATTCACCCAAAGTGAAAATACTGCCCCCTATCTGTAAGTGGTTGGCAGTTTCACAAACCTCTGAAGTTGATTTCCAAACTGCATCAATGGTTGATAGAGGCTTTTCCCAGTGAAACAAAACATGTAAAACAAAAATGTGGAGGAAGATTTGGGAGATGCTATTGATGATGATGAATGAATACAGATATGTTAGAAAGCCCAGTCATGTTCATATCATCTCAGACATACATTTCTGCAGTTTAATACCATCCATAGAACCTACCATATGCCAGTGAAACTGAATATCATGCACTCAGAAATGTTATTCTTCTGCTGGAGGTGTAAAACCCAAAAGGGGACATCATATATTCATATATTATGGTCTTGTGAAGACTGGCTGAATTCTGTCAAAGAGTATGTTCTTTTATCTCAGCATGTCTACAGATTCTCCCTTATCCTTGTTTTTGTTTGCTTGAAAATGTTGATACTGGAGAATGTTATCAGAAGAAACTGTGTAACTGTAACGATCTGGGTGTCGTGGGTGTGAAGTCAGGTGCAGGAAACAGAGAGTTCAAGGTGGTGCTCTTTAATGCACACACGAGGAACATAGGCCACCCCACAAAACACTGGGTGCTAAAAAACAAATGCCCCAAACACGGGGACTAAAACAGTCCAGCAAAACCCACGAACAGGAACAAACACGTTCGTCTCAAACAAATGTTACAACAAACAATCCCGGCACAAAGAAACAGGCGGGCCGGCTGACTAATAAAGCCCAACTAATCACCACAAACGCATAACAGGTGTAACCAATAAACAGACAAAGAGGGGGAGGAAATAATCAGTGGCAGCTAGTAGGCCGGCGAACACCGACCGCCGAGCGCCAACCGAACGGGAATGGGAGCCACCTTCGGTCAGAGTCGTGACGGTAACCTAGCATTTATCCAACTAAGAAATGCATTGCCATTAATTGGAAGGTATGTTATCCTCTCACAATGGATGGCAGAAATGGGATTTATTACAAGATTAAGGGCACACTGTGCAACTTTCATAAGTTCTGGATGCCTAATATTGATGACAGTACGACAAAAGGAGTCTATTGAAAACATGCCCATGTCAGGGAAGATATTTACAGTGGGGCAAAAAAGTATTTAGTCAGCCACCAATTGTGCAAGTTCTCCCACTTAAAAAGATGAGAGAGGCCTGTAATTTTCATCATAGGTACACTTCAACTATGACAGACAAAATGAGGGAAAAAAATCCAGAAAATCACATTGTAGGATTTTTAATGAAATTATTTGCAAATTATGGTGGAAAATAAGTATTTGGTCAATAACAAAAGTTTATCTCAATACTTTGTTATATACCCTTTGTTGGCAATGACAGAGGTCAAACGTTTTCTGCAAGTCTTCACAAGGTTTTCACACACTGTTGCTGGTATTTTGGTCCATTTCTCCATGCAGATCTCCTCTAGAGCATTGATGTTTTGGGACTGTTGCTGGGCAACATGGACTTTCAACTCCCTCCAAAGATTTTCTATGGGGTTGAGATCTGGAGACTGGCTAGGCCACTCCAGGACTTTGAAATGAAACATATTTAAAAATGATCGCTTACCTAGCTTGATGACTATCAGCATTTTTGCTTACTTTTGTTGTTCTAAGTAGAGACTGTTAGAAGGACCATGGGTCATTAGATTGTGAAGAAATGCAGGAAATTAGCTTTAGATACACCAAAAAATGTGAGGATCCCAGACCCCCCGCCAACTTATGTCCCCCCCACTTCTAAAACTAAACTTACGTCACTGCTGCTCATTACTGCAATGCACCTGCAACAAAGTAAGCAGTACAAGGCCATTGTTCTCTCTCGTTTTCTGGGAGGGAGAACACGTAAAATTACAATTTAGCCAGATAAATCGTCATTTATAGCTCTAATTGACGCTAATAAAATGATTTGTCTTTTTCCCCCATGGATCATATGCTAATCAAAATGTGAAATATTACAGATGACACCAACAGGGGTGATAAGCAGCAAATGAACAAGGTAGGGCAGAGGAGGAGAGGAGGATGGGGGATTTGACGACTGTAATAGGCGTACGCCATTTAATGTGTTCTGTGCTCATTAGAGCATTGCAGAGCGGCGGCAGCTCCTGTACCTACTCCTGCAGTCCTGTCTCGCCTAGCCAGAATGACAGCTATCTTGTCCCCTGTCAAAGTGATGGCCATAACTGCTGACTGGAATGAGTTATTAGGGGCTTCAGAGAGGGCCCTTAGTGTGAATTATTGTCCCCTTAAGCCTGATATATATGATTCAATACTGTAGAAATGTAGCACTCTAAACTTTCATATAGGATTTGTTGTATCTATTTAAAAATCTGAAAGAATTAAGTGAAAGAAGTAGAATGTACAGTAGAATGTACAGTGAAAAAAGTAGAATGTATTCCACTTTATCACTGCTTTTGTAGACCAACTCACACAGCCTGCATAGAGTTGATATAAAATAGTTTGATCTCACCTTCTCTGTCTCTCTTCTCTCTCTCCCTTTCCCCCCAATGGACCTCTGTATCATCCACAGTCACCCATCCACCTGGAAAAGGCAGAACAAAGATGCATGAAATGAGTTGCTAAATACTCGACTCTCCTAACGACTTGGCAAAAAATGGTGAAAGCGACATGAGAGCAAGGGGAAAAAAAGGGAGAAGTTGAGTGTGAGAGAGGGGAAAGCAGGCCAAGCCATCGGCTGTAATGAATTGCATGCGACTCCAGTTCCCCACTGATGGGCGTATTAATCTGGTCAGGCATATACAGTGGGACGGCACCAAGTGCGACTTAGGTCCCAAATTACACCCTGGAGGGACTTTACCCTTTACAAGGAGTATGAAAAACTGCTCCAAAACAGCAGGCAAATAGCAACTGTCTTACAAATAGGCAGCAGAGGGGATGTGGGAGAGGCTGGGGGCTAGTCAGGGAG
This sequence comes from Oncorhynchus tshawytscha, assembly GCF_018296145.1. Classification (NCBI taxonomy): domain Eukaryota; kingdom Metazoa; phylum Chordata; class Actinopteri; order Salmoniformes; family Salmonidae; genus Oncorhynchus; species Oncorhynchus tshawytscha. The sequence continues at coordinate 36,918,277 of NC_056434.1, read as the reverse complement.
TCATGCAGGTATTAGGAAGATAGGGATTTGGGCTAGGGATCAGGAGTGGTGGGTTTTACGAAGCAGGCTGAGTAGCTTAGGGAGACAGGGAAGGGAATGGGGACAGGAACAGGTGGTTCTCAGAGACCATTATGGTAATGCTGGGTTTCCTCATTCATTACCTCTGAGGCAGTAGTGCCGTGGGAACTGGTCCCAGTCAAATGTAGTAGGCAACTGCAAAGAGTTACTAGGCCAGCAGAGAGCAGCAATCCACCCAGCACCACCCAGGACTAAGGACTCATGTTAGGCCGGTAGGGATCACAGGTAGTCTGTCCACGTGGGCAATACAGAAAACATACAGTTCTGCCCCTTCCTTTACCATAAGGAAATAGTTGTGTTGGATAATGATAGCTATGTTTAGGTAAACATGTGAATCATGCATGACTTGGATAGACTTTGTTGGAATATACTTGACGTATACTTGCCTCTCTGACTTCTCTTTGCTTGAGCCCATTAGACAGTTCCAACATTTCTCATTCTTCAATCAACATCATGAAGCTGTTAGTGCTCCAATCTGTGCTCTGCTGAATGCCAGAGTTCTGTGTGTATGTTATGGGCTATACTTAGAACTTAGATCAGTGGCAACGTTACGTTTGTCAAAACCCTAATTGGCGGCAAGCAGAAATAGACTATTTGTACTTCTTCTGATCATTGTCAAAAGATGACTACTAAAAGTAAAAAGGTTGACACGCTTAAAGGTCTGCATGTGACATATCCAATTCTCTTTACACACTTTTCTGATTGTATTTACTGCTGGTTCTTCAAACTATGTTTGCAGAGATCAAAGTAAGATATATAAAATATTAATTGAATGTTCTGTTGGATCATTAGGTTGCCAATAGAGTTTGGTGGATTTGAATAGAGGATGACAGTATCTCTGAATAACACAGTAATACAGACTATCCATTCCATCAGCTACTGATGTTTCCATGGATAAGACAAAGAGAAACAAACGGTAGGAGCAGCAGTAGAAGCTCTCCACATGCCACACATCAGCTCTAACAAAGGCAACCAGCCAGCATCAGATGATATTGAACTCTCATCTCACTATGCTCATGTGTCACTCAGCTGGTGTCTGTGTGTCAGACAGAAGAGGCAACTATGTTGAAGTGTAAACAAATAGGCAGAGGCTCTGAGCACAGCAATGTGTCACCTTCAAGGGGGTGGTTCTGGCAGGATAACAGAGTATCCACAACACTGAACAGCACACACCTTGACTGGTCAAAGCATCTTCCATCCCTCTCCATCCAGAGTGCTCTCCCGCTAAGATGAGACATGGTTAACATCCTAAACACACCGATGGGTGTTTGCCCTTTTTACTTTCTTCATCAGAGGGAACATTACTGTAACAAAGGCTATGCTTACACTGATTCAGTGCCATCATGTTCAAGTATTCATATGGAAAGACGATTCTCGAGATGACAATTAGTAGAATGAAATACAATTATGGGTAAGGACAATAAAAAAAACATCTATTATACAAAAGGAACATGTTGGCCATTGTTCTTGCAGTTAGCTTCGAAAGGTTACAGTAAGATATATTTTGCCAAAGGTTCTGACAGTAGAAAAATCATCAGCGTTGAGTCATTGTGAACTTCATACCACCTGGAGACATTCTGGGGCCATACTTGCGAACATAAGCACCCATTTACCTTATACAGGTTCTCATGCAATCATATGCATATCAGTCAATGAAAATAGTTGATTTACTTGCATTTGACCAAACGATAAATGAGGAAAAAAGATAAATGAGGTCCTTACAAGAACGTTTATCACACATTGTAAAAAAAAAAAACGTAGAGCATTATGGATTTGTCAAATAGCAGTCATGTAGGCTATAACAATCCTCATCCCCTCTGGGTGCCACACACTGTTAAAGTGGTTGCATTGTAATTGATACTGCTTTTTAACCATGGCTACGAACCCACCTCGCATCAAGCTTTTTTGTTGAGGAAAAAACAGTTGAAAAAAACACATGTGACAAAGTGGGTTACTATAATATTGCATAAACTATAAAACATTGTAAGTGTAACCTACATAAGAATATATTAATGACAGCCAAGTGTCTTCCAAAACTGACTGTCGATTCAAGCTGCAATACTGCCATCTGTAGGATGATGACGAGAGTGCAGACTATTTCTTCTGCACACCTCCAGTGAAATAACACATTTGTGACAAAGCAGATGATTATAAAAATGCACATAAAATATTTTGTTGGACATGTCCATGTAACATAGCCTATGCAATATGATTATTAGGCAATAGCAGTGTGTTTGTGTGCAAGGCTGAAATGTAAGTCCATTTTCATTTTTATACTGTTGACTGTAGGCTACATCCCTCTTCAACACACTAACCTAATAGGATACATGTAAATCTAAATGTCAAAGGGGGGGGACTTATGTGAGATTCGAACCCTTGTCATAATCTGTGACAATTACATGAACTAGGCACTTTACACAGAGAGGAATTTGAACATGTCCAACTACATCTACGATTTTAATTGGCTGCAGAAGTTGTGCCAGGATGTAATCACTGCCACCTGGTGAGGTTAGAAAAGGGCTAATGTGTGCCATGCTATCTGACAGGACCAGCTACAATTTAGCTTTCTGTAACATGCAAGTAAATCGACAACTGTTTAACTCTAAATGTTTAACTTTAAACGCTTGGAAGTGTGTGTGTGCGTGTGCGTGTGTGCGTGTGTGCGTGCGTGCGTGCGCGCGTGTGTGTGTGTGTGTGTGTGTGTGTGTGTGTGTGTGTGTGTGTGTGTGTGTGTGTGTGTGTGTGTGTGTGTGTGTGTGTGTGTGTGTGTATGCACCACACTTTGACCAACTGGCGACATTTTGTTACGCCCCATTGTTAAGTTCATGTTTTCAGTATCCCTATATTTCTGTTATTACGGTGCTATCACTCTGTTATTAGTACGCCTGCGTGGTAATTTCACTGTTGATGGACCTGACCTGAGTGCAATGGCAACCATGTACTGTGGAAATACGGTCTAGTAAATGTTGACTGACCTAGTTGTTGTGTAATTTTAAGTGAGCACCCACAAGGTCAAATGTTATTTCTAGTGGGTCTAGGGTTAAGGCTAGAATTAGTGTTAGGGTTAGAATTAGGTTTAGGAGCTAGGGTTAGGTTTAGGGTTAGGTTTTTGGGTTTAGGTTATGGTTATATTTTTTTACATTTTGAATGGAACTGAATTGTGTCCCCCCACAAGGTTAGTTTTACAAGTGTGTGTGAGTGAGTGAGTGAGTGAGTGAGTGAGTGAGTGAGTGAGTGAGTGAGTGAGTGAGTGAGTGAGTGAGTGAGTGAGTGAGTGAGAGAGAGCTGGAGAGAGAGAGGGAACAGAGTGAAAGTAAAAGCTATGACAGGTGTGTGCTGTTATTCACTCCGTCACCCAAATCCAAATTACTAACTTGCATGAACTTACCCTCGTAGCCAATTGGAGAGAGATAAGGATAGGAAAAGGAAGCTGACAGCATAAAATACCCACTGCTGGAGCAGCACCTTGGTGTGTGTGGGCAAGCACTTTTTTTTGTTTGTTTTTGGAGTTGGAAAGGCACAACTGCTAGCACTGACAACAACACTTCACCCACCTGTGTACAGAACCACAGCTACTGTAGCTACCCACCTAAAGTCATCTGAGAGAAGAACGAACGAGAGAGAGAGACAACACACCCATTGAACACAGGCCTGGTCGGACTCCATTCCACAGCTCTGGTAGGAAAACATGCTAAGCATTGTTAGGCAACCAGATTTGTTCCTGTTGTTAGTTCCTGTTATAATGACTGACTGGAGTGAAATCAATCTAATGTCAAATGGCTGGGCATAGGAATGAATGGGTGTTTTCATTAATCAGACAGTAGGTATTTTAACTGTAACAAAGCAATGTAGGCATTACTTTAATTGTCTTTTCAAACTAGATTGTGCTTGTTTGGATTCATGTGTCTAACTGTGTCAAGCTTTGATTGCCAGCAATGCTTCTTCAACTTTTTCAAGCATGACATAAAACTTTTAAAGAGCTGTTCATACGGTGTTAAAGAAGATGACTGATTTAAAATAATTGTGCGGCTTGCTTTTGAATTCCTGAAGAGAAAGGCATATGCGTTGGTTTACAAGGTAAACGTGGTCATGGGCAAATCAATAGTGCCAGTCAAAAGTTTGGACAGACCTACTCATTTACTTCATTTTTACTATTTTCTACATTGCAGATTAATAGTAAATAACACACATGGGATCATGTAGTAACCAAAAATCAAATCAAAATATATTTTATGTGGAATATTCTTCAATTCATCTCAAATTTGGACTCATCAGACCAAAGGACAGATTTCTACCTGTCTAATGATCATTGCTTGAGGTTCTTGGCTCAAGCAAGTCTCTTCTTACTTTTGGTGTCCTTTAGTAGTGGTTTCTTTGCAGCAATTTGACCTTGAAGGAACTTTCAAAGTTCTTGAAATTTTCAGAATTGACTGACCTTCATGTCTTAAAATTAAACGAGTTATGATGGACTGTCATTTCTCTTTGCTTTTTTGAGCTGTTCTTGCCATAACATGGACTTGGTCTTTTACCAGATAGGTCTATCTTCTGTATACCACCCCTACCTTGTCACAACACAACTGATGAGCTCAAATGCATTAAGAAGGAAAGAAATTCCACAAATTAAGTTAACAATGCCCATATGTTAATTGAAATGCATTCAAGGTGACTACCTCATGAAGCTGGTTGAGAGAATAACAACAGCGTGCAAAGTTGTCATCAAGGCAAAGGGTGGCTACTTTGAAGACTCTCAAATTTAAAATATATTTTGATTTGTTTAACCCTTTTTTGGTTACTATTTGATTCCAAATGTGTTATTTCATAGTTTTGATGTCTTCACTATTATTCTACAACGTAAGGGCTCTGTTTTGCTTTGAGAAAAAAACTGCCCCTTTGAAAGAGACGTACAACAAAACGCTGGTCAGCTCTTTTTATACCACATAAATATGCAAAATATTTTTTCTGAACCTCAATGTCAAAACAACCTTCTAAAATGAGCAACATATATTATTCATGTTTTCAAATGATTATCCATAACGTTCTATTGGTTCTATTCCAGCACGCTCTTGGAAAATGTTATGAAGCAATGCTGATTGAATCTGTTTCAGCACTGTCTGTAGGTCTCAATGTCATGTTTGACATTGGCCGTTACTTATTCAGTGGGGAGAACAAGTATTTGATACATTACCGATTTTGCAGGTTTTCCTACTTACAAAGCATGTAGAGGTCTGTGATTTTTATCATAGGTACACTTCAACTGTGAGAGACAGAATCTAAAACAAAATCCAGAAAATCACATTGTATGATTTTTAAGTAATTAATTTGCAAACAGGTGCAGTTAATACAGGTAATGAGTGGAAAACAGGGGGGCTTCTTAAAGAAAAACTAACAGGTCTGTGAGAGCTGGAATTCCTGCTGGTTGGTAGGTGATCAAATACGTATGTCATGCAATAAAATGCAAATGAATTACTTAAAAATCATACAATGTGATTTTCTGGGTTTTTGTTTTAGACTCCGCCTCTCACAGTTGAAGTGTACCTATGATAGAAATTACAGACCTCTACATGCTTTGTAAGTAGGAAAACCTGCAAAATCGGCAATGTATCAAATACTTGTTCTGAGCTCATAGGGATGCAAACCTCCGCTCCAGATGAGCACTGATCTGTGACTGATTACATGCATGAAAGTCAAACTACTGTTTTGCAGTGGTGTAAAGTACTTAAGTAGTACTTTAAAGTATTTTTACTTAAGTAGTTTTTTGGGGGTATCTGTACTTTACTATTTATATATTTTTTACAACATTTTCTTCAATACATTCCGAAAGAAAATGATTTACTTTTTACTACGTGCATTTTCCCTGTACACCAAAAGGTACTCATTAGATTTCGAAAGGTTGGCAGGACAGGAAAATGTTCCAATTCACACACTTATCAAGAGAACATCAATGGTCATCTCTACTGTCTCTGATCTTGTGGACTCACTAAAAACAAATGCTATGTTTGTAAAATATGTCTGAGTGTTGGAGTGTGCCCCTGGCTATCCGTAAAAAAAAGTATTTAAAAACACATGCCGTCTGGTTTGCTTAACTTAAGGAATTATTTTTACTTTTGATACTTAAGTATTTTTTGCAATTACTATGTACTTTAAAACTAAAGTATATTTAAAATAATTGTAGACTTTTACTCAAGTAGTATTTAACTAGGTAACTTTCACTTTTACTTGAGTCATTTTGAGTCATTTTCTATTAAGGTATCTTTTCTTTCACTCAAATATAACAGTTGGGTACTTTCAACCACTGCTGTTTTGTTTTAGGTTGAATGACTGTACCTGATAACAACCTACTCTACAGTAATCACCTAGCATTGGTTGTAACTTGCATCAGTTGATATAAAACTCCACAGTGTATCTGTCCTCAGACACTTCAGAGCCAGAAAAGAGTGACCTGCCTGCACTTGCTTGTTGCTTACCTGAAGTGACATTGATCAGTGATCATACTATTATCTGTTCACTTCCTTCATCTTTAAGTATTTCCTCATGGTTTTACATAATTATGTTATGAAACTTTGTTTATTTGGTGATATGCACAGCCAGTGAATATTGATCAGAGGTGAGTTTCCAAAGCTCTTTGTCTAGCTAACATGGAACTTTATGACTCATCCCTGAATAGCACACACCATGTATCGTTAACAAGTTAACCTTCAACCGTCCAGGAGACTATAGAAAATAGAAACTACGACCTGATGACAGCATGTCCCTAACTAAACATTCAGGAATACAATGCCAGCAGTCTACTCACATGTACAGTCTTTAGGCTGCTTAGACTAGACAGCAGGCAAACAGACAGTAGACTGCACTGATGGTAACCTAAAGCGTACATTTGGCAAGGCTTGGCAAGATGTCAATAGGATCTAGATCTGAACCCAACACTTGGCCTGAACTGTCAAAGGCCATATACCTCTAGTGAAAATCATACTCAGGGATGTTGACTCAAGTTCTTGGGAAACTGGTTTTGGATTGAGGAAGACAGTATAATGTATTATTAATACATGTTTTGCTTATTCTTTGGTTATTGTATGTTTTTTTCACTGTTCAAACTTTATGGTGGGTTGCGACTCAAAAGAAACCTCAATTGCTTGGTCACGAAACAGAAACGTTTGGAAACCCCTGGACTCGACAAACACTCAAATATGTGACAAAGTCATTGCAAGTACTGTGGTGCAGCCACTCCGCCTTCCTCTTATATACTCGTCACAGGCCTCAGTGCTGACCTCCAACTTGAATAATGTATACTGAACAAAACAATGAATGCAACATGCAACAATTTCAAAGATTTTATTGAGCTACAGTTCATATAAGGAAATAGATTCATTTGGCCCTAATCTATGGATTTCACATGACTGGACAGGTGCGCAATGGGGAGCCAGGCCCAGCCAATCAGAATGACTTTTTCCCCACAAAAGGGCTTTATTACAGACATAAATACACCTCAGCACATAGTATATATTTACATATTGAATGCAAATATGGTTGTGGTGAACGGTTTTCTCAACAACAGTTCAATGAACGTAACCATGTTGTTGACCCACTATGGCCAACACTTCACGGGCAGTCAAGGGAGTGATATGGAGTAGAGTATACCATGGTTCACATACAGTACTGTAGCACTACTGTCTTTCTATAAATATTCACTGATGTTATTTATGTTGCATTTACTTTTACAATGACACTTCAATTCTTTGGACCTTCATTAACTTGTTTGTCAACTTTAAACGTGAAATTAAAGTCAAAATGGGGCCAACCAACTTGCTGGTAGAGAATGTAGTGATTAGCACTAAAATTGTTGCCCGTAATAAAGTGCAGTGCGTTATGATAAATTGCATCTAATGGCTTTAAAAAGTGGCAGCTGTGTCCATATAGATGATGTCGCCATAGTGTAGGACCGATGGGAATATTGACTGAGTAATCTGCTTTCTAGTATTTAGCTAGAGGCAAGACCTATTTCTATAGAAGAAGCCCATTTTTATTCTCAACTTCTTAACTCATCAATATGCTTTTTATAAGTCCGCTTTTCATCAATCCAGATGCCCAGATATTTGTAAGCACGGACACAATCAATAGACACCATCCAAAGTGCATTGCATAAATCATCTGACTTAATTTTATGCGCTCTAGAGAACAACATATATTTAGTTTGACCTTTATTCAGTAATCATTTCTGGTCAATAAAGTATTTGTATAATACAATAAAGGAAGACTGTAGTATAGATAGAGCCTTTTCAACCGTGGGGGCAATAGCATACACAACAGTATCATCGGCATACAAGTTTAGGTCACATTTTTTTAACGATGGTCGATAGTTAATGTTAACAGTAAAAAGCACAGGACCCAGAATCGACCACTGCGGGACGCCTTCTGTAAGGGAACCTGATTTAACACCATCAGTAGATATACATCGAGTTCTATCTGTCAAGCGATTTTTAAGCCAATTACATGCAACCTGGTCTAGGCCAATTGAGGAAAGCCTCTGAATTATCAATGAGTGATCAACAGTTGCAAAAGCCTTTGACAGGTCAATGAAGAGGGCAGAATAATACTGATTTTTATCCATGCAGGTAACCACATCATTTATACATAGGGATGAAGCAGAGATGGTGCTATGACCTGATCAAAAACCTGAATGATGAACATTATACTGTGTATAAAAAATTGTGGACACCCCTTCAAATTAGTGGATTGGACTATTTCAGACACACTGTTGCTGACAGGTGTATAAAATCGAGCACGCAGTCATGCAATCTCCATGCTCAAACATTTGCAGTAGAATGGCCTTTCTAAAGAGCAACAAGCTCACAGAATGGTTTCACCGAGTGCTGAAGCATGTAGTGCTGTCCTCAGTTCCAACACTCACTAGTGAGTTCCAAACTGCCTCTGGAAACAACGTCAGCACAAGAACTGTGGTGTAAAGCTCATCGCCATTGGAATCTGGAGCAGTGGAAACGTGTTCTCTGGAGTGATGAATCACGCTTCACCGTCTGGAAGTCCGAAGGATGAATCTGGGTTTGGCGGAAGCCTACCCCAATGCACAGTGCCAACTGTAAAGTTTGGTGGAGGACGAATAACGGTCTGTAGCTATTTTTCATGGTTCCAACTAGGCCCCTTAGTTCAAGTGATGGGAAATCTTAATGCTACATCATACAATGACATTCTACACAAATCTGTGCTTCCAACTTTGTGGCAACAGTTTAAGGAAGGCCCTTTCCTGTTTCAGCATGACAATACCCCGTGCACAAAGCGAGGTCCATACAGAAATGGTTTGTCGATCGATGTGGAAGAACTTGATTGGCCTAAACAGAGCCCTGACCTCAACCTCATCGGACACCTTTGGGATGAATCAGAATGCTGACTGCTTGCCAGGCCTCATTGCCCAACATCATTGCCAGACCTTGCTAATGCTCTTGTGTCTGAATGGAAGCAGGTCCTAGCAACAATGTTCCAAATTCTAGTGGAAAGCATTCCCAGAAGAGTGGAGTCTGTTATAGCAGTAAATTGAGCACCAACTCATAATTAATGCAAATGGTCTTGGAATGAGATGTTCGACGAGCAGGTGTCCACATACTTTTCGTCATGTAGTGTGCATTTAGAATACATTTCAAAGATAACAAAGATCTTAGCTGAGAATGAATCAAGGATTCTAATATTTTAGCTTGGCAAGAAAGATTAGAAATAGGCCGCAACCTTTGTGAAGGGAAAGTACATGGGCCGCCTTCCAAACACCGGGAGTATCACATCATTGAACGTAACTAACCCCATTCATTCTACCATCAGAAAAACAAATAGGCATACAGTGCAATCAGAAAGTATTCAGACCCCTTGACTTTTCCCCATTTTGTCACGTTACACCCTTACTCTAAAATAGATTTTTTTTAAATCACTCATTAATCTGCACACAATACCCATAATGATGAAGCAAAAAAAACAGATTTTTTTTACAAATGTATTGAAGTAAATAAAAAACAAACCCCTTATTTACATAAGCATTCAGACATAAGCATTCATTTACATAAGCATTCAGGTTTGTCCTGTTTCCATTTATAATCCTTGAGATGTTTCTACAACTTGGAGTTAACTTGTGATGAATTCAATTGATTGGACATAATTTGGAAAGGCACATACCTGTCTATATAAGGTCCCACAGTTCAAATCAAATCAAATCAAATTGTATTTGTCACATACACATGGTTAGCAGATGTTAATGCGAGTGTAGCGAAATGCTTGTGCTTCTAGTTCCGACAATGCAGTAATAACCAACAAGTAATCTAACTAACAATTTCAAAACTACTGTCTTATACACACAAGTGTAAGGGGATAAAGAATGTGTACATAAAGATATATGAATGAGTGATGGTACAGAGCGGCATAGGCAAGATACAGTAGATGGTGTCGAGTACAGTATATACATATGAGATGAGTATGTAAACAAAGTGGCATAGTTAAAGTGGCTAGTGATACATGTATTACATAAAGATGCAGTAGATGATATAGAGTACAGTATATACGTATACATATGAGATGAATAATGTAGGGTAAGTAAACATTATATTGGGTAGCATTGTTTAAAGTGGCTAGTGATATATTTTACATCATTTCCCATCAATTCCCATTATTAAAGTGGCTGGAGTTGAGTCAGTGTGTTGGCAGCAGCCACTCAATGTTAGTGGTGGCTGTTTAACAGTCTGATGGCCTTGAGATAGAAGCTGTTTTTCAGTCTCTCGGTCCCAGCTTTGATGCACCTGTACTGACCTCGCCTTCTGGATGATAGCGGGGTCAACAGGCAGTGGCTCGGGTGGTTGTTGTCCTTGATGATCTTTATGGCCTTCCTGTAACATCGGGTGGTGTAGGTGTCCTGGAGGGCAGGTAGTTTGCCCCCGGTGATGCGTTGTGCAGACCTCACTACCCTCTGGAGAGCCTTACGGTTGTGGGCGGAGCAGTTGCCGTACCAGGCGGTGATACAGCCCGCCAGGATGCTCTCGATTGTGCATCTGTAGAAGTTTGTGAGTGCTTTTGGTGACAAGCCGAATTTCTTCAGCCTCCTGAGGTTGAAGAGGCGCTGCTGCGCCTTCTTCACAATGCTGTCTGTGTGGGTGGACCAATTCAGTTTGTCTGTGATGTGTGTGCCGAGGAACTTAAAACTTACTACCCTCTCCACTACTGTTCCATCGATGTGGATAGGGGGGTGTTCCCTCTGCTGTTTCCTGAAGTCCACAATCATCTCCTTAGTTTTGTTGACGTTGAGTGTGAGGTTATTTTCCTGACACCACACTCCGAGGGCCCTCACCTCCTCCCTGTAGGCCGTCTCGTCGTTATTGGTAATCAAGCCTACCACTGTTGTGTCGTCCGCAAACTTGATGATTGAGTTGGAGGCGTGCGTGGCCACGCAGTTGTGGGTGAACAGGGAGTACAGGAGAGGGCTCAGAACGCACCCTTGTGGGGCCCCAGTGTTGAGGATCAGCGGGGAGGAGATGTTGTTGCCTACCCTCACCACCTGGGGGCGGCCTGTCAGGAAGTCCAGTACCCAGTTGCACAGGGCGGGGTCGAGACCCAGGGTCTCGAGCTTGATGACGAGCTTGGAGGGTACTATGGTGTTAAATGCCGAGCTGTAGTCGATGAACAGCATTCTCACATAGGTATTCCTCTTGTCCAGATGGGTTAGGGCAGTGTGCAGTGTGGTTGAGATTGCATCGTCTGTGGACCTATTTGGGCGGTACGCAAATTGGAGTGGGTCTAGGGTGTCAGGTAGGGTGGAGGTGATATGGTCCTTGACTAGTCTCTCAAAGCACTTCATGATGACGGAAGTGAGTGCTACGGGGCGGTAGTCATTTAGCTCAGTTACCTTAGCTTTCTTGGGAACAGGAACAATGGTGGCCCTCTTGAAGCATGTGGGAACAGCAGACTGGGATAGGGATTGATTGAATATGTCCGTAAACACACCAGCCAGCTGGTCTGCGCATGCTCTGAGGGAGCGGCTGGGGATGCCGTCTGGGCCTGCAGCCTTGCGAGGGTTAACACGTTTAAATGTTTTACTCACCTCGGCTGCAGTGAAGGAGAGGCCGCATGTTTTGGTTGCAGGCTGTGTCAGTGGCACTGTATTGTCCTCAAAGCGGGCAAAAAAGTTATTTAGTCTGCCTGGGAGCAAGACATCCTGGTCCATGACGGGGCTGGTTTTCTTTTTGTAATCCGTGATTGACTGTAGACCCTGCCACATACCTCTTGTGTCTGAGCCGTTGAATTGAGATTCTACTTTGTCTCTATACTGATGCTTAGCGTGTTTGATTGCCTTGCGGAGGGAATAGCTGCACTGTTTGTATTTGGTCATATTTCCGGTCACCTTGCCCTGATTAAAAGCAGTGGTTCACGCTTTCAGTTTCACGTGAATGCTGCCGTCAATCCACGGTTTCTGGTTTGGGAATGTTTTAATCATTGCTATGGGAACGACATCTTCAACGCAGGTTCTAATGAACTCGCACACCGAATCAGCGTATTCGTCAATGTTGTTGTCTGACGCAATACGAAACATATCCCAGTCCACGTGATGGAAGCAGTCTTGGAGTGTGGAATCAGATTGGTCGGACCAGCGTTGAACAGACCTCAGCGTGGGAGCTTCTTGTTTTAGTTTCTGTCTGTAGGCAGGGATCAACAAAATGGAGTCGTGGTCAGATTTTCCGAAAGGAGGGCGGGGCAGGGCCTTACATGCGTCGCGGAAGTTAGAATAGCAGTGATCCAAGGTTTTGCCAGCCCTGGTTGCGCAATCGATATGCTGATACAATTTAGGGAGTCTTGTTTTCAGATTGGCCTTGTTGAAATCCCCAGCTACAAGGAATGCAGTCTCAGGATGTATGGATTCCAGTTTGCAAAGAGTCAAATAAAGTTCGTTCAGAGCCATCGATGTGTCTGCTTGGGGCGGAATATATACGGCTGTGATTATAATCGAAGAGAATTCCCTTGGTAGATAATGCGGTCGACATTTGATTGTGAGGAATTCTAAATCAGGTGAACAGAAGGATTTGAGTTCCTGTATGCTTTTGTGACCACACCACGTCCCGTTAGCCATGTGCATGTCAGAGCAAAAACCAAGCCATGAGGTTGAAGGAATTGTCCGTGGAGCTCAGAGACAGGATTTTGTCGAGGCACAGATCTGGGGAAGGGTACTAAACAATGTCTGTTGCATTGAAGGTCTCCAAGAACACAGTGGCCTATATTATTTTTAAATGGAAGAAGTTTGGAACCAACAAGAATCTTCCTAACTGAGCAATCAAGGGAGAAGGGCCTTCATCAGGGAGGTGACCAAGAACCCAATGGTCTAACAGAGCTTCAGAGTTCGTCTGTGGAGATGTGAAACCTTCCAGAAGGACAACCATCTCTGCAGCAGTCCACCAATCAGGCCTTTATGGTAGAGTGGCCAGACGGAAGCCACTCCTCAGTAAAAGGCACATGACAGCATGCTTAGAGTTTGCCAAAAGGCACCTAAAGACTATCAGACCATGAGAAACAAGATTCTCTGGTCTGATGAAACCAAGATTGAACTCTTTGGCCTGAATGCCAAGCATCATGTCTGGAGGAAACCTGGCACCATCCCTACGGTGAAGCGTGGTTGTGGTAGCAACATGCTGTGGGGATGTTTTTCAACAGCAGGGACTGGACTAGTCACGATCGAGGGAAAGATGAACGGAGCAAAGTACAGAGAGATAATTAAGTGGCCCAGCCAGAGCCCGGACTTGAATACGATTGAACATCTCTGGAGAGACCTGAAAATAGCTGTGCTGCAACGCTCCCCATCCAACCTGACAGAGCTTGAGAGGATCTGCAGAGAAGAATGGGAGAAACTCCCCAAATACAGGTGTGCCAAGCTTGTAGCATCATATCCAAGAAGACTCGAGGCTGCGATAACTCCCTAAGGTGATTCAATTAAATACTAAGGGTCTGAATACTTATGTAAATGTGATATCATTTTTTATTTATTGTTAATTTGCAGAAAATTCTAAAAACCTGTTTTTAATTTGTTATTATGGGGTATTGTGTGTAGATTGATGAGGGGACAAAAACAATTTAATACATTTTATAATAAGGCTGTAGCGTAACAAATTTTGGAATTCAACGGGTCTGAATACTTTCCGAATGCACTGTGTATGTATGCAAAATAGACACCCACACTCTCCCTATACTAACTCCTGCACTTTCACAACTGTCAATGATGTAATTTAGAAATATCTCATTTGCAAACATCTCAACTCACTATGGGGAATAACACTGTCTATGTGCACTGTGTGTGATTACATGGCAGCCTACCAATCACCTTGTTTGGGGTTTTACTCCCTACTGACTGTACGTGTCTTTCTCCCCCAGCTCTGGACCATGGTCCGTCATACCACCTGTATCATGAGCATCCCTTCCACTGCCAGCATTGAGAGCCAGCTGCCCACAACATGGAGCTCCTACCCCTGCCCAGACAGTGAGGACTAGTTTGGTTACTCAATGGCTCTTTCAGTAAATTGCTCTGCTGGTTTAATTATTAACAAGTACCTGGGTTAGCCAGAGTTAATATTTTTTCACAAAACCCCCAGCACACTCGAAGATTAAATATTTGATATGCTACTCACAGCTATTACAAAACGCACCTAATCTCTGTCTTCAACCCTATCCCCAGTTTCCACAGTGATGCCCGGTTACACCAGTCGCCTGTGGTCCCAGGACTACAAGCCTCAGTATTGGTCAAAGTACCTGGTGTGGCAGTGGCTGCAGCAGATGGTGGACATGCACCAGATTGACGCTGCCAGCATCCACTTCCAGAACTTTGACGTGGACGGCCATCAACTGTGCAGCATGACCTACCAGGACTTCACACGGGCCGCAGGCACCGTGGGGCCTATCCTCTACCAAAGCCTCAACGAGCTCAAATGGAGGGGTAGGTTCACACATTGGACAAAGCTGTAACGTCCTCTGTTATTGTTAGTGTCTTATGTTAATCAGAATGGAGGCCAGGTCTGACCATGTATTGTAAAAACATACTGTGAAGGATACATTTGGTCTTCAGATTTTTGAATGTAGTATTTAATTTCAACATGATTTGAGTTGGTTAGAAAACCACAAACAAACAAGAACAGACAGTTGAACCAGTGTACGGTGGAAGGATCAAGGATTTAAGCATCAAGTTTGACTACATGCAACACAAAATAAAGAAGGGTGTTGTTACTGTCAGTGAAATAACAATGACCTCTTGTTTCTCCATGTCATCCCTACACAGGGCAGTATCCTGGAGTGGAGTTTAACCCACTGGACATTATCAAATCAGAGGCAGATGGTAAGAGCTGTCAAAAGCATACAAACCCAGAGAGGATGTAGTACATTGTTTTCACGTCCTTTATTCAAAATGCACTGTTGTATGCTTATAAAATTGTAATTTATAAAGTTATAGAATATATACAATGCTTCAGACCCTCTTAGAGAACGGGGAGTCTATAGAAACTCTAGATCAGGGTTCCCAAACTGGCGGGCCTTGTGCTGGATTTGGCCTGGGGGTGGTTTTATTTGGCCCCAAGCAACAACAACAAAAAAATTATAATGTTTTGTTGAATTTACATTGTTGGAATTAAAAGACTAAAAACAACAAAAAAGCAGTTCCAAGTGATTTTAATTTGGAAATATTTTCCCAAGCATTCACACGCATAATAGAGAGACATATGTGATCGTATACTAATAATGAATAATTGATTGGATTTATAAAGCACTTTTCTACCAACTGAGGTACTCAAAGCGCTTTGCATACAGTAGTAGGGGGAAACTCAACTCACCTCATCCTCCATCAATGTGTAGCACCCACTTCAGTTATGCACGGCGACCATTTTGTACTAGAACTCTCACCACACATCAGTTATCATGTGGAGAGGTGAGGAGTGATATATGCCAATTAAGAATGAGGAGGATGATTAGGTGGCCATGATGGAATGTGGCCAGGTTGAGAATTTAGCCATAACACCGGGGTGAACACCTCTACTTTTACAATAACCACCATGGGAATTTAAATGACTACAGAGTGTCAGCACAACCGTTTTAACATCCTATCCAAAAGACAGCACCATAAACAGGACAATATTCCCAAATGTAATCAAGGTTTGAAATGATGTCCGTATGGCATTGCAACGATGGGACAAGTCTGACTACCAACTGGATATCATGAAAATTGGGAATAAAGGGGTGTAAAAAGTTTTTTTTAAATGAAATCAGTTGTTTGAAATCATTATGTTTTAGACAAATATATCTGTTTAGGCTTCTGCGGTCAATTTGCGGTCTAAGAATATACAGTACTATTCAAAAGTTTGGACACACCTTCTCATTCAAGGGTTTTTCTTTATATATTCTACATTTTAGTGAAGACATCAAAACTATGAAATAACACATGGAATCATATAGTAACAAAAAAGTATATAATATATTTTAGATTATTCAAGGTAGACATGCTTTGCCTTGATAATAGCTTGCACAATCTTGGCATTCTCTCAATCAGCTTCACCTGGAATGCTTTCCCAACCGTCTTCAAGGAGTTCCCACATATGCTGAGCACTAGTTGGCTGCTCTTCCTTTACTCTGCGGTCCAACTCATCCCAAGCCATTCATTTAGGTTGAGTTCGGGTGATTGTGGAAGCCAGGTCATCTGATGCAGCACTCCATTACTCTCCTTCTTGGTCAAATAGCCCTTACACAGACTGGAGGTGTGTTTTAGGCCATTTTCCTGTTGATAAACAAATGATAGTCCCACTAAGCGCAAACGAGATGAGATGGTGTATTGCTGCAGAATGCTGTGGTAGTCATGCTGGTTAAGTGTGTCTTGAATTGTAAATAAATCACTGACAGTGTCACCAAATCAAATCAAATCAAATTTATTTATATAGCCCTTCGTACATCAGCTGATATCTCAAAGTGCTGTACAGAAACCCAGCCTAAAACCCCAAACAGCAAGCAATGCAGGTGTAGAAGCACGGTGGCTAGGAAAAACTCCCTAGAAAGGCCAAAACCTAGGAAGAAACCTAGAGAGGAACCAGGCTATGTGGGGTGGCCAGTCCTCTTCTGGCTGTGCCGGGTGGAGATTATAACAGAACATGGCCAAGATGTTCAAATGTTCATAAATGACCAGCATGTTCGAATAATAAGAAGGCAGAACAGTTGAAACTGGAGCAGCAGCACGGCCAGGTGGACTGGGGACAGCAAGGAGTCATCATGTCAGGTAATCCTGGGGCATGGTCCTAGGGCTCAGGTCCTCTGAGAGAGAGAAAGAAAGAGAGAAGGAGAAAATTAGAGAACGCACACTTAGATTCACACAGGACACCGAATAGGACAGGAGAAGTACTCCAGATATAACAAACTGACCCTAGCCCCCCGACACATAAACTACTGCAGCATAAATACTGGAGGCTGAGACAGGAGGGGTCAGGAGACACTGTGGACCCATCCGAGGACACCCCCGGACAGGGCCAAACAGGAAGGATATAACCCCACCAACTTTGCCAAAGCACAGCCCCCACACCACTAGAGGGATATCTTCAACCACCAACACCAGAAAAGCCCCCCCACACTATAACACCTCCTCATCCATGCATCATGGTGGGAACTACACACACAGAGATCATCCGTTCACCTACTCTGTGTCTTCCAAAGACATTGCGGTTGGAACCAAAAATCTCAAATTTGGACTCATCAGACGTAAGGACATATTTCCACCGGTCTAATGTCCATTGCTCGTGTTTCTTGGCCCAAGCAAGTCTCTTATTATTGGTGTCCTTTAGTAGTGATTTCTTTGCTTCTTCTGATTCACACAGTCGATGTTGAGATAGGTCTGTTACTTGAACTCTGTGAAGCATTTATTTGGGATGCAATTTCTGAGGTTGGTAACTAACTTATCCTCTGCAACAGAGGTAACTCTGGGTCTTCCTTTCCTGTGGCGGTCCTCATGAGAGCCAGTTTCATCATAGCTTTCGATGGTTTTTGCAACAAACTTTCAAAGTTCTTGAAATTTTCCACATTGACTTACCTTCATGCCTTAAAGTACTAATGGACTGTCATTTTATTCTTATTTCAGCTGTTCTTGCCATAATATTTACTTGGTCTTTTACCAAATACGGCTATCTTCTGTATACCACCCCTACCTTGTCACAACACAACTGATTGGCTCAAACGCAGGAAAGAATTAAAGAAATTCCACAAAATAACTTTTAACAAGGCACACCGGTTAACTGAAATGCATTCCAGGTGACTACCTCATGAAGCTGGTTAAATAATGCCAAGAGTATGCAAAGCTGTCAAAGCATAGCGTGGCTACTTTGAAGAATCTGAAATAGAAAATATATTTTGATTTGTTTAGCACTTTTTTGATTACTACATGATTCCGTATGTTATTTCATAATTCTGATGTCTTCACTATTATTCTAAAATGTTGAAAATAGTAAAAAGAAAAGAAAAAACCTGGAATCAGTAGGTGTCCACACTTTTGACTGTTACTGTATATTTATAAATAATCTAGTCTGTGATTTCAATAAACTCTTGAGATGTTACTTTATGCCTCTCATTAAGTAAGTGTAAGCTTTATGTGCTCTCCTCTTCTCAGATTTCCCTTGTCCATTCCCAGAACCTAGCATATATCCTGCAGGTAGGTACCACATTGGAATGGATAGGAGAGACTTAAAAATGCAACATTTTAACTAACTTACAGACAGCATCATTTTTTATATGTTGACATGTCTTTACTTTTTAGACATTTTTGATCCCTCATGTCAATGTCTTGCACCTGTGGCATCACCCACTACCTCAAGTCCAGGTAAAGGATGAGGACTGAAAACCTATAAACATTATGTAAACAAAGACATTGGAACAAGACCCAAGCCTTGAGAAGACTTAGATCTAGATCTATAGTAGCCTAGTCCCCAAATAAATTATTGCTGCACCAATGCGAATTTGAAGCATAAGACATCATTGAGCAAAGTGGCAATTCAAGGCTATTGAAGTCCATGAACGTTCAGTAAGTGACAGTTTTGGGAATGGGCCAGCTGAGTTTACTCCTTCACTAAACAATGCCACTGAGCAAACAATGTATGACGATACAACTGAACAAACTCATCCTGTAAATGTTTCCCACACCCATGTAATTGTACAGTATTGGGTTCCATAGAATGAATATGGAATGCGTAAGACAGCGGTACAAGTGTTAAACACGTATGGGTTAAAGCTCTGTTTAATTAGTTGGTTGGACTACTATGATGCTAGACCCACTAGTGAGTTTGATTGTCACATGTACCAAATATATTGAATGTCTTCATTTTAATTTGTTGTGAGCATCTGCTTAATGACCATGTGTCTATTAATTTATTTTCAGACAGTCGCCCTCATCAGATGAAAAAACACAGTGAGTAGTATTTATCATCTTCAATACAATCGCTCATTATCTTTTAATGTAAATGCTCAATCAGATGATGGCTACATGCTGAATGTTTTGCCTATGCTATAACTGATGTGCAGTAGATTGTTCTAATGCCACCACTCATGTGTTTCTCCTCAGACCCCCGGGGGACCCACCTGTGGGAGTTCATTAGGGACATTCTGCTGAACCCAGAGCGGAACTCAGGCCTGCTCAAGTGGGAGGACCGGACAGATGGCGTGTTCCGTTTCCTCAAGTCAGAGGCTGTTGCTCAGCTGTGGGGCAAGAAGAAGAACAACAGCAGCATGACCTACGAGAAGCTCAGCCGAGCTATGAGGTAAAGACTGAAGGGATTTGGGTGTTTTGATGTATATTTCCTGGTTCGCATCTTAAGAAGGCAGTCATTTTGGCTGTTCCATTAACCTTTCCAGATATTACTACAAACGGGAAATCCTGGAACACGTGGATGGCCGAAGGCTGGTCTACAAGTTTGGGAAAAATGCACAAGGATGGAGGGAGTCAGAAAAGTAAAAGAGTCTGGAGGACACCTCTCCACTATTTGGTGCCTTTTTTTTTGCCTGTCTATTTATGTTTGTTTTTTATTTTAATGTGTCACTGTGATGTTTTACTATGTCGTTGTTTTACAAAGAGGAGCAGAATGCCTTGTTGCAACTCTTGACATTTGTGGGAGTTTTTGTATGATATGTTTACATTTGGTTAAGCAAGACTACATTTAGCATTTAATTGCTTACCCAGCTAGCACATAAATGTTCTAAGAACCAAAAGTTTCTTAGAGCTTGGTGACAGCGGGGTTGTCATATGGTTATTTTGCATACAACCTTCCTACAACTTTCTGGGAATGGTGCAGGATAGTTGCTTGACTGTGGAACATTCTCGGCACATTTAAGGAACTTGATTTTTTTTTTTTATAATCTTGGTATTTCATTACTTTAACTGAATGTTTCCTAAAAGTTCAAACATGGTTGGATTTAATGTCAATTTTGGTAATGTTCTAGGAATGTTCTCCAACTAGTTTGACATTGGGAATGTTCTCAAATAGTTCAGAGAATATTAAGAAACAACAGTCTTCTGTGGGATTTTCAGTACTTCAGCATAATGTTTTCTGCAGGTTTCCTCATGGTTATTTTTAAAGTCATGTTCTCAGAACATTAAGATAATGTTCCATAAAAACCACAAGAACATTAGTAACATTCAAATTACTTTCTAAGAATGTTATTTAAAAACATTTCATTCTTAGCATCAACAAAACTGTTTATCCTCTATCTTGTTAAGTGTGTTCAGGTGTGTTGGCCTCGCCCACTTATTGGTCACACCTGATCTTTATTAATGCTTGTTTCCTTTCAAATGGGGTCTGTTTGAATAGACTAAAATGAACATGGCATGCTAGCTCCATCCTGGTTGCGCAGTGGAGTAATTCCATGGATAGAGAACCGAAGACTATAGGTACTGAATTTCACTGACGTTGTGCCACAACAAAAAAATACATGTGTTTGCAAATTCATTTCTGTGTCCTATCTAGGGTTGCAAAGGGAGGGTATTTTACTGTAAACTTTCAATTATGTAATCTACCACAAGATACTGTATCTACTGGTCTTTTGGGGGTATTTCATAATATCACCGGTGTTCTCTCTGTCCTGTTTTCTGGCCTTATCACATGGAAAATATATGAAATAATTAAATACAATTATTTAAAAATAAAATGAATGAGAAAGCTGTAAAATATCATCCTAAATATAAACCATCTAACTTAGTGAATATCATTGGTGCATTTTTATTTATTTTACTACGTCAACATGTATTTTTTTGTGAATGTTTTTGCCTCAAACTGGTGAAAGTTGTGATTAAATGTTGATTAGATGCCTTTTGATTAGATGCTTGTTGATTAGATGCTTTTCTAGGCTATTTTCTCTTCACCCATATGGTCTATCTATTAGAAACGTATGGACAATATGGACACAGATATATAAATGAACACTATATATGAACATATCTTTTTTAAGATATACAAGTATAAATTACCAAAGTTACGATAGATTGCAATAGATTTTCTGTTAATTACCAAAATTAATGAAGATTTCTGAAACTTTGGTACCGATAGGACTAGGTTTGCAAAGCATTCTGTGCTTGGAGTTCAAAACAGTTAACCCAAACTGTTATTAAAATTATTTTTAAGAAAGTAACCTTTACATTTTGTTCAAAATATTCAGAGAATGTTCTCAGAACTTTATTTAATTACCTTCAAATAACCAACCATTTCCGTTCTCAGAACATAGAAAAAACAGCAAGTATTTCAGGGAATCATAGTAAAACATTCTCAGAACCTCCCTGAAACCCAAAAAAATGTACCTAATTTACCATTCCCTGAATAGGCTAAATTTTCACTTTCGTTCTCGGAACATTTAAAAAATGTTCCGTTTTACTGCCACAGAATTCTATGGAATGTTATTTAAGTGTTAGCCATTGATGCCATTAATGCTAGTTAGTCCAACTGTATGGCATTGTTCCTAGAAGCAATGGTAAACCAAAAAAGTAAGTTCCCACAACTTCCATTTGAACCAAATTGTGATGAGTACTTGCAGTGATGAGTGTTTGCAGTACTGGGTACTTGATGAGTATTTGCACTGAACTACTGTAGATGCATTCCCCATGCATCTGTGCAGTAAAAGGGAAGGACATTGCACTTTTAAATATTTCCGGCTTGTTGTACATATTTAAACTGTGAAATGTTCTTTCCAAAGTATGTTTGATTGATGTGTTATACAATGCATTCAGAAAGTATACAAACCCTTTGACTTTTACACATTGTTACGTTAGACTAATTCTAAAATGGATTAAATAAATAACAAGGTCTCATCAAACTACACACAATACCCCATCATGACAAAGTGGAAACAGGTTATACATTTTTGCAAATGTATTAAATAAAAAAATGAAATACCTTATATACATAAGTATTCAGACCCTTTGCCATGAGACTCGAAATTGAGTTCAGGTGCATTCTGTTTCCACTGATCATCCTTGAGATGTTTCTACAACTTGATTGGAGTCCACCTGTGGTAAATTCAATTCATAATGTGACATGATTTGGAAAGGCACATACCTGTCTATTGCATATAAGGTCCCACAGTTGACAGTGCTTGTCAGAGGAAAAACCGAACCATGAGTTCAAAGGAATTGTCCGTAGAGCTCCGAGACAGGATTGTGTCGAGGCACAGATCAATGGAAGGGTACCAAAAGGTTTCTGCAGCATTGAAGGTCCCCAAGAGCACAGTGGCCTTCATTATTCATTAATGGAGGAAGTTTGGCAGCAGCAATAATCTTCCTAACTGAGCAATCGGGGGAAAAGGGCCAATGTCAGGGAGGTAACCAAGAAACCAATGGTCACTCTGACAGAGTTCCAGAGTTCCTCTGTGGGGACGGGAGAACCTTCCAGAAGGACAACCATCTCTGCAGCACTCCAAATCAGGCCTTTATGGTAGATTGGCCAGGCGGAAGCCACTCCTCAGTAAAAGGCACATTACAGCCGCTTGGAGTTTGCCAAAAGGCCCCTAAAGGACTCTCAGACCATGAGAAACAAGATTCTCTGGCCTGCTGAAACCATGATTGAACTCTTTGGCTTAAAAGCCAAGCGTCCCATCTGGAGGAAACCTGGCACCATCCCTAAAGTGAAGCACGGTGGTGGCAGAATCATGCTGTTGGTTTGTTTTTCAGTAGCAGGGACTGGGAGACTAGTCAGGATCGAGGGAAAGATGAACGGAGCAAAGTACACAGAGATCCTTGATGAAAACCTGCTCCAGAGCTCTCAGGACCTCAGACTGGAACAACGGTTCACCTTTTAACAGGACAACAACCCTCTCTGAATGTCCTTGAGTGGCCCAGCCAGAGCCCGGACTTGAAGCCGATCAAGCATCTCTGGAGAGACCTGAAAATAGCTGTGTAGCAACAATCCCCATCCAACCTGACAGCGCTTGAGAGGATATGCAGAGAAGAATGAGAGAAACTCCCAAATACAGGTGTGCCAAGCTGTAGCGTCATACCCCAAAAGACTCGAGGCTGTAATCGCTCTCAAAGGTGCTTCAACAAAGTACTGAGTAAAGGGACGGAATACGTTAAAAAAAATCTGTTTTTTATTTTTAATACATTTGCAAAATTTGTCAAAAATCTTTTGCTCTTTTCATTATGAGGTATTGTGTACAGATTGATGAGGGGGAAAAAAACAATTGAATAAATAAAGGGGTCTGAATACTTTCCAAATGTGCTGTACAAGACATATCCTTCAGTACTGTTAATATGAAACTATTATAGGTCTTGCTGTCTTCTTTGCATTCATCCTCATCAGATGTATTTTAGTTTTGTATAGGTAACAGATTGGGCAAGTGTAGCTGCTAAAACTAAAGTGTTAGTAACGCCGCTAAAATCATGTAGTACAGTATACATCAAGCAGTTTATTAGTTACGCTGGCGGGACCCGTGGCAATAAATAAATTAAACCAAAAGCTTACCTTGACTTGGAAGAGTTCCAGTGTTGGATAGCCATAGCCAGCTAGCATCCCTCTCTGCTTGAACCGGTTGTTTGAATAGGGTAAACTAGCTAGCTGTATTCGCTAACTAAGTAAGTGAAAGTTTTATATATATATATATATATATATATATATATATACATACATACACTACAGTTCATACGTTTGGGGTCACTTAAAAATGTCCTTGTTTTTGAAAGAAAAGCACAAAAAAATTGTCCATTAAAATTACATAAAATTGATCAGATATACAGTGTAGACATTGTTAATGTTGTAAATGACTATTGTAGCTGGAAACGGCAGATTTTTTATGGAATATCTATCTATACGCGTAGAGAGACCCATTATCAGCAAACATCACTCCTGTGTTCCAATGGCACATTGTGTTAGCTAATCCAAGATAATGATTTAGAAAACCCTTTTGCAATTATGTTAGCACAGCTGAAAACTGTGTCCCGATTAAAGAAGCAACAAAACTGGCCTTATCTAGACTAGTTGAGTATCTGGAGCATAAACATTTGTGGGTTCGATTACAGGCTCAAAATGGCCAGAAACAAAGACCTTTCTTCTGAAACTCGTCAGTTTATTCTTGTTCTGAGAGATGAAGGCTATTCAATGCGAGAAATTGTCAAGAAACTGAAGATCGCGTACAACACTGTATACTACTTCCTTCACAGAACAGCGAAAAACTGGCTCTAACCAGAATTCAAAGAGGAGTGGGAGGCCCCAGTTTACATTAGTGTCTAGTTTGAGACAGACACCTCACAAGTCTTCAACTGGCAGCTTCATTAAATAGTACCCGCAAAACACCAGTCTCAAACTTCAACAGTGAAGAGGCGACTCTGGGATGCTGGCCTTCTAGGCAGAGTTCCTCTGTTCAGTGTGTGTTCATTTGCCCATCTTAATCTTTTCTTTTTATTGGCCAGTCTGAGATATGGCTTTTTCTTTTTAACTCTGCATAGAAGGCCAGCATCCCGAAGTCTCTTCTTCACTGTTGACGGTGAGACTGGTGTTTTGAGGGTACTATTTAATGAAGCTGTCAGTTAAGGACTTGTGAGGAGTCTGTTTCTCAAAGAATTACCATAAAGGAGCTCTGGGATTAGTTTATTTTAGACGGTGTCGATTCCACATAATGAAACACTGTATTAGGGCTTCCGGGTGGCTTACCAGTCTGAAGCACTGCATCTCAGCGCAGGAGTCATCACTGTAATCCCTGGTTCGAATCCAAGCTGTATCATGTCAGGCTGTGATTGAGAGTCCCATGGGGTGGCAGGTAGCCCACATTGGTCTAGTAATGATACCATGACAATTTTACATGGTTATGGAAAATAGAGACCAGTCATATAATACGATATGTGAGTGAATTGTTTCTAAGTGTATGCTAAATTAAGCGCACATAAATGTTGGGGTAGATTAAAACAAACGATTAATGATTTGAGGGAGTACAATGGACTTATCAAGACTTATCAAGATATGTTTTGTTTGTAGTTAAAACCTTTGGGTTGCTGATTATGATATTAGTATATTGAATGCTAAATAAATTGACATTTCTCTTCCAGGAGAATGGGGCTAGTCATTTTCTCTGTTTGGAATGTTTCCTCAGGCTATGGTCTTGGAAGAGGGGTTAGTGAAATTTGGCAGTTTTATAGGCATAAAGGTATCCGGATTCAGTCGTTAAGAGGAGTTACCAGGTTACATAAGGCCTGGCCATTTTTGTTTGTTTTTGACTTATGGTTTAACACACACACACACAACTTATTGGGTATGAATACGGGTTAATGCCTAGGTATCTTAAAGGGGCACACACACAAATGGAATTTTCAGAAGTGTTTCTTTTCTGAGTTTTAATTGAACACATATAAATTATTTTGATTTAAAAAATGTACTGAAGAAACTTACTGTAAACCTAGGAGACAAAATGTATGACATGTTTAACAGTTTTTTAGATAATTGGTCTAATAGAGAAAGTAACAGAGTTTGAATGACCTCTGACCTTTGTCCTGACTTTCTCGTGTGGTTTGATCGCCCTCACTGGAATGCAGAGAAACATTGGATGATGATTTAAAGGTCATATTTAATACTGGTTTAAAAGTCATTTGTAATACTGATAATTCCGGAGAAGTTTTATAACTAATAGGACCACAAGAAGGTTAGACCTGTCTCTAGTCTATTTTTACTATGAGGATATGGGTAAAAAAAAAATGTTGTTGGAGTTAGGGTAGTATTTGATTTGTAGTGTTGTTGTTTTTACACATTAGTCACTATGGTGAATTAGGCATCAAGATGGGGGAATTACCTTCTTTTCTTTTTTGGGGGAGTTTGAAGTTCACACCTTGAGTGATATGTAGGGATGTATTGAGTGATGTATGAAGGATTGTATTGTTGCGTTGTTTGTTCTGTTTTGGTTTGATAAATCTCACCAGATTGGGTCTGCTGGATGATCAGCATCATTTCCTGACTCTGTGAATGATCCAATCACTGATGAGGTTGACGGTGTGATAAGGGAGTATAAGCTAATTTGGAACATTGATTCAACAGAACGTGATATTTTTTTCTTTGACACGTGTTTTAGAGATTTGCATTAAGAATATTGGTAGTAGTAATAATTTGAATTGTTGTTCTGATTTGTCCTTTCTTGAGGTTATGGTGGCGATGGTATTTAGATGCATAGGAGGGATAATTTGACCAAACAGGGTGTGGACCTCAAAACCCCTCTAACCGGCTGAAGAAATGGCTTTCACTACAGCCCTGTCCTGCATCACTTCTATCTAGAGACCTGAGTCTGAGCCAGCAAACGGTGTACAGCATCCAGTTGAAGTTATCAAATGTTTTTCACTCAGGAGTGCAACAGAAGTCCACGTGGAGTGAGCATGGAGAGAGATCTGTTCCAAAACTTCTCATATTGCTGGTTGGCAAATGGACAAGACTTAATGAGTTGTGGTGGGGTTCAGGTGAGACGTTGAAATTGGGACATTATCAAGGGCCATCCACCTTGAACTGTGAAGTTATCTGAAGAAGAAAATTAAGAAAAATGCCAGAAGATTAAGTGCTGGAGAAGGGAGGGGGTTGGTCAACTTTACCCGTAATTATTTTAGACTTGGAGGTCTACACTGCTAAATTTATAGTGATTTAGGCTAAGAATGCATTGAGATACTGATCTGTAATTATAACCCTGATTAGGAACTTAATACTATAATTATGAGATTAATATATTGTAGGGTAATATAAATGTACATTCTGCCAGTGTTAAATTGAGGGTTTTTGATTTTGAATGATACAACCAATGTGAATCACCGAGCAATGTCATTCTAAATTTGTTGGATGATTAATTGGGTTTTAATTAGGATTTGGAAACTGAATGATTTCCCTGACCTATTCCCTATTCCTGACTACATTTCTGATGAGGACCCCAATCCTGAGCATAAGGACCCAGATGTGGAGCCCACACTGAATGTACAAGGTGCCCAGAGAGTGGTGTCTGTCACGCTGACCCCTGTCTTTGTGCAAAGTGCCAGTGTGATGACTGTCCTATTTCCTGTAATGAATCATGTGTGATTACATGTTTTATGTTTCATTTTATATTCCAGATTGACTGTGTTTAGTTAAGATATGTCTAAAACTCAGCACCCAAAAGAAAGGTTGTTTACTATGGATGAAATATCAGGCACTAGAAATATGTACTTGTTTGTTTGAATTTATGTTTAACAATAATCATGTAATGCTTGTATACTTACATTTTTTGTGGAAGAAGCTTAGCTTCGAGAGGGGAATGTCAGGGAAAAATGACATACTTACCTGATTTGTTTGATATTAATAGTAATTTATATTTAACTAAGAGTGAATCTGGCCTGCTAATGCTGAGTTTTTATGGTGTCCACTCTAGCACCCTGCAGCTAGTCTGGGTGTCGGGGACATGGTTTTTACTAGAGATAGCTTGAAGCTGAGGATTGATATATCGGTGATAAAAAATAACAGCCACATTCCAGTCTATCATTAGTGGTGTATGTGAGACATATGTCTCTGGTCTAACTGGGCCTGCATGCTATAGATGAGATTGAGGCTCTCTCTATGGTTCTTAGACATCCTGGCATCTGGGAGACAGCACCAGAGGCAGATGACCATAGGATGAACCCAAAGTGGCTTATCGTGTGCCCCAATCTATATGGGATGGGTGGAACCAAGCATTCTGGGTATAAGCTTTATGAACTGTGCATTGTCTGTATGATTCAGACTCTCAGCCTAACAGTCAGTCAAGACTGTTGGGTTGACGTCTCATTATTGCAATAATGAATAGATATTAAATAAAGATGATTGTTTGAAGAAATGACTAAGTCTCTCTCAGTACTGCATTTCCACAATGTGTGGTGCATATATTTAGTATAGTTTTATCTAAAAAAGATTTTAAAACGTTGTTTCACTATTTCCATTTTTCTGAAATCCACCGAGGAGGATGATCCTTCCCTTCCTCCTCTGAGGAGCCTCCACTGACTGGCACTGTCACCATGTCTGGCATGCACAATGCATGCTAGTAAGTTGTACTGCAAGCAGTGACATTGTAGCAGTGGTGGAAAAAGTACTCTATTGTCAAAGATAGCTTTTAAGAAAATGACTTAATAAAAATATATTGGCACCCAGTAAAATACTACTTGAGTAAAAGTCTAAAAGTATCTGGTTTTAAAACAGCCACTAATTAACCAGTTACCTCTACAATCTTGTTCTGAGATGTAAAACAAGTGCACATAATAGCATGGGGAATCTGTCGTGATGTTGTATTAGTTAATGTGATGTCTGGACCCGAATGGTCGTGATTAACTGAATCAAGCAATGAGTTCATACCTGGGGCACCATGGGAAAAACTTTTTTATTGAGTTTCTATTTCCCACACAGAATTAGATAAGCATTTATTTACTAGAAAGCTAAAATGAGTTCGTACCACACCACACACTTAGATAAGCATTTATTTACTAGAAAGCTAAAATGATAAAAGATACACATACACAAAAACACATTCTAGGCTATTGATTAGAACTTAGTATAACGGGCCAACACACTATGGTGCGTGTTACCCAAAATGGGGATTTAAAAGAGAGAAAAAGAGAAAGTACACGAGAGAAATATACATTTGGGTGAATTTGTCAGCTATGCTTATTCTAACCCTAGCCTTGCCCCAAACTGCCGCTCTTATGGGTCAGAATATAATGATGTAATTACATGAGGAAGGTCTCTGTGGATTACTTTGTCTTCAAACTTGTGTTGCGTTTTGGGTTCGTTGACTTTTTAGACCTCGGCTGCAGCTTGGGTCACTTAGTCTTATCTGTAAAGTCTTTACTCACAGGTTTTATACCCTCGTGTCAGAAGTGGGCGTAACTGCCTTTAGGGCAATTCTCTGGGCATTAGGGCAATTCTCTGGGCATTTTCCATACAACGTACAATGGATAAACATCAAACATATACTAGGTAAACTGTTGACGTTACAATGTTTTCATAATAACGTCATCTATTAACCCTTAATAACAAAACAAAAATGACATACATTTTCATATTCCATCGATCGTCATGGAAACCATTGTTCCAAAGTCCCTTTATTTCATGTTAATGTTCTGAGGCTGGTTCTCCATAGTAACAGGACAAAAGGATTTTACCAGGGGAGTGAGGGGTCATAAAATCCCACATATTCAGACCCCTAGATCTCTCCTCCTATGTTGGGGTTGAGAGATAATCTGT
Organism: Oncorhynchus tshawytscha; assembly: GCF_018296145.1. Lineage (NCBI taxonomy): Eukaryota > Metazoa > Chordata > Actinopteri > Salmoniformes > Salmonidae > Oncorhynchus > Oncorhynchus tshawytscha. The sequence goes on along the minus strand of NC_056434.1, from coordinate 36,888,479 downwards.
AGGGTTGTGTTCTCATGTAACCTGACCTGATCAGGACAGTCATGACCAACAGTCATGGTAACAATAACAGACAAGGGAGAACAGAGGGCACATACATACGCATAATAATCAGGGAGAATGGGAATCAGGTGTGCGTAATGAGACAAGACAGTCCAGGGTTGGTGGTAATGAATCCAGTTCAATGACACCTAAAAGGCCGGTGACGTAGACCTCCGGAGCTGGTGAACAGAATGAGCAGCAGTACCGTCGGGATCCCTCCCACCCGATGCGCTGAAGGTGGGATGACACCGGCCTTGGAGACGACTACAGGGATAAGGTGCGGGTCAGTCAGGGCATCGACAGTGATAATCCCTTTTCAGTGAAGCTTCCAGGTTCTCCACCACAGGAACACAGCAACGCGGGCTCCTCAGTGTGCAGAAACCAATCATCCACCACAGGGGCCTCAGTCTGGCTCAGATGCCAAGGCCAGCTGATATCCCAACACGCACTGGAAAGGAGTGAGGTTAGTGGAGGAGTGGCGGAGGGAATTCTGCGCGTACTCAGCCCAAGGTAGAGGGGGGGGGGTCAGTGACAAAGTCCACCGAGAGGTTAGACCAGGGTTGTTGTTGTGGAACTGGCAGGGGAAGGAGGTTTCCATAAGGGAGGTGTCTGGGTGTCTTAGACTGGACACAGATGGAGTAGGAAGAGACATAAACCCAGACGTCCTTCGCCAAGGTGGGCCACCAGTACATCTCAGTCAGGCAGGCGATGGTACGGCCTATGGTAAGGAGGCAGTCCCACACACCTGTAGGCACTGTTCTCCGGGCAATGTGCAGGTGTGGGTTCAGTCGCAGGGCCTGCCGTATGTCGGTGTCCACTTCCCACACCACTGGTGCGATGATACGGGACGGAGAGAAGGGGGTCTCGTCTCCCTCCCTCTCCTCTGTGTCATAGAAGCGAGACAGGGCGTCTGGCTTCACATTCTTCGAGCCTGGCCTATAAGAAAGCGCGAATTGGATCCTGACGAAGAATAGAGCCCACCTGGCCTGTCTCAGGTTTAGCCTCTTCACTGCCCTGATGTACTCCAGGAAAGGGTGTTTGGACCCCTCCAGCCAGTGCCTCCACGCCTTCAGAGCCCTCTTGACTGCCAAGAGTTCCCAGTCCCCTACGTTGTAGTTCCTCTCAGCGGAGCTCAGCTGCTTGGCATAAAAGGCGCAGTGCCGCAGCTTTGGAGGGGTTCCGATGCGCTGGGACAGCACTGCACTGACTCCTTCAGAGGCATCCACCTCGACGATGAAGGGAAATGAGGGGTCGGGATGTGCCAGCACAGGACAAGTGGTGAAGCGTGCCTTAAGTGTCTCGAACGACGACCCCCCTCTCCACCTCCGCTGTCCAACGAAGCCGCTGGGGAACTCCTCTCAGCAGGGAGGTAAGAGGCACGACCACCATGCTGAAGCCCTGGATGAATAGATGGCCAGACTGAATTTAGCAATGCATCCCGGAATGGTTACTTATAGTGGAGTCTTTTGTTAAGACATGTAGCTAGCTAGTTATGTAAACAATGAACCATAATCCCAACTCATGACGTTACTATCATGCATGAATCTGCAGGTAGCTAACCAACCAGGTCAATGTTAGCTAGCTAACATTAGGCTATAGCCAGCAAAGCAAATTGCTCTGAGATACGAATAATAAGTCATACACGTAATGTTAGCTAGTGAGCTAACGTTAGCTAGCTAGCTAGGTAAACAATGGATCATAATCACAAATCTTGACGTTACTACCCTGCATGCATCTGCAGGTACCTAACCAACCAGGTTCAATGTTAGCTAGCTAACATTAGCCTATAGCTAGCCAAGCAAATGGCTCTTTCTGTCAAAATGTGAGACGTGTAAAATCTGAAAATGTAGCTAGCTAGACTATCTTACCCGTATACATCATTCATGGTTAGACACATCTCCTGCCGGATGCCATGGTTGCCCTTAGTTTGAAGATGTAATCCGGAGACAGGCGTTCTCTCCATCTCCTTAGCTACCAGACTCGAATTCCACTGATTTCAAAACTCAGTCCTCCAGAAAGTGGAGAGCAACACAGTTTTAATACACAATACATAAAAAAACTGCGTTAGACAGGATTACCTAGACATACTGACCAGCACAAATAAACAGAAGTATGCAGTACACTCATTATCTCAGCCAATCATGGTTGCTGTCTTTGTCTTTGGCTAAACCATCTAGGCTTGTAATTTAACTTCTTATGGCTGGGGGCAGTATTGAGTAGCTTGGATGAATAAGGTGCTCAGAGTAAACTGCCAGCTACTCAGGCCCAGTTGCTAATATATCCATATTATTAGTATATTTGGATAGAAAACACTGCAGTTTCTAAAACTGTTTGAATGGTGTCTGAGTATAACAGAACTCATATGGCAGGCAAAAACCTGAGAAGAAATCCAACCAGGAAGTGGGAAATCTGAGGTTTGTAGTTTTTCAAGTCGTTGCCTATCGAATATACTGTGTCTTGGGGTCATATTGCACTCCCTAAGGCTTCCGCTATATGTCAACAGTCCTTAGAACCTTGTTTGAGGCTTCTACTGTGAAGGAGGGGGGAATGAGAGCTGATTGAGTCAGGGGTCTGGCAGAGTGTATTACCCTCGGGTCCAGTCAACCCGAACACCACATATTTAATACAAATTATGTGTATGGGGGTGCACAGTGTGCACTCAATGAAAATGTGTTATTTTACATGTTCCTCACAGAAAATGAGCCAAGGCCAATGAGTCTCAGGTTGAAAAAATAATTTATTATATCATTTTTATTTTAGTAAACATTGAAAATGGGTCCCACAGATCTAAACACCACTCCACCATACCAAGGGTTAAACTGGAAGGTAGCCTAGTGGTTAGAGCGTTGGACTAGTAACTGAAATGTTGCAAGATTGAATCTCCAAGCTGACAAGGTCAAAATCTGTTGTTCTGCACCTGAACAAGGCAGTTAGTTAGCCCAATGTTCCTAGGCCGTCATTGAAAATAAAAATATGTTTAACTGACTTGCCTAGTTAAATAAATAAAGGTAAATAATACCCCCCTTTATTTATGTTGCTGTAGGCAATCTGCTGCCGCGTGCACGTGTAGAGCGCAAAGGAACAATGCTTATTTGTGGAAAATGTGATATTTTGAACTAAGCTTAACTATTAAAAAATTAGATATTTGGCAAAGGTGGGTGTTTTGGAAACCTCACCTCTTTCTGATACAATATAGTAATGTCGCGCAGCGGTCTAATGCACTGCATCGCAGTGTTACGGTGTCACCACAGCTTGGGGTGCGAACCCAGGCTGTGTCACAACCGGCCATGACCGGGAGTCCTAGAGTCCTATAGGGCGGTGCACAGCCGGCCCAGCGTCGTCCGGGTTAGGGGAGGGTTAGACATGGGGGGCTTTACCTGGCACATTGCGATCCAGCAACTCCTTGTGCCGGGCTGGGTGCCTGAAGGCTGACATCAGTCGTCAGTTGAACTGTGTTTCCTCCGACACATTTGTGCTGCTAGCTTCCGGGTTAAGTGAACGGGTGTTAAGAAGCGTGGCTTGACGGGTCATGTTTCGTATGATGCATGACTCGACCTTCGCCTCTCCAGAGCCCGTTGGGGAGTTGCAGCGGTGAGACAAGATCGTAATTGGATATCAAGAAAAAGTGGGTAAAATATATTTTTTTATTCTAACATCGTGTGTGTGTCAAACTGACTTCCTCTGCACTTCTACCGTTAAGCAGTAATTCAAACCATTTTTAGTAAGACCCATGTGTTATTCAGAAAGTGTCTGGTTTCTGCTAATTGTGTACTTAAAGAGATAATTTTCACTGTCTCATGAATGGTATGTTGAAACACCTTCTCATGTGATGGTGTTCAGGATCTGGAATTCAAACAAACACATTTGTATTGATGAAACTGTCACAGGGATACTTTGTTTTATTTCAATGTTGAATAACTTTTAGCATATCTGGTTAGATTGACTAGATGGATACCCTATCCACATTATTTCATAGGAGGCCAGGAATCTCTGACAAAAGGGTACAGTATGCATAACCCATGCAATCACTTATCTGGCTCCTCGTATCCTTTGTCACATTGGAAAGATTAGATCCCAATTTGAATGAGCCGTGCTGGATAGTTTTATTTCAAAGCGAAGACATTTATGCAATCAGATAGACTGCAGAGGAAGAATAAGGAAGTGATGACAGAACCACAGGCATAAAGACAAACCAGCAATCAGCAAACTGACACTTTTGTATGGTATATCCTTAGTGGATATATCATACTATCCCAAAAACGCACTGATAATAAGTAGCCTATGACTCCATCTGGAAAGGAGCAATGTGTGTTTGGAAACACTGTCTCCTCTACCGGAAGATACACTTTAACTTTTTGTTACCACAGAAACAAGTGAGAGGTTCCTTTGGATAGCCAGAGTGATAGAATACGTAAGCAACTTTTAACATGTCTGACTAACACACCATCCAGAGAGGGAAAAACTAAATATAGCTAGCAAGCTTGACAACTTCAGCCAGTTAGCTTAGGTGTTTGACTGCCAGTGAGGGATTTGATTAATACCCCGGGTAGGTTAAGCACGTGGCGTAATGAGTAGGATTCTTTCACATGCAAAAGTAATTGCTTTAAAAAGTATATCTATAAAAGGCTTTATCTGCCTTAAAATATATTGAAAAGAGATGTGTGTTTCCAAACGATGCATGCTGCTAGCTTGTGGACAACATGATCGAGCGGCACAGATTACTGTTTGATTTGAGAAAGTCTTCATCCTCATCGCTTTTGCCCATTCATGTTTCTCTGTTCAGCACAGTACACTTAATCAAATTTTCTTATTGTGAGATCAGATAAGTTAGCTGGACAGCTGGTGTCCGCTCAGAGTGGTTTGAGAGATACTTTATAAGCTAACACTCCGTGTTAGTGGGCATTACTTGAAATCAAACCCCACCCAATCAAACCCCACCCAGCTAACAACAAACATTCTCACAACTTTAGAGAACATTCACTTAAGAGTCTCATTTGGTAATTTCCAAACATTTTCTTAGGAATGTTCCAGTGACATGCCAGGTCTGTTTCCAAGATACCATTCCCTTAATGTCAAACGGAACATAGAAGATTATTCCGTCAACTTCCCACCAAACTTACACAGAACATGGTTGCCATGTTCTCAGAATATAAGATATTAATGTTCTAGACATATTTCATAGGAATGTTGCAAGAACATTCCTGTGTCCAATTTTCTGAAGGTTAGGAGAATATTCCAGCCCACTGATCCCACTTACACAGAGCTACCTTACGCCTTGATCTCTTGCTCCCCTCTCTGTTCAGATGAAATCCTGCGACTAGTGATGTCCAGCCGCCCAACAACCTGCCCACTTGAACCAATCCCCTCCTCCCTTATCTAGACCATCTCTGGAGACCTCCCATTCCTCATCAACTCATCCCTGACCACTGGCTGACTTCAAGAGAACCCAAGCCTTTACTCCTATGATGTCAACTACAGACCAGTATCCTTTCTTTCTTTTCTTTTCAAAACACTTGAGCAGCTGTCTAACCAACTCTCTCAAAATGATCTTCTTGACCCTAACCAGTCAAGATTCAAGGCGGCTCACTCAACTGACATTGCGCTCCTCTGTCACAGAGGCTCTCCGCTCTGCCAAAGCAGACTCTCTCTCTCTCTTCTGTCCTCATCCTCCTAAGTCTATCCACTGCCTTTAACAATGTGAACCATCAGATCCTCCTCTCCAACCTTTCAGGGTTGGGCATCTCAGGCTCTGCACACGTCTTGAATGCATCCAACCTAGCAGGTCGCTCCTGAATTGACTAATTGTAAGTTGCTTTGGATAAGAGTGTTTGCTACATGACCAACATGTTAAAAAAAAGTCAAGGTATTGGAGTGGCCATCACAAAGGCCTTACCTCAATCCAATAGAAAATGTGTGGGAAGAAATGAAAAAGCGTGTGCGAGCAAGGAGGCCTACACCATCTCTGTCAGAGGAATGGGCCAAAATGCATCCAACTTACTGTGGGAAGCTTGTGGGAGGCTACCTGAAACATTTGACCTAAGTTAAACAATTTAAAGACAATGCTACCAAATACTAATTGAGTGTATGTAAACTGACCCATTGGGAATGTGATGAAAGAAATAAAAGCTGAAATAAACACTTCTCTACTATTATTCTGACATTTCACATTCTTAAAATAAAGTGGTGATCCTAACTGACCTGAGACATGGAATTTTTACTCTGATTAAATGTCAGGAATTGTGAAAAACTGAGTTTAAATGTATTTGGCTAAGGTGTATGTAAACTTCCGACTTTAACTGTATATACAAATTATATGACAAATCAAAAACAGGTTTAGAAATTTTTGCAAATGTATAAAATATCAAATTTACATAAGTTGTGACCCTTTCCTCAGTAATTTGTTGAAGCTCCTTTGGCTGCGATTACAGCCTCAAGAATTCTTTGGTATGACACTACAAGCTTGGCACACCTGTATTTGGGGAGTTTCTCCCATTCTTCTCTGCAGATCCTGTCAAGCTCTGTCAGGTTAGATGGGGAGCGTTGCTGCACAGCTATTTTCAGGTCTCTCGAGAGATGTTCGATTGGGTTCAAGTCCGGGCTCTGGCTTGGCCACTCAAGAACATTTAGAGACTTGTCCCGAAGCCACCATTGTGTTGTCTTGGCTGTGTGCTTAGGGTTGTTGTACTGTTGGAAGGTGAACCTTAGCCCCAGTTTGAGGTCATGATCTCTCTGGAGCAGGTTTTCATCAAGGATCCCCCTGTACTTTGCTGCATTCATATTTTCCTTGATCTTGACTTGTCTCACAGTCCCTGCCACTGAAAAACATCCCGACAGCATGATGCTGCCACCTCCATGCTTCACCGTAGGGATGGTGCCAGGTTTCCTCCAGACGTGACGCTTAGCATTCAGGCCAAAAACTTAAATCTTGATTTCATCAGACCAGAGAAACTTCTTTCTCATGTCTGAGAGTCTTTAGGTGTATTTTGGCAAACTCCAAGCGGGCTGTCATGTGCCTTTTACTGAGGAGTGGCTTCCGTCTGGCCACTCTACCATGAAGGCCTAATTGGTGGGGTGCTGCAGAGATGTTTGTATGTCTGGAAGGTTCTGACATCTCCGCACAGGAACTCTAGAACTCTGTCAGAGAGACCATCAGGTTCTTTCTTGGTCTCCTCCCTGACCAAGGCCCTTCTCCCCCGATTGTTCAGTTTGTTCGACTAGCTGTGGGAAGAGTCTTGGTGGTTCAAAACTTCTTACATTTAAGAATGATGGAGGCCATTGTGTTGCAGAAATCTTTTGCTACCCTTCCCCAGATCTGTGCCTCGACACAATCCTGTCTCGGAGCTCTACAGAAAATTCCTTCGAACTCATGTCTTGGTTTTTGCTCTGACATGCACTGTCTACAATGGGCCTTTCCAAATCATGTCCAATCAATTGAATTTACCACAGATGGCCTCCAATCAAGTTGTAAACATTTCTCAAGTATTATCAATGGAAACAAGATGCATCAGAGCTCAGATCTGTCTCATACCAATGAGTCTGAAAACTTGATATTAAAACATATATTTATATTTTTTTGTTTTAAATACATTTGCTAATTAAAAAAAACGTTTCACTTCGTCATTATGGGATATTGTGTAGATGTATGTATTTAATCAATTTTAGAATAATGCTGTAATGTAACAAAATGTAGAAAAATTCAAGTGGTCTGAATACTTTCCAAAGGCACTGTGTATATATACAGTACCAGTCAAAGTTTGGACAACACCTACTCATTCAAGGGTTTTTCATATTTTTTACAATTTTCTACATTGTAATATGATAGCGAAGTCATCAAAACTATGAAATAACACATAATGAAAGATTAGTGGAATCTGTGTGGGTAGCTGGACAGGTAGGATGACTGACAGGGAAGGTGAACAGGTGGTCACGTGTCAGGTGACTGTGGAATGGATGAGACTGAGGCAGGAATTCCTTTAACCAAAAAGGGGTATATTTACTGAGTAGTCTGTGCTGCATCACAAAGGAAACAAATAACATGTATCCGATCAAATTCGTCATCCCAAAGATCATATCATAACAATCATTCATGATTAACATAATTAGGGAAGTCAACAATCCAGTTCATTAAGAAGTCAATAGTAATCATCCGTGAGTCATTTAGGCTCGTAACTATTTATCATATATCATGAAAGAATACAAACAGTGAATGGTTATTCAATCTATAATCCCCATTAGTTTGGTATCAAAGTCGATCAGTTAGCAAACAATGACGTTTCTCATTTCACCCTTTCAATTGTCGTCATGTGTACATATAATTAATTTCATTACATATTAACCATATCGATTGCATAATTGGCCTATGAGGATCCGTAGGGCCATGATCATTGACAATTCACATTACACAATATGTTTGAAGCGTGCGCTCCGCGGTAATAACGATAAGCAATAACTGATGGCCCACTCCCCCGATCGCCACAGATAGTTCAGATGAAAGGTAACAGAGTCGGTGGACGTGGATTCATGGACGCACAGAACTTCTGGATCAGACGGAGTTAAGGAAGAGAAAGCAGCGAGATCAGGCGTTGGCAATTTCCTTCTTTTATGGAGTTGAGATCTGTCGGACATTTCCACCTGACCTAATTATTTATTTATTTACCTTTATTTAACCAGGTAGGCAAGTTGAGAACAAGTTCTCATTTACAATTGCGACCTGGCCAGAGAAAAGCAAGCGCCCCTGGCCCAGCTGAGTAAGTGGCAATTATTCCACCAACTCCATGGGCCTTTTCTACAAATATGGAATCATGTATCAACCGAAAACGTGTTAAACAAAGCTAAATATATGTTATATTTGAGATTCTTCAATCCTTTTTTATTGATGACAGCTTTGCACACTCTTGGTATTCCTTCAACTAGCTTCATGAGATAGTCACCTGGAATGCATTTCAATTAACAGGTGTGCCTTGTTAAAAGTTAATTTGTGGAATTTCTTTCCTTCTGAATGCGTTAATGCCACAATATAGGGGTGTTATACTCTATTAGGAAAAAGACCAAGTCCATATTATGGCAAAAATAGTTCAAATAAGCAAAGAGAAACGACAGTCCGTCATTACTTTAAGACTTGAAGGTCAGTCAATTCAGAAATGCTCAAGAACTTTGAAAGTTTTTTCAAGTTTAGTTGCAAAAAACCATCAAGAGCTATGAAACTGGCTCTCATGAGGACCGCCACAGGAAAGAAAGACCCAGAGTTACCTCTGCTTCAAAGGATAAGTTCATTGGAGTTACTAGCCTCAGAAATTGCAGCCCAAATAAATACTACACAGAGTTCAAGTAACAGACACATCTCAACATCAACTGTTCAGAGGAGACTGCGTGAATCAGGACTTCATGGTCCAACTGCTGCAAAGAAACAACTCCTAAAGGACACAAAGAAGAGAAGAAGGGACTTGCTTGGCACAAGAAACACAAGCAATGGACATTAGACCGGTGGAAATCTGTCCTTTGGTCTAATGAGTCCAAATTTGAGATTTTTGGTTCCAACCGCTGTGTTTTTGAGATGCAGAGTAGGTAAATGGAGGGTCTCTGCATGTGTGGTTCCCACCATGAAGCATGGAGGAGGAGGTGTGATGGTGCTTTGCTGGTGACACTGTCAGTGATTTATTTAGAATTCAAGGCACACTTAAACAGCATGACTACCACAGCATTCTGCAGCGATACGCCATCCCATCTGGTTTGCACTTAGTGGGACTATCATTTGTTTTTCAACAGGACAATGACCCAACACACCTCCAGGTGGGTAAGGGCTATTTGACCAACAAGGACAGATGACCTGGCCTCTACAATCACCCAACCTCAACCCAATTGAGGTTTGGGATGAGTTGGACCACAGAGTGAAGGAAAAGCAGTCAACAAGTGCTCAGAATTTGTGGGAACTCCTTCAAGACAGTTGGAAAAGCATTCCAGGTGAAGCTGGTTGAGAGAATGCCAAGCGTTTGCAAAGCTGACATCAAGGCAAAGGGTGGCGACTTTGAAGAATCTCAAATATAAAATACATATCTCGATTTATTTGGTTACTACATGATTCCATATATGTTATTTCATAGTCTGTACAATTATTCTACAATGTAGAAAATAGTAAAAAAATATGAAAAACCTTTGAATGAGTAGGTGTGTCCAAACTTTTGACTGGTACTGTGTATATATATGAATATATATATATATCCAAAATGTGTATATATCTGGCGGATTGGAAATGATGCAAAGAATTACATTGCAATATATTTGCAAAATTAAAGCTGATCTTTTTAAATCGAAGATGTGTTTTGTGCTGCATGAGACAAATGGTTGTCACGCCCCTACATTTTCTAGTATCCTGACCACCATATGTGACCAACAGATACATATCTGTATTCCCAGTCATGTGAAATATGTAGATTAGGGTCAAATTATATTATTTAAAATGACAGATTTTCTTATGTAAACTGTAACTCAGAAAAATCTTTGAAATTGTTGCATGTTGCATTTATATTTTTGTTCAGTATATAATACATTGTTAAATATAAAACAAGTTTAAAGAAATAATATATATATATATTTCAATTGTGCTGTGCTAGCCCTTTAACTGTGAAAAAATACTTGAATTGACATGTTCATCAGGTTGCAGCTGAACTACAAGTTCATGACAGAGGAAGACTACAAAGAAGGACCTCAAAGAGCCAAGAAGGACGTCTTTGGCATTTAGTTTTATAGGAGAGTTGCAGTCAAATAGTAATCTTGATGAATGTATATCTGTCTAGTCACATGGCTCATTTTACAACGTTTATAAACTATTCCACGTAATGGCTTTGTGTTGTACCACTTTACGGTTTATTTTCTTTGCTCTTATCACCTGTCAGGCATAAACTTGGGCAGCTCTTACCGACTGAGGACGAAAACATGGCGGCCTCCTTGCGTTTGGGTCGTCAAGGAATTCTATTTGGCCTGAGATTTGCAAAGCTTAAAAAAAAATCCTGGATTTCATATTCGTTTCAGGACAATGTCAGGCAGTTCTTTCAATCGCCATATTTCTTTGGTAAGTGTTGACACTTCATTTATTGTACTAACGTTCGTTGCGGATGACGGCCGCTAGCAAAGTTGCTAGCTAACCTCTTATTTATTTTTTACATCACCCACTTCTAAAAAAAATACGTTTCAGCCGAATGTCACTGCATCTTTGGGTTTTATTGAAGTAACATGGGTTTTATGTTTCCTTGGCTTTGCTGAACATTATCAGACGCTCGCTATCCGTTAGCTCTTCTCGTAGATGTTACAGCCGAGCTGTCAAGGTTGCGCAGATTAGGTAGCTAGCCAGTTAGCTAACGCTAGTCATAACAAGTCTTGGTATTTATTTTTCTAGCTAGCCAGTTGGGTCATTCCTACAATTTGCCATAGTTTCGGACCTCAAACATTTATAAATGTTTTTTTTCTATATGGTTTTGTATTTTATCAGAAAGGACGTTTGACTTTCAGGAAAACATTTGTTATCCTCAAGCACTTTCATTTTTTTTCTTCAACCTGTTAGTTGCAGGTTGGAAATGTGGAGCCTAAATTAGTCATGAACAAAATTGAGCTAGCATAATGGTGAAGACTTGAACAGGATTTTATCTTCTCTATCAAACATATTTAACATGTATAAATGTGCTTAATTTTCTCTAGAATTAACCTAATAGGGTGGACATTTATGGGTGAGACATAGACTAACAAGGTAAAATAGATTCAACTGAGTGTTTATTTATTTGGCTTTGTTTCTCACCGAAGACATTACACTTCCTGAATTAGTTATTTTCTGAAATTGATAATTACAACAAACTAACAGGGTGGGTGGAATGTGATTTAATAAAATAGTCATTAAAAATGCATTATTGATGAGAGATATTTTAACTATGACCTGATTTGACCAACCTGAAAATCGTGTTGGTTTTTCTGTATGCTGCTCAGTGTCTCTCTAGCTCACTCTGTCTTCCTGCTAAAGCTGACAAAACATAGTTACAACATAGCTACTAAGTCAGTGATACACTGATGTAAGGTTGATCACGGTTACTCTATTTTAACCAATTCACTCATTCTACCTGGACCTTGTGCTAGGTCAGTTGAGTCATGGACATGGGGCCAGCTTTTACAAATGTGGGGTAATTAGATTTAAAATAATTTGTGTTAAATTCTGCTCCCCACTTCAGATTGTGGCCCTCCTTGCTTTTTTTGTGAAACTTTTTTTTAAAACAAAATATCTAGGCCTATGATATTGATATCAAATTATATTCTGCATTTAAAATGTTAAGATAACATTTTATTTGTCACATACACATGTTTAGTAGATGTTATTGCGGCTGTAGTGAAATGCTTGTGCTTCTAGCACCAACAGTGCAGTACTATCTAACAATTCACAACAATATACACATAACCTAAAAGTAAAAGAATGGAATTAACAAATATAAATATTAGGATGAGCAATGTCAGAGTGACACAGACTAAAATACAGTAGGAATAAAATATAGTAGAATAGAATGCAGTATATACATATGAAATGAGTAAAGCAAAAATATGTAAACATTATTAGTGACTAGTGTTCCATTATTAAAATGGCCATTGATTTCAAGTCTATGGGGCAGCAGCCTTTACGGTGCAGGGTTACGTAACCAGGTGGAAGCCGCCTGGTGTTGGCTATTTAAGTCTGATGGCCTTGAGATAAAATTTGTTTTTCAGTCTCTGTCCTCATGAGATCCCATGACAATTGAGGGAAATAGGCATACTGCTTTTCAGTTTACTTAAGGTGCACAGAAAACATGATCTATTGGGGGGCAGTATTCTAAGATTACACTTAAGATTCAATTTCTGAAAACTGGCCCCTGGTGATGCTGTCTTTTGCTGGATCATTGCCATCACTGCTCATAAAAATGCCCCCTGGCCCAACGATTTGGCAATTCACAAAGGTTTCCAGCAGAGGGCAGCATTGTCCCATGTGTGTGTGTGTACAGTACCAGTCAAGTTCGGACACACCCACTCATTCCATGGTTTCTTTAATTTTATTATTTTCTACATTGTAGAATAAGAGTGATGACATCAACTATGAAGTAACACATTTGGAATCATGTAGTGGGGCTCCCGAGTGGTGCAGCGGTCTAAGGAACTGCATCTCAGTGCTAGTGGTGTCACTACAGACCCTGGTTCAATTCCAAGCTGTATCACAACCAGCTGTGATTGGGAGTCCCATAGGGTGGCTCACAATTGGCCCAGCATCGTCCGGGTTAGGTTTTGGCTGGGGTAGGCTGTCATTGTAAAAAATAATTGGATCTTAATTAAAATAGTAACCAACAAAGTGTAAAACAAATCAAAATATATTTTATATTTGAGATTCTTCAAAGTAGCCACCCTTTGCCTTGATGACAGCTTTGCACATTCGACATTCTCTCAACCAGCTTCACCTGGAATGCTTTCCCAACAGTCTTCAAGGAGTTCCCACATATGCTGAGCACTTGTTGGCTCATTTTCCTTCACTCTGTGGTCCAACTCATCCCAAACCATTTCAATTGGGTTGAGGTCGGGTGATTGTGGAAGCCAGGTCATCTGATGGAGTACTCCATCACTCTCCTTCTTGGCCAAATAGCCCTTACACCACCTGAAGGTGTGTTGGGTTGCTGTCCTGTTGAAAAACGAATTATAGTCGATACACAAGGGATGTGTATCGCTGCAGAATGCTGTCGTAGCCATGCTGGTTAAGTGTGCCTTGAATAGTAAATAAATCAGTGTCACCAGCAAAGCAATGCTTCACAGTAGGGTTGGTGCCAGGTTTCCTCCAGACGTGACGCTTGGCATTCAGGCCAATGAGTTCAATCTTGTTTTCATCAGACCAGAGAATCTTGTTTCTCATCATCTGAGAGTCTTTAGGTGCCTTTTTGCAAATTCCATGCAGGCTCTCATGTGCCTTTTACTTCTGTCTGACCACTCTACTGTAAAGGCCTGATCGGTAGAGTGCTACAGAGATCGTTGTCTTTCTGGAAGGTTATCCCATCTCTACAGACACACTCTGGAGCTCTGTAAGAGTAGCCATCAGGTTCTTGGTCACCTCCCTGACCAAGGCCCTTCTCTCCTGATTACCAAAATATTTCTGCATTGTTGAAGGTTCCCAAGATCATAGTGGCCTCCATCATTCTTAAATGTAAGAAGTTTGGAACCACAAGATTCTTCCTAGATCTGGCCAAACTGCGCCATCGGGGGAGAAGGGCCTTGGTCAGGGAGGGGACCAAGAACCCGATGAGCTCTGTAAGAGTGACCCAGAGTTCCTCTGTAGAGATTGGGTAACATTCCAGAAAGACAACCATCTCATAAAAGGCACATGACATTGCGCTTGGAGTTTGCATTAAAGGTACATAAAGGACTCTGACCGTGAGAGACAAGATTCTCTGGTTTGATGAAACCAAAATGGAGCTCTTTGGCTTGAATGCTAAGTGTCATGTCTGGAGGAAACCTGGCACCATCCCTACGGTGAAGCATGGTTGTGGCAGCATCATGCTGTGGGGATTTTTCAGCGGCAGGGGCTGGGAGACTAGTCAGGATCAAGGGGGAAAATGAACAGAGCAATTGTACAGAGGTCCTTGATGAAAACCTGCTCCAGAGCCATCATGACCTCAGACTGTGGCAAAGGTTCGCCTACCAACAGGACAATGACCCTAAGCACAGCCAAGACAATGCAGGTATGGCTTCGGGACAAGTCTGAATGTCCGTGAGTGGCCCAGCCAAAGCCCTGGAGAGACCTGAAAATAGTTGTGCAGCGATGCTCCCCATCCAACCTGACCAAGTTTGAGAGGATCAAAATAACAGGTTTGCCATCATTCTCAAGAAGACTCGAGGCTGTAATCGCTGCCAAAGGTGCTTCAACAAAGTACTGGGTAAAGGGTCTGAATACTTATGTAAATGTAGTATTTCTTTTTTTTTTATACAGTTGCCAAAATGTATTAACCTGTTTTTGCTTTGTCATTTTGTGGCATTGTGTATTGATTGAGGGGGAAAACTATACATTTTAGAATAAGGCTGTAACTACAAAATGTAGAAAAAAAATCATCCAAGGGGTCTGAATACTTTCTGAATGCACTTATATGTGTATGTATATACTGTATGAGGAAATCAAGTCACTGTCAAGTTTTTTTCATTGACTCAATCTTATCTCTACTCACCTCCTTTACAAAGCACATTGGATGAGAAGATCCATGTGGTTCAATGCGTTTTGAGAACGAGAAAGTGAGGAATGGAATGAATAAAGAGCCACTGTTCCTGCCTTCCTGGGTGATTTGACCTGCTAAGATTGAATCAGTGTAGACCTATTTGCAGACCTTAATTGGAACTGCCTAATCAGCTGGTTTGTTTAGATGGTATCTGTGACTTCAAATTGACCATTATCTTTGCTCTCAGCTAATGAGTAGTTCAGTGATGTATTTCTATGTTGGGGCCTATTTCATTGGATTTTTTATGAAAATGAGACTTACATAGCCTACACCTAGCCCACTTACTGGGAAACATGGAGGCCTACTGGCTGCTAGGCTCTGCATGCCTCAGTTTTCTCAATTAATTAAGAGAGCAGACTGTTAGCAGTCCTCAGGTCAGTGGTGAGTCAGATGCATGACCCAAAGCATTCTGTAATGGTGAGCATGGTGGGACCTTGGGCTTCAGTCGTGCATGATGCCCTGAAAATGCTTGACGTAAGAAAGTATTGCATGTAGTTCATTACCTCTCCTCCTCAGGTCTTTGACAGTTTTTAAATCGGGGTCAGAATACAGAGAGGATGACCAAAAAGGGTCTTGAGAAAGATGCCCCGGAAATGAGGATGATGTGACCTGTGTGTCTTGATGGGCCCTTCTGGACATGCGTCCTCTATCACATGGGTGTCAAACTCTGGCCCGTGGGCCAAATTTGGCCCGCGGGGTAATTATATTTGGCCCGCGAGACAATACCAAATTACTACTAGAGCTGGCCCGCCGGTATTATACAGCGCATTCACCACTAATACTACGAATCCCATAATGCTCTGCTGTTTTCGCGCGCCAATCAGGACAGGACCCAGAAACGCTCTCTCCTCTGTGACAGTAGTCATAGCAACATAGACGCTACAACTGTATGTGCGGTAAAAAGAGTGGACTGGTGGGCATGGTTCGGGAGAAGATGCGGGAAGAGAACTGTGCAGGTGAGCTAACTGTTTACCACTGCATCATACATCAGGAAGCACTGTGTGCCAAAGCCCTAAAGATGGAACATGTTATGACCACAGTAACACAGGTAGTTAACTTTATAAGAGCCAAAGGTCTAAATCACCGCCAGTTTAAATCTTTTCTGGAGGAGTGTGGTTCGGAATACGCAGACGTGCCGTATCACACAGAGGTGAGATGGCTAAGCAGAGGAAAAGTACTGAACAGATGTTTCGAGCTGCGTGAGGAAATATGTCAATTCCTGGAAACCAAAGGGAAGGATACAGCAGAGCTCCGGGAGCAAAAGTTCCTGTGTGAGCGCTGGCCTTTCTCTGTGACATCTCGAGCCATCTCGATGCGCTGAACCTGCAGCTTCAGGGGCGGGGGCGCATCATCACAGACATGTACGCTGCAGTGAGGGCCTTCAAAACTAAACTGTGCCTGTGGGAGAATCAGATGCCGCAAGGAAACCCTTGCCATTTTCCCTGCTGCCAATCCATAAAAGCGCAGATCTCTACCGCTGTGTTCCCATGCGCACAGTTTGCTGAAAAACTCAGTGTTCTCGCCGCTGAGTTTAGCCGGCGATTTGCCGACTTCGATGCCCAGAAATGCAAGTTTGAACTGCTTAGTAATCCCTTCGCAGTTGATGTGGAAAATGCACCAACCAACATCCAAATGGAGCTGATTGAACTCCAGTGCAACGACACGCTGAAGTCAAAGTATGATGCTGTGGGCGCCGCACAGTTTCCACGGTTCATCCCTGACACAATGCCTCAGCTCCGCACCCAAGCTGCTCAGATGCTCTCCATGTTCGGCAGCACTTATCTATGCGAGCAACTTTTCTCCTCGATGAAGATGACCAAAACAACTCACAGGAGACGTCTGACTGATGAACATCTTCGCTCGATACTGAGGATTTCTTCAGCTCAGAGCTTGAGCCCAGACATTGATGAACTAGCATCCAAGAAGAGATGCCATGTATCTGGCTTGGGCACATCAGATTAGACCAGTGTGCAATAATTAATGTTTTCTTTATGCACTTTTTCTTGCTACAAGGCATGGGCTTGAATGGTTGATTGATTTATTATCATTTTATTTGTAAAATTATTAGCCAGTGGAAAAAGTTTATTTTGGTATTTAAATCAGAAGGCTGCAAATAGAAAAGAGGCATACAATTTTTATTTAAATTTTATTTATTTAATAAATGAATGCCATTGATGTGTTTTTTCATTTGAAATTTGATTTTGCATGTCTCCACTATTAAATTATATATTGTATGGTAATAAGCGATGCTTGTTCCATATTCAATGTTAAAGCAAAACTTGTTTGGGTCCATATTAAAAGGTTAATTTGTTCAATGTTGGCCCGTGACTTTGTTCAGGTTTTACATTTTGGCCCACTGGGTATTTGAGTTTGACACCCCTGCTCTATCACGTCTGATCCAATACCCCCGCTAACATTACCTTGTCAAAGAAGAAAATCCCCCCCAAATAAGAAACAAACAGCCTATGCCAGGGGACTCCATCCCTGTTCTTTGAGTGCTTACCCTCCTGTAGGTTTTCGCTCCAACCCAAGTTGTTCTTCTATAATAAAATGGAGCTCTGCAAACAAATTAAAGGTGGATGCCGCCACCTACTGTGCTGGAGTGTGGTCAATCGCGGTTTACAACGTTAGCTCCACATTTCTAAATCCTCCTACCTAATTCAGTAATTCCGAGAAGAAAAAGAACCCTTCTAACTTCTAATATACCCTCCCCATCCCTCAAATTCCTTCCCAACCCCTGTCTAACCTCAACGACCCTACACTGCAATATTTCCCTCTCTTCAACATGCTTACAACAATATACCACATTCTCCACCAGTTCATCCACCATACCCTCCAGACACAAACGATTCACATGCTTACCAACCAGATGTAGCGCAATTGAGCAAACACCACTCTTCCTTCCTAATCTGATCTTTGAATCTTGGTCCACTGACCTTTTTCTTTGGAGGGCATATAAATGTAATCGCTGCCAAAGGGCTCAGTCCCATCTCCTCTGCCACACATCTATCAAAATGGCTCTTCTCTTACATTTGGCCTCACCTGTACCCAGTGCAACAATAATATTTATGTATATCTCGTTTTAAAGCTCTTTTGTCTCTGGTCTACAATTTCATTCCCTTCCACACCTCAATAGGCTGGGGTTATCTCACTACTATTCAGTCTCTCAATTCTCCATAGGAACATTTATGCCTCCCATAGTAGTTCACTCCCATTTAGATTTGCCAAATGGCAAACTATTCAATACAGACAGGGAATCTGAGTGTACTATAGTTCTGACAGGTTGAACAACCCCAGTTGTAATTTTAAAAATTAAAAAATGTGAACCTTTATTTATCTAGGCAAGTCTGTTTTAAGAAGAAATTCTTATTTACAATAACGGCCAAACACGGACGACACTTGGCCAATTGTGCGCTGCCCTATGGGACTCCCAATCAAGGCCTGATGTGATACAGCCTGGAACGAACATGGTTCAGCTTATCAACCAGCTAATTATTAGAGTCAGGTGTGCTAGATAAGTGTTGGAGTGAACCTACAGGACGGTACAGGAACAAGGTTGGAGAGCCCTGGCCTAAGCCTAGCCAAAATGAAAAAAGAAGCCAGGCAAATTGGCTTATAATTAAGGTTAATTTGAACTAGTGATCTTTCTGCTGTGGATCTGATTATGATAATAGTTTTTTTTGTAAGGCTGGGATAAAAATCGAGCCTGTGATGAAAAATAATTTCAGTTGACGACGACAGGCGTGGCAGAGCAATGTTTTACAGACAGGAATTGGTCTGCAAGCTCCTGTCATGGCGGTCAAGGCCCTTACATTCTCTTATCTCTCTGCCTCTCTCTCTCTCTCTGTGTGTCTCAACAAACGCACACACTCAATTGCACATTGGCTTCCCCTGCCTGTTCGGATTAAGAGAGCGAGGGTTATGGATGGGAGGTTTCAGCGGGTGTGCTTTCAGGGCATTGTTGTGCAGATATGTGCTCATCCAGGCCTGAGTTCTTCACACATGACATGCAGAGCAGAAGGAGAACACATGAACAACAACACAAGCACCAGAACATGAGGTTCCCTCTGGTCACACACAGCCATGGCTCATCACCATGTATCATTCAGGCCTTGAAAGCCATTTTTAATCCGCTAGTTCTATCTAAAGGTCTGTATTCTAGCATTTGTCATTCTAAGGCAGCATAACATTGTAATACTCAGTATTACAAGGAGGTGACTTAGTTGGGCATTAGCATGGCCAGCCCAATGCCTACATGACCCTGAGCCAGCTGAACTGTTGTCTTCTGAGTGGCTCTAGCTGCTGTGGATGGCTAGGTCCCAGGCTGTGGTGGCCCAGTGGGTGACAGGGCTACCAGCCCGAGGCAAGTATGTCAGCCGCCATCGCAGCCTACTGTTGATCTGCCTGCACTGCTCTCTCTTCTGTCGCCAGTGTGCTGTCCACTTCCTGTAGCCTGGTGGCTTTCATATCTCCCTGTCAGTGGATGAGTGCTGAGGCACGAGCCCCACAGCTCTCACCCCCTCTCCTATTGCCTCTTACTTACCACTTCTTTCTTCTTCGTAAGCGCCTATGCATTTCTAGGCTCCTAACTTTCTGCTCCTCTTCCATCTCAAAAGACTGACTGAATATAGCCTAGCTTGCCTTTTTTAATGGACTTATTTGATGTCACACAGACCCAATCAGGATAGGATATACACTACGTGACCAACAGTATGTGGACACCTGCTCTTAGAACACCCCCCCACCCTCCCTTTTACTGTTACAACAGCCTCCACTCCTTTCCACTAGATGTTGGAACATTGCTGCAGGGACTTGCTTCCATTCAGCTACGAGCAATAGTGAGGTTGGGCACTGATGTTGGGCGAATAGGCCTGGCTCACAGTCGGCATTCCAATTAATCTCATGGGGTTGAGGTCAGGGCTCCATGCAGGCCATTCCACTCCGATCTTGACAAACCATCTCCGCATGGACCTTGCTTTGTGCACAGGGTATTGTCATGCTGAAACTCATTGTATGCTGTAGCGTTAAGATTTCCCTTCACTAGAACTAAGGGCCCTAGCCTGAACCATGAAAAACAGCCCCCGACCATTATTCCTCCGCCCACCAAACTTTACATTTGGCACTATGCATTGGGCCAGGTCGTGTACTCCTGGCATCTGCCAAATCCAGATTTGTCTGTTGGACTGCCAGATGATATAGCGTGATTCTTCACTCCAGAGAACGTGTTTCCAGAGTTTAATGGCGGCGAGCTTTACACCACTCCAACCGAGGCTTGGCATTGCGCATGGTGAGATTAGGCTTGTGTGTGGCTGCTCGGCCATGGAAACCCATTTCATGAAGCTCACGACGAACAGTTCTTGTGCTGATGTTGTTTCCAGAGGCAGTTTGGAACTCGGTATTGTGTGTGTTGCGACCGAGGACAGACGATTTTATTACTCGGGGGTCCCGTTCTGTGAGCTTGTGTGGCCTGCCACTTCGCAGCTGAGCCGTTGTTGCTCCTAGACGTTTCCACTTCACAATAACAGCACTTACAGTTGACGGGAAGCTTTAGCAGGTCCGAAATTTGACGTACTGACTTGTTGAGAAGGTGGCATCCCATGACGGTGCCTCGTTGAAAGTCACTAATCTCTTCAGTTAGGCCATTCTACTGCAAATGTTTGTCTTTGGAGATTGCATGGCTGTTTGCTTGATTTAAAAAAAATATATCTGTCAGCAACGGGTGTGGCTGAAATGGCCAAATCCACTAATTTGAAGGGGTGTCCACATACTTTTGTGTATATATGGTGTTGCATAGGCCTATTAATGCATTTATGTTCAATAGACTTCTAGTTATGTAGACTAGGGTGAAAATGTCCCTCCTGTTTATAGATGAGCATGTATTGCTACTTGTGATCTGACTGGTGTTGATGTGTTCTCTCTTTCCTCTAGGTGCTGCACCAGTCAAAGTGGAGATGCCTGCTCTCTCTCCCACCATGGAGGAGGGAAACATTGTCAAATGGTTGAAGAAAGAAGGTAAGACAGCCGTGCCTCCATTTGCCAATGTTCACAACATCCTCAGCTTTTCTGTTGCATGCAGACTACAATGCTACATAATATAATCGAGCCTACGAAACAAATCCAATATGGTTGATTTTAATTTGACATCTCCATCCATATACCTTCCTAAAGACACACATCACCCTACACACATTCTACATTTTGAGATGTTAATAATGACTGGATAGTCCATGGTGCAGTTTAGTGTTTGTCAAATTAGCCAGCTCTCCTAATTTATTAAGGAGGAGAAAAGCAGTGCCCTGTTTCTCCCTTTCTCCACCCCGGAGTGATAGGGGGCCATTGTTAATGTTTGACCATGTGACATCACATCCTTCTACACAGCAGTCAGAGCCCAGGCATTCTGAGAAAGTAAGGCACCTGAGGACTGCTGCCAGTTAATTGGCCCAGAGAAAGTTGGCGCTGTCTATGTCACCGGGTTGCAACACTGTTCCCCCCTTGCCGCCATAGCCACATAGCCTTGGGTCGTTGGCCTGGTTTGCTATCTAACTCTCAGAGTGCAGTGTATAAAGCAACTGCCTGTCACCACAGGCGTATCCCAAAGCTCGATCCTAGGCCCCACCCTCTTAGGCCTCACCCCCCTCCCCATATCTGAGATCTACTGCAGCCCTCAACCTCCAAATACAACACCTGTTCTGCCAATTACATTCTGTTAAAGGTCCCCAAAGCACACACATCCCTGGGTCGTTCCTCTTTTCAGTTCGCTGCAGCTAGTGACTGGAACGAGCTGCATCAAACACTCAAACGGGACAGTTTTATCTCAATCTCTTCATTCAAAGACTCAATCATAGACACTTACTGACAGATGTTGCTGCTTTGTGTGGCGTATTCTTGTTTCTACCTTCTTGCCCTTTGTGCTGTTGTCTGTGCCCATGTGTTTTGCTGCTGCCATGTTGTGTTGCTACCATGCTGTGTTGTGGTCTTAAGTCTCTCTTTATGTAGTGTTGTGGTTAGTGATGCACCGATATTACATTTTTGGCTGATACCGATATCCAACATTTTCCTTCACAAAAAAACAAACATACCGATATTTAACATTTTAGCAGCCTTTTAAGCATTCTAGTACAGTTAAATAGTTAAAACACACACATGGAAGCAGCGGTCTAAGTTAGAGGACGACCGATTTAATCGGCATGGCCTATTAATTAGGGCCGATTTCAAGTTTTCATAACAATCGGTAATCTGTATTTTTGGACACCGATTTTGGTCGATTACATTGCATTCCACGAGGAAGCTGCGTGGCAGGCTGACCACCTGTTACGCGAGTGCAGCAAGGAGCCAAGGTATGTTGCTAGCTAGCATTAAATGTGATTGTTTTTTATAAAGATAATCTTCACATAATCACGAGTTAACTACACATGGTTGACGATATTACTAGGTTAACTAGCTTGACCTGCATATTTAGTTAAAAGTATTAAAAAAATCATGTTAGGCAATATTAACTAGGGAAATTGTCACTTCTCTTGCATTCATTGCATGCAGAGTCAGGGTATATGCAACAGTTTGGGCCTCCTGGCTCGTTGCAAACTAATTTTCCAGAATTTGACATAATTATGACATAACATTGAAGGTTGTGCAATATAACAGCATAATTTAGACTTAGGGTTGCCACCCGTTCGATAAAATTCGGAACGATTCCGTATTTCACTGAAAGAAGAAACATTTTGTTTTCGAAATGATAGTTTCTGGATTTGACCATATTAATGACCAAAGGCTCCTATTTCTGTGTTTATTATATTATAATTAAGTCTATGATTTGATATTTGATAGACTGCTCTAACTGAGCAGTGGTAGGCCGCAGCAGGCTCGTAAGCATTAATTCAAACTTTAACTTGTTTTTCAGCAGCTCTCAGCAATGTTTGAAGCACAGCGCTGTTTATGACTTCAAGCTTATCAACTCCTGAGATTAGGCTGGAAATACTAAAGTGCCTATTAGAACATCCAATAGTCAAAGCTATATGAAATACAAATGCTATAGAGAGAAAAGTCGCTGTGTCATAGTTCCTATAATAACTACAACCTAAAACTTCTTAACTGGGAATATTGAAGAACTGGGAATATTGAACCACCAGCTTTCATATGTCCTCAGCAAGGAACTTAAACATGAGCTTTTTTACATGGCACATATTGCACTTTTACTTTCTTCTCTAACAGTGTGTTTTTGCATTATTTAAACCAAATTGAGCATATTTCATTATTTATTTGAGACTAAATACATTTTATGTTTTATATTAAGTTAAAATAAAAGTGTTCATTGTTCATTCAGTATTTATTGTAATTGTCATTATTACAATTAATCGGTATCAGCTTTTTTTGGTCCTCCAATTATCGGTATCGGCATTGAAAAATCATCATCAGTCGACCTCTAGTTTAAGGCACTACATCTCAGTGGAAGAGGCGTCACTACAGTCCCTGGTTCGAATCCAGGCTGTATCACATTCGGCCATTCACACTGACTTGCCTAGGTAAATAAAGGTTACACACACACTACACTGACCAAAAAGTTATTTTGTTGGCATTTATGTATGTCCCCATTTCCAGTAAAACATAATCAAAACCCATTTATTTCACTTACTTGCTGTGCTGTTTCGTTGTTCATTTGTTCAGTCTCAACTAGGATTTCATCATACATGTCAAGCAGTGAAGTTTCAGCTGTCTGTGGCCTCTCTTCCTCGGTGTGCACTGTCACTGTGTCCGTTTCCCTCTTGTCCAGCTGTGTAGGTAAAATGCACTAAAACCCTGTTTCTTGTCTGCATCGAAGTAGCGGTCCTTGTACCTAGCATCAAGCATGGTGGCGACACAGTAGAGGCTCAGAGACAATGACACCAAATTGCTTCTTCACAACCTCTATTAGACATTTTTGTTGAGCATGTGTTTCAATGCAATGACGTATCACGTCTGCTGTAGATGCAGTTGAGATTATTTCTCGAGTCAGTTGTTCGAATGGAGCTAAGGGTGTTCATGTTTCCAAGTTTCAAACATGTTCTCAAATGCCATTGAAATGGAAGCAGCGGTATGAGAAACGGCACATTCTTGAGCATGCAGTACGGCTTTCCTCAGTACGAAATCCTCATCGACCCACTGCTGTCACACTCATAATGCTCATAGGGCTGACATCGCTGGTCCAAATGTCAGTCATGAAGCTAATAGCAGTGACGCCCATAGCAAGTATCTGTGAGTTTCAACAATACTGTGTAACTCTGGTAGGGAAACATCAGAAAATAGCACCTACTTGGTAATGTGTACCAGTGCTCGACCAGTCGCTCGATGGATTCCGCCGTTGCGTTGTCTCACTGAAATGTTCTTACTCTTACAAATGACTGCTCGACTTGTTGACTGCTCGATCCACACAGCAGACATTGTGGGCTAGGTTAGGAATGCTGTGTTGCACGTGTAGCGCTATATTTTTCGTTGCATTATTGCATCATCTACCTACGTTATATAGGTATGCACGTCAGCTTTGACATAGTTTTTGCACATAACGTTAAACTACACAATCGGGCCGATGCCATTGTTGTCATTTTTAGCTAATATCCGATAAGCTTACCTATATTGTGCATCACTATTTGTGTAACAATTTTGCTGTTGAAAATCACAATGAAAGTGCCCATTTGACGCCCTTAGACCTATACATGCCCCCTGTAAGACCCAATTATCAATGATACAGGCAACATCTTGGTGTCATTATACTCCATAGTGTGCTCTAAAATATTTAGTATTGCTACTTTCTGAAACACAATTTTACACAAATTTATTCGACATTAACTATTAATATCTCAAGTCCCCTTTTGGTATTTTTTTGACATTGTTTTAAATAATATACTCTACAAGTCCAGTAAATTGCCAGAGTGGGCTCTCTGCTGCTGTTATATTTTATGAACACCACCAACACATTCAGTGGGGAAATTAATTAAAAGGGAACTCTCTGCTGGTGATTTGATGAATATGCAATCCTACAGAAGGTATATGATTGGTTAAAGATAATAATGTCAAGTTCCACTCTTGAAATTTGATGTTTGAATAGTATATTCTTCCAAACAATATGTGGGTGATTCCACACGAAGGTCATCCTGAGCATCCCAAATTAAATGAATAGTTTCCAATGGAAACTATGTTTCTTACTATTCTGAAGGTCTATATTTTGGAGGACACTGTATGAATTCTGACTGTAGGTGACCAAGTCTCTAAGGCATTTCAGTCAATCATATTTCATGGCTTTTAGAAAGGGCTCATAGAGCTTGTTTTTCCATTCACAGCTGTCCCCCAGTGTTAGAAGTGAAGATGAGATGTTTTGGTACTCAATACCAAAACTATACTCAAATGATTCCATGGCAACAAAAAAAGGCAGATTAGCTAGTCAGTCATAGAATGCTCTGTTCAATCGTTGGACATCTTTTTAGTTCAACATACGTTAGCATTTTTTTTTAACAACAACTTTTTTTCCAGAGATCCATGTATGCAGTAATGAATCAATTGCACAATCATACAATCAATTTGACTTTGGTAAAAAAAGATATATCTATATAATGGTAATAATTTATTCAATGGTAAATCTTTATTGATAAACTGGTAAATCAAGATGTAGCTTAGGCCTATCCACAATACAGGTGAATGTGTTTTCAATAGGAGTGTGTGCATGCATTTAGTTATTGAGCTTGTTTTGGCTGATTTTCATGGGGTTACTAATGACAATCTGTTTCCCATTCCATTTGGGACATGCTGATGAACAACATTTGCATAGAAGTAGCGTCTTTTATGAAAATGTGTGCTGTCTATTTAACCAGTAATGATGTCATTCATGAGACAGTTCTCTAAGGCAGTCGATAATCTTTGTGAGAGAGCTCAAATAAGTGAATGATTAAAGTTTTTGTTGCAATCGGCTTTGAAATCAGCATTTTGCATTTTAAGGTTTTCATATCACAAACAAAGTACTAAGGTGGTAAATTTATGTTAGCTTTAGCTGTCAGCTAGCAAGGAATGTTGGCCTACAAAGCTGAAAGCTACCGGAATCATCTTCCATTGTAAAGTGTTCTAGAAGGTATGGATATTGTTTTGCAAACAGTAATTAAGATTCAGCATTTCTAAATGCCGTATTGTATTATTCAAGTGTGTTATCATCTGTGCTTCAGCATGAGTGGGAAACTTACAGAATGTGTTCCGGATTGCCTCTGAGAATAACATTGACGAATACACGGATGCGGTGACTGAGTTTATCAGGAAGTGTATAGATGTTGTACCCACTGTGACTTAAAACCTACCCTAACCAGAAACGGTGGATAAATGGCAGCATTCGAGCAAAACTGAAATCACGAAACCCTGCATTTAACCATGGCAAGGTGACTGGGAATATGGCAGAATACAAACAGTGTAGTTATTCACTCCGTACTGCAATCACAGGCAAAATGTCAATATAGAGATTACGTGGAGTCGCAATTCAAAGGTTCAGACACGTGGCAGGGTCTACAGGCAATCATGGACAACAAAGGGAAAACCAGCCACGTTGCGGACACCGACATCTTGCTTCCAGACAAGCTAAACGCCTTCTTCGTCTGCTTTGAGAATAACAGTGCCACTGATGCGACCCGCTTCCAAGGACTGTGGGCGATGTAAGTAAGACATTTAAGAGGGTTAACCCTCACAAGGCTGTCTGCTCAGATGGCATCCCTAACCGCGTCCTCAGAGCATGCGCAGACCAGCTGGCTGGAGTGTTTACGTACATATTCAATCTCTCCCTATCCCAGTCTTCTGTCCCCACTTATTTCAAGATATCCACTATTGTTCCTGTAACCAAGAAAGCAAAGGTAACTGAACTAAAGGATTATCGCCTCGTAGCACTCACTTCTGTCGTCAGTGCTTTGAGAGGCTAGTTAAGGATCATATCACCTCTTCTTTACCAGTCACTCTTCAATTTGCTTAGCACCCCAATAGATGCACAGAAAATGCCATCGCACTGCCCTATCCCATCTGGATAAGAGGAATACCTATGTAAGAATGCTGTTCATTGACTATAGCTCAGCGTTCAACACCGTAGTACCATCCAAGCTCATCATTAAGCTCGGAGCCCTGGACCCCTCCTTGTTCAACTGGGTCCTGGAGTTCCTGACAGGCCGCCCCCCAGATGGTGAAGGTAGGAAACAACACCTCCACTTGGCTGATCCTCATCACAGGGGTCCCACAACGGTGTGTGCTCAGCCCCCTCCTGTTTACCCATGACTGCGTGGCCACGCACACCGCCGCCTCAAATTTTATTTGCCACATACACATGGTTAGCGGCTGTTAATGCGAGTTTAGCGAAATGCAGTAATATCTAACAAGTAATCTTTCACAACTACCTTATACACTCAAGTGTAAAGGAATGAATAATAATATGTACATAGAAATATATGGAGAGGTGTGTGTGTGTGTGTGTGTGTGTGTATATATGTATATATATATATATATGTGTGTATATAGTGTCAATCATCAAGTTTGCAGACGACACAACAGTAGTAGGCCTGATTACCAACAATGACGAGACAACCTCACCGTAGGCTATTTTCTTGTCACCAATCATTCAACGTTGACAAAACAAAGGAGCTGATCATGGACTTCAGGAAACAGCAGACGGAGCACCCCCCCCTATCCACATTGACGGGACCGCAGTGGAGCAGGTGGAAAGCATCATGTTCCTCGGCGTACACATCACTGACGTTCTGAAATGATCCACCCACACAGCCTGTGTGTTGAAGAAGGCGCAAAAGCGCCTCTAACATCAGGAGGCTGAATAAATTTGGCTTGGCACCTAAAACCCTCACAAACTTGTATCTCACCACCTGGTACGGCAACTGCACCGCCCGCAACTGCAGGGCTCTCCAGAGGGTGGTGCGGTCTGCCCAACGCATCACCAGGGGCAGACTACCTGCTCTCCAGGACACCTACAGCACTTGATGTCACAGGAAGGCCAAAATAGATAAGCAAGGACTACAAACACCTGAGCCACTGCCTGTTCACCCCGCTATCATCCAGAAGGCGAGGTCAGCACAGGTGCATCAAAGCTGTGACCGAGAGACTGGAAAAACAGCGTCGATCTCAAGGTCATCAGACTGTTAAATAGCCATCAATAGGCGGCTTCCTCCCGGTTACGTAACCCTGCACCTTAAAGCCTGCTGCCCCATATACATAGACTTTAAATCACTGGCCACTTTAATTTTGGAACACTAGTCACTCTGTTTACATATTTTTGCTTTACTCATCTTGTGTATATATACTGTATTATATTCTACTGTATAATTGAATTTATTAATTCCATTATTTTACTTTTAGGTTGTGTCTATTGTTGTGAATTATCAGATATTACTGCAATGTTGAAGCTAGAAACACAAGCATTTCGCTACACCCGCAATAACATCTGCTAAACATGTGTATGTGACAAATAACATTTGATTTTGATTTGAAGCAGCCCAGACTCCCAGTGCAGGCTAGCATTGAGTAAGTAGAGCAGATACGGTGCATACTATAATAAGGGGTCTGCTGCGCTGATAGACAGCCTTGATCCGTGAGAGACATTTGACAGAAGTATCGAAAGTAACAAATTCTAGTAACGAACCGTTCTAGTATCAAAAAAGTATGGGACTTCCGGTATACCATGCAACACTAATATTCACACACTACAAAAGCCCACACACAACATGCACACATGTGCATACTGACCGTACACACATACTGATGCCACACACACTTTCACACTCTCACACCACCCTCTGCTGCTACTGTATCCTGTTACCTAGTCACTTTATCCATACCTATATGTACAGTACATAGCCTCCTCAATTACCACTTACCCATGCGCATCGACTCAGGACAGGTATCTCCCTGTACACTATATAGGTATGCTATTTTTAAGTTCTTCTATGTGTATGTGTGTGTGTGCATGTGTATATATATATATATATTACACCACACTTTACAGTTGGCACTATGCATTGGGGAAGGTAGCGTTCTCCAGGCATCACTCTCCTTCTTGGTCTAGTAGCCCTTAAAAAGCCTGAAGGTGTTTTGGATCATTTTCCTGTTGAAAAACAAATGATAGTCCCACTAAGCACAAATCAGATGGGATGGTGTATTACTGCAGAATGCTGTGCTAGCCATGCTGGTTAAGTGTGCCTTGAATTCTAAATAAATTGCTGACAGTGTCACCAGCAAAGCACTGTCACCCCATCACCTCCATGCTTCATGGTGGGAGCTACACATGCAGAGATCATCCGTTCACCTGCTCTGCGTCTCACAAAGACACGGCGGTTGGAACCAATAATCATAAATATGGACTCATCAGACAAAAGGACAGAATTCCACTTGTGTTTCTTGGTCCAAGCAAGTCTCTTCTTATTGGTGTCCATTTAGTAGTGGTTTCTTTGCAGCAATTTGACCATAAAGGCCTGATTCACGTTGTCTCCTCTGAACTGTTGATGTTGAGGTCTGTTACTTGAACTCTGAAGCATTTATTTGGGCTGCAATTTCTGAGGTTGTAACTCTAATGAACTTATCCTCTGCAGCAGAGGTAACTCTGGGTCTTCCTTTCCTGTGGCGGTCCTCGTGAGAGACAGTTTCATAATTGCGCATGATGGTTTTTGCGACTGCACTTAAACATAAAAAAATATGTTTTTGACATTTTCTGAGTTGACTGACCTTCATATCTGAAAGTAATGATGGACTGTATTTTCTCTCTTACTTATTTGAGCAGTTCTTGCCATAATATGGACTTGGTCTTTTACCAAATAGGGCTATTTACTGTTTACCGCCCCTACCTTGTCACAACACAACTGATTGGCTCAAACACATTAAGAAGGAAAGAAATTATTTTAAGAAATTAACTTTTAACAAGGCACACCTGTTAATTGAAATGCATTCCATGTGACTACCTCATGAAGTTGGTTGAGAGAATGCCAAGAGTGTGCAAAGCTGTCAAGGCAAAGGGTGGCTACTGAAGTATCTCAAATATAAAATATATTTTGATTTGTTTAGCACCTTTTTGGTTACTACATGATTCCGTACGTTATTTCATAGTTTTGATGTCTTCACTATTAGTTGCCGTACCAGGTGGTGAGATACAAGTTTGTGAGGGTTTTAGGTGCCAAGCCAAATTTATTCAGCCTCCTGATGTTAGAGGCGCTTTTGCGCCTTCTTCACCACACAGGCTGTGTGGGTGGATCATTTCAGAACGTCAGTGATGTGTACGCCGAGGAACATGATGCTTTCCACCTGCTCCACTGCGGTCCCGTCAATGTGGATAGGGGGGGGTGCTCCGTCTGCTGTTTCCTGAAGTCCATGATCAGCTCCTTTGTTTTGTCAACGTTGAATGATTGGTGACAAGAAAATAGCCTACGGTGAGGTTGTCTGTCATTGTTGGTAATCAGGCCTACTACTGTTGTGTCGTCTGCAAACTTGATGATTATTCTAAAATGTAGAAAATAGTAAAAACAAAGAAATCCCTTGAATGAGTAGGTGTGTCGACTTTTGACTGGTACTGTTTATTGTTGAATGGTGGAATTGCATTTTTTATGATTGCATTTAGGAACCCAATCCCCCATTGCCGCAAGATTTAATAGTTTTGACCACCCTCCGCTGCTATGATTGGTGCAGCTAGAAATCATAATGTCTATCCTATTCTGAAAAGGCACCCGCAAAATTAAATTCCACAAAGTTGTTTATCCATTTTGTGCTGTTTAGATTTGTATTTGGTTTCTTGTCCAATGCCCTCAGGGTGTTGTTAGATATTATAGGGTCCTATAAAAACTGAATCCAGACATTAAAACGGAATTCAACAATATTGTATTGAATTTAGTATTAAATATACTCATTATACTGAATTTAGTATTAAATCAACTTATTGTATTGAACTTATTATAACATTAATATGGCCAAGATTATCCAGCAGCCTACCAAAGGTTGCACCGTGTCCATTACAATGTAGAAAAATGTGTCTAGTCCAAACTTCCGATAGTTTGGCTATCCGTATTACCAGAGCTTCATCTTATTTTTTTTCTATTTCTATGGCGGATTCGCAATATTTTTATTTTTTAAAATACATTTTCACCTAAAATGACACCCAAATCTAACACCCTGTAGCTCAACCTAAAGCAAGGGTATGTTCTTGAAACCATTTGAAAGGAAACACTTTGATGTTTGTGGAAATGTGAAATTAATGTAGGAGAATATAACACATGAGATCTGGTAAAGGATAATACAAAGAAAAAGCATGCGTTTAAAAAGAAGTTGTACCATTTTTTAAATGCAAGAGAGAGTCCAAAATGTATTATTCTAGCCCAGGCGCAATTTAGATTTTGGCCATTAGATGGTAGCAGTGTATGCAAAGTTTTAGACTGATTCAAATAACCATTGGATATCTGTTATTAAAATGTATTAAGACTGCCCAAATGTGCCTAATAAGGGTTTTTAAATGTTCAAGTTCGTAATTGTGCACTCTCAAACAATAGCATGGTATACTTTCACTGTAATAGCTACTGTAAATTGGACAGTGCAGTTAAATTAAGCTTCCTGCCCATATGAGATATGTCTATGTCCTGAGAAATGTTAGTGTTACTTACAACCTCCATGCTAATTACCTTAGCCTACGTTAGCTCAACCGTCCCGCGGGGACACACCGATCACGTAGAGGTTGTTCTTAAACTGACTTGCCTAGTTAAATAAGAAATCTTGCTACACTTAACCTTTTTGGGCTAGGGGGCAGTTTTTTTTTATGTCCGGATGAAAAGGGTGCCCAAAGTAAACTGCCCGTTAACCTCTCTAGGGTAGGTGAGATGGTAGCGTCCCACCTCTTCAACAGGAAGTGAAACTGCAGGGCGTAACATTCAAAACAGCAGAAATCCCATAGTTAAAATTCCTCAAACATACATGTATTTTACACCATTTTAAATATACACTTGTTGTAAATCCAGCCACTATTATTATGTTAGTTGAGTGCCTATTCACAGAATAGCACAGCCATTTTTCCAGCCAAAGAGAGGATTCACAAAAAGCAGAAATAAAGATTAAATTAATCACTAACCTTTGATATTCATCAGATGACACTCATAAGACTTCGTTACACAATACATGTATGCTTTGTTCGGTAAAGTTCATATTTATATCCAAAAATTTCAGTTTACATTGGTGCCTTACTTTCAAGAGTTCCAAAACATCCTTTTGATTTTGCAGAGAGCCACAGCAATTTACAGGAATACTCATAATAACCACTGCTAAAAGATACAACTGTTATGCATGGAATTTTAGATGCACTTCTCCTTAATTCAACCGCTGTGTCAGATTTCAAAAAAGCTTCACGGAAAAAGCAAACCATGCAATAATCTGAGTTGGCGTTCAGAGCCCATTCAAGACGCACATCCCCATATTATGCAGTCAACAAAAGTCATAAATAGCATTATAAATCTTCACTTATCTTTGCTGATCTTCGTCAGAATGCACTCCCAGGACTAGAGATCGACCGATTATGATTTTTCAACACCGATACCGATTTTATTGGAGGACCAAAAAAGCTGATACCGAATAATCGGCTTTATTTATTTATTCATTTATTTGTAATAATGACAATTACAACAATACTGAATGGACACTTATTTTAACTGAATATAATACATCAATAAAATCAATTTAGCCTCAAGTAAATAATGAAACATGTTCAATTTGGTTTAAATAATGCAAAAACAAATTGTTGGAGAAGAAATTAAAAGTGCAATATGTGCTATGTAAGAAAGCTAACCTTTCAGTTCCTTGCTCAGAACATTTTTTATTTTACTAGGTAAGTCAGTTAAGAACAAATTCTTATTTTCAATGACGGCCTAGGAACAGTGGGTTAACTGCCTGTTCAGGGGCAGAACGACAGATTTGTACCTTGTCAGCTCGGGGATTTGAACTTGCAACCTTCCGGTTACTAGTCCAACGCTCTAACCACTAGGCTCCCCTGCCGCCCCTTAACATGAGAACATATGAAAGCTGGTGGTTCCTTTTTAACAGGACGAATAACAGGACGAATTTCCCATGTACGAAGTTTTAGGTTGTAGTTATTATAGGACTATTTCCCTCTATACCATTTTGTATTGCATTAACCTTTGATTATTGGATGTTCTTATAGGCACTTTAGTATTGCCAGTGTAACAGTAAGGCTTCTGTCCCTCTCCTCGCTCCTCCCTGGGCTCGAACCAGCAGCACAACGACAACAGCCACCATCAAAGCAGCGTTACCCATGCAGAGCAAGGGGGAAAACTACTGAAGGCTCAGAGCGAGTGACGTTTGAAACGCTATTAGCGTGCTAACTAGCTAGCCATTTCACTTCGGTTACACCCGCCTCATCTCGGGAGTTGATAGGCTTGAAGGCATAAACAGCACAATGCTTGACGCACAACGAAGAGCTGCTGGCAAAACGCACAAAAGTGCTGTTT
The DNA here is from genome assembly GCF_018296145.1 of Oncorhynchus tshawytscha. Lineage (NCBI taxonomy): Eukaryota > Metazoa > Chordata > Actinopteri > Salmoniformes > Salmonidae > Oncorhynchus > Oncorhynchus tshawytscha. The sequence continues at coordinate 36,854,698 of NC_056434.1, read as the reverse complement.
GAATGAATGTTTACGCGCCTGCTTCTGCTTCTGCCTACCACCGCTCAGTCAGATACTTGTAGATACTTGTATGCTCAGTCAAATTATATGCAACACAGGACACGCTAGATAATATCTAGTAATATCATCAACCATGTGTAGTTGACTAGTGATTATGATGGATTGTTTTTTTATAAGAGAAGTTTAATGCTAGCTAGCAACTTACCTTGGCTTACTGCATTCGCGTAACAGGCGTGTGGAGTGCAACGAGAGAGAGGCCGGTTGTTATTGCGTTGGACTAGTTATATTTTTTTAGTTGAGGGAGCACCATTATTTTTTATTTTTTTGTGACGTCATCTATTCTTAAAGTTTGTACAGAGTACCGACAGATGTAGCCTATTGAATATCATTGTAGGATAGGTCTATGCATAAACTACATCCTTCAATTGCCACATCTGCCTATGTCCACCCATATTGTTTTAAGGCATACCTCACTTCAAAATAGGCCATAATCGCTGTCAATCGTGAATGATAATTTTTTACATGTTATGGGTGAATGTCCATACTGCATGCAAATCATTTTCACTTGCAAATCAGTTTCATGGGAATATGCATTAAGATCTTGAATTAGTGCTTTGTGAGTGAATTAAAGCAGATGGTGTTAACAAACTGGCCTTTCTTGTCAACCTATTTTGTTTTAATCAAAGCATACAGTGTGTTCCTTGACGTTTTCCACATTTTGTTACGTTACAGCCTTATTCTAACATTGATGAGGATTTTTATTTATTTAATCAATCTACATGCAATACCCCATAATGACAAAGCAGAATGTTTAAAAAAAATCTTTAGCAAATTTATACAAATAGTAAATTGAACTATTACATTTACATAAGTATTCAGACCCTTTACTCAGTACTTTGTTGAAGCACCTTTTGGCAATTACAGCCTCGTTGTCTTGGGTATGACGCTAAAACCTTGGCACATCTGTATTTGGCGTTTCTAACATTTTTCTCTGCAGATCCTCAAGTGTCAAAGCCCCTCCTGCTTTGTCTTTTGCTGTGTGCTATGGTCGTTGTCTTGTTGAAAGGTGAACCTTTGCCCCAGTCTGAGGTCCTTAAGGATTGCTCTGTAGATTGCGCCATTCATCTTTCCCTCGATCCTGACTAGTCTCCCAGTCCCTGCTGCTGAAAAAGATTCCCACAGCATGATGCTGCCACCATGGTTTACCTTCGGGATGGTGCCAGGTTTCCTCCAAACGTGATGCTTGCATTCAGACCAAAGAGTTCAATCTTGGTTTCATCAGGCCAGAGAATATTTTTTTCTCATGGTCTGAGTCCTTTAGGGGCCTTTCGGCAAACACCAAGCGGCTATAATGTGCCTTTTACAGAGGAGTGGCTTCTGCCTGGCCACTCTACCATAAAGGCCTGATTGGTGGAGTGCTGCAGAGATGGTTGTCCTTCTGGTAGGTTCTCCCGTCTCCACAGAGGAACTCTGGAGCTCTGACAGAGTGACCATCGGTTTCTTGGTCACCTACCTTACCATGGCCCTTCCCCGATTGCTCAGTTTGGCCAGCTCTAGGAAGAGTCTTAGTGGTTCCAAAATTCTTCCATTTGACAATGATTCTTGATTCTTTAATGCTGCTGATATTTTTTTATAAATAAAACAAATATATTTATTTATTTATAAAAAATAAAAAAATCGGCACCCTTCCCCAGATCTGTGCCTCAACACAATCCTGTCTCTGAGCTCTATGGACAATTCCTTACACCTCATGGCTTGATTTTTGCTCTGACATGCACTGTCAACTGTGGGACCTTTTTATGTAGACAGGTGTGTGCTTTTCCAAATCATGTCCAATCAATTTAATTTACCACAGGTGGACTCCAAGTTGTAGAAATATCTCAAGGATGACCAATGGAAGCAGGATGCATCTCAGCTCAATTTCAAGTCTCATAGCAAAAGGTCTGAATACTTATGTAAATAAGGTATGTGTTTTTTATTTGTAATAAATTAGCAAAAATAATAACCTGTTTTTTGCTTTCTCATTATGGGGTGTTGTGTGTAGATTGAGGATTTTATTTTATCCATTGTGGAATAAGGCTGTAAAGTAACAAAATTTGGAAAATGTCATGGGGTCTGAATACTTTCCGAAGGCACTATTTTCCTATTCAGCTTTGAATATTAAATGACTAAGTTGTTTTTGGTGTGACATATTCTAGGCCTACTATGCTATAGGATATGCTATTAAATTCCAATCAATGTTTAAGTGATCTTGCGAGGCATTGACTAAGCTTTGATCTAACTTCACTAAATGAGCTCCATGGTGAGAAGTGATTATCTTCTATTTGTAATAAGTACTTATTAGGCAAGAGATCTTGATGAGGGTTATTTTAAGCGATTTGAATGCCCTTCGAATCGTTTTGCTGAAAGGACAGCACTATAAATGTAAGTGGCCACACATCGTTCTGTGTTCCACTGCTCAAGAGCGGGTCCAAGGCAGACATGGTGAATTTGGATCCTAGATCTCATCGGTTTGTTAAGGTTCATGTGGTGGATCAGTTTGTCTGCATACGCAATCGAGGTGGTACGTTTCTGTAAGCTAAGCACTCGGACAGTAGGTCGAGTTCAGGTGCGTCGTACACATGAGCCCTTAGTCCATAACAAACTGGAGGACAGCCGTTTTAGCAACCCCTGGTAAAGTTTTATGTCTGTTCATGTCACGTCAGATTTGGCTCGCTCGAAGTGGTCAAGCCTCCGGCCGACGGGCCTCTGCACACACGCCAACAGTTATTCATTATTCGCACGACTGCCAGAAAGAGAGAAGACAGGGAAGAACATCCCTGCCCATCCCCTTGTATTGTACGTTTGTGTCACCGTGTAGCTTAATCCTATTGCCATTCCAGTGGAGAAGAGTTGAAAGGGGCAGGTGGTTGACTGTTTAACTTTTAATATTGCTCATCACTGGCTAACCCCTTGGGTCATCTGGTGTTAAAACCACACACACACATCCAATCTAGTCCTCCCTTCTCCCGGCTCTCTGGAGCTTCTGAGGTCAATTCTCACTCCCACCCCTGCCCACTTCTTCCCTCACATCCTCTATGATCCTCCCACTACCCTCTCTCCCACAATTCTCCCTTTCGCTCATCCTAAAAGTTGAGGTGATCTTTTACTAGGCAGGATATTGGAGCTTAGAATGGTGTTTTCCTGTATGGATGTGTACCTTCTCTCTCCCTGTGTTATTGTGCTGACCTGAAGTGACCTTCCCGCCCTAGGATCACCTGTTGAAAATAAAGTCTGACTTAATGTGACCTGCCCAATAGGCCCCAGCATCCATCTTCCTCTTCTGCCTTGTCTTCACTCAATAACAAATGGCCTCTTTTTAATAAAACATATTGAATTACCCCTCCCCTCTCCTGTTTTAGACTTGCTTCCCTAGCCCCATAGGAAAATGTAGATGCATGAGAAATATTATAAAGAACATATAAATCCACCAGAACCCCTTCCTTTACACCCAGTATTGCTACTGTTTGAATTGAAGGGCAGTCCATAAGCGCAGATGAAGGATATCAAGGATATGGAAAGATTCTGTGTGGAGGAATGATCTTCTCCAATCTCATAAAACATTTGAGAAAAAGCCTGTGTCGTTATCCTTGCAAGGGCAGGGTGCTGGAGAACTGAAAACGGGTGCCAATAATTTTGACCCATATCTTTTTGAGATTTTGTTTTTATTACTTTTTAAACTAAATCTATTTTCTCTGAGCAATTGTATTAGTATATACTGTATAATAATAATAAATTGTCCCACTTTTTTTCTCATACAGTATACAGTAGCTCAGTTGTATTATTGTACACTATTTTTTTGCTCATCTTTATCAAGGGTGACTATGTACCCCACTGTATAGCCTAATGATCAGTGTTACCACCATAGCAGTTCTATATCTATGGTTTCATCATCCCTTAGAAATTGACTTTCTACACTTTCGACAATTTTTTTTCATGTAACTTTTTCCTTTTCCCAATTATTGGTCTTTGACATTCTAAGCGGTCTGACTGTTGCTGGTGTCCTGCAGGTGATGCGGTAGCGGCTGGCGATGCGCTCTGTGAGATCGAGACGGACAAGGCCGTGGTTACCCTGGAGTCCAGTGATGACGGCGTCCTGGCCAAGATACTGGTGAGTGAACTGTGTTGTGTGTGTCAGTTCTTAGGGCTTCCCTCTTCTCCTTAGTTGGCGGAACATCAGTGATGAGGTGTGCTTCATGACCTCTGTCTCTGTTTGTGTGTTGTGTGAATATTAATGACTCTGCCAAAGACAGACCGATCACTTGTCTTTCATCAACACTGCACCACATGTTTGTCCCTCAGAACAGAGGGATGAAAGCAGTTTATCCTCCGCTGTCAGATCAATCTGGCAATGGGAGAAAGCCTCCAATTACGTCCTAACGAGAGAGAGTGAGAGGATATTGATGGAAACTCTGTGGTACAGCTTTGCCTGTAAACCATCCTTTCCTCCATCCTCTTAATTATCAGAGGTAAATGATCCAGCAGTCATAATGACATACTTTTGTATATATTGTGTATGTGGACACCTTCAAATTAGTGGATTCGGCTATTTCAGCCACACCCGTTGCTGGCAGGTGTATAAAATTGAGCACAGAGCCATGCAATCTCCATAGGCTAACATTGACAATAGAATGGCCTTACTGAAGAGCTCAGTGACTTTTAATGTGGCACTGTCATAGTCAGTTCATCACATTTTTGCCCTGCTAGAGCTTCCTCGGTCAACTGTAAGTGCTGTTATTGTGAGGTGGAAACGTCTAGGAGCAACAACAAGCTCACAGAACGGGACCACTGAAGCGCGTAGCGTGTAAAAATATTCTGTCCTCAGTTGCAATACTCACTACCGAGTTCAAAACTGCCTCTGGAGGCAACGTCAGCACAATAACTGTTCGTTGGGAGCTTCATGAAATGGATTTCCATGGCCGAGCAGCCACACACAAGCCTAAGATCACCATGCGCATTGCCAAGCGTCGGCTGGAGTGGTGTAAAGCTCGCCGCCATTGAACTCTGGAAACATTCTCTGGAGTGATGAATCACACTTCACCATCTGGTAGTCCGACAGACGAATCTGGTTTTGGCGGATGCCCGGAGAACACTACCTGACCGAATGCGTAGTGCCAACTGTGAAGTTTGGTGGAGGAGGAATAATGATCTGGGGCTGTTTTTTTTCATGGTTCGGGCTTGGCCCCTTATTTCCAGTGAAGGGAAATCTTAACGCTACAGCATACAATGACATTCTAGATGATTCTGTGCTTCCAACTTTGTGGCAACAGTTTGGGGAAAACCCTTTTCCTGTTTCAGCATGACATGACAGCACAAAGTGAGGTCCATACAGAAATGGTTTGTCGAAATCGGTGTGGAAGAACTTGACTGGCCTGCTCCGAGCCCTGAGCTCAACCCCATCGAACATCTTTGGGGTGAATTGAAAGTGCCCGACCTCGCTAATGTTCTCGTGGCTGAATGGAAGCAAGTCCCCGCAGCAATGGTACAACATCGAGTGGAAAGCCTTCCCAGAAGAGTAGAGGCTGTTATAGCAGCAAAGGTGGGACCAACTCTATATTAATGCCCATGATTCTGGATTGTGTCCACATACTTCCGGTCATGTAATGTGTTTTTTTGTATTTATTTTCAACCCAACATTCATTAACTAGCTAAGTGACACACACACACACACACACACACACACACACACACACACACACAGAGACCCTTGCCTGTCCCACAGCTGATGCCATGGTTCCCTCCAGTCAGTCATCATCCGATCAGTGAGTGTCACATCGTTCAGAACAGTGTCCTAGTGGCAATTAGCCATGTAAACCAGGCCACATAGCATAGTTCAGCGAAGCATACCCATGTTGTTCTAGTGCTGTGGTTCAGGTGGTGTCTGAGTGTACCCTGAATAAAGAGCTGATGTGGAGTAATTACTTAGACAGATAGCAACACGTGTGCATAAACAAGAGTGTTGCTCTGGAAATATAACATTTCTATGACATCACTATCAGCAGGCGAAGTGTCTCTCTCATTGTTATGTGTTTTCAATTATTATAATTTCTCTCTGCCTTTTTTAGCCCTTGCTCCATTCTCATTCTCTTCTTCATGTTTTCTTTCTCTTCCTCTTCCCTCTCCCTCCTTCCGATCCATGTCTCGGCTGCCATGGGGATAAGGTAGTTTCCATGGCAATGGCCCAGGAGTTGGAGGAAGGGGCTTTTAGGAAGGCTTGGAGCTGGCAGAAAGAGGGAGAGCGATAATCCCCAGGTTCAGCTAGCATCCAGACCAACAACCCCACCCCTGAATACCCCAGACCCAGTCTCTACTGGGGGTATTAGAGAGGAAGCGTGCCAGTCTCTGTGTGGATGTGTGTCTGCGTCCTGGTGTGTGTTGTTACTAGTATGAGCAATGTTTTTCCTGGCTGTGTGTGGAAGGGGCTTGATGGCCTCTGCTCTCTGTAGATCATAGCACAGATTAGCCCACAGTGGTGTAGTAGTGGTGCTGTCTAAGCATGTACCCACTAGGATTCTAGTTTAGCAGCCAGTGTTACATCCGTGAACACACAAAAGGCTGATAGGGCACATGTAGAGATCCCCCACACATTGATGGATCGGTGGGTGTGCAGGGATTTTCGAGATGGATTGATACGGTGGACAGAATGTATGTCAACACTTAACGGTCGAGATAACGAGTGGCAAGATGGATGGATGTTTAGATGGATGGAAGAAGGAAAGGCTAGATGAAGATGGTCTGACATGGTCCACAGTGCTAACCTGACAGCATTTATCATGTAATTTATCACTCTGCTTCCCTCCCTCCCTCCATTCCTACATACTTTCTCATCAGGATGCTGTCATTTTAGGATAGATTAATCTTCCAAGGGGGAGTTTGTTGGCTGTGTCTCTGCTCAACTGACATCTTCCCTGCACTACAACTAGCCAAAACATGACTGTAAAAATAATGGACAAAGCCATCAATCACGTGACATCATTCATTTCTATGTGAAGCCTCAATAGATCATTGAAGTCAAATGAAGTGAGTTAAGATGGCGTCTCATGGAGGCATAACGTGTAGTTAGAGCTACTCGAGGAAGTGACGTTACAGGCTAGCTCGGTGCTGCCCCCTCAAATTCAGTAATGCTGCGTTTACCTGGTACGAGGTAGATGTCAATCCGGATGTCCGGAGCTCAACGGTAAATGCTGTTGAAGCTGGCAGTGAATGCCGTCAGCCACCATGGTAGGTGGGACTTGCCGCCAGAGTTCAAATATTTCAACTTTTGCTGTCTGCCGTATCATTGGTTTTTACCGGATGTTGATTTGCTCTGAAATCACCATAGCAACGCATCCCGTCATGCTGGCTTGCTTTTGCCATCACCGTCTTTCTTGCTTTCTTTCCCACAATGTCGACTGGTATGCCGGTTTTTGCATCCCTCGTCTAAACGCAGCATAACTCAAGTTGATGGCCGGCCGGGATACTGCATGCTGCCATTAGCAACTCAATTAGCAACTCAACTTCTGTACAATTTAAAAATTATTGGTTCAAGGACATACATCTGGTGTATCAGAAGCAATTATTGGTACCATGATTGTCTTCGACAGTGTTTATTTCCATGAAGATTGACCATGAAGATTGACCATGAAGATTGCCATTTCCCCATTCACTATAATGGAGGATCATGCTTTCTGCCAATAATACCTGCAGGAGCGGTGGGCCTTCTGTGGCATTAATGAGAAGGGCCCGTCGTTCTCCCCTGGGCCGGAAGCCTTATGAAGAGAAGAACAGAAAGGCCCGCACGTTGAATATGCTCCCAATTTACCACCTTTTATAGGCAACGTTTCAATCCAACACAGATCTTTGTCTGGTCTTTGAAATGATACAAAATGCATAGGTTAACCTCATAAATGGTGTTTCGTTATATAATTTATGAACTAGTTGATATATTCAGGATAGACCCCGTAGGAACACTATACTCACTGATCTCCCTCATGTGCTTTAATTTATCAGATTGAGAATGCAGACTAATCAAAAGCCCTGGGAGAGAGAGGGCTGCTGGGGAAAAGCCCTCCTCTGGACTCTAATTAGACTAGTCTGCCCAGTAACAAGTTGCAGGATATAGGATTCAATCATATCGCCTCAAATCCCTCTTTCTGTCCTGGCAGATCAATACACTCACACGGAGGCACACACACACCAAATCAATACAGGATATTTTTATTCCAAGAGTCTCCAAATAAGCCACCCTCTTCCCCACCTCTTCCTTTCTCTTTGATCTGGAGGCGAGGGACTAATTGTGTACTGTTTACAAGTCACAGGTGTCAAGCCTATCCTTGTTGAGGGTGCAAGTCTGGGTGTGTGAGTCTTGAATTGTGCCAGAGATCACAAGAGTAAGAGTAATTTTCTGAAATCCGTGCATAGCCCGCTAAAAATTGTGTCCTCCTCATCCACCTCTTGACTTATTGTTCTTTACTGAAACCAGCCAGGTCTTCTAATGTGTGTCAGTCAGGTTGAACCTGTGCCATTTCACTGTCTGCTGAGGTCGGAGGTGCTGCTCAGGTATTTTGCTAAGTGCCTGTGTTTGCTATGATGTGGCGTAATGGTTCAGGACCGGCACTGTCCTTTTGCAACCAGATGGCAGTGTTGAGCCCCACACTAGCAGTGTGTTACACTCTTCTCCCTTTTCTCTCTCTGTGTGCCTATGTGCTCTTGCGTCTTTGATGGAGACATCCACATAAGACGGCACCCCATCTGTGAATAAGTGGAAAGAAAGGGACAATGATGTGTGCGTGTGTAAAGGCTGTGAATGACACAGCCCCCAGCCGCAGCTTCTTCGAGAGCTGTGTTAAACGTCTATAACTACCTGCTTGTCTAACTGGTGTTTATAGAGCCTAAAGGTAGGGAGAGAGCATCGCTGGTCTCACTCACTCTCACACACACCAGTTACATGCATTGTGTGGCACAGTATTGTGCAAGACTGCTTGTATGTTTTCTTGTTCATTGCTCAGTATGTGTTCTTGTATTTGCAGTCCCACAGTCACATTGGAATTTAATGGGAATTTAATTTGTTTTGTAGCACAATAGAGTTGTGTGACTATTGGGATGGTGGTTGTTGGAGGCAGTTTGAAATACTGCAGTGTTGCACTGATCCAATCAAATGAAGAGATGTGGATTATGATGGGGATATACTAATCTGTCATGCCCTTCAGACAGCTATATGACCCGGCTAGGGTCAGGGGTCACAGCCAGGGCTGAAGTTCAGTGTCATGTCACATCCAACTGTTCTGGTAATCCTGTCATTTCTCATTGTGGTGAATGTAACCAACATAGCCACATAGTCCTACTGTATGTGGTAATGGCATTTCTAAAGCCATGAGGCCCTGCCATTTATTGATCACCTCACACTGGGCCAGAGGTGCCATGGAGACACACACACACACACTACCTGTAGCACCTAGCATATGGACAGGAAGCCACATATATATGTATGTATGTATGTCACACAACAAACAGACCAGGTAGTCTTGGTAGTTTAATGCGTCAGGGATGTTGTGCAGCTATTTTGTAGTAAACAAAACCGTTTTTTTCTTTCTTCTCACTGCCAAAGCAGTCACATCTTCCCTAGCTACCTACTATCCAATGGACAATAGAAATTAGCCTACCTTTTTGCTTTTAGGAATCCCTTGCCTTTACTCAGTGAGACATGGTAGTAAAGTGTTTTTGACTGTTGTACTGAGGGGAATATCCTGGGTGAAACTGGAGGTGTGCCTGGCCTGCTGGCTGGCCTGGGAGCGCAGGTGGTCTTATCCTGCTGTTTCTGGTTAGGTGGAGTCCGTGGTCTTATTGGAGCACATCTATTGTTTAGATGCCACTGGGGAGAAGGTGACTGGGTGAACTCCTTGATTCAAAGCTATCTGACATTCAGCCAGTTACAAGGGCTTGTGTTCTGATCTAATGCAGAAACCAATTGCCTGATCAATTTCATTGTATCCATGATTGAATGGGACTGCTTTTCCTGTCGGCAACAGCGGTTGTTATTTGTGTTGTTTTTCTCTTTTCTGGCGAGCGGAGCTACGCCCTTTAGCAGGAATGACAGCTCCGTAAGTGGATACCATTTGGAAATAGATGGAGTGTTACAGCCCTGCCTCATCCATTGTGCCTGGCCTTTCATTTAGAACTAATCAATATTGACCGGGAAAAAACACCTTGCTGACTATGAGGGGGTGGAGACATCCACGCTGTGCCTTAATGACGCTGTTAGAGACCGAGATGAAGAGAAAGATGGATATTGAGAGCGAATCGATGTGCGACCGGGGGGGGTGTGTGTGAAGGAACAGTAAGCATTCATTCCTGCCTCCATTAGTCCTTGGCCTTGTGTGTTTTGTCAGAACAGAGGTGAGGGGAAATTAAGTGAATTGAGTAGGCAGTGTGGACAGACACACAGTGGATGGAAAGGTCTGCCTATGGTCCCTCTGGTAGCAGTAACATATTATGTCAAGAGGTAATGATCTTTTGAAAATCCTCCTCCTGGTGGTTCTTTACATTCTTCCTATCATGTGTTCTCTCCCTCTCTAGTTCCTCTCTTCTTCTCCCTTCCTTCTTCCCCCAAATGCTCTTCCTTTCTCGTTCTTATGTGCTTTCTTCCCCTCTCTATTTCTCCACCTCTCCTCAGTCTTCTTGCACATTCTGAGTAAAATTCAAATGCAGCTTGATAGTGATTATTATTATAAAAGTGTCTCTGCGTGTCCTCAGATGGAGGAGGGCAGTCGTGCCGTGCGTCTGGGGACTCTCATTGCCCTCATGGTGGAGGAAGGGGAGGACTGGAAGACAGTGGAGATCCCGCCACCTGTGGCAGCCACCCAAGCAACTCCCGCTCCGGCAGCCCCCACTGCACCCCCACCACATCCCCCCAGAGCAGCCTCCACAGGACCGTGAGTCTCACCTCTCTCCTCTTCTTCCTCTCTCCCACTATTACATCACTCTACTGTCATGCTCTACTCTGCCATTCTAATCAACTAATCATTAAATTAATCAGTAAATCAATTGGTATTTGTGTAGTGCTTTTCACAAATACACAAACATTTGTCAAAAGTGCTTGATAACAACCTTGGCATGACCCTGTAAAGAGCAAATAGATGCTTCAGTGGTAAGAAAGAAACTCCCAAGGAAGGAAGAAACCTTGAGAGGAACTAGACTACAGCTGAAGCCCATCCTCTTTTGCCTGGTCAGATAAACGTTCAGATTACATACAACTCCTTTTCCCATTCTTAGGGTCTCCAACATCACACAACGTGCTGAGTAAGTCAACTGTCCCTTTCCACATCTATGTTAAAACGCAAGAGATACTCTCCTGCCTTATTAACACACATAGGACAGGAGCTGGAACTAAACATCAAATCAGGGCCTATTCAGAAAAATGTGTTTCCACTGTCCACTTGTATTCCCATTTTCCCCCAAAGCTTGTTCAAATGAAGCAGGGTTAATGGTTATTTGCATTTGGGAAAGAACAGGAGTCTTGTTTAATTGGTGTTAGTTCGGAATGAGACAGGAAAAATGGACTTGAGGTCGACCGATTAATCGGAATGGCCGATTTAATTAGGGCCTATTTCAAGTTTTCATAACAATCGGAAATCTGTATTTTTTTTAAATTTTTGTTAATTTTTTAAAATATAAATATATTTTTTTATAGCTTTATTTAACTTGGGAAGTCAGTTAAGAACACATTCTTATTGTCAATGACGGCCTAGGAACGGTGGGTTAACTTCCTCGTTCAGGGGCAGAACGACAGATTTTCACCTTGTCAGCTCGGGGGATTCAATCTTGCAACCTTACAGTTAACTAGTCCAACACAATAACGACCTGCCTCTCACTCGTTGCACTCCACAAGGAGACTGCCTGTTTATGCGAATGCAGTAAGCCAAGGTAAGTTGCTAGCTAGCATTAAACTTATCTTATAAAAAACAATCAATCATAATCACTAGTTAACTACACATGGTTGATGATATTACTAGATATTATCTAGCGTGTCCTGCGTTGCATATAATCTGACTGAGCATACAAGTATCTAAGTATCTGACTGATCGGTGGTAGGCAGAAGCAGGCGCATAAACATTCATTCAAACAGCACTTTCATGCATTTTGCCAGCAGCTCTTCGTTGTGCGTCAAGCATTGCGCTGTTTATGACTTCAAGCCTATCTACTCCCGAGATGAGGCTGGTGTAACCGAAGTGAAATGGCTAGCTAGTTAGTGCGCTAATAGCGTTTCAAACGTCACTCGCTCTGAGCCTTCTAGTAGTTGTTCCCCTTGCTCTACATGGGTAACGCTACTTTGATGGTGGCTGTTGTCGTTGTGTTGCTGGTTCGAGCCCAGGGAGGAGCGAGGAGAGGGACGGAAGCCTTACTGTTACACTGGCTAAAGTGCCTATAAGAACATCCAATAATCAAACAAATGGTATAGAGGGAAATAGTCCTATAATTCCCATAACTACAACCTAAAACTTCGTACCTGGGAATATTGAAGACTCGTGTTAAAAGGAACCACCAGATTTCATATGTTCTCAGCAAGGAACTGAAAGGTTAGCTTTCTGACATAGCACATATTGCACTTTTACTTTCTTCTCCAACACTTTGTTTTTGCATTATTTAAACCAAAATGAACATGTTTCATTATTTACTTGAGGCTAAATAGATTTTATTGATGTATTATATTAACTTAAAACAATACTGAATGAACACTTATTTTAATTGTCATTATTACAAATACTTTTTATTTTTATCAACCGATTAATCGGCAGTGGCTTTTTTTGGGCCTCCAATAATCGGTATCGGCGTTGAAAAATCATAATCGGTCGACCTCTAAAATGGACTCTGAAAGTCACTTGACTTCAATAAGTGTTTGCTAATTTGAGGAGTACCACTGTCATTATCCTCTGTCTAAATTGAGAAAGTGTGAGAGCAGTGTCATGTCAATGTTTTTAGGATTGAAGTGGGTGTTAAGGCCCAACGGCAGAGACATTAAATCGGTCCTTTAGGACAGTTTAATTGCTCCTCTATTAAAATGTCACAGGGCGAAGCATTTACGCTCATAGCTGCTTTTTTTGAGCCTTTTTAGGTGAAAGTGAATCAAATAAAATTGTATTTGTCACATACTTCGTAAAACAACTAGTTCAAACTAACAGTGAAATGCTTACTTACGGTAGTGAATGGGAATGCAGGTGCATGTTCTGAACTGTCTAGAATGTACACAAGCTGAGTACATTGACAGCTTAATGGGCTGAAGCCTATATGGTCTACATAAGCTGAAAAATAACACATTCTGAAAAAATATTTGTTTATATTTAATGTTGACTATTCATGTTCTCTGACCAATCAGGACATGCTTATGGTCAGATTAATTTTGTGTCTGTGTGTCTCTCTGTCCCTGTCTCTGTGTGTCCTGTCCTTTCCTCTCCCCCCAGGTTGCGGTTGAGCCCGGCAGCCAGACACATCCTGGACACACACGGTCTGGACCCCCAGCTGGCCACTCCCACCGGACACAGGGGCATCATCACCAAGGAGTGAGTTCACGTACGAGATGTGTTCAGCGTGGTGAAGTGTAATGAATAGGGCGGACATGATTCCCCTCTTCTAATCTAGCTACAGACTGTCAAGTGTTTTGTGACTTTAGACTCAGAGTGTGGGTACTGGGTGGTTTATGTGTGTTATACACTACTGAGCAAGTTAAAATAGTGCAAATCTCTCTGAGGAAGCAATGACAATCTAACTGACAAAAACAAGTGTGAGAGATGTTGTGAATGAAAGGGGAGGGAGGAGAGTACGGTGTAAAGTGACAGAAATTCTGAGTGCAAAAGTTATCAAGTTGCCAGGTGCTTTAACCCTGGTATGCGGGTGTGCTCACACCAGAGGAAGCTGTGAAACTGTGAGCGCAAACAACACACACACACACACAACTTTAATGGCCACCTGCTGTCACGCAGGGTTTGATGGAATGTTCTAGTTACCCAACTCGCACCCTGCTGGGGAATCTCATTAAGACACAGCTGTCTCCATGGCAACCCAGTCTCCAGGGCTGACTGGTGGCCATCGAAACACAGGCTGTATGTTTTAGGAGACGTATCTGTCTATGTTTCCGTGTGTCTGTTTGTTATTCACACGAGTTTGTGCACGTGTATGTCTGTTAAAGAGCGAGTGTAAGGGGACGTAAGGAACCACACTCGACACAGGAAGATCACCTAAAGGCCTTCCTTCCCACACTGTACGTTGGATTCAGTCTTTTGCGATTATTATATGTCACATTGTGTGATGTTACCAAATTAAAATCTTAATATCAACATGGCCAGATTGTATGATTTACTTCAGTTCTGTCGTTACAGTCTGCGGCTTCGTCAGCCGATGTAGGGTATTTCAACTGCAGCGGTGTATTTGGTCTGTGCATGTTCCAGCAGCGTAAACCTTCCTCTATGCTTATGCGTGAGTAAAGGGAGTTTGGAAGAACTGAAAGTATGCATGTTAGAAATAGTTTTCATATGCTTTTAGTCATGTTGCGTACAAAGTTATGTGGACACCTGCTCATTGAAAATCATGGGCATTAATATGGAGTTTGACCCCCCCCTTTGCTGCTATCACAGCCTTTCCTCTTCTGGGAAGGCTTTCCACTTGATGTTGGAGCATTGCTGAGGGGACTTCCATTCAGCCACGAGCATTCGTGAGGTTGGGCGATTTAGACCTTGATCGTAGTCGGGGTTCCAATTCATCCCAAAGGTGTTAGATGGAATTGAGGTCAGGGCTCTGTGCAGGCCAGGCAAATTCTTCCACACTGAACTTGACAAACTATTTCTGTATGGACCTTGCTTTTTGCACGGGGGCATTGTCATTCTGAAACAGGAAAGGGCCTTCCCCAAACTGTTCCCACAGTTGGAAGCACAGAATTGTCTAGAATGCTGTAGTTCCAGTGAATGGAAATCTTAATGCTAAGGGGCCTGAACCATGAAAAGCAGCCCCAGACCATTATTCCTCCTCCACCAAACTCTACAGTTGGCACTATGCTTTGGGGCAGGTATCGTTCTCCTGGCATCCGCCAAACCCAGATTTGTCTGTCGGACTGTCACATGTGGAAGCGTGATTCATCACAGAGGCAGGTTGGAACATGGTCGTTGTGGTAAAACAATGCACAGAAAGTGGTAGGCGATTTTAAGCATTTTTTAAAATCCCATCAGGTAGCCTGATTTCAGATGTCATGTAAACATGATTATTAGGGAAGCATGAACATGTTTAAATTGAACTATTATATTAATCTGACTATTCACAATAATAATTTGACCCTATTGTGTGCATGCTCAGTTCCGGCCGTGTTCCTGTTAGTCATCGGGATCGGCTCGTAACACCAGCCACACTACACAATAAAGGCTCCAGATTTCTGACACTGCCAGAACTTTGTTGGAGTCTACGATCGCACAAAGTGGTACTTAATCGGCAGACTTAGACCTGAACGAGGCAAGGCGTCCGGCAATTATTTACTACCTGAAGATTTGCCCATGGCCATGAGGTGTACATTTTGTCTGGGATGACAAAATTGTGGCATAAGAAGGCTAAAATTGTACAAAGTATGTACACTTCTTTGATGAGGATAGATTGCCAGCAATGTTTCCCCTATATGCATTTTACTGCAGCGCACTCAGATAGCATAAGAACAAGGCTTAAGCTACGTAAACATGTGTAGAATTGTAGGAAACTAGCTTTAAAACTAAAATTTTCTCTCTGCCCTGGCGCAAAATGAGTAGAATTGCAGAAAATGTGCTGTAAAACAGCAACATTTTGTCTCTTCCGGCCAAGAGGAGTGTCCTCTTGTGTGGGTCCACTATAGAACAACAACACAGAACAAAACATATAGCCCATTGATGAGATCATAGTGGTAACGCAAATCCACAGGAAGGGCTCATTTAGTAGTGGAAGGGGATGAGGATGTTGGGTTTTTGTATCACTGGTTATTCAATGCTTGATTTATCATACCAATAGCCCTCATACACAATGGTGCATGGAAGTAGAAAAAAAATTGAGTCCACTCCCACTTTAGTGTATCAGTGAGTTTCCTAACTAATGTAAACACATGTTACGTGGTGCGGTGATATGACAGCTCTGACACCAAAACAAACTCCACTGTCTCTCAAATCATTAATCTTTATCTCTCTCTCCCAATCTGTCTTTCTCACTCTCTCTTCCTCTATTCATTGTCTGTTGATGTTGAAAAGGAGGCCCTGTGTTTCTGGAGAACATTGTGTACTGTTAACTCCACAGAGGAGGGAATCGGGGGATATGGGGGATTCTACACAGTGTCAAATAACAATGGCAGGCATGTGGCTGTCCTCTTTCCTTCTCTGTCTCTAAGGCCTACAGCTACAGCATGTACAGAGAACACACATGACTGGCTAGCTACAGATAGATAAAGCACCACTACCTATCTCTACCATGCTTCACTTCACCTCAATGGCTTAGTAAACACTTTCTCATTTGCTGGATGTGTTCCAACAAAATATATGGTTAATGCAATTGATTTATACAATTATCATGCATGCCTTGTAAGCATCTGACCGCGAGTGGGTAATCTATCTCTACCATCAGTCAACGTATAATCATTGGATAACAAAGTAGACGAGCTACGATCACTAATATCCTACCAACGGGACATTAAAAAACTGTAATATCTTATGTTTCACCAAGTCGTGGCTAAACGACGACACAGATAACATACAGCTGGCGGGGTTCAGGCTGCATCGTCAAGATAGAACAGGTAAGACAAGGGCTGGCGGTCTGTGTATGTTTGTAAACAATAGCTGGTGCACGAAATCTAATATTAAGGAAGTCTCAAGGTTTTGCTCGCCTGAGGTAAAGTACACTATTTACCAAGAGTTTATATTTTTCGTAGCAGAATCTTCAGTAATTTTGGTAATGAACTTAATCAATGGCAATCTATCGTAGCTCTGGTAATTTATACTTAAATAACTTCTAATACATTAAGACTATATATTAATATATTTTATCTGTGTCCATGAGTTTCTAGTAGAGGGAAAAGGGATACCTACTCAGTTGCACAATTGAATGCAATCAACCAAAATGTGTCTTCCGCAATTAACCCAAACCCTCAATCAGAGCAGGGCTGCCTTAATCAACATCGCCTGGGGAGCAGTTGTTGTTGGGAGATAACTGCCTCGCTCAGACCATATGGTTCAAGAGGAAAATGGTATAATTCATGAAAAAAAGCATCTAATCAACAATGGCATCAATTAACTCTGCAACTCTTCCAACTATTTACTTTTTTCACAACTGCCACCAGTTTGGCGACAAAACATTTTCAACAAATGCATATTGACATAGCAAAATAAATATGTTTGTAAAAAATTTAGATTTTTAATGCTGAAACCCTCATATTAAACACCAATGGTATGCATTCACTAAGTTGGTTTATATTTAGGATGTTTTACAGCTTTGTCATTAAATGTATTTTAAAATGATTGTATACAATTCTTTCATGTGTTGTACATGTGATAAGGCCACACAGAGGGCCAGAGATTATTAGTCTCCTGTGATAATCTGAAGTACCCAAAAGGGCCACTAGAAGTCTGGTGATAAATTTCATAAAATTCTTAAGTTTCCAGTGATAAACCCTCCTTTGGCAACCCTAATAAGCATGAAGTGGGCTTTGGCTTAAAATAAACTAACATTTACATTAAGTCTGCCTCAGAGAGATGTGTGTCTAAGCCAGCCATATTGTCTCCATACGAAGGGCTATTATCGTCAAGTACATCCCCTGTTGTTAACATCAATACCATTTTAAAGGCACTTCACCATTTCAGTGTGCTGCATGTTTGTCTGCCGGAGGAGAGAGGAATGGAGTAGAGGTTTTTTTTGTACATCGGGCTGATTGTGATTTTATGGGAAGGGTTGTTTCAGAAATGTAACATTTGTCCAAGGAAGTCTGTGGTCGTGACTTATTTCAAGGTACACTGTACGTTTATTTTTGGTGAACGTTAGGGTTATGCAAAACCTGTCCGCAGCATTAATTTTCTAGATTTCTTATCGCCCTCTGACAAGCGATCTGAAAAGCCTGCCTCAGTTTGACCCAGTGACTTTAGATATTATTATCCTTATCATCATTACTGATAATAGTAGAATTACAGTATCATTATATCGTATCATTACTTTATATGGCAGTGGTTCCCAACCTTTATTGGTTACTGTACCACCAAGTATATTTTTCTCTGCCCAGATTATCATTGGAAGTAACCCATCTGCATTTTACCAGTAGGCCTATGGGCTCATGAGTTTTCTGAAGTACCCCATGAGGATAGGCCATGTACCTCCAGGGGTCCTACTACCTCTGGTTGGGTAACACTGGTTTACGGTATACCTTCACAGTATTCTTTAATAGCTAGAATCAGGCCAAAAATCGAACCCAGCTGCACCAGGTTTCTGGACTATGGTAGATATTGTATTTTATGTTGAGAGACTCAGATCTTTCCCTCTGTGGCAATATAAGGCTTTTCTCCACTGGAGTGAAGAGGTTTTCATGACCATCATTCCCTCTGTTATGTCCCAGATGGCAGTGTAGAGTCTGGATTTCACTCAGACAGTCAGGGGGAGGTGTGTGTGTCTGTTTTATCTGTGGTGTGTGTGTGTCTGGTGTGTATGCATCTTTAATATTCCAGTCACCTCTTCACAGGCTTTGAGGCTCTTTGGCCTTGTCTGTCAGTGGGTGTAAATGGCCTGTGTGAAAAGCAGATGTCTTGTGTGAGGGAGGATCAGCCAGCCAGGCAGCCAGTGAGCCAGCTAGCAGCACACGCAGTAGCCTATTAGTGAGTGATGTCATCGCCACACACTGGGGGCTCTGGGCTGATGATGTATGAGCTAAATTGCTGTGCTCTTCATCGTATAGAAAGGACACTCTTCATGTTGCATTGGGATTCATAGATAATGTGTAACACACTCATCATACAAAGAAATAGGATGAATTTTGTACATGGTATATATATATATTGTGGTGTTATCTTTTCAAGTTGTAATGTGAAGCTCTACATGCAGCCCCCCCATCCCTTTTGAAAGAAACTGACAGGGAGGTAATGACATCATCAATGTTTAATCTAAATCTCACATCCTCCTCTTGTTCACTGGCTGGGCTCTCTTTGTTCTCTTAGCAGGAGTAGGAGCAGTCATGCAAATTCAGATGCACATGTACAGTTGAAGTCGGATGTTTACATACACCTTAGCCAAATACATTTAAACTCAGTTTTTCACAATTCCTGACATTTAATCCAATTTAAAAATTCCCTGTTTTAGGTCAGTTAGGATTACCACTTTATTTTAAGAATGTGAAATGTCAGAATAGTAGTGTAGAAAGTGATTTATTTCAGCTTTTATTTCTTTCATCACATTCCCAGTGGGTTAGAAGTTTACATACACTCAATTAGTATTTGGTAACTTTGCTTTTAAAATGTTTAACTTGGGTCAAAAGTTTCGGTTAGCCTTCCACAAGCTTCCCACAATAAGTTGGATGAATTTTGGCCCATTCCTCCTGAGAGAGCTGATGTAACTGAGTCAGGTTTGTAGGCCTCCTTCCTCGCACACGCTTTTTCAGTTCTGCCCACAAATGTTCTATATGATTGAGGTCAGGGCTTTGTGATGGCCACTCCAATACCTTGACTTTGTTGTCCTTAAGCCATTTTGCCACAACTTTGGAAGTATGCTTGGGGTCATTGTCCATTTGGAAGACCAAATTGCAAACAAGGTTTAACTTAAGATGTTGCTTCAATATTTCCAGATAAATTTCCTTTCCACATGATGCCATCTATTTTGTGAAGTGCACCATTCCCTTCTGCAGCAAAGCACCCCCACAACATGATGCTGCCACCTCCGTGTTTCACGGTTGGGATGGTGTTCTTCAGCTTGCCAGCCTCCCCATTTTTCATCCTAACATAACGTTTGTCATTATTGCCAAACAGTTCTATTTTTGTTTCATCAGACCAGAGGACATTTCTCCAAAAGTACGATCTTTGTCCCCGTGTGCAGTTGCAAACCGTAGTCTGGCTTTTTTTATGGTGGTTTTGGAGCGTCGGCGTCTTCCTTTCTGAGCGGCCTTTCAGGTTGTCGACATAGGACTCGTTTTACTGTGGATATAGATACTTTTGTGCATGTTTCCTCCAGCATTCACAAGGTCCATTGCTGTTGTTCTGGGATTGATTTGCACTTTTCGTACCAAAGTAAGTTAATCTCTAGGAGACAGAATGCATCTCTTTCCTGAGCGGTATGACAGCTGCATGGTCCCATGGTCTTTATACTTGCGTACTATTGTTTGTACAGATGAACGTGGTACCTTCAGGCGTATGGAAATTGCCCCCAAGGATGAACCAGACTTGTGGAGGTCTTTGCTGATTTTATTTACATTTTCCCATGATGTCGATCAGAGGCACTGAGTTTGAAGGTAGGACTTGAAATACATCCACAGGTACACCTCCAATTGACTCAGATTATGTCAATTAGCCTATCAGAAGCTTCTAAAGCCATGACATCATTTTCTGGATTTTTCATGCTCTTTAAAGGCACAGTGAACTTCTGACCCCCTGGAATTGTGATACAGTGAATTATAATTGAAATAATCTATCTGTAAATGATTGTTGGAAAAATGACTTGTCATGCACTAAGTAGATGTCCTAACCGACTTGCCAAAACTATAGTTTGTTAACAAGACTTTTGTGGAGTGGTTGAAAAATGAGTTTTAATGACTCCAACCTGTATATGTAAACTTCAGACTTCAACTGTATCAGCAGAACGGGTAGGAAGGGTGGAGTAGCAGGTAGTGATTGGGCCACCCATGCAAAGTGGCTCAGGTATTTCAGAGGGCATGTAGCTTCCTGTCGCTAACCTAACCTGGAGGAACCAGCCTCTACTGCCTGCATGCTTGCCTACCTACACTGCTCTTCAATTATAGATGTGTGTGTGTGTGTGTGTGTGTGCCTGCAAATTGGTTTGTGTGTCTTTAAGTGTGGGTGGGGAATTCCAACATGCCAAGGACCCCAAAAACAACAACCAAGAACAATGAGAGAAAGGAAGTGAGGGATTGCGAGAGAGACTGCATGGAAATGGAAGACTAGAGTCAGGGACTTGTCCCTCCTGTATGGATGAGGGCAGCAGGAATAGCTGGTTCAGACAAAGATGTGGGGTAGGAAGGCCTCAGTGCACTGTTGTGGAACCAGGGTGCTGGAGCAGATACCCAAAAAGGTAATACCAGTTGCCTTAAATTATTTTAACTCAATGTACTAACACTTACTGTAGATTGCAGCTGCCAATAATGTAAGCCGTGGGAAAAGTGTCTTCAGTGTGAAGTGGAAGCAATGTACAACAATGTGTCATGACTAACGACAAAGCCATGCAGGTGTTAATATTTATACTGGAGGAAGGGCAAGGCTGTTACCTGAAAGCACTTTACTGCTCTGTTCTGTTTGATAAGCAGAGAATTCAGCCCACATCAAAGATGGCTGCCACCTTTGAACTGCCAATCCAGGTGCCTGCCTGACAACCACATAAATTACACTTCAGGGACACTTGATGAAACTAATGATAATCAGTCAGGTTTTGTTTTTTTGTTTTCCTAGGTGGTTATCATATAGATAATGATTTGTAGAGCGATGTTTAGTTGATGTGATTTATTGCTCATAGTAGTTTTGTTGGCCTTTTAGTTCCCTGCGTCTCCTGACTTGTTCAGTCTGCCCAGTGTGCCCATGCGATATGCATGCTCCGTTTGTCCGATGAGAGAGTGAATGCATCTGACACCTGATCCTGGCTTCCATTGTGGCGAGGTATTTGTTTGTGAATGGTGAGCGCTTCTCTTCTCACATCACCGTCCCTGTGCTAGCCCTGGAAGGATTTTAATAAGAGTTAGCTGTGTCTCTCTCTCTCTTGCTCTCTCGCTGTCTTTCTCCCTTTTCCCTCTTTCTCCTCCTCCTCTTTCTATACCTTGCCCTCCTTTTGTTCTCTCACACTGTCTGTCTCTGCCTGTAACATTACACACAAAATGAGCAATGGGGTCACTTTCAGTCAGTCTCCTCCAGCCTTGGGTCACACAGTGGAAAGCGTGGTGGTAGTCGTAGTGCTTGACCTGACTACACCAAGCCCTCTCCTGGTTGGGGCAAACTTCTCCAGCTAGATAGACATTCTATTCCTGTCTGCCTGCCTGGGAATTTCCATTGAAAAGCTTTCAGCTAAACAAACGCTCTCCTCTGAAGATGGTGAGAGGATTAATTTGCTTGCATAAATGTTTATGTGAGTAGTGAGTACTAGGCCAGCCTCTACCTAACCTGGGTTTTGAAAGTATGTTGCTTATCCCTGGGAAATATTTACATTCCCCAGGTGTTGGGGCCATTTTTTCTCAAATGTTTATTTTTGATCATATTGGGCAACGTTGGAGTAGGGGATGTGTCGACTCCGGTTGAGATGAGTGTTTTTCCTCTCCGAACCAAGCAGGGTCAATATCAATAGGCCCATTCACTGACAGACGGCCAGAAATTGGATGTTTGCGCTTGGATCGAAAGTACATCATGTATGCTTTCCTCAGGCTTTCAATAACATGACACCGATAAATGGCTTCCTAGTGCCTAGCTACCTACCTGCACACTGGTGTTCCCGTATCTGCAGCAATACTCCGTACAGGTGTGTGTGAAAGCTGTTTTTATTTGCATTATTAGTTTGTTTGCCCGAATTCATGTTGGGACGGTCAGGGTGTCAGAGGAGTGGCCCAGTGTTAAGTATTTTCATACGGTTTCAGCCCTGGCCTCAGATCCGCCCTCCCTGAGTCGTACTGTAGGCATAGTGTACATTTGCTTGGTCTTGTTGAAATGGTAGGCTACTTGTTTGTATTGATCTGTGTAATAGTGGTGGGGATTGTCCTTTTTACCTCCTGCTTTTTGCTTAATCTATTCTCGACCACCTTGTGCCATTATTTTCCTCTACAGAGATGCCCTTAATCTCCTGAAAAAGTTCCCTGATTCCAAGACAACTCCAGTTACAGCAGCCCCAGTGGCAGCAGCCCCCAGTCCAGTCTCCACCCCAGCAGCTGCCCCACTTCCCCCAGGCAGCAGGCCCATGTACCCCCCTCAATCCATACCTGGCAAGCCTGGAGCTCCGGTGAGTACACACACACACACACACACACACACACACACACACACACACACACACACACACACACACACTCTATCAGTAAACACATTAAAATGTCCAAATCGAGATCAACACCAAGTGCTCAAGGGGCTTGAAGCATTCTCAGAAAGTGTATGGCTTAATGACTTGTGCACCTCAACACAGTGGATTATATCATAGGGAAAGCAAGTCGTGGTTAGGGAAGTATAGATTTAACTCTTCAAGGCTCACTGGTGTGTGAAGAGATGGAGGGAGGCAGGGACCACCTCGACGTTGGTATGAGTCACTATGGCTGCCACCTACCCTCCCCCACTTTCTATACGGACACACACTCTCTCTCTCTCTCTCTCTACCTCACCTTCTCTCAGTGCTGCTATTCACTAAAGGTGATGGGCACAACACACAATTTATCAAGATCTATAAATAGTGGAGTTGAGGGCACGTTTTCACGGATTTAATTTTCTCATGACTTCACATTAATAATTTGCCTGTAAGTGTTGGAGCCTCGTTCTAGCCTTATGTAACATCTTATAACATTATAAAGGGGAGGAACAGCATTTTCCAGTAGATAATTCCCTCATTCAGAAAGCCAAGTTTATGCTAATATATACTACTACTATCGGTAGTTGAATGGTGTGACTTTCATGTTCTTCATTTCCTCCTGTTTGTTCCTGTTGTGCAAGTCTGTGAGATCGGTGATTGGACACAGTTAGCTTGATTTCCAGCAGGGTTTGGAAGAACTTCTGAGAAAGTATTGAAACGACACTCTGCTCCAAAGCGTCTAAGCAGACATTAGCAGTATCTTAATAGTCTCTGGAGGCCCCCATGCTATGGAACAGATCCCGATCGTTGTTTGCACACAGCCCCTATGCTCCCATGCAAAATGAGCATGACGACATATCGTCTTACTCCCTCTCCATACAGATTGAGCCATCAAACAGACGGAGGCCTGGGGTTGTGCAGGGGGTAACCAGACTTTATCATCTGGTCAGTGGAAACCCTGTAGAGAGCTGAGGACGTGGGTCTTGACTTGACAGTTAATGCAGTTTTTGTATTATGATCATGGAATTCCGAGCACATCATGTGTGTACACTTACATTTCAATGTGTCCAGATTCCCTTTGTCTGCACTATATTCAAATGCCTGTATGCATTCTATAAACGGTAAAATAGACCAAATGTGATAACACAACAACTTGGTGGTAGTGGCTATCTTCTGTAGCTAACCAGCAAGCTAGCAAGCAAAGCTAAAGTGATTGCAAATGAGCTACCATAACTAAATATTAGCTAGCTGGCTAGCATTTATAAGGCCAGCAAGCATTTCCTCACATGCAAGGAATGTATTTCCTCCAAAGTTATAATGAAAAGTTGCCTCTCGCTCCCAAAACACATGTTTTTTGGAGACTTGTGGGTGGAGTGCTGATGACTTTGCCCACTGTATTTATTTTTGGTAGCCTGATTGTGTCCAGACTGAGGAGAAATTAGCACACAGTGCATCGCTGACCACCACCTGATGTGGTCAGCCAGATCTGACCTCAATGTGACTTTTGTCTTTTTCAATGAGATCTTCGTATTCTCACAGCAAAGTTGCACGTAAGTGTAGACACAGCCACTTTCTCTCTCTGTGAAAGCACCCCTGCTGATCAGTGACTACCGGGACTCCAAATGAGACATCAGTATCACCTCTGTTTCCCCTGACAGACGACTGGTGGGGAGGCAGGAAGGCTCCTGGGTCTCTTGAGGAGTCACGGTAATTGTGTCAGGGCGCCGAGCATCGCTCAGCGGAACAAAAGGCCACCTCCAGTGACAACACTTTATCCTATTTGTTAGTAGTGAGTTGATGAGGTAATTTGTTTGCTGTATTCTGATATGAGGGAATAGCATTCTGTGGTATGATGACACACACACTTCTCTGGTTTTTCAGTCTGTAAAGATAAAAAAAACAGCACCTTGACTTTCTCTTACATTTTATATGATCACAGTCATTGCTGTTATTTGATGTATTTTGTACTTTTTATTTGATAGCTTTTTTTCTTTTTTTAGCTTTTTAGATGCCCTTGTAAAGAGTATTGTGATTATTGGACAACTCTATACTGTGGGTTGAATAGAAAGCTCCTCCTGTCCTGAGATAGAGCCCAGACCCTGGTCAAGCTTTAGAGCCAGGCCTGTCCAAACCATCTAAACAGCAGCCTCGTAAAGACGACCCAGACTGGTTGCGGTAGTCTGCTTTCCATCCCTGTATGTGTGTGTGTGTGTTTAGGCATGATGGATTTAGTTGTAATGGCACAAATATCCTCATCTTGTTTGCCATATTGGAGTTTATTGGGTTTGAACTACCTAGTATAGTGTCTAGCATGTCAATAACTTAAGTGCTAATTGTATTTTCAAGACGATTACGTCGCCTGGTCACAATAAATGACCCAATATATACCACCTTAGAGTTGGTCCTATTTTTAGTTGAACAAAATCGATCCCAATCAATCTTTTGTAACGAGCTTGTCAACAGCATTGCCATGGGTTCTGTAGCCTCATCAAAGCCTCTAACTTTAGGTGAAAGTGAATACGTCTGCAATGGCGTTATTGATGGGAGCAGAGTCATAAAGTCGTCCAGAAATATAAATCTGCACAGTGACTGACTGACCGTTCTCTGTTCTGTAAACTCTTTCTTCCTCTCCTGTCTCAGGGCACCTTCACAGAGGTCCCGGCCTCTAATGTGCGGCGTGTCATCGCCCAGAGGCTGACGCAGTCCAAGACCACCATCCCTCACGCCTACGCCACCATCGACTGTGACCTGGGCGCTGTCATGCAGCTCCGCAAGGAGATGGCCAAAGGTGAGGCCACATCACATCACATCAGAACATAACAGGGCACAACACATCACATCAGAACTAGAGGTCGACTGATTATGATTTTAACGCCAATACCAATTTATTGGAGGACCAAAAAAGCCGATACCCATTTTTGATTTTTTTTTAATTTATTTGTAATAATGACAATTACAACAATACTGAATGAACACTTATTTTAACTTAATATAATACATCAATAAAAATCGATTTAGCCTCAAATAAATAATGAAACATGTTCAATTTGGTTTAAATAATTCAAAAACAAAGTGTTGGAGAAGAAGGTTAAAGTGCAATATGTGCTCAATATGTGCTCAGAACATGCTGGTGGTTCCTTTTAATGAGACTTCAATATTCCAAGGCAATAGGTTTTAGGTTGTAGTTAATATAGTATTTATCAGACTA
This sequence comes from Oncorhynchus tshawytscha, assembly GCF_018296145.1. Classification (NCBI taxonomy): domain Eukaryota; kingdom Metazoa; phylum Chordata; class Actinopteri; order Salmoniformes; family Salmonidae; genus Oncorhynchus; species Oncorhynchus tshawytscha. The sequence goes on along the minus strand of NC_056434.1, from coordinate 36,828,246 downwards.
TTTCTCTCTATACCATTTGTATTCTATATACCTTTGACTATTGGATGTTCTTATAGGCACTTTAGTATTGCCAATGTAACAGTATAGCTTCCGTCCCTCTCCTCGCTCCTACCTGGGCTCGAACCAGGAACACATCGACAACAGCCACCCTCGAAGCAGCATTACCCATGCAGAGTATGTAAACAAAGTGGCATAGTTAAAGTGGCTAGTGATACATGTATTACATAAAGATGCAGTAGATGATATAGAGTACAGTATATACGTATACATATGAGATGAATAATGTAGGGTATGTAAACATTATATTAGGTAGCATTGTTTAAAATGGCTAGTGATATATTTTACATAATTTCCCATTATTAAAGTGGCTGGAGTTGAGTCAGTGTGTTGGCAGCAGCCACTCAATGTTAGTGGTGGCTGTTTAACAGTCTGATGGCCTTGAGATAGAAGCTGTTTTTCAGTCTCTCGGTCCCAGCTTTGATGCACCTGTACTGACCTCGCCTTCTGGATGATAGCGGGGTGAACAGGCAGTGGCTCGGGTGGTTGTTGTCCTTGATGATCTTTATGGCCTTCCTTCGACATCGGGTGGTGTAGGTGTACTGGAGGGCAGGTAGTTTGCCCCCGGTGATGCGTTGTGCAGACCTCACTACCCTCTGGAGAGCCTTACGGTTGTGGGCGGAGCAGTTGCCGAATTTCTTCAGCCTCCTGAGGTTGAAGAGGCGCTGCTGCGCCTTCTTCACGATGCTGTCTGTGTGGGTGGCCCAATTCAGTTTGTCTGTGATGTGTACGCGGAGGAACTTAAAACTTACTACCCTCTCCACTACTGTTCCATCGATGTGGATAGGGGGGTGTTCCCTCTGCTGTTTCCTGAAGTCCACAATCATCTCCTTAGTTTTGTTGACGTTGAGTGTGAGGTTATTTTCCTGACACCACACTCCGAGGGCCCTCACCTCCTCCCTGTAGGCCGTCTCGTCGTTGTTGGTAATCAAGCCTACCACTGTTGTGTCGTCCGCAAACTTGATGATTGAGTTGGAGGCGTGCGTGGCCACGCAGTCATGGGTGAACAGGGAGTACAGGAGAGGGCTCAGAACGCAACCTTGTGGGGCCCCAGTGTTGAGGATCAGCGGGGTGGAGATGTTGTTGCCTACCCTCACCACCTGGGGGCGGCACGTCAGAAAGTCCAGTACCCAGTTGCACAGGGCGGGGTCGAGACCCAGGGTCTCGAGCTTGATGACGAGCTTGGAGGGTACTATGGTGTTAAATGCCGAGCTGTAGTCGATGAACAGCATTCTCGCATAGGTATTCCTCTTGTCCAGATGGTTAGGGCAGTGTGCAGTGTTGTTGAGATTGCATCGTCTGTGGACCTATTTGGGCGGTAAGCAAATTGGAGTGGGTCTAGGGTGTCAGGTAGGGTGGAGATGATATGGTCCTTGACTCTCAAAGCACTTGATGATAACGGAAGTGAGTGCTACGGGGTGGTAGTCGTTTAGCTCAGTTACCTTAGCTTTCTTGGGAACAGGAACAATGGTGGCCCTCTTGAAGCATGTGGGAACTGCAGACTGGCATAGGGATTGATTGAATATGTCCGTAAACACACCAGCCAGCTGGTCTGCGCATGCTCTGAGGGAGCGGCTGGGGATGCTATCTGGGCCTGCAGCCTTGCGAGGGTTAACACGTTTAAATGTTTTCCTCACGTCGGCTGCAGTGAAGGAGAGTCCGCATGTTTTGGTTGCGGGCCGTGTCAGTGGCACTGTATTGTCCTCAAAGCGGGCAAAAAAGTTATTTAGTCTGCCTGGGAGCAAGACATCCTGGTCTGTGACGGGGCTGGTTTTCTTTTTGTAATCCGTAATTGACTGTAGACCCTGCCACATACCTCTTGTGTCTGAGCCGTTGAATTGCGATTCTACTTTGTCTCTATACTGACGCTTAGCTTGTTTGATTGCCTTGCGGAGGGAGTAGCTACACTGTTTGTATTCGGTCATGTTTCCGGTCACCTTGCCCTGATTAAAAGCAGTGGTTCACGCTTTGTTTCACGCGAATGCTGCCATCAATCCTCGGTTTCTGGTTTGGGAATGTTTTAATCGTTGCTATGGGAACGACATCTTCAACGCACGTTCTAATGAACTCGCTCACCGAATCAGCGTATTCGTCAATATTGTTGTTTGACGCAATACGAAACATATCCCAGTCCACGTGATGGAAGCAGTCTTGGAGTGTGGAATCAGATTGGTCGGACCAGCGTTGAACAGACCTCAGCGCGGGAGCTTCTTGTTTTAGTTTCTGTCTGTAGGCAGGGATCAACAAAATGGAGTCGTGGTCAGACGAAGCACAACGAAGAGCTGCTGGCAAAACGCACGAAAGTGCTGTTTAAATGAATGCTTATGAGTCTGCTGCTGCCTACCATCACTCAGTCAGACTGCTCTATAAAATATCAAATCATAGACTTAATTTTAACATAATAACACACAGAAATACGAGCCTTTGGTCATTAATATGATCGAATCCGGAAACTATAATTTAGAAAACACAAACATTTATTATTATCGTGTATACCCTGACTCTGCGTGCAATGAACGCAAGAGAAGTGACACAATTTCACCTGGTTAATATTGCCTGCTAACCTGGATTTCTTTTAGCCAAATATGCAGGTTTAAAAATATATACTTCTGTGTATTGATTTTAAGAAATGCATTGATGTTTATGGTTAGGTACACGTTGGAGCAACGACAGTCCTTTTTCCGCGAATGCGCACTGTATCGCTTGTATGCAACGCTAGATAAACTAGTAATATCATCAACCATGTGTAGTTAACTAGTGATTATGATTGGTTGATTGTTTTTTATAAGATAAGTTTAATGCTAGCTAGCGACTTACCTTTGCTTCTTACTGCATTTGTGTAACAGGTAGGCTCCTCGTGGAGTGCAATGAGAGGCAGGTGGTTAGAGCGTTGGACTAGTTAACTGTAAGGTTGCAAGATTGAATCACCGAGCTGACGAGATAAAAATCTGTCGTTCTGCCCCTGAACAAGGCAGTTAACCCACCGTTCCTAGGCCGTCATTGAAAATAAGAACGTGTTCTTAACTGACTTGCCTAGTTAAATAAAGATGTAAAAAAATATATTAAAAAAATACTTTTTTAACCGATTTCAAATTGTTATGAAAAACTTAAAATCGGCCCTAATTAATCGGCCATTCCGATTAATCGGTCGACCTCTAATCAGAACACAAGATAACAGGGCACAACACATCAGAACACAACATAACATGCACAGCACAACACAAAGCTGGTCAAAGATGAAGGCTGTTTGTGTTCAAGTAAACAGTAGCGCGACATCACACAACCCAGCTGAACACTGAGGGATATAGGTAGCCTAGCCTCCTTATCGCTAAACATTGCATCATTATTGCTAAGCAGGGAGCTGAGTGACATGAGCCTTAAACGGTTTCTCCCCTTATCAGTTCTGCCACATGTGATCGTGTTCCCTGCACTCAGCCCCTCCAAAGCTTCATTATGGCACCTCTCATGTCTCTTTTGTAACTGTTCCTATACTTCTGAGTATAACAATGTTCAAAGTTTCACCCAGAACACCTCCATATGTATTTGGACAGTGAAGCTGCATTTCTTTTATTTGGCTCCTATACTCCAGCATTTTAGATTTGAGATATGTTTCATATTAGATGACAGTACAGAATGTCAGCTTTTATTTGAGGGTGTTTTCATACCTATCTGTTATACCATTTAGAAAGAAACGTGTGTTGAATTATGATGAGTGAGAAGGTTAGAGGCACAGATACCATACCCCCCACAAAAAAAAATGCTAACCTCCCGTTATGGTATTAATGAGTGGTAAGCATGTTTTTTTTGTAGGCATCTCAATCATCATTAGTCACGATTCATTCATGATTTTTCTTATTGGCATTATCAGGATTAAATTAGAAGTGCCCAGAAACATCTTATCTACTCACTTAGAAAGAAAATTACTCCAGTCATCATTCACCATTCAGTTACTATTGTGCAGAACATAACCCAAAACAAACAGCAAATGCATCCGAGTTTGTAGTCACAAGCTTGATGTAGTCTTTGCGTGCAAGGAATATGGGACCAAATACTACACTTTTGACTACTTTAAAAAAAAACAATGTCCACGTCCCTGTGGAAATGTAATTGGCATAATATAGAAATCTGCTTAAAAATATATATTTTTTAATTGGATGTCGCACTTCCGCATCTGCGGTGAAAGGTGACAGAACGGTGTTTGTCAGACCATGAGACAAATATCTAAAAACCTTTGTCATTATGCTTTGTCATTATGGGGTGTTGTGTAGATTGATTAGGAAAAAACTATTTAATCCATTTTAGAATATGGCTGTAATGTAACAAAATGTGAATGGGTCTAAATACTTCCCTAATGCATTGTATGTACTGTGTACCCTGCATGGCATTGTCATGTCATTTACGCAAAGTCCCATGGGGGGGTATTCGGTGGCCATTTCCTTTTTAAATTAGGGTAAGATACATATATTGTTGGGTGTCTTCATTTGAAGTGTTCTACAGGCAAAGGAGAGACTTTTATTTGCAGGACACTCCGAACTCAAACGTCTCCAGTCAGCCAGGATAATCATGTATTCCGGGTTCAAAGCATGTCACATTGATGTGCCCTGTGATTATATCATCGCAGCAGGGAAAGGGTGTCTGCTAAACGCCTAAGAAAGGGAGAGATGGAGAGAAGAAAATGAGGAGGGTGAAGGAAAGGGGGAGGGAGAGAGAGAGCGAAACTGAAGGGATATGGAGAGAGAGGAGGGCTGGTGTTTCTTTAGTGATATGACATGAAGTGATTAGGCAGGGCTGGCAGTGCCTAACCCATTCAGTCCTGCAGGGGATTCCTTGCATGTTCTCCTTTCACTCCCTCACCTCTTCTCTCATCCCATTTCTCTCCACCAAACAAATTAGCCAAGGCATTGTGCACAACATATGTTCCATGTTTCTTCTGCTTAATGGCTTCTCAGTAAAGGGAGGTACAGGTAGACTACTCTACAAGAAGAGCGAGAAAGATAAAGAACATTGTTTACACGTGTCATAACTACCAACCAATGGTGTTTTTTTTTATATATACTTGGACCCGAGCCAGTCCAGAAACTCCATGGTGTTTTGGTGGGGTGGCACCAGGGCCCAGAGTTGTTCCTTCTCATTTTACATGGTCAGGAAAAACTCCTGGTCCAGCTCATTATTCCTTTTAAGAGATGCGAGATAAATGCAATGCATTATTAAATCTAAACCTGACAGTTAAACACAACTTTATTTATATGCTCTTCAAGATGACCGTGACAATGCATGTAATACATTTCCATTTCCAAGGAATTAAATAATGATTCCTATAATTTTATAAACGCGGAGTGAGTGGCCATTCCAGGCTTATTAGATTCAGTGTTGTGTGTGTTGAGGTATTCTCTATCCTCTGTCCGTCCAGTTGTTTTCCCTTGTTCTCTTTGTTCAGGAGCACAGCGAATTTCACAGTTAGCTCATTAGTGATACTTCTAACAGCATTCATAACCGTCTGCCGCTAATCGGCACTCTTAAACAGCCCAGCACTAATGCCAGGCCCTGCCCACACCACCCCGGGTACGGTATTGAGGACAGGAGAGACAGTGAGGTATATAGGCGAGAAAGAAAGCGAGACAGAGGAAACCTGGAGGACAGAGAATGAGACAGATTGTAGAGGCAGGACAGAAGGTCAGGGATGTAAAAAACATTTGCCTGTTGTTGCTAGAACGTTCCCAGAACACATTTTAATGGTTCCCAGAATGTTTAAATAAGTTGTGGGAACAGTCTAGTGCAAACATTGTGGGGACATCACAATAGATATGTTCGCAAAACACAAGCTGTCCAGTTGTGCGGATTATTATACAATGTTTATTTTAGGGTGCAAAATTTATTCATCTGATGTTACAAGAACGTTCCCAGAACACATTTTTTATGTTCTTTATGTTCAATTGAAAAATTAAAAAATTCTCCCCAATTTCATGGGGATTCAATTCAAAAGGACATCCCTGCCGGCCAAACCCTCCTCTAACCCGGAAAATGCTGGGCCAATTGTGCACCGCCCCATGGGTCACCCGGTCGTGGCCGGCTGCGACAGAGCCTAGACTCGAACCCAGAATCTCTTGTGGCATAGCTAGCGCTGTCATGCAGTGCCTTAGACCACTGCGCCACTCAGGAGGTCCCCCAAACACATTTCTTTAGGTTGTGGTAACATTGTGGGGATATGACGAAAGAGGTTCCCAAAACACTAAAGCTATCAAATTGTGCTGACATTCAGATAATGTATGTATTAGAGTGCACAAAACATTCCTTTGATGTTGCAAGAATTTTGACATAACAGCCTTTGAGTTTTGTAAAGGTTCCCGAAACATTTAATGCGTTTGTGGGAACAGTGTGGATACATTACAAGAGAGGTTCCCAGAACACAAAATATGCTCAATTGTGATAACATTTATGCAATGTTTAAGTTGGGTAGCACAGGACATCCCTTTAATGTTGCAAGAATGTTGACAGAGCACTTGGTCTAAGTTCTTTATTAAAGGTTCCCAGAACATTGAATTAAGTTATAGCAGTTGGCTGGGATGTTGCAAGAATATTCTTGTGATATTCACATAGGTTACACAGAACATTCCCACAAACAGTGTTTTTATGACGTTCATAGCATATTTGTTTTAGGTTTAACATATTTCATTCTGGGAACCTTTTAAAGAACAGACAATGTCTTCTAGGAATGTTCTTGTTGCATCAGGGGAATGACTTTTCACCCTAAAATAAACATTGTAGAATCAATTGCCCATCTGGACAGTTTTTGTTTTTTGGGAACATATATTTTGGGACGTCCCCACAATGTTCTCACCAGACTGTTCCCACAGCCTAACCATACATTCTTGGAACCTTTTTAAAGGGCGGTTTAATCTTGTTCTAGGAACGTTCAACATCTGGAAAATGTTTTATAATGTACAAACACTCTATAATCATCATCACAACCGGACATTTTGTGTTATGAGAACATTTGACGCGACCTAACAAATGTTCTGGTAACTTTAGCTGAACCAATTTTGGTTTGCTGGGAGGCCTCTATTTGTCCTAAACACACATGATTAGTAAGTCTGAATCTTCACATCATCCTATAGCTTGCATACCAGATGTCACCTGCCATGGTCTTTGGAGAAGTTGGTATTTGGATAATTAACTTACCTGACTAGCAGCTCTTGAATTATAGATCTGGAGTGTTTGACAACTGTTGTCTTTTTTTGTTTGTTTTTTCAGCAGAAATCAAAGTGTCCGTCAATGATTTTATCATCAAGGCCGCTGCTGCTACGCTTAGAGTAAGTACCATGCCTGTTTCAGTCATTCTGTCAATGTTCATTTCCATATGAATGTTTTTGATATATCAATAGTGCCCATAGAAAGTGCACAGCCCTTTGCAAAATGTGTGTTGCTTCACAGCTTGGAATTTATTCGGTTTTAGTTTCCTGAGCAACAAAGCCACGTCACTTTCACCATTGCAGATCCCCTGAAGCCATTCCTCCCCATCTGTCCCTAGTTCAAACAACCCCATTTATATTTATCGACTGACTGGTGGTAGGCTAAGGCAGGCACAGAGCTTACTATTGTCTGGCTGATGGGCAGACTTATAAATAGACACCAATTCCCAGTTAATTCTAGCACGTCTTTTGGCCATTTGATGGGAATTCTGAGAGGTGAATACTCCTTTCTGGAAAGTTTTTCTAAATTAATTTAGTACATTATTCATGGCAAGGAAAGAGAGAGAAAGGAAAACATTTCTGTAGTAGGGAAAATGTCTAGATTTTCAATTTCCTGCGCTCTGTCTGAAGACTGGGCATGTAATCGCCAAACAAAATCTGTAGGATTCAGCTGGGTGCCTTAGCTAGTACAATTTGTGGAGAGGATAAGCTTTGATTTTCATAATGTGCATTTTGAATATGAATATAGCTCCTTTGTGTGACTGACTGTATCCATGGAGACAGGGACAGAGGTGAACAAAAGATGAGAACGTGGCTCACCACTTTGTTAGGACCTGCGGCCGTGCCTTTTGTCAGAGCAGTGAATCTACTATCACACTGGCCCATTCACCTTTCACCCTGGCCCATCCTTACTTCTGTGGAAACATCTTCTCTTAATATGTTATTGTATCTTATCAATCGTGGTGATAGGACAGGGTATAATTTTATTGTCACATGCAAAGGATATGGCAGGTGTAGAACAGCACAGTGAAATGCTTAACCTATCATTTATCTGCATGTCCAGCCCAAAATATTGAGAAAATGTTCCACACTCAATTTGTTGGGGCATGGGCTCTAAAAGGTGTTGAAAGTGCTCAACAGGGATGCTGGCCCATGTTGACTCCAATGCTTCCCACAGTTGTGTCAAGTTGTCTGAATGTCCTTTGGGTGGTGGACCATTCTTGATACACAGAGTAAACTGTTGAGCATAGAAAACCCAGCAGCGTTGCAGTTCTTGACACAAACCGGTGTGTCTGGCAGCTACTACCATACCCGGTTCAAAGTCACTTAAATATTTTGTCTTTCCCATTCACCCTCTGAATGGCACTCATACACAATCCATGTCTCAATTGTCTTAAAGCTTAAACATCCTTCTTTAAACTGTCTCATCCCCTTCATCTACACTGATTTTGAAGTGGATTTAACTATCTGTGGTCACTAAAGATCCCATGGTATTTATTGTAAGAGTAGAAGTCTTAAACCTGGTGTCCTGTCTACATTTCCAATCTGGCCCTTATACCATCATGGCCACCTAATCATCCCCAACTTCCAATTGACTCATTCACCCCCCCTTCTCCCATGTAACTATTCGCCAGGTCATTGCTGTAAATAAGAATGCCGTCTCAGTTAAATTACTTGGTAAAGTAAGGGTTAAAAATGTCGTGCCAAGAGCTGTTAATGTTTCAGTGTATTTTGCCCCACAATTGAGTGTGTTCAAATTTTCCTATTCATGACAACGAGACAAAATTGACAAACAGTTGCATTCATGAGTTTTATTGACAAATGTCAATAAAAAAACCTGATACAAACTAATTTATGTGAGTGCTGTAAGTACATAAATTGTTAGCTCAGTGGGAAATGAATATCCAACTAGTCAGTGACAACTGTTTTGGAGTTTGTGAAAGCAGCAATGTAAGCTTATTACGGTATTATAGACACTATGTCCTTTGTATTCCTATAATCTTCTATGTAGAAAAACCCCTTACCTTCTAACGACTCTTGTGTAGCTTGTTAGTCTCAGCTTTTTATATATTGCATTTAATAGTTTGCAGTTCAAACCATTCCGACTCCACAGACATTTTTTGGTTTATAAAAAGTCCGCTCAAGCTCAGACCCCGTTAATCACACAGACTCACGGTTGGTAGAAGAAAACTATGAATCCAATGGTACAACCCAGAAGCTCAAACACACATGCTTTAAAAGGGGTTAGAAGTCCTAAATCTCGCTGGTGCGACAGTGGGACTCAATAGGTTAACTTGCGAGCACTTTCCCAACAATGCAGAATAAAGGTAATAATTAAGATAAGCAGAAAAGGTGAAATACATAAATAAATAAAAGAAACACGAGAATGCAGTTATGTACAAGTCAATACCATTAATACAATGTGCAGTGCTACTAATAATTGGTGTAGGTACAGTGCATTCAGAATATATTCAGACCCCTTGACTTTTTAAACATTTTGTTACGTTACAGCCTTAAGTCATCATCAATCGATACGCGATACCCCATAATGACAATGCAAAAACAGGTTTTTAGAATTTTCTGCAAATGTATTACAAATAAAAAATGATTACGTTTACATACACCTTAGCCAAATGCATTCAAACTCAGTTTTTCACAATTCCTGATATTTAATCCTAGCAAGAATTCCCTGTTTTCTTTCATCACATCCCCAGTGGGTCAGAAGTTTACATACACTCAATTAGTATTTGGTTGCATTTCCTTTAAATGGTTTAACTTGGATCAAACATTTTGGGTAGCCTTCCACAAGCTTCCCACAATAAGCTGGGTGACTTTTGGCCCATTCCTCCTGACAGAGCTGGTGTAACTGAGTCATGTTTGTAGGCCTCCTTGCTCACACATGCTTTTTCAGAAATTGCTCCCAAGGATGAACCAGACTTGTGGAGGTCTACACATTTTTTTTCTGAGGTCTTGACTGATTTATTTAGATTTTCCCATTATGTCAAGCGAGTTTGAAGGTAGGCCTTGAAATACATCCACTACATCCACAGGTACACCTCCAATTGACTCAAATGATGTCAATTAGCCTATCAGAAGCTTCTAAAGCCATGACATCATTTTCTGGAATTTTCCAAGCTGTTTAAAGGCACCGTCAAGTTAGTGTATGTGAACTTCTGACCCCCTGGAGTTGTGGTACAGTGAATTATAAGTGAAATAATCTGTCTGTAAACAATTGTTGGAAAAATTACTTGTGTCATGCACAAAGTAGATGTCCTAACTGACTTGAGAAAACTATAGTTTGTTAACAAGAAATTTGTGGAGTGGTTGAAAAACGAGTTTTAATGACTCCAACGTCCAACTTCAACTGTTATGTAAGTAAAGTATTTCATTTTTTTCCCGCTTTGTCATTATGGGGTAATGTGTGTAGGTTGAGGATTTTTTATATATATATATATATATATATATAATCCATTTTAGAATAACGTTGTAACGTGTCAAGGGGTCTGAATACTTTCCGAATGCAGTGGGAAACCCTTTGGGTAAGGGGGAAATATCCTCATTGGCAACCTGGCTGTTATCAAATGTTGAAATCAGATGTCAATTATGTATATGGAGGCTTTTACATTTACATTTTAGTAATTTAGAAGATGATCTTATTCATTTTCTTCAGCAAAGTCAGTGCTAGCAGAAAAAAGTCAAGTGTAAGAGTTATTTCACAGTGTAGTTGTGATTTCACCTCCAGAAAAGGGCCTTCAGAGCTCTAGGAATAGTACATATATTCATCTTCTGAGGAAGTTTGTAAAGATAGTCAGAATAAAATGGATAGAAATATTAGATCAATATGTCTATAGACTGCAAAAGCATGAACATCATGAGCACGCACACACACACATAGGATAAGATATCTGGGGTGAGATTTCCTAAGCCTGTCTTTGCTTTGTCATTATGGGGTTGTGTGTGTGTGTGTGTATATATATATATATCTGCTTATATTGATATATCCCACTGTAATTTGTACAGGTAACAGCCCAAATAATGGAAACATTTGAGAAAATGAGCACTACAATGTACTCTATATGGAAAATAGGTGCTTCCAAAAAGGTGTGGTTCTTGTGTTAATTAAGCAATTAACATTCCGTCGTGCTTAGGGTCATGTCTAAAAATGCTGGAAAGGCCATCATTTTGGCTACCATGGGATGACAATGCCCCCATCCACAGGGCACAAGTGGTCACTGAATGGGTTGATGAGCATGAAAAAGATGTAAAACATATGCCATGGCTGTCTCGGTCACCAAATCTCAACACAAATAAACACTTATGGGAGATTCCAGAGCGGCGCCTGAGACGGTGTTTTCTACCACCATCAACAAAGCACACATTTATGGAATTTCTTGTGGAAGAATGGTACCTCCAATAGAGTACCAGACACTTGTAGCGTCTATGCCAAGTTGCATTGAAGCTGTGGCCCTAATTGTTGGCGTTTTCTTTATTTTGTCAGGTACCTGTATTTTCCCACTGTAATCAGTTATTGTATATTCTGTATGATGTCTATGTGGACTGTGCATTTTGTTTGTATATTGTCCATTGCTGGCAGCACCGTCTCACTAAGGCAAGTTGTGGGTATGTGTAAATGTAGGCGATTCTGAGAGTCATTGAGTCGGTCTTCCTTTATCCCCTTCTCTTCCACCCTTCCACTCTCTCTCCCCCTCAGTCCTCTTCTCGTCCTCAGTGTCTAATCTCCTCTGACAAAATCTGACCTGACCTTTGCCTTCAGGAGCTGCCGGAGGTCAACGTGACCTGGTCGGGGGAGGGGCCTCAGGCACTGGACTCCATTAGCATCTCCATCGCTGTGGCAACCCCAAAGGGCCTCATCACCCCCATCATCACGAACGCTGCTGACAAGGGGGTGCAGGAGATCTCAGCTAATGCCAAGGTAGGGTTGAACACCGCTCTACCGATACCCGGGCACTGTTGAGCTCACAGTTCAGAATGGTGGCCTTATGTACTGTTGGAGAAATATATGCCAGTGAGCTACTAACTATCCCGGCCGGAGGGGATTACAATCATTAAATGTTACAGTATCTGAAATTGAATTAGCTGTCTCCATTATTTAATAGTAGATACTAAACACTCAAATTAAAGTTCCACTAAAATGAGTGTAGGACTGTACTATCACCAGCAGCGCTTTGCTCTGAAACTGACTGAGACTACATTCCTCAGGAGCTTTCTTTAGAAAGGTCAGGCTGGGTAATGACTTGTAGTGTGGAGGCTCATTCTGAATCACTCTCTAGGTAAACACATTAGCAGGGTTGGTGGCATTTACCTTCTTGGACAGGGACCAGGGAGTATTGCAGATCTGGGTTCAAATACATGTGTATTTGTTATTTAAATACAAGTAATTATTTTCTGTGTATTTCAGTATTTAAGTAATGTGGCCCGAATCAACTGCTTCTATTGGAAGTATTTGAAAGTATCTTCAAATAAGGTCCTATAAATAGCCTACAATTTGAAAATATTTTTAAATCGCTGGGTTAAATGCATTGGAGTGTATTTGAGTCCGTGTGTTTGACTATTTTCATGCACCTGCTGTTATTGACAAATAGATACAGACCGCCACCCCTTGTCTTACCGGAGGCAGCTGGTTTATCTTGTCGATGCAGCATAAACCCCGCCAGCTGTATGTTATCCATGTTGTCGTTCAGCCACGACTTGGTGAAACATAAGATATTACAGTGTAGAATGTCCTGTTGATAGGATAGTCTTGATTGGGGCTCATCCAGTTTTTATTATCCAATGATTGCACGTTGACTAATAGGATGGATGGTAGAGGCAGGTTACCCACTCGCTGTCGGATTCTTATAATGCACCCTCAACCTACGGCCCCTAGATCTGCCTCTCTTCTTCATGCGAATTACAGTGATTGGGCCTTGTCCAGTGTCTGAAGTAAAAACCTTTGCGTCCGATTCATCACAGAAAAAATCTTTGTGCAAGATTTAAGAACTGCAAAGAATAATGCAGCTAATGCTGTGGTAGAGGCCTGAAGTACAACCCTCCAGACCTGGGTTCACCTGTTTTATTTATTTTTTATTTCAGTTTATTTTAGTAAATACTTCCTTAACACTTATTTTTCTTCACTGCAAGGTCTACCTACACCTGTTGTATTTGGTGCATGTGACAAATAAAATGTGATTTTTGATTTGTCTGAGTTATTGGACATTTTAAGACTCAAGTTCCCTCCATCTCCATTTCAGCATCCAGCTATCAACTGAACGTGCCATAAATATACATACATATATGATGAGAAAAGATCACCATGCTAGATCAGTAGAAGGTATATAAAGAGGTTTATAGTGGGGGTAGGTTTACATAGGCCTCAGCTGCCATAGGCCACTAATGGAGTCTACAGAACCACGAGTCAGTCCTTACCCTCAGGTGACTGCCTGCAGCTGGGGAGAGCGGGAGGGAGGGAGAGCTCAAACACACTTGTACATGCACATTCATTCTTGCTCGCTCTCACACACAACACACCGGTGTGCCAGCTTAAGAAATAGACTTCTGTCTCAAGAGGCTAGTGATTAGGCTGTGTCACCAGCAGTGACAATGTAAATCCCCTCAAATGATGCGGTGGACATGTGCTCCCGATTTTGTGGCCCGCCACAACTCATTACTGTTCTCTAATATTGACTCTCCCCAGAGTGCACACAATCGCTAACAAGACACACACAACCATGTATATACACTTGGACTGTTCTCTTTCTCATGCACATTTACTACACATTAAATGTGAGTCAGAAGCCTGGTTTGAGTTAGGGCAGAATGTAAACCCCTTATCAGCAGCTAATTGAATACAACATGTGGTCTGGAAAATACACAGAGCACTCACTGGCTACCATGCCTGAATCCACTGAAAACATGATTGCTTCTCCTTTCAGTGCTTTTATCGCAAATGGATCCTCATGTGTTCTATTGCGCCTCTGGGTCTTTTGACAGAGTGTTTTAGATAAAAGCAGCTTCACTGCAATGTCTATAAAGCATATTTCCATTTGAATGAGCATGACGTACATGAGAGCTGTATGTAGGATTATGATACGTCATATTGATTTTTTTAAACTTTTGATTGAAGAAGGGAATGTGTGTTTTCATGTTATTGTTTGTAAAAGCACCATTATATTAGAGAACTGCTCATCTGTCATCTCTGCTCACTGAGTCATGTCAACTCCCTTACTCAGTCTAGTCGATTCAGGTCAATAGGGAGGATGACACACTTAATACATTTGGTGAAGCAGCAACTTGGGCTCTCTCTCCACTGTAGCCAATAAAGGGAAAATGTATAGTATACAAAAGTACTACTGTGTTTGAAGTTTACCCAGGACTTGTAATCAACAATGGTGTCAACGGGTTAAACTTAGATGATAGACTACAGGACATGCATTCAGAGCTGTAAATCAAGATGAGTCGATTGTTTACACACAACGTTCATTTACCAATGTTAATTTAGCAGAATATTGTTGTCATTAGTCTAGTGCCGTCACATTTCACCCCAGATGGCCTGCTTAGGCTCCTTCCAAAGACTAATAGCTCGATCCTGCAATGCTGTCCCGAGGCTCCGTATGGAGGGTGTGACGCAATTGCGGCGCCTGCGGAGGCCAAATCGAGCTCCATATGGCGATGCCATGCACCTCCTAATTTTTTTTAACAATGCAGAGCTCCGCAAAGCATAAGTTAGTATGAATGACTTGACTTCTACAGAGGCCGTATCGCAGTAAATGCTGTATGGCCTCTGCAAATGACAGATTGACCTTGCAGAGCCTTTAACTCTAAATTAGTGGGATTTTTCATTCAAAGCAATAGCCTGCAGTGTTTCCTCCCGCTCAGCCAATTTAGCTCTCATTGTGTTAATGAAAAAGCAATGTGTTGACTTCGATGGGGTTCAACAGAGTAGTATTGAACAGCACTCTGCTCTAGCTCTGTGTGTGTTGATGCCTAGGTTTATTTAAGTGATGCTAACAGAAGCTCTGGTGTGAAGCCCTTTTAGTAAAGCAGTTGGGGTGTTGACAGTATGAACTCTTGAGTGAGGATTGCCTTTAGAATGTTAACCATGTCATGTTGGAGGGCGGTTGTCAGCATTTCAACATTACAGTATGGACTTCATGGTTCAACGATATCACTGGAACTGCTAGAAACCTGATTTGATAGATATGATTGAACCAGCATCACCTCTAGACAGTAGATCATTGATTTGAGTTAGGGCAGAATGTAAACCAGTTTATCCCTGACAATCTCATTTTAGAGTAAATCCAGAGGATCATCTGACTACATTAGATGACTGACTAAATGCTGATCTCTTCTCTCCAGGCACTGGCCCAGAAGGCTCGAAATGGGAAGCTGCTTCCTCATGAGTACCAGGGAGGCTCCTTCAGGTAAACACAACACGCCCTTGCTATTGGGCTAGAAATTGCCAGGGGCATCACGATACGATGATATCGTGATATTTAGGTGCCGATACGAAATGTATTGCGGTTCTCACGATTCTATATGTATTGCGATGGGATACTGTGATTTTTATAGTGACTTGACATTCCAAACATATTGCTCACAATACATTGCCTTCATATTCATACCCCTTGCTTAGTCCACATTTTGTTGTTGCAGCCTTAATTCAAAATGGATTAAGTTTTTTTTTTTTTTTCTTCAACCATTTACACACAATGCCCCATAATGAAAACATGTTTTTAGATATGTTTGCAAATGTATTGAAAGTGAAATACAGATATCTAATTTACCACCAAGACTCTTTCTAGAGCTGGCCGGGGGAGAAGGGCCTTCGTCAGGGAGATGACCAAGAACCCAATGGTCACTCTGACAGAGCTCCAGAGTTCCTCTGTGGAGATGGTTGTCCTTCTGGAAGGTTCTCCCATCTCTGCAGCACTCCACCAATCAGGCCTTTATGGTAGAGGGGCCAGACGGAAGCCACTCTTCAGTAAAAGGCACATGACAGCCCGCTTATAGTTACCAAAAGTCACCTAAAGGACTCGGACCATGAGAAACAAATTTCTCTGGCCTGATAAACCACAATTGAACTCTTTGGCCTGAATGCATTGCATCATGTTAGGAGGAAACCTGGCACCATCCTTTCGGTGAAGCATGTTGGTGGCATCATCATGCTGTGGGGATGTTATCCAGCGGCAGGGACTGGGAGAGGCCTCAGCTGCTATAGGCCACTAATACAACCCTACAGACCTGGGTTCACATGTTTTATTTATTTTTTACTTCAGTTTATTTTAGTAAGTACTTTCTTAGCACACTAGTCAGGATATAGGGAAAGATGAGCGGAGCAAAGTACAGAGAGATACTTGATGGAAACCTGCTCCAGAGTGCTCAGGACCTCAGACTGGGGCGAAGCTTCACCTTCCAACAGGACAACTCTAAGCAAACAGCCAAGGCAATGCAGGAGTGGCTTCGGGACAGGTCTCTGAATGTCCTTGAGTGGCCCAGCCAGAGCCCGGACTTGAACCCGATTGAACATTAATGGAGTTACCTGAAAGTAGCTGCACAGCGATGCTCCATCCAACCTGACAGAGCTTGAGAGGATCTGCAGAGAAGAATGGGCGAAACTCCCCAAATACAGGTGTGCCAAGCTTGTAGCGTCATACCCAAGAAGACTCGAGACTAATCGCTGCCAAAGGTGCTTCAACAAAGTACTGAGTAAAGGGTCTGAATACTTATGTAAATGTCATACTTCAGGGTATTCTTCTCACTATGTCATTATGGGGTGTAGATTGATTCAAATATATATGTGTGTGTTTGTGTGTATTTCATCCATTTTAGAATAAGGCTTTAACAAAATGGAGAACAAGTCAAGGGGTCTGAACTCTTTCTGAATGCACTTTATAAGCACTTTATTTCTCTCCTGAACTTATTTACACTTGCCATAACAAAGGGCTTGAATATTTATTGAATGAAGACATCTTTTTGTATTTTGTTAATTTTAAAAACATAATTCCACTTTGACATTATAGGGTATAATGTTTAGGCCAGTGACTCATCTGAATTTAATACATTTTTAAGTCAGGCGGTTACATAACAAAATGTGGAAAAAGTCAGGGGGTGTGAATTCTTTCTGAAGGCACTACGTCTGCTGCAGAGGAACAAGAGAGAGCCATGACAAAAAAAAGTTCTGAGCAGTCATGTAAATATAAGTGTTGGCTCCATATTTCAAAAGATGGAAAGCAAGCTATGAAGAAAGTTTTGGTGCAGGTACAGCCAACAAGGACAAATATAATATTGCGATGCAGTGCCCTAGACCACTGCGCCACCCGGGAGTCCCCCGAGGTGTACAGTTTTAACTTGTTTGTATAGCGAGTTAAATTAACAAATATGGATTGTCAATCAAAATTGGCAAACGCAAAAAATCTCTCCTCACATCAACCCTCAGCACTTTGACGCACAGTCTGGGTATTTATATGCTGACCTCGAGCATCTTGTTATTGGTCAATACTCCTGTCCACTGTTGATTGTCAGATGTGTGAAGTAAATGTGCATGCCCACGGAACAGTTTTTCTAGATGGAGGGAGAGACATCCGCACGAGCTCAGTCATCCACATAAAGGGATGCACGTGCAATTATTGAACTGGGAACATTTTCACGCAGGGAGAAATTTTACAGCATGATGTCACAATTCGAACGATTGGGAACTATTTCACGGGGGAAGATTTGTACATGGCACAAGGCATGAGGTAATAATTCCTGTATAGTTCAGTGGTCTGCTGATAGGGAAGCAGTCCTAAATGTCCTGCTATTAGTTATAACCCAGACCCATAAAATAGCTAGTCCATATATTATGCATACTCTACATTATCACATGCAGGCATGAAGAGAATATGTGAACAGATGACAAGAGCCATCAATTACATGGCCATCCATTCCAGTGGAGGGAGGGCGGGCTGTTTTAATGCATTCAAATTAATGGGGTCTTTTAGACGTAAATGGGGTTTTTGTCTCGGAGAGGAGGATAATTAATTCCTATAGAGGATGTGAGCTCTTTCTATCTCTCCTTGAAGATATACTCAGCAAATAAAGAAATGTCCCTTTTTCAGGACCCTGTCTTTCAAAGATAATTCGTAAAAATCCAATTAACTTCACATTAACCAGCACCTGTGGAACTGTCATTAAGACACCAACTTTATCCATTCGTCCATCCATCCCCAAGGGCTGTATGTCATTAAGCCACACAGCAAATTGCCTATGGATGTTATTGCTCACCAGACACAGAGCTAGGATGGTCTCTCTGTGTTCACCTCTGTTACAAGTGGCACATTGTCTTTGTCTGTTGAGGAAATGTTCCCTCTGGTGTCCTCTTGTATTCAGTTTTAATTCACATATATATTCCACTGCTCTGTTGTGTTCAGTTTTAATTCACCTCTCACCCTTCTTTACGATGTGAGTGTATGTTGTATTGAATGTATTAGTAACAGGGAATCGGTAGTAAAAAGGCCCCGTTATCTCTGACTAATCTCCCCTTGGTTAATTGTCTGCATGTTTTCCCTGGCTGAGCCATACTTATAATGGGATATTCATTGTCTCCTATATCTCTCTCATTTCCCTCCCTTCTCTCACCACCCTTCTCTCTTTCTCACACTCCTTCATACCTCCCCCTCATTCTCCTATCTCCTGCCCTATTTATTCCACCCGATTCCTCACAAATCAAATGAGCTTTATTGGCATGAAATATTAAATCGCTCTCTCTCTCTCGCTCTCTCTGACAGTATTTCTAACCTGGGAATGTTTGGCATCAGTGAGTTCAGTGCGGTGATCAACCCTCCCCAGGCGTGTATCCTGGCTGTGGGAACATCAAGGGCTGTGCTGCATCTGACCGAGGAGACCGGTGCCCTGAGCACCCAGCAGCTGATGACCGTCACCCTGTCCAGCGATGGGCGCCTTGTGGACGACGAGCTGGCATCACGCTTTCTGGACAAGTTCCGTGCCAACCTGGAGCGGCCACAGCGCATGACACTGAACTGAGAGGGGGATGAAGAGGAAGTGAAGGAGAGCAAGGGAAACACTTCCATCATGAAGCCTATTTCATGCTTGTAAGAGAAGCGGTCAGACAGTTAATTTAAGCTCATTTTAACTAAATGACCATTGTCTATGCACATTTCAATGTTAGGTGTGCTATTTGCCTGTACATAGTATATAGTCGTTTTTGACTGTTTATGACCTATGCTATGTCCGGATCATCACTCCTAAGGCTTTGGGATGGAGGTGTGTATGTGTACTATTGCTGCAGAGGTCTATGTTCTGTAGTGGAGCCCCAGACAAATGTTACCATAACAGGGTACGTCTCAGTTAACCTGAGGGAGGTGGGAGCTGCATGGGAGCTATTCTAACACACCATGTTGGTATCTAAAGTGGCTATTCCAGTCCCATATATCAAGTCCCAATGCAACGACCCATGTCACAATTAGTTCTCATTCTTTCACCTGGATAATTCTAACATGTTTTTGTACATTTCTTTCGTGTTTATTATGGGCCATCAAAGCACTGCATTTCTTCTGTGAAACTCATTCTACCCCTGACAGAGTGAGTGGCACTTTGAAATTCCTCTGAACATTCTGACTGTTGTGATTTTTGGGTCTCCTGATAGGTTGAGGAAAGCAAACAAGTCCACTGATATCTCTCACGATTGTGTGTATGAAAGGTTTTAACTTATTTAAATACAAATGTAGTCTCCTATCCATCCCCAAAACAGATATATATATTGACAAGGCAAACTAATAAATTGCATTCAACTCACAAAAGGCCTACTGTTCTGTGTTTTATTTACCAATGTCTCCTCCATCCGTCTTATATAATCCTCTCCCGTGTAAATACAGATGTGTCTGGGTCTGTGTGTGCTTAATTGGAATCTGAAGCCAGAGATTTGCATCATGGCTATTGCATAGAAATCAATTAGAATAATTTGCTGGCTAGAGAGGGGTGTTAAGCCTCCGGCGGCAGATGGATTTGCGCTCTAAGTATGTTTAGAACAGCTGTTTACATGTGTGTGTCAGCACTGGTGGGGTACTGTATCCTCCATAAACACACAGACACTGTATAACATTTCCAGTGTGTCCAATGACATCAGTATCCCACTCCCTTTACCCCAGCAGATCCCTCTGTGGCCTTAACAGAGTTCATCTTTGTTAAATCGAGGTGCTCAATATAAGTTTGACTTGGAGATCTGAGGCGTTCCTGGATTCATCTTATCCCCCCTTGTGAGAGATCACATGGCCTGGAGGATGGCCCTGGGACCTGCTCCGTTGACACACAATGTGAGAAGCGCTTTTAAACAGGTCGTACATACGTGCACTTGTCCAATGAGAATCAAATTTATTTATATATCCCTTCGTACATCAGCTGATATCTCAAAGTGCTCTACAGAAACCCAGCCTAAAACCCCAAACAGCAAGCAATGCAGGTGTAGAAGCACAGTGGCTAGGAAAAACTCTAGAAAGGCCAAAACCTAGGAAGAAACCTAGAGAGGAACCAGGCTATGTGCGGTGGCCAGTCCTCTTCTGGCTGTGCCGGGTGGAGATTATAACAGAACATGGCCAAGATGTTCAAATGTTCATAAATGACCAGCATGGTCAAATAATAATCACAGGCAAAACAGTTGAAACTGGAGCAGCAGCACGGCCAGGTCGACTGCGACAGCAAGGAGTCATCATGTCAGGTAGTCCTGAGGCATGGTCCTAGGGCTCAGGTCCTCCGAGAGAGAGAAAGAAAGAGAGAATTAGAGAGGGTATACTTAAATTCACACAGGACACCGGATAGGACAGGAGAAGTACTCCAGATATAACAAACTGACCCTAGCCCCCGACACAAACTACTGCAGCATAAATACTGGAGGCTGAGACAGGAGGGGTCAGGAGACACTGTGGCTCCATCCAAGGACACCCCCGGAGAGGGCCAAACAGAAAGGATATAACCCCACCCACTTTGCCAAAGCACAGCCCCCACACCACTAGAGGGATATCTTCAACCACCAACTTACCATCCTGAGACAAGGCTGAGTATAGCCCACAAAGTTCTCCGCCACGGCACAACCCAAGGGGGGGGGGGGGCGCCAACCAACTTTTATTATTTATTATACACTTTTCGTTACAGCACCCATACTCTCAAACATTCCTTTACACGCTATCTATCCCTAAACACGCTACCTATCAATCAAATTGATTTATAAAGGCCTTTTTACATCAGAATATGTAATGTACATTATATTTTGCCATCTGAACAGCCTCAATGCATTGGGGAATGGACTCTACAAGGTGTCGGAAGCGGTTCACAGGGATGCTGGCCCGTGTTGACTCCAATGTGTCCCACAGTTGTCAAGTTGGCTGGATGTCCTTTGGGTGGTGGACCATTCTTGATACACATGGGAAACTGTTGAGCGTGACAAATGCACTCAAATCGTGTGCCTGGCACATGCTACCATAACCTGTTCAAAGGCACTTAAATATTTTGTCTTGCCCAGTAACCCTCTCTCTGAATGGCACACTTACACAATCCATTTCTCATGGCTTAAAAATAATTTAACTTGTCTCCTCCTCTTCATCTTCACTGATTTGATGTGGATTTAACAAGTGACATCAGTAAGGGATCATAGTTTTCACCTGGATTCACCTATGTCATGGAAAGAGCAGGTTCATAATGCTTTGTGTACTCAGTGTATATGTCATTGTCTTTCAGGAAATTGCTGATTCTATCTACTGTAGGCACAGGAAATTCAGACACTTGCTATATTCAGAAAGGCTATAGTATTCCATGTGTTTCAAAGGAGAAATGAACACACCAATGAAACATGAAATCCACTAAGTTATACTGGTTACAATTACCAGGACCCAATTAAGAGTCCCCTCCTAAAAGGCAACACCAATGCATAACCCAGGGTCCTTCCCACTATTTCACCGGTGACAGTGCTGTTTCCATTGCTCACACTGCATACAACCACACTACAATGACCGTGGTGAGAGAACATTTTGTTCTTCCTTTGAGGTTGGCTGGAGCCGTTGCTTTGGAAGCAGGGAAAGATGTGTGCATTCTGTGTTTGGGGGAGATAGACAAGCGGGGGTTCAGGGGGCACACAGGCAATTGGCACCACACAGCTGCTTTCTACAGTGTGCCCACTGTTCTTCCACCCATTTCCACACACACCCAGCCACTGTCTCCTAGTTACCACGGTGATGGAAGGTGCGCTAAAGAAAGAGAAAAGAACAAACACCTCAGCTGGAGTTATAACAACCTCGCTACAATATAGGGAAAATACTCCTGTTACAGAATGACAGCTATTCTGTTCCCACTGTCCCTAACTCACACACAACCATGAAAGGCCAGCTTAATATTTTGTGGTGTTCAGCTATTGTTTTTGACAGTGCCATACCATATGATATTTTATGTATACAGAATATGTGCAAGACGTTCTATGTGGTATAGCTTTGCTTTTTACACAGGATGAAATATGCTATTACCCTAAATCCCCCAATAGCCGCACCAGCCAAGATAATCTCCTTCCTCATCTCTGCCAATTGAAAATTGAATTCCATAGTAATGGTCTCATATCCCCTCCATTGTGCAGGCTGCTGCATAGTATATATGGATGCAGGGGAGGCAGCAGCTGTTGCATGCATGTACAGTAGGTTTGAGTCCACCTATGACAACCATCGGCCCATAGATTAGATTTGGCCAAAGGTCTGATTCGACAACCAGGGGAGCGGCTGTGGAGGGGGTCCATCAAAGACTCTGTGTCATACCAGGGAGATTCACAGGATGGAGAGGGGGTGGTCATTGCTCCTAAATTATGAGTTTATACATCCTTTCACAACCATTGTTTGGATGCCATATGAGGAAGGCACCTACCACAGAACCTTGGCACTAGACAGGTGGAAGTGTTGGTAACGTGGATACATTCACATTGCCATTAGGAACTAATGTAGCAACAGTATACTAATCACAACCTTGATAGGTCTATTGACAAACAGCGGGGCTGTCTTTTATTGGGAAGTCAAGAAGTGTTCCGGAATGGTGTTGGACATTTCATCCACAGGCACAAAGTCTATATCATAAAAATTAATGAAAACAAAAATGTGCTCTTTGGTCTTAATTTTAGGTTAGGGTTAGGCATCATGTTAGCAGTGTGGGTAAGATTAGGGTTAGGTTTAAAATCTAATTTTAAGAAGATAAATTGTAGAAATAGGCAAGGTTTATGACTTTGTGACTGTTGTAACTACCCAGCTAGCACATTTAGTTCCTTGGAAGTTGTGGGAACGTACATTTTTGGTTTCCCATTGATTCTGGGTTTGAACCCATCAGTTTCCAAACCGGTAAAATGGAAAGTTTGAAACATTCTCAGAACGGATGGGAAAATGTCACTTGTTCTGGGAACATACATTTTTAGGTTGCAGGAGGTTTCTGAGAACATTTTAAAGTTATTTTGAGTTATATCTTTCAATAAGATTTCCAGCTTATTTTGGGTTAACTGTTTTGAACACCAAGCACAGATAGGACAGACACATGAAGTTCATTTGCTTAAGCATTAATTACATTTTACATTTCACTCATTTATCAGACACTCTTGTCCAGAGTGGCTTACTGTAGTGATTGCATACATTTTCTTACTTTTTTTACTGTACTCATCCCCGATGGAAATTGAACCCACAACCCTGGCGTTGCAAGCACCATGCTCTACCAACTGAGCCACACAGGACTATTAATCATGCTAACACATACATTTTTATTGTGGCACAACGTCAGTGAGATTCAACCCTGTCATCTTCTGTTCTCTAGCCATGGAATTAGTCCACTACGCCACCAAGATAAAGCAAGCATGCTATGTATTTTATTTTATTCCTCATACAAGCTGTTCATTTTAGGCTATTCAAACAGACCCCATTTCAAAGGAATCAAACCTTCATCAAGATCAGGTGTGGCCAATTAGTGAGCGCAGCCAACACACTTTAACATCATAGGGCAGTGGTTCTCAATCCTGTTCCTAGGCCCCAAATTGGTGCACATTTTTGTTTTTTCCCTAGCACTACACACCTGATTCAAATAATAAAAGTCTGATGGTGAGTTGATGATTTGGATCAGGTGTGTAGTGCTAGGGCAAAAACAAAAATGAGATAGAGGAACTAGAGATTTTTGTTGTTGACAACGGATGTGTATGTTTTAAATAACATTCTTAGAATATTCTTTGAATGTTACCTATGTCGTCTTGTGGTTTATGTGCTGAAGTACTGAAATTCCCACTAGAAATTATGTTTCTGAATGTTCTGAGAGCATGCCTTTAAATAGAAGCATGAAGAAACCTGTAGAAAATGCTGAAGTACTGAAATTCCCACAGAAGAACTTTGTTTCTTTACATTCTCTGAACTATTTCATAACATTCCCAATGCCAAATCAGGTGGAGAATTTTCCTAGAACATTACCAAAATTGAAATGATATGTAACCATGTTTAAACTTGTAGGAAACGTTCTGTTAAAGTAACCTAGAAAACAATGTTTTTTTTGTAAAGTTGCTTAAATGTGCTGAGAATGTTCCAAAGCCAAGTAAACATCCTTCCCCAGAAAGTAGTGGGAAGGTTGGATGCAAAATAACCTTAAGACAACCATGCTATAAGAAACATATGGCTCTTAGAACATTATGGGCTAGCTGGGTAGTTATGACCAAAGGATTTTGACATTTTGCCAGCCTCCTGCCAAAGTGACATTTCCTTCCCTGAGCAGAGGCTGCCTGTCTCTGTCATTACATTGTTGTAGATGCTCCTATCCAGAGCAACTTACAGTAGTGAGTGCTTACATTTTCATACTGGCACCCCCATGGGAATCAAACCCACAACCCTGGCATTGCAAGCACAATGCTCTACCAACTGAGCTACATGGAACATACAGCCCAATACCCAGAACATCTGGAGTCAGGCACCGCTCGCTGTAGAGGAACACGTCCGATTGGCTGTTTTAGAAGATACATGGTTTTTATGAAATGAGAGCTGAGTCTTAAGGAAGGAGAGTATGGTGTAGTGTCTGGGGTGTAGGGCTGGAGGGCAGACTTACAAACACACAGCATGGCGAGTCACATGACATCAGTAATACCACAGACAGTTGCCATGGAGACAGAAGAGGGCCAATACTGTCATGGTGTGATGGTTTGGCTATTATACTAGTGTCCAGATGTCCTTCAGATCCAACTTATGATGGGTGTGTGCACATATGTACGTGCGTACATGTGACCATGAGAGTTTTGGAGCTTTGGTTAAAGGGATCTAACATAATGGAGATGTTTGATTACAGACCCAATGGGGAACATGCAGGCCAGGCAGACAGTCTGCTGCTCATTGGGGGGGGGGCTTCATTCAACATTGGGAGAGAGAGACGGAGACAGACAGAGGGATGAACTCCACCACTCTACACCGCCCCACGCCCCTCTCTCTCCCTCGGCTCTACCACTCCAACCCTCTCTCTCTCCCTCCACCTTATCCCTCCCTGTTCCCCCACCCACTGAGCTTCATCAAAGCAGTGAACCATACATTCATGTCTTTACCAGCATGTCACGTGTGGAACTAAATGGTTGAGCTAGTAATAGGTATTGGGGAAGCTTTTTCTCTTTTGTGGTTGACACTGTGCTTCTGGTTTGATGTACTCAATTGGGGCGAGAGCAGGTTGTTATTTGTCCATAATTGGTTGACTGTTTGACTATGGCTAACATTGAGGAATTCTTCCAAGTCCCGAAGGAGGAGTTTCTGGATTGATTAAAGACCAATTGTTACAAATTGCGTAACATTGAGATTGATGATAAATGTCTGACTAGACGGTTAAGTCCATACTAACGGCCAACTTGATCGAATCCAGCATTCTAATGGGGTAATTTTCTTCTGGTTTTGCTACATTTCGGTCCACAGCAAATGCCCCTAATCCTGTCTTATTTTTTGAACAGCAAAAAGAAATCTTGCTACAACTAGAGCATGATAGGCTGAAACAGCAACACACCTTGAATTGTGAAAGGCTTAAACAAGAAACGGAGTGTGTCAAACTGACGCCGCAACAAGTGCGTTTTAGATTTGGTCAGAGATGGTAAGCTCTCTGACATGTCTCTTAATGACAGTTATGATGATTTCTCCAGAGGTCGTGCTCAGCTTTCCTTCAACGTAGCTGGAAACTTGAGGATCGAAATTCAGTGGAAAGCAACCTGAGATTTCTTTTACTGTTTGAAAGGGTACCTGTTTCCAGGAATTGGCCTGACACCGACGGTACATTGATGTTGCAATGTGTGCTAAATGGGAAAGCACAAGAGGCCTGTTGGCTCTTAATGTTGCTGACAGCCAGAACTATGGAAGAGTTGAAGCTGCTGTGTTGCACACCTATGAGTTAGTTCTGGAGCAGTTCTGTCTCTGACCGCCTTGCCACATACATAAATGAGCATAATGTACAGACCGCCTCTGAGGCTGCCATGTTGTGCTGATGCATGTGCTGACACATAAAGATTACTTTGGGGAACCCTGTCTTCGCAATTATGGTCGCAGGGAGAGTTTTGTGACAAAAATGATTTCCTACTGGGCCTGATCTTGTCTCAAGGAGTTGACTGTGGTTCCGATGTGAAATCAGATCATGGCAAAATCTGCAATTATTACCAAGGTAAAGGTCATTGGAAAAATGAATGCCCTGACCTTAAGAGTTAAAGCTAGGCCTTCTGGGGTTAATGTGCCCATAAAGCCTACGGCATTAGCAGCACTTGCTTTTAAGGTAAGGGATTCAATTGTTCCACCTCAGTTAAAAGAACCAGTTAAAAGAACCATTGGGTATGGTTG
Organism: Oncorhynchus tshawytscha; assembly: GCF_018296145.1. Classification (NCBI taxonomy): domain Eukaryota; kingdom Metazoa; phylum Chordata; class Actinopteri; order Salmoniformes; family Salmonidae; genus Oncorhynchus; species Oncorhynchus tshawytscha. The sequence continues at coordinate 36,801,161 of NC_056434.1, read as the reverse complement.
ACAGTGCACCCATCTATTCACCATTCGTTAGAGGGTTACGTATCGTTTATAGTTAACCAAGAGTGGGTCCCAGTTAAAGTCCTGCGAGACACTGGTGCTTCAGTCTTTCATTCTGTAGTCAGTGCTCCATTTTTATCCAGAGACGGACACAGGACACCGTGTCTTGTTCCGAAGGATAGGTTTGTATATTTTGTCTGTCCCGAGCTGCCCCTCTGTCCCGAGCTGCCCCTCTGTCCAGTGGGGTCATTGAGAGGGGTGGCCGTGGTGAGAAGGCCACGGAGGCAGACAATAAGGCGGACTAAGACAATGGTGAAGTGGGGTCCGCGTCCCGTGCCAGAGCCGCCACCGCGGACAGACGCCCACCCAGACCCTCCTCTATAGGTCAAGGTTTTGCAGCCGGAGTCCGCACTTTTGGGGGGGGTACTGTCACATTCTGACCTTTATTTCCTTTGTTTTGTATTTAGTTAGTATGGTCAGGGCGTGAGTTGGGTGGCAGTCTATGTTTGTTTTTCTATGATTTGGGTATTTCTATGTTTCGGCCTAGTATGGTTCTCAATCAGAGGCAGGTGTCATTAGTTACCTGCTACCTCTCATCTCCACGGTGATTGAGTCAATGCACTGGGCGTGCTTCTTCACTAAACTGGATCTCAGGAGTGCTTACAACCTGGTGCGTATCCTGGAAGGAGACGAGTGGAAGACGGCGTTCAGTACCACCTCAGGGCATTATGAGTACCTCGTCATGCCGTACGGGTTGATGAATGCTCCATCAGTCTTCCAATCCTTTGTAGACCAGATTTTCAGGGCCTTGCCCGGGCAGGGTGTAGTGGTGTATATTGATAACATTCTGATATACTCCGCTATATGCGCCGAGCATGTGTCCCTGGTGCGCAGGGTGCTTGGACGACTGTTGGAGCATGACCTGTACGTCAAGGCTGGGAAACGCCTGTTCTTTCAGCAGGCCATCTCCTTCCTAGGGTATCGCATTTCCACCTCAGGGGTGGAGATGGAGAGTGACCACATTTCAGCCGTGCATAATTGGCCGACTCCCACCACGGTAAAGGAGGTGCAGCGGTTTTTAGGGTTTGCCAATTACTACCGGATTTATCTGGGGTTTTGGACGGGTGGTGGCTCCCATTACATCACTGCTGAAGGGGGATCCTGTACGTTTGCAGTGGTCAGCGGAGGCGGACAGGGCTTTTGGGCACCTAAGGGCTCTGTTTACCTCGGCTCCCGTGCTGGCCCATCCGGATCCCTCTTTGGCATTCATAGTGGTGGTGGACGATTCCGAGGCTGGGATAGGAGCCGTGCTCTCTCTGCACTCGGGCATGCCACCGAAGCTCCGTTTTGTGTTCACCCTGTCCTACAGACCAGGTTCTCAAAATGTGAAGTCAGACGCACTGTCCCGGCTGTATGACACGGAGGAGGCCCATGGATCAGACTCCCATACTCCCGGCCTCCTTCCTGGTAGCGCCGGTCGTGTGGGAGCTGGACGCGGACATTACGTACAGAGCCCGCTCCCCTCCAGTGTCCCGCTCCCCTCCCTCACAGGGAAACACCACTATCCTGGTCGTTGTGGGTCGTTTCTCTAAGTCCTGTCGTCTCCTCCCTCTGCCCGGTCTCCCTACGGCCCTAGAGACCACAGAGGCCTTGTTTACACACGTCTTCCGCCACTACGGGGTGCCTGGGGATATAGTGTCTGATCGAGGTCCCCAGTTCACTTCGAGAGTCTGGAGAGCATTCATGGAACGTCTGGGAGTCTCGATCAGCCTTACCTCAGGTTTTCACCCCGAGAGTAATGGGCAGGTGGAAAGAGTGAACCAGGATGTGGGCAGGTTTCTGCGGTCTTATTGCCAGGACTGGCCTGGGGGAGTGGGCAGCTTCCGTGCCCTGGGCAGAGATGGGGCAGAATTTGATCCGCCACTCCTCCACTAACCTTTCCCCCTTCAAGTGCGTTTTGGGGTACCAGCCGGTTCTGGCGCCGTGGCATCAGAGTCAGACGGAGGCACCTGCGGTGGACAACTGGTTCCGGCGTGCAGAGGATACATGGGAAGCCGCCCATGTTCGCCTCCAGCGGGCCGCACTTAGGTGCCCAAAAGACCATTTCAAGGACAGCTTTTTTCCATCTACGTAACATTGCGAAAATCAGAAACTTTCTGTCCAAAAATTCATCCATGCTTTTGTCACTTCTAGGTTAGACTACTGCAATGCTCTACTTTCCAGCTACCTGGATAAAGCACTAAATAAACTTCAGTTAGTGCTAAATACGGCTGCTAGAATCCTGACTAGAACCAAAAAATGTGATCATATTACTCCAGTGCTAGCCTCCCTACACTGGCTTCCTGTCAAGGCAAGGGCTGATTTCAAGGTTTATCTACTAACCTACAAACCATTACATGGGCTTGCTCCTACCTATCTCTCTGATTTGGTCCTGCCGTACATACCTAGACGTACGCTATGGTCACAAGATGCAGGCCTCCTAATTGTCCCTAGAATTTCTAAGCAAACAGCTGGAGGCAGGGCTTTCTCCTATAGAGCTCCATTTTTATGGAACGGTCTGCCTACCCATGTAAGAGATGCAAACTCTGTCTCAACCTTTAAGTCTTTACTGAAGACTCATCTCTTCAGTGGGTCATATGATTGAGTGTAGTCTGGCCCAGGAGTGGGAAGGTGAAAGGAAAGGCTCTTGAGCAACGAACCGCCCTTGCTGTCTCTGCCTGGCCGGTTCCCCTCTTTCCACTGGGATTCTCTGCCTCTAACCCTATTACAGGGGCTGAGTCACTGGCTTACTGGGGCTATTTCATACCGTCCCTGGGAGGGGTGCGTCACCTGAGTGGGTTGAGTCACTGATGTGATCTTCCTGTCTGGGTTGGCGCCCCCCTTGGGTTGTGCCGTGGCGGAGATCTTTGTGGGCTATACTTGGCCTTGTCTCAGGATGGTAAGTTGGTGGTTGAAGATATCCCTCTAGTTGTGTCGGGGCTGTGCTTTGGCAAAGTGGGTGGGGTTTTATCCTTCCTGTTTGGCCCTGTCTGGGGGTGTCCTCGGATGGGGCCACAGTGTCTCCTGACCCCTCCTGTCTCAGCCTCCAGTATTTATGCTGCAGTAGTTTATGTGTCGGGGGGCTAGGGTCAGTTTGTTATATCTGGAGTACTTCTCCTGTCCTATTCGGTGTCCTGTGTGAATTTAAGTGTGCTCTCTCTAATTCTCTCTTTCTCTCTTTCTTTCTCTCACTCGGAGGACCTGAGCCCTAGGACCATGCCTCAGGACTACCTGACATGATGACTCCTTGCTGTCCCCAGTCCACCTGGCCGTGCTGCTCTCCAGTTTCAACTGTTCTGCCTTATTATTATTGGACCATGCTGGTCATTTATGAACATATGAACATCTTGGCCATGTTCTGTTATAATCTCCACCCGGCACAGCCAGAAGAGGACTGGCCACCCCACATAGCCTGATTCCTCTCTAGGTTTCTTCCTAGGTTTTGGCCTTTCTAGGGAGTTTTTCCTAGCCACCGTGCTTCTACACCTGCATTGCTTGCTGTTTGGGGTTTTAGGCTGGGTTTCTGTACCGTACTTTGAGATATCAGCTGATGTACGAAGGGCTATATAAATAAATTTGATTTGATTTGATGTCTAGGCTCATGAGGAGGGCACGGGATGTGACCAAAGTCTGGATGCGTAACAACCCCGTTGTCACAGATGTTAAGGCAGTGTTCAGTGTTCTCAAGCAACACTTTGGGGATACTGTTTTCTCAGGTATGCCATTAACTGATTCCTACTCAATCAAACCATACGTAAATGAGGGTCCACTAGATTTCTGGATTAGGCTTAACAAAGCTGCAGAGGCAGCTGAACAGTGCCTTGTAAGCGAGGGTAGAACCTTGCCCAATCAATGCTCAGAGTTGGCAGTCATGTTTATACACAACTGTCCTGATAAAGAGTTGGCCCAAGTGTTCAGATGCAAACCCCTTCGTGACTGGACAGCCAGTGAGGTACATGATTGTTTGGATGAACTGTTAAGGGAGCATTAAGCATGTAGAACACAACTTTCACAGCAGGTGGCTGCTGTCTTTGACTCCCCCCCGGAGGAAGTGGATCCTGTCTAATGTGTCATCTTTTTCTCAATGTGGCCGGGAACCAGAACAGGCCCCATCTGTATCTGAAAGTGGGACATTAGAGAAAGTTTTCAATATGTTAGAGAAGGCTCTTGTCAGCAATACTCAGTCTATGATCAGAAGGCCCCGTAAAAAGTTTCCCAAACGTCAGAGTGAGTGCGCTGTCTGTGGAAGCACTAATCACTGGACCAAAGCTCACTATCAGATGCACCAGCTGTGTTTCAAATGCTTCTCTCTGGGCCACATAAGCTTTGACTGTAGTGAGACTGGGCAGCGACAGAGCCCTGAATGTGGACAGACTGGCAGGTCTCAGGAAAACTAGAAAGCCTCCATTCTGAGGAGGGCAATGTGGGGCAGTCTAATTTTTCCTCCACTGATGATGATATCCAATCTGTTTATTCTTATTTTTGTGAGTCAGTACCCAAGAACAACACAGTCATTTTTCAGTACACAATGAGAATTACTCAGAACGACAGTTTGTTTTACACCACCATGCTGGTACAGGATAAAGTTGAGGTAAAGGGAATGTTAGATAGTGGGTCCGTGGCTACTACTCTGCAAGCAGATATTGTACCTCGGTTGAGGGAGGCAGGAGTGGTAGAGGGGAACTTTCTAGCTCCTTCAGACATCATCCTGGTGGGTTGTGGTGGGACACAAACTAGCGCAGTGGGCATGTGTGACTTAAAAATACAGCTTTATGGCTTCAGTTATGTAGTCCCAGTGCTTATTGTAGATGGGCAGGTTGATGAACTCATTGTGGGCAATGTTCAAATTAATGTGTTGAAGTCTCTGATTAGGCAGTTCAAGTCAAATGACAGCTACTGGCGGGTGGTGTGCACGCCAGGTCCTTCTGGCCAGTGTGATAACAGCCAGTTCCTGCGTCTCCTATCAAATCTGGAGAGATGGAGAGGAGACTCCATCCCAGATAAAGTGGGCACCATTAAGTTGAAGAGAGCAGTAATACTCCAACCCATGAGTGAGCATCTGGTGTGGGGCCGCCTACCCCCAAAGACAAACCTCTCTGTGGGTAGTACTGTCGTTGTCGAGCCCAGCACGTCTCATTGTGTGAATCAACACATATTAGTAGGGAGAGTAGTTATGCCTCTGTGAGGGGATGGATGGCTCCCTGTGAAGATTGTTGTTAAGGGATTTTTTTATCAATAATGACTAATTATGTATACATTTCAATCAGGAATGACTAATCAGAATACTATTATGTTACTGTATATGTATGAATTTTCTTTTAATCCTAGTACTGAATATAATGTGTGTAAATATAATCAAGAATTAGAACAATGACTGTCTGTTCCTTGGTAGAAAGGAATGAACTTATCGCTAGACTGGCTAGAATGCTTATCTACACAGGCAGACCTTGGCTCGGATCATAAATGATCTAAATTAGGAGAGACGATGTGGGAAGGCTTGAGAACTATACAGCCTTTGTACCAGGGTGAAGAAGAGACGGGACAGTTCGAAAACTAATGATGTCATTTTCAGTTTATAACCTGTGGTAAACTGTATCATGTTCAGTACTCTCGAGAATAAACACTGCTGATTGATTTTGAGACTGGTCTCTGTCCATTTTATGCAAATAAGAGTCTTACAAATTCTTAGGAATTGACAGAGTGTTTAATTTGAATTGGTATCCTGTAACAATTGTGAATCCAACAACTTCACCAGTTACCCTGAGAGGGAAAGCTAAAGTGGCGGATGTGTACCATTGCATTGCATTGGACGATTTTGATGATGTCAAGCAGCAAGCAGCTTACCAGAACGTGGAAAAAGTACAATTTGACAGCTCACATGGCAGTCTGACAGCTAAGAGTTCAGTTAGTGGCAATGTAGTTAATGGCAACAGGACATTGAGCACTCTTGGACTTCAAGGCCTGTCTGTTGAGGAGTGTCCAGTTCCACAGTTCTGGAAAGACAAACGTGTCGGTTTAATTGAGAAGTATGACACAGTGTTCTCTAGACATAGCCTGGATTGTGGCGAGGCAAAAGAGTTCTGCCATTGTATACGGCTGACTGATGACCGCCCATTTCAATTACCTTATCGTAGGCTTTCTCCAGCTCATTACCAAAAACTCAGGGAAACACTGGATGATATGGAGGAAAAGGAAATCATCAGAAAATCCAGCAGCGAGTATACCTCACCATTGGTGCTGGTAAGGAAAAAGAATTGGGACATACGTCTATGTACTGACTTTAGGTGGTTAAATGCCCACACAGTAAAGGATGCTCATCCCCTGCCTCATCAGGCTGATGTACTGGCTGGGCTGGGAGGTAATGCCTTCTTCAGCACAATGGACTTGACGTCAGGGTACTACAATGTGCCACTGCATGAAGAGGATAAGAAATACACTGCCTTTTCGTCTGCTTTAGGTCTGCACGAGTACAATCGTTTACCTCAAGTCCTTTGCAACAGCCCAGCTACTTTTATGAGAATGATGCTGACCGTCTTTGGTGACCAAAACTTTCTAAGTCTCCTTTGCTATTTGGCTGATCTGATGGTTTTTGCTAAGACGGAGGAAGAGAGTCTGCAGAGACTTGAGATGGTTTTTCAGAGGTTGCAGGAGCACACTTTTAAACTGTCTCCGTCTAAGTGCAAGTTTTTGAGGTCTTGTTAATTAAGTTTTTTGGCCACATCATTTCTCAGGAGGGTGTAGCCACCGACCCTGCTAAGGTTCAAACCATTTTAAATGTGACAGAGTGGGATGAAGCTGATGGTGTCACTCCGTCTCCTAGCAAAATCCGTTCTTTCCTTGGTATGGTAGTATACTATCAACACTACATTGAGAATTGTTCCATGGTTGCTCAGCCATTGTTTCAGCTGACCACAGGTCAGAAAAGCCTAGGAGAGGCAAGGGCAGAAAGAGGCCTGGTCCCTCTCGCAGGCTCACTGCTGCAGACTGGACTGCCAAGGGCAGAAAGAGGCCTGGTCCCTCTCGCAGGCTCACTGCTGCAGACTGGACTGCCGAATGTCAACTCGCTTTTGAAGCTTTGACAGCAGCACTAGTTGACCAGGCACTGCTGGCTCATCCAGATTTTTCTCAGCCATTTTTACTTTCTGTTGATGCATCTACTAGTGGTTTGGGAGCTGTACTATCCCAAGTGCAAGATGGGAAGGACATAGCCAGGCCAATAGCTTTTGTTTGTAAATCTCTTAATCATGCACAATCCAAGTATCCTTCTCACCGGCTGGAATTTCTAGCCATGAAATGGGCTATTCATGATAAATTCAGCCATTGGCTGAGAGGGCATAAGTGTTTACTGTGTGGACCGACAACAATCCACTCAAATATATTCTTACAAAGCCGAGACTTGATGCAGAGATGGGTTGCAAAGCCGGCATCCTTTGATTTTGATATCCAGTACATACCAGGGCCCAAGAATGTCGTTGCTGATGCTTTGAGCAGAGAGCCATTTGTCCTCTCAAGTTCTGCACCGACTGACAAGAATTGCATATGATGTCCTGCTGGAGGAAGCCAGAGGTCTTTGAGTGGATGATGTACAAGACATGTTCCGCCTTCCCTGTGAGCAGCCCGAGGCTGGCTGTAGAACGTCTATGGCTCCTGGGAGTGAGTTGAGTAGAGCTGGAGACGATGTCAGTGGGTTGGTTTCCTGTGAAGAGGTGTCTGCAGTCCTCCATGCTCACCACTGATGTGATGATGGTGCCACAGTGAGGGCCGTTTCACATGTGCAGCATCTTGAGAAGTTGATGTCCATGGGTCATAGCCCATTACCTGTCCTTACACAAGGAGCTGTATAATAACCAGTCACTGGATCTTATCATCAGCAGAGTCATGTTCTTTGTACATAGAGGCCATCGACCGGAAAATGCTACCATTACAACGCCAAACTTTTTTCAAAATTAACTCCATAATATCCACAGAAACACGGCAAACGTTGTTTAGGATCCATCCTCAAGGTGTTTTTAACATATATATTCGATAATATATCCGACGAGGCAATTGGTTTCTCATAAGAAGCGATTGGAAAAATGGCTACCTCAGTATTTTACGCAAGATTTTCTGCGGGAGACACCATGTGACCACTTGCTATATATATATATATCTTCAATGGAAATACGTTTATAGATCTGTCATTCTCATTGAAAGCAAGTCTAAGAAGCGGAAGATCTGTTCTATGTTCGCCATTTCTATGCTTCCCGTTGTTAATTTTTGTTTTTGCATCTTTTACTTTAGACTTTAGTACACCAGCTTCAAACAGCTGAACATATATTTTCCATTGGGTGTGACTAGGGTGGGCATTCTAGTTTCTTTATTTCTATGTTTTCTGTTTCTATGTTTTGGCCGGGTATGGTTCTCAATCAGGGACAGCTGTCTATAATTGTCTCTCATTGGGAATCATACTTAGGTAGCCTGTTTTTCCACCTTAGTTGTGGGTAGTTGTCCTTGTAAGGGAATACCCCCCTGAAATGGACAAAAATGAATGGGAAGTCATTGGCATCGGACAAACCATATACACATTGTCCAATACCACCCAATTCGGCGTTGATTCATGCAAAGTGTATTGCAAATGCCATATGGCAATTGCCAGTTGTAACACTTTAAAAATTCAACAGGTGGCGAATCCGCTCCACCATGGTTTTTCATATTGGAAATGTAACCCAAGTCAACATCCAAAAGCAAAATTTTGAAAAAATGATTTTTTTGTCAAAAACTTATCACCTTAAAAAAGTGCTTTCTGGACCGTTTTTCGAAATTCTTTCGAATTTTTTGTCAATTACACATGTGTAAGAACTGTATGAATACACTTTTGTCCAATTTTATTAACATATATATATATTTTTTTACATGCGCATAAGTAATATGTTTTGTCCATTTTCAATATGATTTCATAGGAAGTCAAAAGTCAAAAGTCAAAAATGTCAAAATTTTGTAAAAAACTTCACACACCCTTAAAAAAGTGCTTTCTGGACCGTTTTTTGAAATTCTTTCAAATTTTGTGTCAATTACACACGTATAAGAACTGTCTCAACATACTTTAATTGTATTTTATTATCATTATTTTTTTTATTTTTTTTACTTGTGCATAAGGAATATGATTTGTCCATTTACAATATGATTTCATGGGAAGTCAAAAGTCAAATTCAAAAGTCACTTTTTTTGGGGCCAAATGCCATAAGAAATTTGACATGCTCAAAAATCCTGCAGAAATGCAAAATTGACTGGCCTGATGAACACAGGATGGCCTGGCAGTGATAGTTGCTCCCTTCCAATGCTCGTTGTGTTGACTTCATCATGTCCATTTTGTGATGTTTTTTCACTGTTGAATCATATTGCAAGTGCACGTGCATTTGCAATATGGTTCAATGGGCATTTACCATATGAAATTTGACATGCTCAAAAATGCAAAATTGACTGGCCTGATGAACACAGGATGGCCGAGCAGTGATAGTTGTACCTTTCCATCACTCGTTGTGTTGATTTCATCATGTCTATTTGGTGATGTTTTTTTCACTATAGAATCATATTGCAAATGCACGTTCATTTGCAATATGCTTCAATGGGCATTCACCATATGAAATTTGACATGCTCAAAAATGCTAAATTGACTGGCCTGATGAACACAGGATGGCCTGGCAGTGATAGTTGCTCCCTTCCAACGCTCGTTGTGTTGACTTCATCATGTCCATTTTGTGATGTTTTTTCACTGTTGAATCATATTGCAAGTGCACGTGCATTTGCAATATGGTTCAATGGGAATTTACCATATGAAATTTGACATGCTCAAAAATGCTAAATTGACTGGCCTGATGTACACAGGATGGCCGAGCAGTGATAGTTGTTCCTTTCCATCACTCGTTGTGTTGATTTCATCATGTCCATTTGGTGATGTTTTTTCACTATACAATCATATTGAAAGTGCACGTGCATTTGCAATATGGTTCAATGGGCATTTACCATATGAAATGTGACATGCTCAAAAATCCTGCAGAAATGCAAAATTGACTGGCCAGATGAACTCGGGATGGCCTGGCAGTGATAGTTGCTCCTTTCCATCGCTCGTTGTGTTGACTTCATCATGTCCATTTTGTGATGTTTTTTCACTGTTGAATCATATTGCAAATGCAGGTGCATTGTTGTGCAACTGGTAACCCAAAAATAAAAATATGGTGATTTCATTATGTCCATTTGTTTGTTTTCTTACTTTTGCAAAGTCACTGTGCATTTGCAATATGGTTCAATGGGCAGGTACCATCATGAATTTGTCATGCTATAAAAATCCTGCAGGAATGTGAAATTGACTGGCCCGATGAACTCGGGATGGCTGGGCAGTGATTCTGGTTCATCTCAATCGCTCGTTAGGGTTGATTTCAGAATGTCCATTTGGTGATGTTTTTTCACTGTAGAATCATATTGCAAATGCAGGTGCATTGTTGTGCAACTGGTAACCCAAAAATAAAAATATGGTGATTTCATTATGTCCATTTGTTTATGTTTTCTTACTTTTGCAAAGTCACTGTGCATTTGCAATATGGTTCAATGGGCAGGTACCATCACGAATTTGTCATGCTATAAAAATCCTGCAGGAATGTGAAATTGATTGGCCCGATGAACTCGGGATGGCTGGGCAGTGATTCTGGTTCATCTCAATCGCTCGTTAGGGTTGATTTCAGAATGTCACTTTGGTGATGGTACCTCACTGTTTAAACATATTGCAAATGGACAAGAGTCACCAGCAAGTCACCGTCCATTAGTCAATTAGATATCATTCTGACACCAAACTGATACAAACTGACACCAAACCCACTTTTTCCAACTCGTTTAGTAGCCAACTATCACATACTTCAGAGCTGGCCCAAAATTCACAACGCCTTCGGTTCAAACCATAGAAAAACCATAAAACACGTAGTTACGTTCTAGCTGCGGGTCCATTTCTTATGTTATGTGTAGGCCTAGCTGAGGCGACCCCGAATCCCAAGTTTCGGCTCGATCGGTCATTTGGTGTCCGAGCAAAACCCTGATTGGTGCTGAAAATCCACTTTTTTCCTTGCTACGGGGTCCTTGAATGAGCTATCGGACAGAAACGTTGGGGTCTATCTCTATGGGCCGAGACGGTCGCAATGCACCTAGTCTTGTGTCTCTGAGACTTTTCTAAATGTCGTCATTTTCATAATGGTCAAAATGAATTGAAGTCATTGCAAATGTACGAGGCTGTTTCTCGGTCCGAGAACCTTCTACAGCCACGTAACTCACCATGCAGGTTTCTAAATTTTTTTTTCTAAAGTTTCGGAACTCTAGGTCTGACGGTTCTTTTTTAGCTCGAACAAAGCTAACTATTGCAGTCACTGTCTGTCTCTACGCACCCCAATACGTCCCTCCTTCCAAGTTGTGTTTTAGTGTGATTTATTTTTCCTTTGAAATTTTATGGGAAAAATGACTGATTTACAATTCATGGGGGTTGCCTAATCACATATATGAAGTTTTGGAAAGATCTGACTTTTTTAACCCCTCGAAACAGCCCCTGAGACACCAATTATGGCACTTCCGGTTGGCACAGGAAGCTATAAATCTACACATATCCTCATTGGGGTATGCTTTTATAGAATCCTGAGTTTTAAGAATTGACTGATTTACACAGGGTTGAATGCACTATGTCTATCAAACTGCAGGCAGGGTATGGATATACACTTTTAGGGGGATTTGAACCACTTCCAGTTGGTCCAGGAAGCTTAGAATCAACACAGGTAGACCTCAGAGTGGCCTGATGGACTGTTACCGAAGACAGGTTCATACGGCATTCATAACCCATATAGACTTCAGGTTGAATTTAGGGGTGCAGGCAATGTATTCCTATGGGGAGAGAAGTCAATGCAAACTGTTTGATGTAAACACCTTCTTTTAACTGTTAAGGGTTAATGCCACACGGTCAAGGTTAGGCTTGCACGGATCGAAAGGACCTTAGGAACATTCCTGTGGTTGAATTTTCCTTCTAAACCTAATGGTTCTGCCGCTGTCAACCAAAAGCAAATGACGTTGTGGGGCAGGCTTCATATTGAGCCTACTTTTCAAATGGTCGCTGCACTCAGACCGAGCGAGCTACGGTCAAGCGGGATATCTCGTTGAACTCGGCACGGACTAGGGATTATGGTAATGCCATTGCCTGCTCTCTGTGTCTTTAAGCACCGCACTTTGTCACTCCATCCTTGCTGTGTGTGTGTGAGAGCTTTTCTTTGACATCTGTTGGGAGAAATGACTGACTTACAGTTTATGGGGATTGCCTAATCACACATATGAAGTTTTGAAAAGATCTGACCTTTTTAACCCTTGGAAACTGCCACTATGACATCATTTAAGGCACTTCCGGTTGGCACAGGAAGCTATAAATAAACTCATATCCTGATTGGGGTATGCCTTTACAGAATCCTGAGTTTTAAGTCTTTATGTTAAGAACTGAGTTATTTACGGAGGGTTTAGTGAGTGTGTGTTATTTCAGAAAATCATAGAAAATCACAGAAATCTCACAGAGCTCCGCAGCACACTTTAAAAAGATTCGTAAGAACACCCTGCAACTGGATCTGTAACCGTTGTAAAAAAAACACCTATCCGTGAACATCACCAATCTGTCATTGTACGATTTCTCTTAAATGACGATAGATAAATGGCTGGTTCTTTTTTTATTGACACCGGAGGCTCCTTGACTTTGACATGAAGTGGAAAAATAATTTCTCTATTTTCATTTTGGACCTTTAATCCCAGATAAATGGCCATAACTCAAAAACCGTTGAGGCCTAGATGCCATCTTGTTTGGGGCCAACTGCCCATTATGCCAAACCTACACTCACCGAGTTTCGGCTTCGAAATATTTTCCGTTTTCGAGATAAGGCCCCGTCGTGAATCGTGATGTTTTGTCCAATAGCAATATGATTGCTTATGCCCCCCTGTGGGATATTCCGGGACAGCGGAAAAATGACCAAAATCTTATTATTTTTGTAAAACGGAAACCGAATGTCCGACAAAGTTCATTTGATGACTTCCCGGTAGGTCCGGCCCTGCCGCTCGGCCCGACGCCGTCCGCAAATTTTACAAACGTTTTCGGACGTCTAGTAAGGGACCGTACATTTGCAATATGGACTTTCTCACTAACCATACAGCAACTGCCGAAATCTTCCCTTAATGTGGCCTGTATAGCCGAAGTAAGCTTCACGGTCGTGTCCTCATTCTTTGTTTTGTTGGCGATATTTATAAATAAAGAGAAATGTACACTCACCACCCTGCACCTTGGGCTGGTCATTTCCACGACGACGGCGATCGTGACTGAACTATCCACCACAAACGGACCAAGCGGCGTGGCCGGGAGGAGCAGCATTTTCTGGACAAATGGACATGGGAGGAGATCTTGAAAGGCAAGTGACCCTGGGCAAAGGCTGGAGAGTATCGGCGTCCAAGGGAGGAGATAGAGGCGGCAAAAGCAGAGCGGCGACAATACGAGGAGTTGCCACAGCGGAGCAGGCACGAGAGGCAGCCCCAAAACATTTTTTGGGAGGAGGCACACGAGGAGATTGGCTGAGTCAGGTTGGAGACCTGAGCCAACTCCTCGTGCTTACCGTAGGGAGCGTGGTACTGGTTAGGCGCCGTGTTATGCGGTGGAGTGCACGGTGTCTCCAGTGCGCGTTCACAGCCCGGTGCGCTACATTCCAGCTCCCCGCATTGGACAGGCTAAAGTAAGCATCCAGCCAGGACGGATGGTGCCGGCTCAGCGCACCTGGCCTCCAGTGCATCTCTTCGGCCCAGGATATCCTGTGCCGGCTCTGCGCACTGTGTCTCCGGTGCGTCTGCACAGCCCAGTGTGTCCTAGCGCCCCGCATTTTCCGGGCGAAGGTAACCATCCAGCCAGGACGGGTTATGCAGGCTCTACGCTCGAGACCTCCAGTGCACCTTCACGGCCCAGTGTATCCGGTGTCTACTCCAAGAGCGAAGCCTCCAGTGATGATCCATGGCCCGAATCCTCCAGTGATGATCCATGGCACGAAGCCTTCAGTGATGATCCATGTCATGAAAGCCTCCAGTGATGATCCATGGCACGAAGCCTCCAGTGATGATTCATGGCACGAAGCCTCCAGTATTGATCCGCGGTCCGGGGCCTGCAGCGAGTGTCCCCAGTCCGGGGCGTGCAGCGAGGGTCCCCAGTCCGGGGATAGAATAAAAAGAAATGTACGCTCACCATGCTGCACCTTGGTCTGGTCATTTCCACGACGACGGCGATAGTGACATCCATAACCAAAAATATTGCAACAGTGGTTTAGAGAGTGCAATGATTCTCTACGCTTTACTTGCTTTGTCCAAATATTTTATTTAACTTTTATATCATGACAGAAGGCGAGGCCCAGATGCAGACACAGGAGGCAGATGGTTGGAGTTTAAGATTTTTAAGAAATCCAAAGGGAGTAGGCAAGAGAATGGTCATGGACAGGCAAAAGGTCAAAACCAGTTCAGAGTTTAGGAGGTACCAACGGGCAGGCAGGCTCGAGGTCAGGGCAGGCAGAATGGTCAGGCAGGTGGGCATAGAGTCCAGAAAACAAGCAAAGGTCAAAACCGGGAGGACTAGCAAATGGAGAAAAGGAAAAGCAGGAAAACGGGAAAACCACTGGTAGGCTTGGACATACAAGACGAACTGGCACAGAGACACAGGAAACACAGGGATAAATACACTGGGGAAAACAAGCAACACCTGGAGGGGGTGGAGACAATAACAAGGACAGGTGAAACAGATCAAGGTGTGACACTTTATTCAACTAGGTAAGTCAGTTAAGAACAAATTCTTATTTACAGTGATGCCACTCGGGAGCCCAAATAAACTGAAATTAGGCAAACTATTCTAATTTTAGCAACCAGGAAATGGCAGAGTGTTTTCTGCATAGTGCACATTTAAAGTCAAAAAGGTTTGACAGCAATAACATATCGTATAAAATTCAAGTCAGTTGGGAACACGTTTTTGATGTCTCAATATCTTGGCATCGTGTCTATGAACTGAACTGAATATGAATTGAAATATAAAACAACAATTAACACATCAATCAGTTTGTTTCCATTTAAGCTATTATGTAAAATATCTGCCACAAAAAGAATGCTCAATATATGGGGCATTGAACAGTCAGCCTTGTGCAGAATCTGAAGATTCAATATAACTTATTTTCTTGTTTGGGCCATTGGTGGCTTGCTTTTGGAGTCAGGTCCAGGAATGTCATATAATCAGGGTTCAGATGGACCTGCAAACTGTATTCTTAGGGGATCTGAAGAAACACAATTAGTCAATGGTAAATATCATTATACTCTTGCATAAAGTATTTATTTTTAGGGCAATATTAGTTGAAATGCTACAAATAGGGAGGGTCTGGATCCTTGTAAGACATCACAGTAAAATGTAAGGATGTATTACAAAAGGAAATAGCAAAATGGCATTATACTGCGAAAGATGGGTTAATTTATGGATATCAGAGGGTTGGAGTTAAGATCAGAATAAATGGTGGATTGGCAGCTGTAGGTGAAAATCCAGCACTTGAGGAAATTACGAAGATATGTATTGTATAAATATTTAACTACAGGTATCGTAGATGTGAGCAAAATAGCAGTATAATTATTCCTGTCCATTAGTTTAGTTCAGTTAGGGTAAAGCCTAGGCATTGGTCCTGTGACTTCACTGGGTATCTTTAAGGACGAGGTCAAGTGACCACACTCGTGTGATGAGTAACTTGTCTGAGACCTGACAAGTTGCATTGTCTGGTGCACAGGAGACCTGGGTTAGAACCCCATCAGTCAAACTTACACGTCTTCATCTCTCTGCCAAGGTTGCTCATCACATAGCCTGCCACTACATGCGGTAATCAGTCTGGTAATTACGAGGCTATTTATCACATGGATGGATAACCACCTCTGTTGTACTCATTAAATAGGGTGCACAGGTCCTTCTGCGTGCCACAGAAAGTGTTGTTGTTGTTGTGCAGTAGGCCTGATTTTGAACCCAGGAAGTTATATTGGTGCCGTGATCTCTGAGTATGAGGTCAAAGAGGGGTGAAATGAAACCGAGGTGGTTTGATGAATCTTGCAAGAGACTTGAAGACGTGTGTTCGCTTCCTGAACTAATCCCTTTGGGCCTTCTCTAAGTGAGCTAACACAGTCTAGTGACATGCAGGAGACCTGGTTCGTACCCAGTCAGTCACTTGAGAAAGATTACATAGATAGCGGAAAGACTATCCTTTGAAGGGCTATGACAGGGCTATTCAACTATTCTCATGGGGGCCTTCTGCGGCTTTTGTGACACTCCCTTCTAATGCGGCCTGTGATCATCCATGCTCCAGAGTGTCTTAGCTTTCAGGAATGGGGTCATAATAGCTTATAGCCAAAGTGGTACAAACACTAGAGCCAAAATCATGGCAAGAAAATAAATTAAACATGCCACATTGGCTTCAGAAACCGCCAGAAGCTTCTGTTTACCACAGAGAGCGTTTGGTTCTATTTGTTCTACTCTATCTTTCCTGCCTGGCAAAGTACCGGAATGTTGTCTCTGGTTTTGAATCTGAATTTAGAGCACTGAATCTGAAAGCATCTGAGAAGTTGAATATATGAAACTTTGATTAACTTGAAATTAAGGTTTATAAACTTGATACACCGACAATGAATGCAATATATATATACACACACACTGGGGCAAAAAAGTATTTAGTCAGCCACCAATTGTGCAAGTTCTCCCACTTAAAAAGATGAGAGAGGCCTGTAATTTTCATCATAGGTACACTTCAACTATGACAGACAAGATGAGAAAAAAAAATCCAGAAAATCACATTGTAGGATTTTTAATGAATTTATTTGCAAATTATGGTGGAAAATAAGTATTTGGTCAATAACAAAAGTTTATCTCAATACTTTGTTATATACCCTTTGTTGGCAATGACAGAGATCAAACATTTTCTGTAAGTCTTCACAAGGTTTTCACACACTGTTGCTGGTATTTTGGCCCATTCCTCCATGCAGATCTCCTATAGAGCAGTGATGTTTTGGGGCTGTTGCTGGGCAACACGAACTTTCAACTCCCTCCAAAGATTTTCTATGGGGTTGAGATCTGGAGACTGGCTAGGCCACTCCAGGACCTTGAAATGCTTCTTACGAAGCCACTCCTTCGCTGCCCGGGCGGTGTGTTTAGGATCATTGTCATGCTGAAAGACCCAGCCACGTTTCATCTTTAATGCCCTTGCTGATGGAAGCAGGTTTTCACTCAAAATCTCACGATACATGGCCCCATTCATTCTTTCCTTTACACGGATCAGTCGTCCTGGTCCCTTTGCAGAAAAACAGCCCCAAAGCATGATGTTTCCACCCCCATGCTTCACAGTAGGTATGGTGTTCTTTGGATGCAACTCAGCATTCTTTGTCCTCCAAACACGACGAGTTGAGTTTTTACCAAAAAGTTATATTTTGGTTTCATCTGACCATATGACATTCTCCCAATCTTCTTCTGGATCATCCAAATGCTCTCTAGCAAACTTCAGACGGGCCTGGACATGTACTGGCTTAAGCAGGGGGCACGTCTGGCACTGCAGGATTTGAGTCCCTGGCAGCGTAGTGTGTTACTGATGGTAGGCTTTGTTACTTTGGTCCCAGCTCTCTGCAGGTCATTCACTAGGTCCCCCGTGTGGTTCTGGGATTTTTGCTCACCGTTCTTGTGATCATTTTGACCCCACGGGGTGAGATCTTGCGTGGAGCCCCAGATCGAGGGAGATTATCAGTGTTCTTGTATGTCTTCCATTTCCTAATAATTGCTCCCACAGTTGATTTCTTCAAACCAAGCTGCTTACCTATTGCAGATTCAGTCTTCCCAGCCTGGTGCAGGTCTACAATTTTGTTTCTGGTGTCCTTTGACAGCTCTTTGGTCTTGGCCATAGCGGAGTTTGGAGTGTGACTGTTTGAGGTTGTGGACAGGTGTCTTTTATACTGATAACACGTTCAAACAGGTGCCATTAATACAGGTAATGAGTGGAGGACAGAGGAGCCTCTTAAAGAAGAAGTTACAGGTCTGTGAGAGCCAGAAATCTTGCTTGTTTGTTGGTGACCAAATACTTATTTTCCACCATAATTTGCTAATAAATTCATTAAATATCTTACAATGTGATTATTTATTTATTTTTTCTAATTTTGTCTGTCATAGTTGAAGTGTACCTATGATGAAAACTACAGGCCTGTCTCATCTTTTTAAGTGGGAGAACTTGCACAATTGGTGGCTGACTAAATACTTTTTTGCCCCACTGTATATATATATATATATATATATATATATATATTATTCTTTTTAACCGTTATTTAACTAGGCAAGTCGTTAAGAACAAATTCTTATTTTCAATGATGGACTAGGAACTTATATACCATATTCAAAGTGAATTTATAAATATTGAATTTTGAATTACATTGAAATTAACATTAATTTTGTAACCACTCCCTATTCCAATTAGGGCTAATTGGAAAAGCTGTTCAAAAGAGGACATTGTATTCCCTTTTTTTTGTACTCCCTGACGAAGGCCATGCAGCCGAAATGCGTCGGTTTAAAAAAAAACAACGTTGTTTCTATTGAACATGCCATACTAATAAAGGCATTTTAATTAATTATATGAAGAGTGCCTTGGTCCTCCTTTCTTTTTCATTTCAATTTAGTTTCAAATCATTATATAAATGTTCAATTTATTAATTCAATGATTCAATTTGTGCATTAACCATTCAAAAATATTACATTTAATATCCTAATACATTTCAAAATTATAAAATTCAAATAAAGTTTTTGTTGGCACTGAAATCGCTCCATACACCAAGTGTGTGTGCATACACACTGTGAATGGGGTGAAGTGAGTGTGCAAAGCTGTCATCAATGCAAAGGGTAGCTACTTTGAAGAATCTCAAACATTAAATCTATTTTGATTTGTTTAACATTTTTTTGGTAACTACATGATTCCATTAGTGTTATTGAATAGTTTTGATGTATTAATTATTATTATACAATGTAGAAAATTGTAAAAATAAAGAAAAACCCTTCAATGAGTAGGTGTGTCCTAACCTTTGACTGGTACTTTATATTTTGTAAATATCTCATGGCCATCTTGCTCTGTCACACACACACACACACACACACACACACACACACACACACAGTCTTGTACTAACCTTGTGGGGACACACAATTCAGTCCCATTCAAAATCCTATTTTCCCTAAAACCTAACCCTAACTCTAGTTCATAATCCTAAAACTAAGCCTAGCCTTAACTATATAATCCCTAGAAATAGAATTTGACCTTGTGAGGATAAAAACATTTGCCCAGTTGGTCAAATTTTTGTTTGTTATAGTGAAACACGTCCACACACACACACACACACACACTTCTCTGGGTGAGCAGGCTTTGTGAATGATCACCAGACTTGGTAAAAGGCCCATTCCCATCCACAATGTCTCACGCTCAAGTTTATTTAACCATTGTCGACAGGATTTCCTCTGCCCTCCCCTCGTCCCCTTCATACTACGGAATCACCAATTCTAACGGGGATGTACTGAAACTGTACGCTGAAAAAAACATTACAACTCTTTCCCTCTACTTTCTTCTGATCTTTCTAGATTTGTGTGTACCTTCTTTGTAATTTCTTTTTTGCGCTATATATATTGCGCTATATATATTACTGCACCTGTGTGCTTTCAGGTCATGACTTACTGTAAGGGAAACCCCATTTCAACTACAAAAATTCTGTGGAGATTCCACTTTACCCTAGTTGTGAGTATGACTGCATGTGACACTGACGAACACACATTGTGCCCAAATATTGATCAGATTGGTTCACCTGCAGTACTAGTCAAAGTTTGGACACATACTCATTCAACAAGACAATGATCCAAAACACACCTCCAGGCTGTGTACGGGCTATTTGACCAAGAAGGAGCATGATGGAGTGCTGCATCAGATGACCTGGCCTCCACAAACACCTGACCTCAACACAATTGAGATGGTTTGGGATGAGTTGGACCACAGAGCGAATAAAAAGCAGCCAACAAGTGCTCAAGACTGTTAGAAAAGCATTCCAGGTGACTACCTCATGAAGGTGCTTGAGAGAATGCCAAGAGTGTGCAAAGCTGTCATCAAGGCAAAGGGGGGCTACTTTGAAAAATATAACATATATTTTTATTTCTTTACCACTTTTTTGGATACTGCATGATTCCATGTGTTATTTCATAGTGTTGATGTCTTCACTATTATTCTACAATGTAGAAATAGTTTTAAAAAATAAAGAAAAACCCTGGAATGAGTAGGTGTGTCCAAACATTTGACTTGTACTATATATACATCAAATAGGGGTGTAACAGAATGAGGTTCTCTTTGGTATCCTCTGACTAAATCTTGTATGACCCAGAGGTGAATGAAACATGGGAATTCCTGCTGGCCATACAGTAGACTCTCACACCGTCACTATCCAAACACCTGGCTGCCTGAACCATCTCGTCACCCGAACACCAACCAAGCCCCTCGCTCTCTCTGTTATTGTAGAGCAAAGCCAGTCCTTTTGAAGCAGCCCAGTCATGCTCCCATGATGCCTGGCCCAGCCGAGACTGGCTGGTTCATTCAGGCTCTGACGCTGCTGCGTCAACTGAGCAGGGGTGAGGTAGGGCTGACCCGTCCGATTCTCTTAACACACACAGAGGTACACACACACACACACACACACACACACACACACACACACACACACACACACACACACACACACACACACACACACACACACACACACACACACACACACACACACACACACACACCATTCTGGCTCAGGGTGTGTTTGGTGGTTGCAGAGAAATGTTAACCAAACCCCACAGGAAACTGCACCACTGCAACCACCATGGTTCCATTTCTTCACTAATGTCCTTAGAGCTCACATCTTTACCAGAAAGATAAAAGACAGATTGATCAGATGATAAGGACAGCACAATGTTTGACAGTTATAGGTTTCATGGTTTTTAGACAACACAGAATCAGAGCTCTTCATGGTATCTTCAAGAGTTGAGCCCATTGAGGCTTGGCTATATCATCCTTCCTTATTCCCACCAATTCATTAACTGATACATGTTTAATGAATATCCTGGTAATGAGCAGCCTGTTTCATTCACCACTACGGGTAATATCAACTGTCTATCCACTACTGACATTGTGACAAGAGGTATAGTCCACTAGTCCAACTAACTTACATTTCTTCTTCACTAGAGTCTTTGCACTCATACTTTAATGTTTAGTGGAACCAGCTTTCTCAACGGTCTGTACATATATGGACATCTTGTGATCACGTCTAGCCACATTTTTCTCAATGGGCTGCTACCAGGCAAAAAAAGGCACGTAGTGTGAAAGGAATGCTGAGGAAGTGTCATTAGTCAGCCAGACCGTCACCACAAGCAGAACCGACCACGGATCTGGCTGCGTGTGTGTCTGTGTACGTGTGCCATACTGAGTAAATGCATGAGAGCAGAGGAAACTCTTACTGGTTCTGTGTCTGTAATTCTGGGATTAGGCTTGCCTGCCACACACCAATTAACCTCATGTGTTCCTGTTCTACTCACACGTGTGTCTTCTGGAGATCACAGAACACAGACAGAACCAAGTTGGATTTGTTAGACGTTTGGTACAAATTTTGAGAATGCTCATATTGCTCAGGACTTTCTTCTTTGTCTGTCTTTGTTTCTCTCTCTCTCCCCCTCCTCTCCTCTCTCTCTCTAGTTATATTGACTGGCTGGCTGTCTGCCAATGTGTCTCTCATTCTTCCTTAAGGGTTCGTACAAGAAAGGAAATTTGATCCATATCTTAATCCCAGACTCCAAAATTGACCCCTTTCAGAGAAATATGATACCTTCAGTCAAAGGCCATGTTCACTCTAGAGCAAGTCCCTGGGTGCTTTTCCTGAGTTTGACTAAGGTAAACAGATAAGCACAGGTGAAATGGTTTGGTATTTGAGCAACTGGAGCATTCCATTGTGCTGCACCATTTTGGTTTTGGTCTGTGCTACATTTGGCATACCAGTCGCTGTGTGCCTAAGTGCTTAAAAATACATTAGTCGAAAAAAGCAAATATGACACAAATGGTCCAGCGCACCCATTAAGGCCTGGACCGTCTTTGCAGTGTGGTTCACTGTTGCCTCCCACAGAGAGAAATGAGACAGCCATTGTTCTCTGGAGGGAAACTCAAATGGACACTCTTTCTCTCTCTCAGACATATTCAACATTACATGATAGTTTATACAGATTCTAGATTTAATCTTCGTAATTATGTGTTAACCTCAGACGTAAGTGTCTTTCAATGTGTGTAAGTGCACTTTCATTACCTCCAGCTGTTTTGATGAGAACACAAATATGTGTTTTATTTGGGCGTCTCGGTATTTGCCTTTGCTTTGTACCCTGTTATCACCACAGAGGAGAAAACAAAAAATATATGTTGCCATGCCAATGACTGAACAGTAAGCGACACGTTGAGGAAGTGTGAGGTAAAATATGATTCAGAGAGGGAGGATTCTTAAAGGCCCACACAGACTGTATGATTTTAGCCTTCTTATGCCACAACTTTGCCGTCCCTGTCACGTCCTGATCCGTTTCACCTGCCTTTGATTGTCCCCACCCACTTCCAGGTGTCATCCATTTTCCCCATTAGTCCCTGGGTATTTATTCCAGTGTTTCCTGTTTGTCTGATGCCAGTTCATCTTGTCAAGTCAACCAGCGCTGTTTTCCGTGCTCCTGCTTTTGCTTATCTCTCTTTTGCTAGTCCTCTCGGTTTTGACCTTTGCCTGCCTTGACTCTGAACCCTCCTGCCTGACCATACTGCCTGCCCTGATCTCGAGCCTGCCTGCCACTCCTGAACTCTGACCTTGTTTATGATCTTTTGCCTGTCCACGACCATTCTCTTGCCTGCCCCTTGGATTATAATAAATATCAGAGACTCGAACCATCTGCTCCAGTGTCTGCATCTGGGTCTCGCCCTGTGCCCTTATATCCCAGACAATATGTTGTTGACTAATTCTTAGGTCGTAAACGGTTGTCAGACATCTTGGCTTGCTCAGTGTGACGGTTTAGGTTTGCCGATTAAATACCACTGCGTGCGGTCATAGGCTTGGAAACAGTTTTGCCAGTGTCAGAAATATTGAGCTTTTATCGTGTAGTGAGGCTGGTGTTACGAGCCGATCCCGGTGACTGACCAATAGGAACACAACCGGCACTGAGTATTGTTGTGAATATTCTAATCAAGTAAGGGAGAAGAGACTTTCAATTTCTTCAAACAATCAACCTTTAATATCAATACAGTTTTGCAATAATGGAGCTGGTCAACAACCAACCGTAGCTGATTGTTGAGAGCCCAATAATAAAGAAAACGGAGAGAGGAACCATCCTTTCTCAGAAGCCCAGCATTGTTAGAATGGAAATGTCTTCCTATTGTTAAGCATATAATTGTTAACTAATAATATTCAACAAATGAGGTAAATTCATATTTTTTCTCTCACAATATACCCATAATAATACGATCACTGTGAATAGTCACATTAATATAATAGTTTGATTTAAAAGATTACATGCGTTGCAAAAAGAACGATCTCCATAATCTTGTTTACATGGACAAATCTGAAATCAGGCTACCTCAAAATACACTTTCTACCACAGCGACCATGTTATTTTTGGGAAACCTATTTAATTCTGAGTTGAAACATATCAAATTTGTACGTGAAAACTATTTGCATACTTTCAGTTTTTCAAAACTCACTTCACTTGTGCATAAGCATAGAGGGAGGATTACGCTTCTGGTGCTGGAACATGCACAGACCAAATACACCGCTGGCGTTGACATACCCTACGTCGGCTGACGAAGCCTCACAAGACAATCGCAGAATGTGACGACAGAACTGAAGCAAATCATACAATCTGGCCATGTTGATATTACGATTTTAAATTGGTAACATCACACAATGTGACATGTAATAATCGTAAAAGACTGAATCCAACGTACAGTGTGGGAAGGAAGGCCTTTAGTCACTGTGGTTAATGCTTTGTCCTCTAGTTCCTACAGCCCAGTATGTCTCACTCAGGTTGATCCCATCATTATTCACACATGATTCACTCTCTCATCATCTTCTTGTGTATTACACAAGATTACAAAAGTATTTTGCTGTAAAATACAATCCACAGCCTGAGGGGCAGTCTAGTTCACATTCATGCCTCACGTCAATTCAAGCTAATTCTGTCTTATTAAACTTATCCACAGATCCTCTGGTCCTCTTGACTCACTGGCCTCTTGTGAAACCAGCTGTCTTCATCTCATATATGGTTATAAACCCCTGTACATTACTACATTCCATTGACGGAGCTAAGGCACGTTGAGGAATAGGAAGTGGACAGGTTCTCTGACAGTGACCTGTGGGGACTTCGTTGTTCCTAGTGTTTTCTACATTGTTACCAATTCCAGCAATTCAACTCACATTGTGTTTATGTACAGCGTTAGGTATTTCCTAATAAACTATTGGGTTGGGAGGGATGATGAACGTGACTGTTTAGCCCCACACTAGGTGTTTCCTTCATTTACAGCTGGCTGTGTTTCAGGAGCTAGCAGCAATGTCAGCACTAGCAACAGGTCTAACAGCGTTTAATGAATGGCTCAGGGAGAGCCACAGGAGAGTGGAGACTATGCTATGCATCATAATACTTCTTTAGGGGAGTTTACTGTATGTTTGCCTCACTGTGTTGTTGGGATACAGATTATTTCAGTCACAATACATGGGATAGGACACGCAAATGAATCAAAAGGACATGAGCGGATATCCACAGTGTTTTATTGCAATATCATTGCTTTACGTGTTACACAAACCTGACTGTTTTCCTCTTAGTGTGAGATAAATGTGGCTTTTTAGACAGCAAACACCTAGATGGCAACTTGCTATTCATAACACTCCCACACTGTCACCTGTCACAGTCACGAGTCCAAACCTCTAGAGCTGTCACCGAGACGATAAGATCATCGCCGATGGTGGGATTTATACAGCAATCTTTACCATCATCTTTCATAGGCGTGATAAAGATAAACTATAACAATGCTCTCTATATCTCTCCTGTGGTTAATGAATGGACACAGTGCTTCATGTCTCACGTTAGCTCTCGCTATTGCATCATGTAGATATACACAGATACAAAATGTATTATATTGGCTTGTTGCATACAATGTACAGTACATCATATTCATGTAGAATCACATATTCAAGGTGTTTTACATAGACTACCTTAGAGACACATGTTTAGTTTATCCTGAAAGGTGCTTGTCTGACAACTCAAAGTGGATACTTCCGCTGCTTTATACTGTCACCACGTACTTCAGTCTGAGAATGCAATCATTGAAGTTGTTCGTGGTGATGTGAAAATGAGGGGTGTTGTACAAAACAAAGTCATCAGCGATTGGATCATCTCTAACCAATCAGAGTATCAAAGCCAATGACCTATTTTCAAAACGTTGCTTTCCCCACGTGTTCTGGCTTTGGCTCAACCCATCGGTTTCTGGGACCAATCAAAAGGTCTCGGACGTATTTTCATTGCAGAACTTGTCGGGAAGGTACTCAGTTCGAGACTCATACTCAGATCGAGACTTACTGCAGAGAAGAAACTGATGTCCATGGGTGTGGCATAGCATTTGGCCAGAGCAAGGAGTTTGGGTAGCCAAGCAAGTAAGGTGCCATGGGTTACTTGAAATTAGCATCTGGAAAATTACTGTCCAAAATGACCGCTCTGAAATCTTATTCGACATCGATTAAAATGGCTGTGTCCAGTGAAAGGGCCAAATAGACTCAATTGGGGCCATTACCATATTCTTTATGCATGTTTGGTAAAGGAGCAGAAAACAAGACAACTACAATACAGCATTCATATTGTTGACCTGTTGTAGGTACATGGAAATGTAGAAACATTTTTGTCTGAGTTCTTTCCTTTAGACCTGAAAGGACCAGTGTATTTTAAGCTAGAAGCTCAATATGAATGTCATAGTGACGATATCACCCTCATGGAAATAGAAACGGTGTGGTTGATAACATTATTAAAAGCTTGCCTAATCTTCACATAGATGCCATCTAAAGGTAGCTGCCAAAATAAACAAAACACTTCAAATATATTTTAAACAGGTTCTTCCACACAGGTGTGGTTCCTAAATGAATTAAGCAATTAAAACATTCCATCATGTTTAGGGTCATGTATTAAAATGCCTAGTGGACCATTATGTTGGTTACCGTGGCTAGAAGAAGAGACATCAGTGACTTTTAAAGAGGGCGTCTGAAAGGATAATAGGGGGTTTAAAGTGTGTGTGTTCAAAGCAAATGTTATTTGTCACATGATTCGTAAACAACAGGCTCACAGTGAAATGCTTATTTACGGGCCCTTCCCAACAATGCAGAGAGAAAAATATATTCAAAAAAAGAATAACACGAGGAATAAATACACAATGAATAACGATAACTTGGCTATATACACACAAGATACAAGTACCGAGTCGATGTGCAGGTGCAAGAAGTAATTGAAGGAGATACAGTGCATTCAGAAAGGATTCAGACCACTTGACTTTTTCCACAATTTGTTACACCTTATTGTAAAATTGATTTAATAAAAAAAATCCTCAGCAGTCTACACACAATGACAAAGTCAAAACAGGTTGTTTTTCGTTTGTTTTAAACATAAATACTATTTACATAAGCATTCGGACACTTCTATGAGACTCGAAATTGAGCTTAGGTGCATCCTGTTTCCATTGATCAACCTTGAGATGTTTCTACAACTTCATTGGAGCCCACCTGTGGTAAATTCAATTGATTGGACATGATTTGGAAAGGCACACACTTGGCTTTTCAAGGTCCCACAGTTGACCAAGCCTTGAGGTTGAAGGAATTGTCCGTAGAGCTCAAAGACAGGATTGTGTCGAGGCACAGATCTGGGGAAGGGTACCCAAAATGTTATGCAGCATTGAAGGTCCCCAAGAACACAGTGGCCTCCATCACTATTAAATGGAATAAGTTGGGATCCACCAAGACTCTTCCTAGAGCTGGCATCCAGGCCAGGTGAGGTGACCAAGAACCCGATGGTTACTCTGACTGAGCTCCAGACTTCCTCTGTGGAGAGGCCAGAATCTACCAGAAGGAAAACCATCTCTGCAGCACTCTACCAATCAGGCCTTTATGGTAGAGTGGCCAGATGGAAGCCACTCCTCAGAAAAAGGAACATGGCGGCCCACTTGGAGTTTTCCAAAAGAAAGCTAAAGGACTGTCGGATCATGAGAAACAAGATTCTCTGGTCTGATGAAACCAAGGTTGAACTCTTTGGATTGAATGCCAAGCGTCATGTCTGGAGGAAACCTTTCTCCATCCCTACTGTGAAGCATGGTGGTGATAGCATCATGCTGTGGGGATATTTTTCAGTGACTGAGAGACTAGTCAGGATAGGGAAAATGAACGGAGCAAAGTACAGAGAAATCCTTTACATATAACATCTTATTAATCATTACCTCTTATCAAATACTCAGTCAAATTATTGTAACATTCTTGGATTTGCAAATTTCCTTATTTGATCAGCCTTGTGCATTATTCAGTTCTACACAAATTGGTGTAATCATTTCTTTACTAGCTAACTAAATAATAACACAGAATACCCACACACACCTACATGAAACAAGGTTCCTAGTGGACTGTCAAGACATGACGGCTTGTTACAACATAGATGGAGGGGCGGGGGGGGTAGAGAGAGAGAGAGAGAAAGAAAAAGGGACACTTTCTATAACTATTCTCCCATTAACGATATACTTTGCACATGAACCGCCCCCCGTTTGGAATAAAAAAATCATGAATGTATTTACATGTGTCTTCGTCGTTTATCTCGGGCCTGATTGTCTGAAAGGGGTCTCCCCTTTCCCGTCCTCTACTGTTGTTCACTCTGGAAGATAACCAGCCATGTTGACGGTTCCCATTGGTGATGAGAGTTGTAGGATAGTCTCACTTAGATTCACTTTTCTCGATATCTGACTTAAGACAGCTAATCAGTTGTACCAGTGATTGTCTGAGGTGAGCTTCTCACCGCTTCCTCCTCGTGTTGGTATAGATTCTCTTATCCCTCCTAAAATCACAATCATATCTTAACAAAAATACGTCTATAATTGTTCATATTGTTCAGGGTCTTATTGGTTCCAGACTTTGTGCTTCGGTAATGCTTTCCATGCGGTAGCAGAGAGAACAGTCTGTGACTTGCATGGCTGGAGTTTTTGACAATTTTTAGGGCCTTCCTCTAACACTGCATGGTACAGAGATCCTTGATGGCAGGGAGCTCGGCCCCAGTGATGTACTGGGCCGTACACACTACCCTTTCTAGCGACCTGCAGTCGGGTGCCAAGCAGTTGCCATACCAAGTGATGGGGCAGCCAGTCAATATACTCTCAATGGTGCAGCCAGTCAATATACTCTCAATGGTGCAGCCAGTCAATATACTCTCAATGGTGCAGCTTTAGAACTGTATTGAGGGTCCTATATTGACACTTTGCCTGTTTTATGGCTCATCAGAGGTTGTAGCGGGATTTCTTATAAGCGTCTGGATTCGTGTCCCGCTCCTTGAAAGCGTCAATGTTGCCTGTAATCCATGTTTTCTGGTTGAGATATGTTGTATGGTCACTGTGGAGACGAAGTTGTCGATGCATTTATTAATAAAGCTGGTCACTGTTGTGGTAAACTCCTGAATGTTATCTGATTAATCCCAGAATATATTCCAGTCTGTGTTAGGAAGCAGACCTGTAGTTGGGAAATTAAAAAAATATGGAACAACCCAGACTCTGCCTAGAGCTGGCCGTCCAACCAAACTGAGAAGCTGAGCAAGAAGGACCTTGGTCAGGGAGGTGACCAAGAACCCAATGATCACTCTGACAGAACTACAGAGTTCATTGGCTGAGATTGGAGAACGTGACAGAAGGACAACAGTTTCTACAGCACTTCACCGATCTGAGCTTTTGGGAGAGTGGCCAGACGGAACACACTCCTGAGAAAAAAGCACGTAACAGCACGTTTGGAGTTTGCAAAAAAGCATGTGAAAGACTGAGAGCATAAGGCAAACATATTCTGTGGTCTGTGAGAGAAACATTTTACGCTTTGGCTTGAATGCATTGCGCTATGTCTGGAGAAAACCAGGCACAGCTCATCACCCGTCTAACACCCTCCCTACCGTGAAGCATGGTGTTGGTAGGATCATGCTATGGGGAGGCTTTTCAGTGGCAAGGACTGGGAGACTGGTAAGAATAGAAGGAACAATGAATGGAACCAAATACAGGCAAATCCTTGATGACAACCTGCTTCAGAGTGCAAACAACCAACAGAACAATGACTCCAAGCATACAGCCAAAGCTATGAAAGAATGGCTTCAGAACAACAATGTGAAAGTCCTTGAGTGGCCCAGGCAAAGCCCGGACTTGAATCAAATTGAAAATCTGTGCAAAGACTGGAAGATTGCTGTTCACTGTCGCTCACCAACTAACTTAACAGAGTTTGAGAAAATATTGGAGAAAATCCACAAATCCAGATGTGCAAAGCTGATACAGACATACCCAAGATGACTCAAAGATGTAATGGCTGCCAAAGGTGTTTTTACAAAGTATTGACTCAGGGGTGTGTATACTTATTTAAATGAGATATTTCTGTATTTAATTGATACATTTGAACATTTTTCTAAAAAACATGTTTTCACTTTGTCATTAAGGGGTATTGTTTAGATGGGTGAGATTTTTTTACATTTAATCCATTTTGAATTGAGACTAACATAACAAAATGTGAAATAAATCACAGGGTATGAATCATTTCTGAAGGCAGTGTATGTCCAGTCAGTTCATGGTTCTGTTTCATATAGGCTCACCTTGAATTCTCATTGGCCACTGATCTATAATATGAATATGGCCGAAATCTATCTAGTCGTTTAACATATTAGTTACAATGGAAAAGAGGCTAGGATAGGGAAGGTCTTGAGAAAAAGCCCATGGTAAGAATAAAAGTTAGCTTTATTTCATGACATAGTGTCACTGTATCATGGCAGTTGTTGAGATTGGGAAGAGAAGGGGAGAGAAAGGGGGAGAGTGAGTGAGAGAGGTTTACTGGAGAAAATTTAGATTAAATGAAAGCAGAGCAAGGAATGTACAAAAGACTAGATGCACTCAGAAACTGTTGCTGTCAGAGACAGAATTTAAGAAAGGTAGAAGAGGGAGAGAAGGAGAGGGGATAGTCAGCAAAACACAAGAGAGGGGCACCTTCCAAGCTAATATATATTTTTTTTAAACTAACCGTGACAGGAAGGAGAAAAGAGAGAGAGTGTGAGAGAGAAAGAGAGAGAAGCTGCACAAGGTAGGGAAGGAGGGGGGGAGCAAGAGAGGGAGAAGCACAAGGGTGTGTACACACCGGCACCACCCTCTTCCCCTTTCTGCCTGTGTGTCACTAAGCTCTGAAACCCTCTCTCTCACACAGAATATAAAAAAGTTGGCCAAAGTCTGTCTCAGCTCCAATAGCTACCAGACACCCACAACAACCTCTCTCTCTTTTTATCGCTCTCTCTCTCTCTCTCACACACACACACACACACCACCCCTCACTCCTGGCACAGAGAAGACAGGACCACTGGAGAGACCATACACACCTCCGCCTCCTCCTCCAGTCACTCACCCAGCTATCGCCAGACGCTAAGCCCAGGATGTGGACTTTGCTCTTGGGGGTCACCTTAGGATTACTGGCCTCCTCCAGGTCGGAACCGGCTCAAGGTGAGGGCACTGCACCTCTCTCTGCTCAGTGGATGCCTCTTTGTCTGGGGCTTTTTTTCTCTGGTTTCAGCCTGGAAACACTCTCCTTTGTTGGTGGATTTTATGGCGACACAGTTGATGAGCATGTATATTGTGTATATTTGTGTGTAAGGAGTGAGAACGATAGGCTGAGGCAGTGCCAAATGGATGTGTAGACGCTGGTAAAGCAACGTGCGCTAGGCTACACAAGCTTACGTCTGGCAGTCTGAGACTCATGACAGCACAGACACAAAGGAGACAGTCGCTCGTGCTCTCTCACACACGCACACTCAGACACACACTTAGCGGAGAGTGTGTTAGGGAAGAAAACGATGAGCCCATTTCGGGCAGCTGCTCTTTTCTCATGCATTCAGGCAGTTATCTTGGTATTGTTTTGCCACTGTAGCCTTCAGAAAGCATCTATTTGCTCTTCAATCAATGTGAGGGTACGAAAGAGCTCTACTCATTGTCTGACCACAGCTTAGGGATATGTTGACGTGCTTTAATGCTAATTTTCTAACACAAAGGAGGAAACTCATCAAATCCTCTGCCTCTCTCTTTAATTTTCTTTGGCTTTCGCTCCCTCATGCTTTCAGTGAGGGATCTTTATTGGATGTATGTCAAAGGGGCATCTTTTTGAGGAGGGTAAGTTGGTGCTGAATCAAACAGGTCTGGCTTAGTCTCCCTCTCTTTGACTTGGCTGGGTGGGGGAGGGGACGGGATGGGTATCACTGTGCCTCCTCTCTGGCTCTGTGCCAAATCACAGCCAACATACAGCTATAAATATGAAGGGTTTAAAGGAAAACAAGAGAGGAGGTATAAGGTCTCTTGTGTGTGTGTTTAAAGGTTTAGAAACAGAGGGGTGTGTGTTCACATTTCCCCCATGTGTTTCTACTGTATATTTGTTTGCCCAATGGTTTAAGCTTAGGGCATGCAGTTTTGTAAGGAGCTGATAGCTGTGTGTGCGTGTGTGTCTATGTGCGTGTGTGTGTGTGTGTGCGCGCACACGCATGTGTGTTAACAGTAATTGGGTGTCTGGCAAATGCAATCCAGGGGTTGTTACAGATCGTCCTACCCTGGCCTTGTCTTTGAACCCTAAATGTGCTGCAGTCTTTCCTCCTAAAACACATCATTAACAGCAGGACTCATGGACATGTGTTTCATCCAGACATCCATGTAAACCAAGATCCTATTAATGGAAGCTTTTGACAATGGCTCTCGCATTACTGTGGATCCAGTCCACATGTGGTTCTGTAATGTCCAAGGCAATAGAAGGTACCTTGAAATTTGACCTTCAGAAAATGTTTTGCTCTCCAACCCATTCTGGTTAATGACGCCTCCTATTGGATCCACTTCACTCGCAAACACACACAAAAAAACATTCATGCAACATCCATGCATGTCCATGTTATAGAAATATTATGATGGCTGTTCCCATTACTAGGTTGCTCAGGGTGACTTGGCTAATGGCCAGCTTTACTCCGCTCCTCAGAGCATGTTAGACAAGGCCTGATTGATCAGATCCTGGCTAAAGGTATGCACAGGGCCAGATCAGTCTGTGTCTGTCCAGGCTGGACACACACACCATCTAGGCCAGCCGGCCCCCAGTCTGTGTACATGTATTTGCTCCCCTAGCGTAACTACCCCTCCCGTACCTGTGGGTATCACATTTCAAGTTGAGGGTCGGTGAGAGGCCCCTGTGGAGCAGGACTAGGGCCTCACAAAGAAGGCTTGTGCCCATGCAAGCTGGGAGTACTGTCACCTGCCATCTGATCTGCATGGACACGTGCTTGACCCTTGTACTACCCTCCTCTAGCTTTCTCTACCAACCAACCACCCGTAGGTGTCACAGCCTGGCCATCACGAAATTGAGCAATTTCTTCTCTTCCTCTTTCATTGAGTTTCAGCCTCATCCCCCTCTCTGGTGCTTTTGGTGGCCTATTCTCTCAGTCAGAAGCTGCTCTGCATTTAAACTGTATTTCAGCCCTACTGTATCTCCCAGAGCGTTGTTAAACCTATTAATTATGCTGTAAAGCCTCTCTGTGAGTCTCAGGCTCGCCGGTAGCAAGGCTGTATCCCCGGCCCTACCTTCTCTTCCCTGATCATATACACTGAAGTCTTTGTAGCCCAGGCAAAGCTGCTCCAAAGGCCTCTCTCTGTAATGTATACAGATCCTTAATGCATGAGGCAAGCCCAGCCATCTCTAACCCCACCCCCCCAAATCACCAACCAGACTACATTTTGTAATTGGGACCAATACAGCGGCTGTAGCTAAGTGTATTTTTCTATGGCATTTCTGTGAGCTTTTACTGCAAGTCGGTAATCATGTAATAACTCAAATGTTTTCTCAATTTGGATGTAAGAGGTGGGAGCTGAAAGTCTTTGAAAGACATAATGGTGAAAATGAATGGGTCACTGAGATTTGAGAAGCAGAACCTCTTCATGCCAAGCCTTCAAAAAAAGTAAGAGAAGAAGAAAGGCGGAATAAGGGAGTCAGAGGGAGTCAGAGAAAGGTTGAGGAGGGGGAAGAGAAAAAAGAGAGTCCTTCAGGTGACTTTGCTTTGGTGAGTTTTGTGTGAAGGGATCTCATGTTTCTCCTGTACCACTGGTCTATTGGCTCTGTGGATCTTGTGACCAGCAGAGTGAGGGCTAGCCACAACATACATGCTGACAGCACCGTCTTCTACTGAGAGAGAGATTAACAGAAAGAACATGGTACACAAGATCAATGTCACACTGATATTGCCAGAGTCTGTGAGAAATGTACACTCTTAGAAAAAGGGTTCCAACAGGATTCTTTGCGGAAGGAACAATTTTCATTTGTAGAACCCTTTTTGGAAGACAAGGGTTCTTTGTAAGGCAAAGGGTTATACCTAGAACCTTTTTCATCGTAAGAACCATTTTTTTTTGTTTGTAAGAAAGGGTTCTTTGATATTCTTTGGGAGGCCAAAATGATTATTTGGAAGGCAAGGAGGGATCTGCATAGAACCCTTCTGAATCTGAAAAAGCTTTTTTATTGTAAATGTTTTTCTTTCTTTTAAAATAGTGCCTGAGCATTAGTCAGTGTTTAACCTTTACCATCAGGAGTTTGAATAATCTGATCCATTTAAAAAGATAGGCGTGAGAATGGTTTAAACTGTACCTACTATATATGGGAATATCTTTGCATTTATTTGGTATGTCCTTATTAAATTGTATATATACAGTACTGACATAGTTGATATTTGAGAGAGAGAGATGCATCAGAGAAATTCAGACAGGTGGGAAAGAGCTGTTTGGCTTTCAAGTCTGATAAGACAGCTAGGAGAGCATAAACTGCAAATTGACTAATGTGTGTGGTGGTGGTTGCCAGTGTACAGTGTTTACTAGAGTGTGTGGTGTAATATGCTGTGTATAGCTATAGGAGAGAGAGGAGCCTTTCTCTTCCAGTCAAAGCACCTGGAGGTTCTGGCATGCGCTAAAAGCTCCCTTTTCTCCTAGCTAGCAGCCTCTGTATATCCAGACCCTCTGTGGTCTCTGGCCCTTTCAACTCCATTAACTGACAATAGAGCTTTTCTAGAGTCACTGCCTTGAAATAGCAGGATCTTGGAGTGACAAAGCAGCACATGGCCACACTCCCTGCATGCTAATGGTAACACCTCTGAATCATGGGTTCCCTCTCTTTTCAGTCGTCCAAACGCTGTGTTCACTTTGATCCACCCTGGGCAGGTCTGTGATTTCAGGTCTGTGATGTTTTTCTCAAGTTTAGACACATTGTGGGGTGTGTGGGTATGTTTGTGTGGTTGGGGAGGGGTTTGTGGTTGTGGTTGTGAGTGTGTGTGTGTGTGTGTGTGTGTTTGGTGTGTGCATGTGTCTCTGTGCCCAACCGTCACTAATGGTAAAGTAACTTCCTGTTCAACTTCCTGCCTCTGCTAGGCCTCTAGTGTACACCAAAGGGCTGGGCCAGGCAGTTAAACTGATGCCCTAAACATTTGTTCACTTTCGAAATGTTACACGTCATCAGTTAACGTATGGGGTTAATAAGGGAACTGCTGTGAGTGCATTGACTCTCCACAACTCTGTGCTGTGGGTGGCAAAGCAAACTGCAGTCAGACAGGTAGATGATCTAAGTCAACTA
Source organism: Oncorhynchus tshawytscha (assembly GCF_018296145.1). Taxonomy (NCBI): domain Eukaryota; kingdom Metazoa; phylum Chordata; class Actinopteri; order Salmoniformes; family Salmonidae; genus Oncorhynchus; species Oncorhynchus tshawytscha. The sequence continues at coordinate 36,766,091 of NC_056434.1, read as the reverse complement.
TTATACGCTCACCCATCCATCCATCCACCCCAACCAACCACCCTACTTTAGTTTTTGCCTTAATAAACCATCTGTCTCATGTAACCATACTAAATGTAATATATAATAATATACTGAACAAAATATAAACGCAACATGTAAATGTTGTTCCCATGTTTGTTGAGCTGAATTAAAAGATCCTAGACATTTTCCATACACACAAAATGCTTATTTCTCTCAAATTTTGTGCACAATTTTGTTTACATCCCTGTTAGTGAGCATTTTTCCTTTGCCAAGATAATCCATCCAATTGACAGGTGTGGCATATCAAGAAGCTGATTAAACAGCATGATCATTACACAGGCGCACCTTGTTCTGGGGACAATAAAAGACCACTCTAAAATGTGCATTTTTGTCCCCCAACACAATGCCACAGATGTTTTGAAGGAAGCACCCTGACTGCAGGAATGTCCACAAGAGCTGTTGCCAGAGAATTGAATTCCCTACCATGAGCCGCCTCCAATGTCGTTTTGAAGAATTTGACAGTACTTCCAACCAGCCTCACAACTGCAGACCATGTGTAACCATGCCAGCCCAGGACCTCTACATCCGGCTTCTTCACCTGCGGAATTGTCTGAGACCATCCACTCAGACAGCTGATAAAACTGTGGGTTTGCACAAGCTGTCAGAAACCGTCTCAGGGATACTCAACTGCATACTCGTCGCCCTTGCCTTGACCTGACTGCAGTTCAACGACGTAACCGATTTCATTGGGCAAATGGTCACCTTGCTCTTCACGGATGAATCCCGGTTTCAACTGTACAGGGCAGATGGCAGACAGCATGTAGTATGGCGTCGTGTGGGCAAGTGGTTGGCTGATGTCAACGTTGTGAAAAGAGTGCCCCAAGGTGGCGGTGGTGTTATGGTATGGGCAGGTATAAGCTACGGACAGTGTACCAATAGCATTTTATCGATGGTAATTTGAATGCACAGAGATAGCATGATGAGATCCTGAGGCCCATTGTTGTGCCATTCATCCACCGCCATCACCTCATGTTTCAACATAATAATAGACGGCCCCATGTTGCAAGGATCTGTACACAATTCCTGGAAGCTGAAAACATCCCAGTTCTTCCATGGCTTGCATACTCACCCATTGAGCATGTTTGGGATGCTCTCGATCAACGTGTATGACAGCGTGTTTCAGTTCCCGCCAATATCCAGCAACTTCGCACAGCCATTGAAAAGGAGTGGTAGAACATTCCACAAGCCACAATCAACAGCCTGATCAACTCTCTGCATGATCCACACCCTTTCTTTTCTTTTTTTTTTACATATCTTTGACCAACAGATGCATATCCATATTCCCAGTCATGCGAAATCCATAGATTAGGGCCAAATTAATTTATTTCAATTGACTGATTTCCTGTAACTCAGTAAAAACGTTTTGTAATTTGAGTGTACCGCATTTATGTTTACTATGTTGCGTGTAGTCTATGAGACCAGGCTGAACTGTCAGATACACAAGTCAAATCATTGAGACATCAAAACAGACAGCTGTAAAATAATGCAGACAGCTAGGTTTCCATTCAATTGACGATAGATTTTCAGGCAAATATTTTTTTATCCACATAAAAACTATATGCAAATCTTGCCAGCATGTTTCCATAAAAATAACTTTTGCTGTTATATTTCCATTTACTGAATAAAACATACAAGTAAAATTGGTTTCCATCGCATTTTTAACTCTTCTGATCATTTTGTCACAAATATTTTGCTTTATATATTTTGAAATTGCCCACTCCGTTCTTGGCACGGGTGCTCTAGCCAACAGCTCGCAGATACAGTTTGGGTAGGCTAACTACATGATGAGATTATTATGGTCAAAAGAGCAATATTATTTTCATTTGTGAAAAGGCAGCTAAGCTGTAACGGGTACGATAGGAGTCGAGAAGTAAGTACAGGGAGTGAATTTAATAATAAATGAAACAAGGAACAAAACAAGAAACGCGAGTAGGGTACATATAACACAGGAACAGAATAAACAACACCTGGAAAAAGAACCAAAGAGTGACAGATATAGGGGAGGTAATCAGAAAGGTGAGTCCAGGTGAGTCTCATGAGGCACAGGTGCACGTAACGATGGTGCCAGGTGTGCGTAATAATGAGTAAACTGGCACCAGAGAGGGAGGGCAGGAGTAGACATGACAGTACCCCCTCCCCGACACGCGGATCCAGCCACAGCTGAGGCGCGGGAACCTGTCGAGCCAGCTGAGGCGAGGGAACCTGTCGAGCCAGCTGATGCGGGGGAACCTGTTGAACCAGGTGAGGCATGGGAACCTGTTGAACCAGATGAGGTGTGGGAGCCTGACAAGCCGGCTGAGGCCTGACGAGCCGGCTGAGGCCTGGGAGCCTGATGAGCCAACCGAGGCTTGAGAACCTGTTTAGCAAGCTGAGGCATGGAAGCCTGACGAGCCAGCTGTTATTCTGTAACGGGTACGCTAGGAGTCGAGAAGCAAATACAGGGAGTGAATTCAATAATAAATTAAACATGGAACGAAACACAAGTAGCGTACTGACATAAAACACAGGAACAGAATCAATAACACCTGGGGAAAGAACCAAAGGGAGTGACAGATATAGGGGAGGTAATAAGGAAGGTGATGGAGTCCAGGTGAGTCTCATGAGGCACAGGTGCACGTTACGATGGTGGCAGGTGTACGTAATAATGAGTAAACTGGCGACAATTAGAACCAGAGAGGGGGAGCGGGAGTAGACGTGACATAAGCATCAAGCTCATCACCATGCATTTTCATCAATACTTTCTCCTAATAAACTGCATGCTTTCATAGTGGGAGGTACACAAAACAAATAAACGCGTTAATAATACGTTTACTTGAATAAGTTTACTTTACTATTATATCAACATTTGTTAATTTGACAGATACAAAAAGATCCCACCTTATCTAGCGTATTATGTAAAGTTTACCAGAAATGTACGGTTTCCATCAGGCCTGTAGTAAAAAAATAAAAATATTCTTCATGTATTTTAGTTGCATACAAAGGTTGGGTGGAAACTTGGTTACTGGGACGATTTTGCTCTGGTACAGTAATTTGTCAGTAATTTAACAACATCAACTCAGCTGATGTTTTATTTTGAGTTCATGGACAAATTCTGTGACATTAGTGCTAGTACGAACTCGGACCCAGGCGAAAGAAAAGCAGCAGGCAGAGGTAATGGTAAATCCAGAATATTTACTTAAGGTCTTCATAGCAAAACAACAAAGCAAGGGCACACGAGAACACTGAACAAAACATGAGACTTCAGCAACTGGCCCTGTCCACAGAGGATCCTAAATAGTCATCCAGCATGTGATCCCAATAAGCCCAATCAGGGTCACCTGGATACTAGAAGTAACCCAGTGGCAACTTCAGGTAGTATACTCAAGGGAGAAAACCTGACCTGTAACAGGATGTGGAGGTGGGATGAACCCTCATGGACCGGGGAAGATGAAGACGATAGGCCACTGGATTGATGCGCCGTAGAACCTTGAATGGCCCAACGTACTGGGGAGCCAACTTCCTAGATTCCACACGTAGCGGCAGATCCCTACCAAAACCTCCAGACCATCTGGCCTGGACACGGGAGAGGACTCGGGCGGCGAGGACGGTTGGCCTGTTGTTGAACCCAAGCTGAGGACCTCAGGAGCCCTGACCAAGCCCTCTCCCAGATCCGGCGGCAATGAGAGATGAGGCATTGAGTGGAAGGAACTGTCACTTCAATCTCCTGATCTGGCAACAGGGGGGGGCTGGTAACTGTACAACACCTGGAATGGTGAAAGGCCAGTGGAGGAACACTGGAGAGTGTTGTGTGCAAACTCCACCCAGGGAAGGAGGCTGACTGCAAGTAGTGGGGTTGGCAGACACACAGCACTGTGAGGCGGTCTCCTGAGCCTGGTTCACCTGCTCAGTTTGACCGTTGGACTGAGGGTGATAACCCGAGGACAGACTGGCTGATGACCCCAGAAGAGTACAGAATGCCCTCCAAAATCTGGAGGCAAACTCGGGGCCACGGTCGGAGACAATGTCCAGAGGAAGTCTGTGAAGGCAGAAAACATGCTGAATAACTAGCTGAGCAGTCTCACAGGCAGATGGAAGCTTAGGCAGCAAAATGAAATGTGCGTCTTGGAAAAGTGGTCCACAATGACCAGGATGACAGTATGTCCCTCGGGATGGAAGGCCTGTGATGAAATCCATAGAGAGATGGGACCAGGGTCAAGAAGGTGTTGGCAGCGGATTAAGAAGCCCCAGAGGTTGCTGATGAGGAGTCTTGTTCCGGGCCCATGTCTGACAGGCAGCCACAAAGTTCAGAGTGTCCGCCTCCGCTCGAGGGCCACCAAAGCATCCTCCTCAAATACTCTAGTGTTTGTTGCCCTCCCGGATGAGAGTGAGACTCGATGAGTGAGCCCACTGAAGTACCTTGGACTGTGCCCCAAGAGGAACAAAAAGTATGTTAGTTGGACGGGTGTCTGGAATCGCCTCCCTACCTTGTGCCTTCCTCACAACAGTCTCTATACCCCAGGAAACCCGCGCAAGGATGAGCGACCTGGGGATGATGGATTCAAGCGGCTGATCCTCACTTAAGCTGGGGAACTGGCAGGAAAGGGCATCTGGCTTCACGTTCTTAGAGCCCTGATGGTAAGATAACGTGAATCTGAACCGAGGGAAGAAGAGAGCCCAATGAGCCTGTCGGTGGTTGAGGCGTTTAGCCTCCTGGATGTAGTCCAAGTTCTTATGGTCAGTCTAAACCGTAAAGGGATTGTCCGAGCCCTCCAACCAGTGACGCCACACCTCCAAAGCCAGTTTAACCACAAAAAGCTCCCAATTGCCGACATCATAGTTCCTCTCCACTGGAGTGAGACGCCTGGAGAAGAAGGCACAGGGATGAAGCTTTTGGTCTTTCGCCGAGTGCTGAGACAGAACCGCCCCCACGCCAAAGTCACAGGCATCCACCTCTACCACAAAGGGAAGAGAAGGATCCGCATGAACGAGAGTGGGTGCAGAAAAGAAACAACGTTTCAGGTCCTGGAACACCTTCTCAGCAGCAGGGGTCCAGCATACATGCCCAGCCCAGTCCTTGGTGAGCCTTGTCAATGGCGCCGCCACAGCACTAAAGTCTCTCACAATCTCCGGTAGTAATGAGTGAAACCCAAAAAATGCTGAACTTGCTTGACCGTGCTGGGTCGCGGCCAGTTGACCACCTCTCCTACCTTTTGGGAGTCCATCAGTACACAGCCCTGAGATACGATGTACATACCCCAGGAAGGAGATCTGAGGAATGTGAAACTCACACTTTTCGGGCTTCTCTAACAAGTGAAGAGTGAGGAGTCTTTGAAGAACCTGGTGGACATGTTGGATGTGTTCAGCCATAGACTTGGAGAAGATGAGGATGTCATCCAGGTACACAAACTCAAACTGGTGAAGGAAGTCGCGCAGCACATCATTAACCAAACGGCATGACCCGGTACTCATAATTTTCATTAGGAGTGTTGAATGCTGTCTTCCACTCATCTCCCTGTCTAATGTGCACCAGATTGTACGCGTTCCATCAATCCAATTTAGAGAAAACGGTAGCTCCCTGGAGTCTTTCAAAAGCTGATGACATAAGAGGAAGGGGGTAACGGTTATTGATGGTAATGTTATTTAAACCCCGGTAATCAATACAGGGACATAATCCCCAATCCTCCTTCCCAACAAAGAAAACCACCCCTCCTGCAGGTGAAGTGGACAGCCGAATAAAATAAGCCACCAGTGCCTCCTTAATATAACTGTTCATGACGGCAGTCTCTGAACCTGAGAGAGAATACAGCCCTCCTCTCAGAGGAGTGGTACTGGACAGGAAGTTGGTGGCACAATCATAGGGCCTGTGAGGAGGTAGTTTGCTGGCCCCTTGTTTGCTGAAGATCTGACCCAAATCCCAGTAATACCAACGTACATGGGAAAGATCAGTCTTGTCATTCCCAGCCAGATGAACAGGAGGATCGGAAGTCTCCAGACGAGCAGGACTGGAAAGGTGTTGAGAGAGATGCTGGCAGGTGAACTGGCATGAAGGATCCCATCCCAGAACTCTTCCCGAAGGCCAGTCAATTTGAGGATTATGGGTGGAAAGCCACAGATGTCCAAGAACCAGGGGAAGCTCAGGAGAGTCCACCAGATATAACTGGATAAGCTCCACATGGGCATCCAGAACTCATAGCTGAATAGGCATGGTGAGTTTCTTCACCTTCCCAGATCCTAGGTGTTGACCATCCAGCGCAGTGACTGACAACAGAGTGTCCAGCTTAGTGAGTGGCAGCCTCTGTTGGCGAGCTAATGTGCGATCCAGAAAACGGCCATTAGCCCCAGAGTCTATGAAAGCAGGAATGTCCAACTGTCCATTGTCCCACCGCAGGTTGGCCGGAAGCAAGGTGCATACCGTATCGGCCAGAGGAAACTGTATCTCATTCTCCAGAGAGGAAAGTCTGGTGCCTCCCAATTGCATCAGCTCCTCTGAAGGATATGAAGGAGAACCATAGTTGAACTGAGAACCCTGATGGTGTACAGGACAAGAATCGATTCCCTCAGCGGGGCCCAAAACACTGGAACTAACTCGGGACCCCTCTGTCCGCTTGTCAATCCGGATGGCCAGAACGATAAGCTCCTCCAGACTATCAGGGTTGTCCCGGGAAGCCAGTTTATCATTGAGAACCTCGCTGAGTACGTTCAGAAAGACTGAGTGAAGTGCCTCTATTTCAACTGCTCTCAGCGGCGAGTGTCCGAATGTCAATGGCGTAATGAGCTACACTCCGGCTGCCCTGCAGAAGCACAATGAGTCTTTGAGCAGCCACTTATGGGGTGATCAAAACCAATCCTCATCTCCTTGGTAAAGCTTTGCCAATTGAAACACATGTCTGATTGCTGCTCCCAGATGGCCTTGGCCCAGGCCAGAGCCGTCATGAGAGCAAGGAGATGACATGTGCCACTTTGGAATGCTCGGTGGAAATGATGATGCCTGCAACTCGAAGACCAGCGAATATTGGAGCAGGAACCCACGACACCTCCCAGGATGCTCCTCATAACGGGAGGCTCCCGAGGGGAAGAAGACGATGAGCTGGTAGGAAGTAGAGAGTTAGAAACCGCCACAGGTGCAGCAGCAGTTGCTTCCGTCTGTCCTGTCTGACAAATTCAGGCCTACATTTCAAAACCAACTATCAATGTGGCCAAGGCTGCAGTTATTTCTACAACCTCAGCCCTCGCGCTAGCCACTTTCCCCAGGGAATCCCTGTCGAAACCGGATGCAGTTTGATTGTCATCTTAAGTGGAGGTCCAATTCACAAACGTTGCCCCCTCGGCCCTCGATTTAGCTCGAGGGAACGAGTGAAGAACTTTGATCACTTCTGGGGTAGATACAGTATGAGCCACAATTCAATGCAAAATGTAGTCACTTGTCAAACTCTGCTTGTTGCGAAGGGTCAAATTCTATCAACAGGTCTGCATTTTGGGCATGTCAGACAAAATTATGATGATAGCCTGCTATAAAATATATATACAATACCATTCCAAAAGTTTGGGGTCATTTAGACATTTCCTTGTTTTTGAAAGAAAATCACATTTTTTGTCCATTAAAATAACATCAAATTGATCAGAAATACAGTGTAGACATTGTTAACGTTGTAAATGAATATTGTAGCTGGAAACTGCACATTTTTTATGGAATATCTACATATTTATCAGCAACCGTCACTCCTGTGTTCCAATGGCACGTTGTTAGCTAATCCAAGTTTATAATTTTAAAAGGCTAATTGATGATTAGAAAACCCTTTTGCAATTATGCTAGCACTGATGATCTTCTTGGCCTGCAACAACTGGTGTTGTAGGTGTCTTGGAGGGAAGGCAGTGTGCACCCAATGGTGTGTTCGGCTGAGCGTACCACCCTCTTTAGCGCCTTGCGGTCCGCGGCGGAGGTGTAGCCATACCAGGGTGTGATGCAGCCCGACAGTATGCTCTCGATGGTACTCCTGTAGAACACTGTGAGGGCCCTCGGGGACAGACCACATTTCTTCAGCATCCTGAGTTTGAAGAGTCACTGTCATGCCTTCTTCACCATGGTGTCTGTGTGATTTCACAATTTCAGCTCCTCAGAGATGTGCAAGCCAATAAACTTGTTGACCTTCTCCCTATGCGGCCCAGTTGATAAGGATGGAATGCCCGACCTGGTTCCTCTTGAAGATCACAATCAGCTCCTTTGTTTTGCTGACGTTCAGATTTTTTACCTGACACCACGCCATCAGAGTGCCTACCTGTGCATTCCTTTTGTCCAGGTGGGTGGGGGAAGTGTGCAGTGCAATAGAGATTGTGTCATCTCTGGATGTGTCAGGGCGGTAGACAAATTGTAGCACCAAACCCATGAGAAGAGAGAGAGATGGAGAGCGACAGGTTTGGACAGAGATAGATGTAGACAGGTATTGAAGCAGGTGGCTCAGCACTAGGGGGACCCATTGCTTTCATGGTCCTTCTTATCCCTATACACTGATCGTCGTGACCTGTTGCTCTGCCAGTGCCCAACAGTCTGGAGACACAACACAATTCTCGCTCGCACCACACCTTTCGCAACTGATATTTGTGCCTGTTGCCATTGGTAATCCTATATCAACAAGTACCATGGAGATAGAATATCTGGGGTGAGATATCCTGTGTGTGTGTGTGTGTGTGTGTGTGTGTGTGTGTGTGTGTGTGTGCACATGATGTTCATGCTTTTGCATTCTGTAGACAATAAGGCCTGACACTGTAAGAATATTGATGTTACAGTATGTGAATAATAACTCAATGTCCATTGATGATCAAAGCTGTGTATAGCCAAACCCATGAGAAGAGTGATAGATGGAGGGAGAGAGGGAGAGGTTCAGACAGAGATAGATGAAGACAGGCATTGAAGCGAGCGGCTCAGCCCAACGGACCTCGCTCTTGACGTCCCTCTTGTCCCTATACACTTATCCTCTTGGCCTGCTATTCTGCCAGTGCCCAACACCCTGGAGACAAAAGACAAAACACAATGATCGCTTGAACCACATATTTCGCAACTGATGTTTGTCTCTGTCGCTATGGTAATCATGTATCAGCAAGCACCATAGGATAGGATATCTGGGGTGAGATTTCCTATGTGAGTGTGTGTGCGTGCTCATGATGTTCATGCTTTTGCAGTCTATAGACATATTGATCTAATATTTCTATCCATTTTATTCTGACTATCTTTACAAACTTCCTCAGAAGATGAATATATGTACTATTCCTAGAGCTCTGAAGGCCCTTTTCTGGAGGTGAAATCACAACTGCACTGTGAAATAGCTCTTACACTCTTACACTCGTTTTTTCTGCTAGCACTGACTTTGCTGATTCAAGAAAATGTATAAGAGCATGTGCTAAATGACTAAAATGTAAATGTAAAAAAAGCTTAGAAAATATCCTTGTTTTTGAAGGAAAAACACATTAAAATAACATCAAATGGATCAGAAATACAGTGTAGACATTGTTAATGTTGTAAATGACTATTGTTGCTGGAAACGGCAGATTTTCTATGAAACATCTACATAGCCGTACAGAGGGCCATTATTAGCAACCATCACTCCTGTGCTCCAATGGTACGTTGTGTTAGCTAATCCAAGATTATAATTTTAAAAGGCTAATTGATCATTAGAAAACCCTCTTGCAATTATGTTAGCACAGCTGAAAACTGTGTTCCTGATTAAAGAAGAAATTAAACTGGCCTTCTTTAGAGTAGTTGAGTATCTGGATTATCAGCATTTATGAGATTGATTACAGGCTCAAAATGGAACTCATCAGTCTATTCTTGTTCTGAGAAATGAAGGCTATTCCATGCGAGAAAATGCCAAGAAACTGAAGATCTCGTACAATGCTGTGTACTACTCCCTTCACAGAACAGGGCAAACTGGCTCTAACCAGAATAGAAAGAGGAGTGAGAGGCCCCGGTGCACAACTGAGAAAGAGACGAGGTAGAGACACGGTAATTCCCACTCGGCTGCTCCAATACTGTAGTTCCCATTTCTTATTTCGGTATGTCACAAGACTGTATGATTGTGTCACAGAATAGATTCTCACCCAGATGCAAATGTGCTGTTCACCATTTTAGCAACTGACTGTGGAAAAGTGATCGGAAGCTTATACGATATGCTTGACATGATAATGATTCTGTTTGTTGCTGTGTGTGTGTTTCTGTGTGTGTGCTTCTGTGTGTGGGCGCACCACATCCTGTTCATTTGCAGTTCAACCCGTTATTTTCTGCCAGAAGATAGTTCCGCAGAACTCTCCCTTTTATCCAATGAGATAGTGTTGTTGTACTATAAAATGAGGGGCACATCACAGAGAAATGTTAGCCATATTATATTTAAACAATTGGTTACATAATGTCATCTAGTTAAGTGTGTTGTTGTATTTGCAGTTTTTATATTGTGTTTAGGGAAGTTTTAACTCTATGTTTGTGAGGTACAGGCCAAAGAACAGGGCATGTTTGCAAAAGGAGTGAAGTTATGTTTAAATCCTTGACCTTTTATTCTCATGGATATTGGCCTATATGGATAGGTGTAAGGGATTTCCTCCACTTCTTCTGAAGAGGAGAGGCGAGAAGGATCAGAGGACCAATATGCGGCGTGGTAAGAGTCCATGGTTCTTTTAATAAGAAATATTACACATGAACACGACTGAAATACAAAAATAATAAACGTCGAACGAACGAAACCCAAAACCGTACCGTGTGGTGAAAAACACAGACACGGAAACAAACACCCACAAGCAAACAGTGAAACCCAGGCTACCTAAGTATGATTCTCAATCAGAGACAACTAATTAAAAACATTTTTTTTTTTTAAACGTTACCTTTATTTTACTAGGCAAGTCAGTTAAGAACAAATTCTTATTTTCAATGACAGCCAAGGAACAATGGGTTAACTGCCTGTTCAGGGGCAGAAAGACAGCTCGGGGATTCGAACTTGCAACCTTTCGGTTACTAGTCCAACGCTCTAACCACTAGGCTACCCTGCCGCCCCAATAATGACACCTGCCTCTGATTGAGAACCATACTAGGCCCGAAACATAGAAATCCCCAAATCATAGAAAAACAAACATAGACTAGACTGCCCACCCCAACTCACGCCCTGACCATACTAAATAATGACAAAACAAAGGAAATAAAGGTCAGAACGTGACAATAGGGCTAAATTGAAATGTTTCTTAAAGAAGAATATTAAAAGTATATGCATAAGCATAGTAGAAATTTAAAGGGAACATTTTGGAGATTATGGGAAAATTATTACACCAAAGTTGAGGACACGACAGTTCACCTGACACCAGACTGACACCAGACTGAATCCAAACATTACACTGTTCGTCACATTTGTTTTTAATGAAATCTGAAAATACTCTGGATACATTCAGTAACATGATACAAATATTACTGGAAAATCTGGGATAGATGCAAGTTGCAACAAAAACGGCCCATTTTAAATCGCAATCTGGGTCAGGAAGTCATCATTTGAAAGCTTGTTCTATTACCAATATGACTACCTAAGTTATAAAATAGGATCTTACAATGTCAGGCGTTCACAAGGCAATTCAGAGAAACAGATTGTCATTTTGGTGCACATACCCACTGGGCACACACTGGTTGAATCAAAGTTTTTTCCACGTCATTTCAATTAAATTATGTTGAACCAACATGAAATAGACCTTGAACTTACGTCTGTGCCCAGTGGGTATATTCAAGTACATGATATATTTTGGTGAGTGTTCTGTGGAAAATGTTTGTCACAATAGACAAACATAGGTTCAGACGCAACGTCATCTTGTAACCCTATCAGACCCCAGCAAAAATGGGCTTTTCATTCATTCATTCTTTCTTCTACTTGTATATCCAGTGCTTATATTTAGCCTCACTTTGAAGTGTTTCGCCATTTTCTTTTCAGGACGGCCAGAGCTACAAGTATAACACAACACAATTTGACATAAACAGTTGCATTCATAAGTTATATTGACAAATGTCGAAATAAAATTGTCAGCCAAGGCAAAAACCTGATAAAAAGGAATTTATATGAATGCTGTAAGTACAGAAAATGTTGCTTAGTGGAAAATGAATATCCAACTAGTGATAATTGTTTGTAGTTTGTGACAGCAACTATTTGAACTATAAAAGACACGATGTCCTGGGATTTCCTGGGATTTTCTAGGCAGAAGAACCCCTCAACCTTCTAACGACTCTAGTGTAGCTTGAGAGCGTCATTGACCAAAAAACTTTACACGTGCGTGCCCGTTAGAGTCTCAGCTTTTCAATGTTTGTAGCTCAAACCATTCTGACTCTACGACATTTTTGTAAAAAGAACCAGCCCCTGGCCTCTTCGGAATCCTCCATTGTCTCACAAACACCGATCTAGGTCAGCCCCCGTTAATCACACAGACAAATTGTACAACCCAGAAGTCTGTAGCTCAAACACACAACATTTAAACAGGGTTAGAAGTCCTAAGTCACACTGGCGTAACAGTGGGACTAATATAACTTATGACATGAAAGCAGTATGCACTGTTTGGCTTGCTTGTATGACATCAAAGCGATATTTCAATATCAATGGAAAAAGCAAAAAATAAATAACTAAATACAATCCAAAAATTGTGAATGGGTATAATTTGTATGTATAAAATGTATATTAGTCAGATTTAAAATAACTAAATAGGGTAATTTTGTATACATTTATTTAAAAACATATTGGGCTGCTTCTGGGGGGATTCTGGTAAGATGCCGGCAAAGTCGGCTGAATTCCGATAGACAGAAACTGCGATGTACTTGGGCCGATTCTGGGCAGTCATTCGCTTTGATTTCTGGCCGAGTCCTTCACCCGATTCCGGGCCGATTCAATCAGTTCTGGCCCCCCGGAACTGATTGATTTGCTAGCTGGGAGACGGCAGGCAAGCTCAGGGTCAGGACAGGCAAAACAGGTTGTAACCAGAAATAGGAACAAACACAGAGAAAGACGCTGGCCCCACTTGATGGACAAGACCATTTGGCAACAGACAAACAGAAAATGCAGGTATAAATACACAGGGGACAATGTGTGAAAAATGGGAGTGGGGTAGGGGGTGGAGACAAGACAGATGAAACATATCAGGGGGTGACAGTTATACTGCATCTAAAATCAATATGTTGACATCAAAATTATTTTAAAGTTTTCCATACAAATTCTTTGACCCCTTTTGAATGGCATTGTAATTCCAAGCCACTGTAACGCACTTTTGATGAAATATTCATAGGCACTCTGTCAGGGTGTGTATGAAGGTGAAATTGGGTGCAGGAGAGCAGAGTATGCTTAAATAAAGCATACTTTATTATAGTTCCAAACCGAGAGCACAACAAAACAAATGCCCTCAAAAAACGGAACAATAAAGTAAAGCGCTTAACGAACATCACTTGACATGAAAACAATTACACACAAAACATGATGGGAAACAGAGGGTTAAATACAAGTCGATTGATTGGGGAAATGAAAACCAGGTGTGTATGAAAACAAGACAAGACAAATGGATATATGAAAAATGGAGCTGCGATGGCTAGAAAGCCGGTGACGTCGATCGCCGAATGCCTCCCGAACAAGGAGAGGAGCAGACTTTTGCGGAAATCGTGATACACTCATTGATGATGCATTGATCAGAATGCTCAGAACAACACAAACGTCCAAAGCAATATTGTGACGAAACATGCAATCCATGAATAGGGGTACTCCGGTATTGTTAGTCCTGGGTAAATACTAGTATGCCAGAGCTGCAGTGAGGTCCCCACTGATCCCATCTTTGTCAGTTACTGTTGAGTTATAGACTAGAAGAAATAGCTACTGGGTTCATAAGTATTTACCAAGACTATTCAACAAAGCGTAACGAAGTATTCAGTTCCATTACTTTACAAGTAGAAATGTAACCTGTTTTATATAAAAGCAGTATCAAGCAACATCTAAAGTTCCCTGTTAAGAGGACCTGTGTGGTTCTGTAAAATCAGCCAGTGACAAAGTACATACCTGCAATCCTTACATTGTAGCGCAGCAGGAGAGAGTGATTTCTACAACATTCAGGGATTGATTCATAGAAAGATTAATATGAAATGAAAGGCGAGTTCCTAACAATTTCAGGAAGCCAAGCTCGAGCTCTGTATGACTCACAGTGGTGGGGGCAGATGTTTCGATCAAGAGAGACCTTTAGAAAATGTGCACATTTTCTCTAACACTAAACATACAAATATGTATTGTACAGTTCTAAGGAAGGCAATATTATAGTTAGCCATTTTATAATTTGATTATATTTATAAATCATGTAAGTAATTTCAAGCATTATTCATACAGTTCTGTTGATGGTGACAGGTGTGCGCCATAACGAGCAGCCTGGTGACCTAGAGGCTAGAGAGGGAGCACACATGACACATAGGTTAATGTGATTAGCATGAGGTTGTAAGTAAGAAAAACATTTCCCATGACATAGACATAGCTGATATGGGCAGAAAGCTTAAATTCTTGTTAATCTAACTGCACTGTCCAATTGACAGTAGCTATTATAGTGAAAATATATCATACTATTGTTTGAGGAGAGTGCACAATTATGAACTTGAAAATGTATTATTAAACCAATTAGGCACATTTGGGCAGTATTGATGCAACATTTTGAACAGAAATGCAATGATTCATTGGATCAATCTAAAACTTTGCACATACACTGCTGCAGTCTAGTGGCCAAAATCAAAATTGCGTCTGGGCTAGAATAATACATTATTGTAACGGTTTTCTAGTGGTGATGAAGGAGAGTCGGACCAAACTGCAGCGTGTCGATTGAGATTCATGTTTAATCAAACAAAGAAACACGAACACTACACAAAACAATAAACGTAATCGAAACCGAAACAGCCTATCTAGTGTAAACTAACCGAGAGTACACATAGGACACTAAGGACAATCACCCACGACAAACTCAAAGAATATGGCTGCCTAAATATGGTTCCCAATCAGAGACAACGATAAGCACCTGCCTCTGATTGAGAACCACTCCAGACAGCCATAGACCTTGCTAGATAACCCACTAAGCTACAATCCCAATACCACCACCAAAACCCCAAGACAAACACACCACAATTACAAAAACCCCATGCCACACCCTGGCCTGACCAAATACATAAAGATAAACACAAAATACTTTGACCAGGGCGTGACAATTATGGCCTTCCTCTTGCATTTCAAAGATGATGGTACAAAAAAAACAAGAGAAAAACGCATGCTTTTTCTTTGTATCATCTTTTACCAGATCTAATGTGTTATATTCTCCTACATTAATTTCACAATTCCACAAACTTCAAAGTGTTTCCTTTTAAATGACATCAAGAATATGCATATACTTGCTTCAGGTCATGAGATACAGGCAGTTAGATTTGTGTGTCATTTTAGATGAAAATTTAAAAAAAGGGTCAGATCCTTAAGAGGTTTTAAATCCTACTGGGCACAGACGTCATTCAAAGTCCATTCCACGTTGGTTCAACATAATTTAATTGAAATTATGTGGAAATTGATTCAATTGATTCAACCACTGTATTGTGTCTATTGTTGTGAAATGATTAGATATTACTTGTTAGATATTTCTGCACTGTTGGAGCTAGAAACACAAGCATTTTGCTACACCCGCAATAACATCTGCAAATACGTGTATGTGACCAATACAATTTGATTTGATTTGTGTGCCCTGTGGTGTGTTTCTCATGTCTGTTATACATTTGTTAACCCAAAATTGTGATTACAATTCTAACTTTATTGCAAATACCACTGGGAAATGAATTTGTGTCACCCATCTATTTTATTTGTCACCAGTTGATAGTGTGTCTAGTACGTTGTGTGAAACTGACCACCTGACCTGCCAAGAGCAAAGGGAAAATTGTGATGGAAACTTGATTGTGAATACCAACTTTATTGCAAATGCCAGTGGGAAATGAATTTGTTTGACCCATCTGTTTTGTTTGTCACCAGTTGGTCTTGTGCCTAGTTAGGTGTGTGAAACTGACCACCTAACCTGACAAGAGCAATGCCTAGTTATTTTCAGACATATTGAAAAGTAACCTTTCTTCCACCTTGTGCTCTTTCAGTCTTTTGATGAAGTCGACATATGATATTTTTAAAATTCATAGTAACAAAATGGCCACCATGCAGTCACAGTGTCTCACAGGCGAATTTTCTCAAAACTAACCTCTCTCCCACCTTCTCCGCCTTCCCTCGGCTACAGTGAAATCTCGTAGCTGCAGCCATGCCGGAGTGTTCCACGTGGAAGGACCAGATCGCTACTCATTGACCTTGGACCTGGCCAAGAAGCTGTGTGAGAGCCTGGGAATCACCATTGCCAGCAGGGAACAGGTCATCGAGGCTCATGCCCATGGCCTAGAGACCTGCAGGTGAGGTCACACACCTGTCTTCATGACAACTGAGCCTCCGCTTAGGAACCCCAGGATGTGCCTTATCAAAGGGTAAACAACAGCTGATTCAAAGGAAAGAGATCAGCTAGATGTTTCCCTGAGACTATTGGGTCCTGTTCCAATATTCACACTAGCATACCACTTAGAATCAAGCTACGTATGTATCACACATGTGCTTGTGGTATACTAGTATGGCCATTGGAAAATACTTGTGAATCCCTTTTGTAAGTGTTTAAAAACATGTGGTAGGCTTATCACTCATTGAATGACGTTCTCTAAATCAAAAACACCCCTGCTGAAAAAAAGCCTAGACCAGCATATGATGGTAACTAGTGCTGGTTTTGCTGGTAATCAGCTTTCGTTGTGATTTAAAAAAAAACATTTTGGCCATACTTAGCAGCTTAAAGCTGAATTGCAGTACACGGCACATACAAGTATCTCAAAACACTTTAAAAACAAAACAAACATCATTAAAAAAATATGAAGGATGTGAGTATGCAGAAGATCTGGACTATTAAATTCTCAGTACGTTACTTCACGCCTCCAACAGATGGAGAGACAGTCAATAGCACAAGGTTTGAGCAGAGGGAGGTGAGGTGGTCAACAGGAGGAGCTGAGCAGTTAGATCAGGTCATCCAGGGGCAGGCAGGTAGCTCAAAGAGTCTCCACGTCTGTTTTCTCTGTAGTGGTAGGACACTTGTAGAATGAGATGCAGTTTGTATTTTAGCTCCACATGCAGGATTCAGTCAACACATAACTTCGGAGAAATACTCTTGAGCAATGAATTCCTCACTGCCTACTTGTCACTGTATTGTAGTCCCACTCTTGGATCGAGACCGTAGAAACATCCCAATGTAGGCCAATGTACTGAAATCAAAAGAGCTTGTAGCTAGCATTATTTACTTGCCAACTTTCAAAAGCTGGTTTGCAATTAAATCTTGGGAAGGATGTTTTGTTTGTTTATCCAGACTAAAGAGAGTTGGGTTATCCAACAATTGAAAGTGTTCAGTATGAATGCCAGGGTTAGGATGATGACTAATTGAGACTATCTAAACTGGACAACCATTTCAGTAACGGTGCAATCAATCAAACTAACAGATTGGATCCGTTTAGAAACAAATATGTGATTTTTATTTGTGTAGCATACAATTGATGAATCAATCAATGTACATGCAAAAACACAGATATTGAGTTTTAAAAAATCTAAAAATCTAACTGCAATAGAGGATGCTGGGAAATTTGATAATGATGGGACGTGGTTTTACCATGCTTGGGCGTGGTTTTACCATGCTTGTCAGACCAGCTTGACCAACTAGACCATGCTTGACCAGCATGGACCAGCTTGGTCACCAGCATACACCAGCTAGATCATGCTAGTCAGACTAGCACTGACCAGCATAGACCAACATGGACCTTTCGGTTTCAGGGGGGTTTTGCAGGGAAAACGGTAATGGTCAATAAATTGTATGATTACGGAGCCTTGTATGGTGTTCCTTATCTCAACTTAAACACTGCTAGCAGTATTGATTTATTGTGTCAATACAAATGATTGTTTAACTGAATTTACATTTAATCTCCTATTTAGATCATGTACAAGCACCCACCAAAAAAAAGTATTGTGTTATCTTGCTTCACCTCTACTTTAACTACATACTTTTTTACCTATATTTGACATACATCTTGAGTATTGCTGATAATTCTTTGGTGTAAGCTACAAGCTAATGGCTAACATACTATAGCAATTGGATCTTAAATGCTATTTGCCATTTGATTCTAGATATGGTTGGATCAGCAACGGAAACACCACCATCCTCAGACAAAAGGCTCATGTTAACTGTGCCAACAACACGACTGGGGTCTTCTTCCATCAAGTCTCTCCGGAAAAACCCTTTGATGCCTTCTGTTTCAATGCATCAGGTGAGTTTTTCTTTTTTCATAGCTCATATTGACCAGGACCTGGTTTCCCAAAAGTATGTTAATGCTAAGATAATTGTTAGAACCTTTGTAGGAGCATCATTAATTCTCAGAGCTGTTTCTCAAAACTATTATTGCTTAAGTTGAACTTGAAAACACTCATTAATTACCAACTGCCTCAGACCACTTATAGAACAGTGCGTTATTAAATGCTTTTTTGCCCTTCGTTTTATTGTCGTATAAAGCTGGTCTTCTTTTTAAACAATCTTTATTGAGAGTTGTCATTATATTGCGAGGAACTGGAGTTTTATCAGAATTTTTGTTCTGTTTTGTCCTCCGTTATTTGAGTGATTTATACACAGAAGACCTCCGCAAACCATGGAATTGCGATGTTTATCTGTCTCGGTGAATGCTGATAACTTCAGAATGACGTTGACTCGGCCTACAAATATAAAGATGCCAATGTTCTTTGCAATTGTTACAAACAAATAAAGGATACAAATATGCTTCAAATTAAAACCGAGATGACGGCAATCAAAAAATATATATACATTATTGGATACATAGCACATTGGCCTACATATTTAACTCATATTAAAATCTATTTCATGTTCAACCGAGTTCTATTTTGATAATTGTCGGCTATTGTCTGTAATTGTTCAGTATATGTTTCATGATGTGGAAAAACAAATGTGAACAATGATGTCCCAAATCTGTGATTTAGTGCATTATTAAAGGTAAGCAATTAGAAAAAGCATCAATATTAGCAGCCATATAGGTGATAATATTTCTCTAGGAGCTGATCCATCGTCAGTATTGTGGAATAATTCCAATGTTATGCTAAGATTTGAATGGAGAAAGTTCATCCAAGATTAGCGCTGCCTTTCTCCCGATCCTACCAGTATCGACACATGCTCCAACAATGCACTTAGTGAAAGTTCTCCCTATGTGGTGATTTGGGAAATGTATGTGTCTTCCAAAAACCGGGCCTAGTTTTGGCACAATGATCCCTTAAAACACACATAAATTTTATTAATGACTCTTCCCATCCTCGCCATTCTTAGAACTTGGACTATAACATGTGCTGAAGATAATTACACATTTGTGCTTTGTTCCTCATCCCTGATCCAAACTTCTGTTTTTGACAGAGTTGGCTGAAAAGAACTGTGATGCGGCCATCAACCCTGATTCAACAGGACCAGAGAGTGTTCAGGTGACAGATGCTGCAGGTCAGTCCTGTCTTTTTCACCAGTCACATCATCAAAATCATAACCTTTTCCATCTCCTCTGTATTTCATACAGTATGCCATTCCGCAGCTACACTTTGATTTATTAGGATCCCCATTAGCGACAGCTACTGTCCGACACGTAACGAAATAATCAAAAGACATTACAATTGAACATGTAGTGTGTATGCGCGTATATCAGTTACACATACTGTACATAAACACAACAAGTAGGTCACATGGGGGAGAGGCATTGTGCCATGAGCTGTTGCTTTACTTGTTTTTTGAAACCAGGTTTGCTGTTCACGTCTGTATAATACTGTAGGTTTCCTTGAATGTGTTCTGGACCTGGGGTAAGTGGCTGGTGGGGTAAGTGTGTGTATCAGTGCTGTGTATAAGTTGACTATGCAAACAATTTGGAATTTCCAAACACAGTGATCTTTCTTATAAAAACAAGAAGTGACGCAGTCAGTCTTTCCTCACCTCTTAGCCAAGAGCACCTGGCATGCATAGTATTAATATTAGCCCTCTGATTACAATGAAGAGCTTGACGTGTCGCTCTGTTCAGGGCCAGCTGCAGCTTAACTAGGTCTTTCTTTGCAGCACTTGACCATATGACTGGACAATAAAACAGATGAGATAAAACTAGAGCCTGCAGGACTTTGTCGAGTGTGGTGTCAAAAAAGCGCAGCATCTCTTTAGTACAGACATACCTCTCCCCATCTTTACAACCATTGAACCTAAATGTTTTGACCATGAGAGTTTACAATCTAAGGTAACACCAAGTCATTTAGTCTGCTCAACTTGTTCAACAGCCACACCATTCATTACCAGATTCAGCTGAGGTATAGAACTTAGGGAATGATTTGTACCAAATATAATGCTCTTAGTTTTAGAGATGTTCAAGACCAGTTTATTTTGGCCACCCATTCCATAACAAACTGCAACTCTTTGTAAAGGTTTTCAGTGACTTCATTGGATGTGGTTGCATTAGCTGTGGTTGCTGATGTGTACATGGTTGAATCATCAGCATACATGGACACACATGCATTGTTTATTGCCAGTGGCAGTTCATTGGTAAAAATAGAAAAGAGTAGAGAGCCTAGAGAACTGCCCTGTGGTACACAACACTTTACATGTTTGACATTAGAGATGCTTCCATTAAAGAAAACCCTCTGAGTTCAATTAGATAGATAGCTCTGAATCCACGATATGGCAGAGGTTGAAAAGCCATAACACATACATTTTCTCAACAACAGGTTATGATCAATGATATCAAAGTATGCACTGCAATCTAACTGTACAACTCCCACAATATTCTTATCATCAATTTCTTTCAACCAATCATAAGTAATTTGTGTCAGTGCAGTACATGTCGAGTGCCCTTCTCTATAAGCATGCTGAATGTCTAATGTTCATTTGTTTACAGAGAAATAGCATTGTACTTTTAACAGTTTGCTAAGAGCTGTCAGCAAGCCAATAGGTCTGCGGTTAGAACCAGTAAAGGCCGCTTTACCACTCTTTAGTTGTGGAATGACTTTGGCTTCCCTCCAGGTCTGAGGACAAAGACTTTCCTCTAGGCTCAGATAAAATATATGACAAATAAGAGTGGCTATAGATTCAGCTACCTCCTCAGTAGCTTTCCATCTAAGTTGTCAATGCCAGGAGGTTTGTCATTACAGATCGATAACAATACTTTTTCCTCCTCTCCCACACTAACTTTACTAAATTCAAACTTACAATGCTTTTGTTGTTGACATTTCCCACCTAAGTTTGCCCACTTTGCCAATGAAGTAATCATTAAATTAATTGGCAACATCAACATCTGATTAGTTGAAAATGGAGTTGAATTTGTCTTTTTGCTCACTATCTAGTAGTAAGTAAGCCTTGGACAAGTAAGCATTATCTAAGCCAGAACGGCCCATTCGGCAGGAGCCTATGTCCTGATTCTGTAGCATATGGCAGCTTGATGTACAAGTATAGCTCCTGGACAGGGCCTACACTATCTTCCTCTGGAATTTTGGCAGAACGGATTTCCTCAGATATTCACAACTAGGATGTCTGAGAGAATGCCAAGAGTGTGCAAAGCTGTCATCAAGGCAAAAAGTGGCTACTTTGAAGAATCTAAAATATGAAATATCTTTTGATTTGTTTAACACTTTTTTTGGTTAGTACATGATTCCATATGTGTTATTTCATAGTTTTGATGTCTTCACTATTATTCTGCAATGTAGAAAATAGTACAAATGAAGTAAAACCCTTGAATGAGTCGGTGTGTCCAAGCATTTGACTGGTACTGAATATCTTTGGTCTGTTTTTCACAAAGGTGAGGCCACAGACCCTGAGAATGGAGCCCAGCCGGAGACCACCATCAACTCCGAGCCTGACACCCAGGACACCACCTCCGCCCCTGGAGAAAAGGGAGCAGAGAACACCACTGAAGTAATGGAAGCATTGGACACAGACCAGCCTGCACCCACTGAGGCCAGCCAAGTAAAGTCAACAGCATTTGCTGAGGGTTATGCTTCAGAGGGGGCAGCCACAGAAAGCCTTAGCATAGGAATGACGGTTGAGGGGAATGGGACCCAGAAAGCCAGCCCCACTGAGCACCCTGGGGTGGTGGTCACTGAGATGGAAGAAACCACTGTGTCTGGAATGTTGCCTTCTGGCTCAGATGAGGAGGGGGCCTCTTCTATGGCACCATCTGTTAAAGAGCCAGGAGAACCACAGGGCCGGGCCAGAGAGGAGGATTTACAGGAGAAGGAGGTGGAGTTAGGAGGTAAGGAATGACTGTTTGTAACATACATAATATTACATACAGAATGCTGTTTTTTGCTTCGTCGTTCAGTTTGGTATCTTGAAGAAAATTATTACAATTTATTTCAATAAAATAGCACCCTTTAAAATACAAATACATCTCAAGTAAATAATCTCATGTCAGAACAGTAAAACATAACATTTATAAAACATGTTTGTCATAGGATGTTTGTCATAGGATTGCTGTGACAGGATGACAGCTTACCACCACAAAGCTTCCACTGAGCCTAAAAATAATCAGTTTCAATACTCAAGTGCAGAATTTTCAAAGGGTAGAATGTCCTTAGGTACATTAATGCATTGCTTCTGGCAAAATGTTGAACCAGCGACCTTTGTCCAGTCAGTGTTATCACCTGTGAGAGAGCAGTGAGTTTGTGTGAATACCTTATGCTATTTTTAGTACTACGTTGATATTGGTTACTGCATTGTTGGGTTTAGAGCTAGCAAGAAAGGCATTTCACTGTACTTGTGCACGTGACATTAAAACTGAAATATTTATATACAGTAAGATGTTCTTCTTTAGACACCTGGTGACACCCCAGAGAGAGAAAAGTGGTGGGCTGTGGATAGGAAGCCTAAACTAAAGACACACTACTCTAAGACAATTTCAAATAGCACATTTAGCCTAATATAAATATATTTTGCTGACTTTTATTCCAACAAAAAACCACCAAATCAGACAAATCTCCACGATGAAACCTTTAATACTATGCCATTAATCTATATAAGAAAAAAAATATATCCTAAAAGTTGTACAAGACTTTTACAGATGTATCATCTAAATATCTTCAGTTCTACTGTACGGAACAGTTGTGTTATTAATCAACGCCATGTAAGAACTGGTCTAGCCAGAATCACTAAAACACATCACTATAATGTCACTTCTCTTCTCTGTCCGTACTGTACTTCCCTACTGTTTCCAAGGCGACTCAAACATTTAGTGCTTTGAAGGTGATTCATTTAATCATATGAATCTCTAAATATACTGCACATCTGCAAGTTCGTCATTCTCCTCAAAACTTCTGTCAAGATGTATTATCATGCAATCTCTAATACAGTCTTCTCAGCTGAGATGTTAAAAGTTGATATTAAAAAAGTGAAGAACAGAACTAACACTATATTTACCTGTTGAAACTGAATGACTTTTTGACATTTAGAACTATCCCTAACATTTTCTTGGAAGTGCTGCCTCTGAGAACTTAGAGAAGGATTCTTATAACAGATAGCCGACCACCCACACACAAGTTTGGTCTGACTCTGGAAAGTTAGAGAACTAAGCTCGCCCCCTGGTGTTGGGGTGTGAAAAGGATTGTGGATTAAAACTCAGAACTCTCACTTCAATATCCACTGTTGTTTGTAGCTCACTATGTTTGGGCATTTAGTGTTTATATAAGACAAATTACAATAGTTATAAAAGCTATAACCCACTTTATAGAAAAATGTTCAAGTGCAAGGAATCATTTGTATTTACATAGTCAGCTCTGGTTGCTGAAATAAGAGGCTAAAATCAAAACGGTAGAGCTGTGTTCTGATTACACTCAGATTCATGAAAACATATTCCATAGAGACTTGAAAGTTTGTTTTTCTGTGCGTGTCCTCTGAGGAGTTAGTTTGAAGAGGGCTCCCTCTGTTGTGACCAGATAAGGGAGAGGGGGAAAGAGAGGAGCACTGCTAAACTACTGACAGTGCCACAGAATGACTCTTCCTCACAACTCTTTGTCTGCACTGTCTCAAATTCTCAATGCTTTATGTGACCTCTCTCTGCATAAATGCATAAATGGTTTAATGTAAACTATTTATGGTACTACCGTGCACCACTGAGCTATATATTCATCCTGAATAGTGAAATCCATTTTGGGTTATAAAATAACATCTGCTGCCTCACTAGCTTTCATTATGTATCACATTATGGTTGGATTCTTATTATTGCATTTTTTTCTGTATTTTGAGACAGTTTCTAAGTGGTAGAGAGGAAGACAGTAGGAAGGATGGACATGGGGGTTGATCCGGTAGAGGACATAGGCCTATTTCTATGGGGAATAGCTGCCCATTCAACCAAATCATGCACTACCTTTCCACCAGAGCCCTGTGTGAGGAATAAGGTGACGTTGATTTACCCTATGAGAGAGAATCTCAGATCAAACATCACAACCTGTTCTGTGACTGGTTAAAGTTATGGGCAGTTTATTACATTTCTCTCTTTATTACACTTGGCACAATGTCACTTACTCATCAATAATTCATAAATCACGTTATAATATTCCATGAACAGATTCACACAGGTGACCAAATTACTCAAGATTTTACTTCTGGGTTACATAGACAAATCACTTTTCAATGAAATGTTGGCATTCACTCTCAGGTTCCAACTCTGCCCCAAAGGAGTTATGCATTCCTTAGTATGTTCTGTGCACTCCACAGCTAATACATCAGCCCTGTAGTAGCAAATGATTCCTGGTCATCAAATGATTATATTCATCACATGATTCCACAAGTTGGCATCTATGTGTAAACCATGTGTTAGAGATGTTTGTTTAACACTGTCTCTCCCTGTTATCCCCATAAAGCCTCCACGCAGCCCATTCCTAATGGGAAGATGAATCCAGGTATGGGAGCAGACCCTACTCCAGCTGGGAAGGAGATCAGTAGCACACCCAGTGAGTGGCCCACTACCCCTAATAACGCTACTACATGGTTGGGCATGCGGACCACCGCCCACCTTTCGAAGGCCCTCATATTGTTTTACTCCGTCGGGGTCTCAACTTCCTGTTGCGAGTTTGATTAGAGTAGACCACACAAGGTGCAATTTCGAAATGTGCGTTGTGCATCAGCAGTTTTCCTCTTGTTATGTCAGTCACTGATAGTCACTTAATTAGCCCATGTCAGCTAACATTAGTTTAGGGGACAGCAATCTAAACTTGTAGTTATCAAGGTCGGATTACCGCCTGGGGGGCCTCCATTGATTTTGTTAGTTATTCTCTCTCTGATATCATATTAAAAAACAGCTCAATTTCCTCTCCACCCATGGTAAAATGAGTAATGGGGGATTGGCGGCAGCGGCACAACTGCGGCCCCTCATGATGAGGTCAGATCTTTTGTAACCCTCCCTCTATCAAAGTTACCAATCCCTGCTCTAACTAGTAGTAAGAATACTATTATTGTACATGATATTAGTGATCCATGTAATAATGTTAATGTCATTTTAATGGATTATATGGTTTAATGGATTAATAATGGAGAACATTGTTACGGTTTTCTAGGTGTGGGAGAGTCGGATCAAAATGCAGCGTGTAGATTGCGATCCATGTTTAATGAACGAACGTAAAACACGAATCAATAACAAACACTACAAAACAAAGAACTTAACGAAAACCGAAACAGCCTATACTTGTGTAAACTAACACTGAGACAGGAACAACGACACATAGGACAATCACCCACGACAAACTCAAAGAATATGGCTGCCTAAATATGGTTCCCAATCAGAGACAACGATAAACACCTGCCTCTGATTGAGAACCACTCCAGAAGCCATAGACTTTGCTAGATAACCCACTAAGCTACAATCCCAATACCACCACCAAAACCCCAAGACAAACACACCACAATTACAAAAACCCCATGCCACACCCTGGCCTGACCAAATACATAAAGAAAAACACAAAATACTTAGACCAGGGCGTGACAGAACTCCAGCAGCGCTGTAGAGGAAAAAGGCTCCGGCAGCGCTGAACAGACGGGAGACTCCGGCAGCGCAGGAGAGGAGAAAGGCTCCGGCAGCGCTGGAGAGGCGAGGCGGCACTGTAGGCCTGATGCGTGGTGCTGGTACTGGTGGTACTGAACCGAGAACACGCACAGGAAGCCTGATGCGTGGTGCTGGTACTGGTGGTACTGAACCGAGAACACGCACAGGAAGCCTGGTGCGGGGAGCTGCTACCGGAGGGCTGGAGTGTGGAGGTGGCACAGGATGGGCTAGACCGTGAAGGCGTACTGGAGATCTTGAGAGCAGTGCTGGCACAGGACGTGCAAGGCTAGGGATGTGCACAGGAGGCCTGGTGCGTGAGACTGGCACCAACTTCACCAGCTGACTAACACGCACCTCAGGATGAGTATGGAGCGCTAACCCAGGTGCCATCAAATCCCCGACACGTTCCGTCGGGCGAATTCCATGCAAAAAGCACCAACACAGCAACTCCCTCATTTCTCTCTCCTCCAATTTCCCCATTAACTCCTTCACAGTCTCTGCTTCGCTCACCTCCAACACCAGCTCTGGTTCTGGTCTCCTCCTTGGCTCCTCACGATAAACAGGGAGAGTTGGCTCAGGTCTGACTCCTGACTCTGCCACACTCTCCCTGAGCCCCCCAAGAAATTTTTGGGGCTGACTCTCAGGCTTCCTTCCGAGTCGCCGTGCTGCCTCCTCATACCGGCGCCTCTCCGTTTTCGCCGCCTCCAGTTCTTCTTTGGGGCGGCGATATTCTCCAGGCTGAGCCCAGGGTCCTTCTCCGTTTAGGATTTCCTCCCATGTCCAGAAATTCTTATTGCGCATCTCCTCTTTGGGCTGCTCCTGCCTGTTGACACGCTGCTTGGTCCGTTTGTGGTGGGTGATTCTGTTACGGTTTTCTAGGTGTGAAGGAGAGTCGGACCAAAATGCAGCGTGTAGATTGCGATCCATGTTTAATGAACGAACGTAAAACACGAATCAATAACAAACACTACAAAACAAAGAACTTAACGAAAACCGAAACAGCCTATACTTGTGTAAACTAACACTGAGACAGGAACAACAACACATAGGACAATCACCCACGACAAACTCAAAGAATATGGCTGCCTAAATATGGTTCCCAATCAGAGACAACGATAAACACCTGCCTCTGATTGAGAACCACTCCAGACAGCCATAGACTTTGCTAGATAACCCCACTAGCTACAATCCCAATACAGACACACCAAAACCCCAAGACAAAACACACCACAATACAAAAACCCCATGCCACACCCTGGCCATACCCAATACATGAAGAAAAACACAAAATACTTAGACCAGGGCGTGACAAAAATACTGACATTTATATAGCGCTTTTCAAATCACATTGTATTAAGGGTACAAATTAAGAGACATTTGCTACACATCATTCAACATTTATCATTATGTTCCTCTATGCAGATTGGCTGATCATTGTGGGAGTGCTTGTGGCACTGGTTGCTATTCTCCTCACGTGTTTTGTTGTGGTCAAGTATAAGAGGTAGGTCTCACTTCACCAGTCCGAATTCTGGTCGAAAAATCTCTCTCTCTGTTAGCTGGTAACAGCAACCTAATGTGTACACTCTTCCCTCTTTCTGTCTGTTAGCTGGTGCGGTCAGCAGCAGACCCTGATGATCACCAACAAGGATGGGAATGAGGGTAACGGTGCGGCGGCAGCGTCAGTGGCTAGCTCCCGCGCCCAGGAGAGAGAGCAGGAGATGGTGACCCTGATGAATAAAGAGAAGATCCAGGAAAACGGAAACAAGGAGGAGTTCACCGCCATCACACTGGAGGAGTCCCCAGAGAAAGAACAGCTAGCGTGAGAGAGTAGAGGAGACAGGGAGACAGGGAGACAGAGAGTGAGTGAGTGAGTGAGTGAGTGAGTGAGTGAGTGAGTGAGTGAGTGAGTGAGTGAGTGAGTGAGTGAGTGAGTGAGTGAGTGAGTGAGTGAGTGAGAGAGAGAGAGAGAGCAAGAGAGAAAGAGAGAGAGAGCGAGAGAGAGAGAGAGAGAGAGAGAGAGAGTGAGAGAGAGAGAGAGAGAGAGAGAGAGAGAGAGAGAAGAATAGCTATGGGGGTCATGACACTGGGGCAGGACTAGAGAGAGGCTGGGTGGGATGGAGACCGACACTTTGGCCTGGTACCAACCAGACGGACACGCTGAACATACCAGCTGGGGTTGGGGTGGGTGCTTTGTAAATGGAAGTGGTGGGTAATGCTGTATTGATTCTGTTTGTTGTTTTATTCTGGTGAGTATGGCTGGTTTGCCCCACCTACTTTTTACTAAGGTACAACATCTGAAACTGGACCGACCCTTTCCCTGTCTGTCAGATGAGCTAGTTAGTCCCTTAAAACCAAGAGGAGCAAAATTATGCTTTATAGCTTCCTATGTCACGGTGGTTAGAATGGGATAACTTTCAACAGCAGGGGTGTCAACCCAGGCTTCTGGAAAGACACAGAGATACACACCTGTTGATATTCACCCCTGCCTTTCAATCAGGGTCTAATCTAAATCTGAGAAAATCATACTGGCTTCTCTAGCCAATAGGTAACATTAATAAAACATTTGAGTGCCAGGTTGAAATGAACCCTGCAGACCCTGGATAACTGGAGGTTGACAATGACAACCCTGATCTAAAGCCTGATGTATGTTTTGCTCTAAGTGGAGATGTTGATGGTGTGTGTGTGTGTGTGTGTGTGTGTGTGTGTGTGTGTGTGTGTGTGTGTGTGTGTGTGTGTGTGTGTGTGTGTGTGTGTGTGTGTGTGTGTGTGTGTGTGTGTGTGTGTGTGTGTGGGGGAGAGATAAAGTGGGTTCATAAAGTCACAGGGATATGGGTGTGAGTTTTAAAGGTGGGGGATGGGGGAGCTTGGATGCCCTCCAAGTTCAATAGGGGATTCAGGTTTGAAGGACATTGTTGATACTGTGTCACTCAAAGCTTTTGAGGCATTGGGTTGGAAAATAGACACACACACTCACAGAAATGTGAAAACTAAACAGACATGGGTGGATAATTTGGCTCGATGTTCATGGGATTCATATTGTTTCTGATGATGGATAAATGTGAGATGTTGTGGCCCACTGATGTCGTTTCTTTTGATATTAACCTTGTGTATATTTCACTTGTTTCCTGTGGATTGCGGTTTTATTTTGTTTTTACAAGAAAACACAATATTACTATTTAAATTTGTGCAGTTTGGATATTATTATTATTTTTTGCTTCTGTAAATAATGTATGCGTGTTTTCCAAATGGCTTAGAAATAGTGGTCAATCATCATTTTGGCATGCACATGCCCTTTAATGATTAAAGAAAATCTGCCATATTTGAGTTATTTAATCAAATGCAGAATTTAAGGAGGTGTTCAGTTGTGATAGAGCATTTGCAGTAGAGTGGATATTGTATGAATCAACTTCATGTACAGTATTCAAGACTGTGCATTTTAAATACCTTTATTATGATGTCAATTAACATGGTCTGTATACATGATTAAGTCATGTTGGATAGCACACAGGATTGTATAGAACATTTGGATGTTGGGGTTCACATGAATTGTACCATATAATTCACTTCATACTATA
Organism: Oncorhynchus tshawytscha; assembly: GCF_018296145.1. NCBI lineage: Eukaryota > Metazoa > Chordata > Actinopteri > Salmoniformes > Salmonidae > Oncorhynchus > Oncorhynchus tshawytscha. The sequence goes on along the minus strand of NC_056434.1, from coordinate 36,736,304 downwards.
TTGACGGAAGCGTGCAGTCTACAATGACCTAGCATTGTGTAGTAATGCATTAAACTGTGATGAATATCATCCAGTGGCACCTAACAGATAGAGCCCTAGGAGTGCTGGAACACCTGCCCTTTTACCCTCCTATGAAAAATGTGTCCTTTTGGTTGGTGGTGTTTTTAAAAACTAGTTTATTTTTCTCACTTGTAACTTTAAATGCAATGAATTTCGTATTAAAAGTAGATAATTTCTCATGAACTCATTAATCTTGAAAAAAAGTCCTCTGCCACCGGAACAGTGCGTTGCTGCGCTTGTCCTCGTCACATGCACAAGCTTCCAACCTGTTATAATATTATATTACAATATGTAATATGCATAAATATTTGCAGTGTACAAACTTATTAACATGATAAACAGGAATTACATGTATGCTAAATGGTGGCCCTATCTATCTGAAAGCCACGCTTCCAATAAGCCATGCCTCCAATCTGATAGGTTGCCACCTCCACAATATATTATTCAAAAGGTTCATAATTGAACCCCCCCCATCATAAAAAGGATCTGGCTTGAACCTTTAACACAAGAGTTCATTGAATACCCCTTTCAACTGGAAAGGTTCCGCCAGTGTGGCAACCCAAATGGTTCTTCCAGGCAACTTTACTTCTAAGAGAGTACATTAGCGTTGATCAGCTGATATAGACTACCCACCACAGGAGTGATTCTAGGCACGCAAAGAAGTAGATTCTTTCTAACTCCCTTTCTGGGTTTTTTTGTCAAATGAAAAAAACATTTAGTCTGGCTACAGGAGCAGTAGAAATGTATGAATGGAATTAAGGTAGATTTTTTATTTGACTTTGAACACCTGCTCCATCAAAGGTCTGTGCATTGCCCAGGCACCCAATAACAATTGCCAACATAACAACCAATCTACAACCCTGAGGAGTGACTACCTCCCTCACTGACTAAACTATTACAAATGACCAGGACACACAGATATTACAGAAATGGCAGTACAGTAGAACTCCAAGAACAGCTCTGGATTGTAATTCTCTGGGTTCCTTTGTAACAAAGGAACGGAGGCCATCTTGTTTCTGTGGCTTTCCCTTTTATGTGCACCAGATGGAGGGATCAAATCAAAACAAATGAATTTTTATTTCGTAGGCAAATCACTTCTATGTGTGGTTTTGTGTGGGTATTGTGACAGTACATTTGTCATGCCTTTTCAGTAAGAGGCAACCGATTTGAATCACTCTTTGTGTCCCAAGATTTTGGAGGACTTTTTGCCTCCATTTTTGTTGTTTTATTTTGTTGCTTTCATGCGATTCACTTTGAGAAAAATGTGAAAATCATTTAGTGTAGGACTGTATAATGATGAATTAACAAAACTTTGTTAATGATAAAGATTTGTAAAGTCATGGATGAAATAAATGTGTATAGAGGAAATGATTGATTGTGATGTTCATTCAGTGAAAAAGGGTGAGAGAGGGAGAGAGGGAGAGATAAAGAAATAGAGAGGGAATGGAAAGAAAAGGCCTGGAGCGCTGCTCGGGAGCAGGAGGAAGTATGGTTGCCATGACATCCATGTCATGATGTAAGACTATGTTTAACCCAGGCAAAGATAGAGAGACAACAAGACGAAGACAGCCATTTTGAAAGCTGGAATGGGCATGTTCTTGTATGTGTCTGTGAGTTTGTGATTTAATTGTGAAAGGCTAAACCAGTCTCATATGGCTACACTTAAGATAAGCCATCCAATATTCTAAAATAGGTAGGCTAAGTATTCTTGGTGACAATACAACACAAAAAATTGTGAAAGTCTACACAACCCTTGCACAATTTAAAATTAAATCTTCAAAGGGATTAAAGATGAAATGCAGCCTCAGAATATGAGGTCTCCAGTTTGCACATAGTCCAGTGTATTGTTTTTTATGTGTTATTTAACAACTTACATTGTTACCCCAGATAATCTAAGGATTTATTACATACAGTCGGGAGGAACTATTGGAAATAAGAGCAACGTCAACACACCAACATTATGACCAGGAATACGACTTTCCCGAAGCGGATCCTCTGTTTTTCCCACCACCCAGGACAATGGATCAGCCATCGATCCAAAACAACGACGCTGAAGAAGGGGCAGACGGAGCGGTCTTCTGGTCAGTCTCCGATGTCGGAAACATCGCGCACTGCTCCCGAGCATACTACTCGCCAATGTCCAGTCTCTTGACAACAAGGTAGACGAAATCCGTGCAAGGGTAGCCTTCCAGAGAGACATCGGAGACTGTAACGTTCTTTGTTTCACGGAAACATGGCTCACTTGAGACACGCTATCGGAGTCGGAACAGGCAGCTGGTTTCTTCGCGCATCGTGCCGACAGAAACAAGCATCTTTCTAGTAAGAAGAAGGGCGGGGGTGTATGCCTTATGATTAACGAGAGGTGGTGTGATCATAACAACATACAGGAACTCAAGTCCTTCTGTTCACCTGACTTAGAATTCCTCACAATCAAATGCCTACAGCATTATCTACCTAGAGAAATCTCTTTGATTATAATCACAGCCGCATATATCCCCCCCAAGTAGACACATCGATGGCCCTGAACGAACTTCATTTAACTCTATGTAAACTGAAAACAACATATCCTGAGGCTGCATTCATTGTAGCTGGGGATTTTAACAAGGCTAATCTGAAAACAAGGCTCCCTAAATTCTATCAGCATATCGATTGCTCAACCAGGGCTGGCAAAACCCTAGATCATTGTAATTCTAAATTCCGCGACGCCCTCCCCTGCCCTCCTTTCGGAAAAGCTGACAAACGACTCCATTTGGTTGCTTCCAGCCTATAGACATAAACTAAAACCGGAAGCTCCCTCGCTCAGGTCTGTTCAACGCTGGTCCGACCAATCTGACTCCACGCTTCAAGATTGTTTCGATCACGTGGACTGGGATATGTTCCGCATTGCGGCGAACAACAACGATGATGAATACGCTGATTTGGTGAGCGGGTTTATTAGCAAGTGCATCGTACCCAAGAGCATCTATTAAAAACATTCCCAAACCAGAAACCGCGGATTGATGGCAGCATTCGCGCAAAACTGAAAGCGCGAACCACTGCTTTTAATCTGGGCAAGGTGACTGGAAACATGACCGAATACAAAGAGTGTAGCTATTCCCTCTGCAAGGCAATCAAAAAAGCTAAGCGTCAGCATAGAGACAAAGTAGAGTCACAATTCAACGGCTCAGACACGAGAGGTATGTGGCAGGGTCTACAGTCAATCACGAACTATAAAAGGAAAACCACCCCCGTCGCGGAACAGGATGTCTTACTCCCAGAGAGACTAAACAACTTCTTTGCTCGCTTGAAGGTTCTTTGCCACTGACATGGCCCGCTACCAAAACCTGTGTGCTCTCCTTCACTGCAGCCGACGTGAGCAAAATATTTAAAGGTGTCAACCCTCGCAAGGCTGCAGGCCCAGATGACATCCCCAGCCGCGTCCTCAGAGCATGCGCAGACTAGCTGGCTTGTGTGTTTACGGACATATTCAATCAATCCTTACCCCAGTCTGCTGTCCCCACATGCTTCAAGAGGGCCACCATTGTTCCTGTTCGCAAGAAAGCTAAGGTAACTGAGCTAAATGTCTATTGCCCCGTAGCACTCACTTCCGTCATCATGAAGTGTCTTGAGAGACTAGTCAAGGACCATATCACCTCCATCCAACCTGACACCCTAGGCCCACTCCAATGTGCTTACTGCCCCAATAGGGCCACAGACGATGCAATCACAATCACACCGCACACTGCCTTAACCCATCTGGACAAGAGGAGTACCTATGTGACAATGCTGTTCACCGACTACAGCTCAGTATTTAACACCATAGTACCCTCCAACCTCGTCATCAAGCTCGAGACCCTGGGTCTCGACTCTACCCTGTGCAACTGGGTCCTTGACTTCCTGACGGGCCGCCCGCAGGTGGTGAGGGCAGGTAACAACCTCTCCACCCCGCTGATCTTCAACACTGGGGCCCCATGTGTTCTCAGCCCTCTCCTGGACTCCCTGTTCACCCACGACTGCGTGGCCATGCACTCCTCCAACTCAATCATCAAGTTTGCAGACGACACTACAGTGGTAAGGTTGATTACCAACAACAACGAGGGAGGAGGTGAGAGCCCTCGGAGTGTGGTGTCAGGAAAATAACCTCACACTCAATGTCAACAAAACAAAGGAGATGATCATGGACTTCAGGAAACAGCAGAGGGAGCACCCCCCTATCCACATCAACAGGACAGTAGTGGAGAGGGTAGAAAGTTTTAAGTTCCTCAGCGTACACATTACGGACAAACTGTAATGGTCCACCCACACAGACAGCGTGGTGAAGAAGGCGCATCACCTCACAGTTCATCACATCAAATACAAGCCTACTGCCTAGTCTAACCGAAGCGCAAAAGTTAAACAGGTATGAAACCATTTTAGGGGGTCTGTGGGGGGTTCATTTTTTTAAATTTTTTTTTTTTTGAGTTTGTGGGGTGTAGAAATGGGGGAAGGTATCATGGGGGGATATGATGCAGGAAATACTATTATGATTGGGGATTTATCAATAAATGGGGGGCTAACACAAGAGAAAAATAATACAAATAATACAAATTAAGCTGGCAACCCTGAGATACTAACATTACAATCTGATGCCGCATTCAAGACAACTGGGAACTCATTAAAAAAAATTGAATGGTCATCCAATTCGGAATTCTAACTCGGGAACTCTGGCCTCTTTCTAGAGCTCCGACTTTCCGACCTGAAGAGCATTGCCGTCATGATTTTAACTAGTATTTTTCAGAGTGCACAGTGGTTTTGAAAACACCATAAGTTAGTCAAGTGAACTATCCCTTGTTATAGCATCTTTGGTCTGACAGACGCTAACGTGACAAACAGAATGCATTGTATGTTGTCAACAAACATGGCGCCGCAATTAGCTTAGCATTAGCTTATCATAATCAGTTCAACATTCAAGTATTTTAAACACATCATATGTGTCTATTACAAACTATGCAATAATCAGAATGCATTATTTGTAACCAGTACTTGAAAACATGTTAATAAAACAGTAAATACATTACAATCCATACATACATGTGGTGTGCTACAGTACAGTCACAACACGATATACAGAAAATAAGCCACTTACTCCAATTTGTAAGACAAACAACGATGATGGCCATGTGGGCGCCAGCCATAAAATGTGCTGGGAAAAACGTTTGTGCAAGACCTGTTCTGACTAAATGTGCAATGTCTTGTACTTGTACTTGATCTGGAGAAACACTCGGGAAGGGCTCACGTTAAAGAGAGAGGTTTGTCCACTCAGTAAAGCCTCAAACATAAATTGTCTGCAAGAGTGAGATGGGCTACTTCTTATGCGAAACACACCTCAATTCAAACTGTTTGAAAATAATTTGAAACATTTTAATTTATCACCTAATTTTACCAGGTAAATTGACTGAGAACAAATTCTTATTTACAGCAACAACCTGGGGAATAAGCCCATTGTAAGCTGGTGATGATTAAGTGACCATGATTGTATGAGAGCCATATTGGGAATTTAGCCAGGACACCAGGGTTAACATCCATACTCTTACTATAAGTGCCATGGAATCTTTTAGTGACCACAAGAGAGTCAGGAAACCCATTTAATGTCCCAGCCAATATGAAATTGAATATTTTTTGGGACCAGAGGAAAGGGTGCTTCCTACCGGCCCTCCAACACCACTTCCAGCCGAATCTGGTCTCCCATCCATGGACTGACCAGGACCAACCCTGCTTATCTTCAAAATCAAGCCAGCAGTGAGATGCAGGGTGGTATGCTGCTGACATAACATAGCCTATTGATAATTAGCAGGTAGTGTGCTTTGGTTTGAGGGCAGTGCGGGTAACTGTCCTGTTGCATAACAATCACATTTTGGAACAGTGAGATTATTCTGACATGAATAAACTCATGCAGGGGCAACGGTTAGAAGTATTTGGAACTCAAGCATGAAAAGGTTAAGTCCAGATTGTTCTTCAAGATGTTCAAACGTTACAGTTTTTTTTAGACAACTGTACAACCATCAAGATTATTTGTCAGATCCAACAGCAGATCTCTTTGTTTCTTGGGACCTAGAACTAGCATCTTTTTTGTCCGGGTTTAAAAGTAGAACATTTGCCTCCATCCACTTCCTTATGTCTGAAACACAGGCTTGCAGGTACTCAATTTTGGGGATTCACTATCTTTCATCAAAATGTACAGCTGTGTGTCGTCCGCATAGCAGTGAAAGTTTATGTTGTGTTTCCGAATGACATCACCCAGAAGTAGAATATATAGTGAAAACAATAGTGGTCCTAAAATGGAACCTTGAGGAGCACCGAAACTTACAATTCATTTGTCAGAGGTTAAACCATCCACAGAGACGAACTGATATATTTCCGACAAATAAGATCTAAACCAGGTAAGAACTCTTACATGTAGACCAATGTGAGTTTCCAATCTCTCCAAAAGAATGTGATAGTCGATGATGTCAAAAGCAGCACTAAAGTCTAGGAGCACGAGGACAGATGCAGTGCTTTGGTCTGACACCATTAAAAGGTAATTTACCACCTTCACGAGTGCAGTCTCATGATGGGGTCTAAAACCAGACTGAAACATTTTATATACATTATTTGTCTTCAACAGCTTTATCAACAAAATGTGAGAGGAATGTGATTTTCCGGAACAAGATTTGACTTTTTCAAGCGAGGCTTTTTTACTGCCACGTTTAGTGAGTTTGGTACACATCCTAACAACAGGGAGCCATTTACTATGCTCAACATAGAAGGGCCAAGCATAGGAAGTAGCTCTTTCAGTAGTTTAGTTGGAATAGGGTCCAGTATGCAACTTGAAGGTTTAGAGTCGATTACTATTTTCATGAACATGTCAAGACATACAGGATTAAACAACTTGAGTGTCTTTATTGATTCTAGGTCCTGGCAGTTCTGTGCAGACTCAGTACAACTGAGCATGGGAGAAATACACAGATTCAAAGAAACGTCTGTAATTTGCATTCTAATGATCATGATCTTTTCATCAAACATGTTCATGAATTCATCACTTCATCAACATTATTATTTGTCACTGGAAAATGTAGAAGAATGACTTGGCATGATGTATTGGTGGTGATTTATGCAAAATACAGTATATTATATCACTCTTTAGAATAGGAGACCGTCCATGCCTGGGTAAAATAGAGAGCATTCTTAGAGTGTCATACTAACCAATGCGCTGATGTTAAAGTTAATGCCTTGTAGATCTGAATCTATGGACTGAGTTCCTCTTGGTCTCCTCACAGCACATGTTTTCTGCCAAACTGGTTGCTCTTCACGTGGTTGATAATGATCTCAAACTCATGCTCCAGACAGTTGGCATTGACCTAGGCCACCACCTCTCGATGGGGTCCCTTCCCATCTTCGTCTGTAATGTAACGGGACCTCCCCAGCAATGTTCCACAGAACTCATAGAGCTCTACTGTCAGGAGCCCATAGGGGATGTCATCCGTTCCCAACAGGTGGGAAACCTCGTGGATGAGGGTGCCTGGTTTAGAATCCAGGCACAGGTAATCTGGTGCCATACAGAATACCTGGAACCAAAATACCAAGTTTTTCCCGTATTTGGGACAGACATAGGCAAACGTCTCACCCTCCTCAAGGTCTGAGTCCTCTCTGAAGCTGAGCTCCACTATCTTCTGCAGAAGGTCCCTGAGGAGGGACTCTGTGACCACCCCTCATCACTGTCAAACGCTCCCTAAAACACTTCTGCGAGCACACCTTTCTAATCGACCTGGCCCAGGTATCCTGGAAGGATATTGACCTCATCCTGTCAGTCAAGGATGCCTGGTCATTCTTTAAAAGTAATTTCCTCGCCATCTTAAATAAGCATGCCCCTTTCAAAAAATGTATAACTAAGAACAGATATAGCCCTTGGTTCACTCCAGACCTGACTGCCCTCGACCAGCACAAAAACATCCTGTGGCGGACTGCAATAGCATCGAAAGTCCCCGCGATATACAACTGTTCAGGGATGTCAGGAACCAGTACACGCAGTCAGTCAGGAAAGCAAAGACTAGCTTTTTCAAACAGAAATTTGCATCCTGTAGCTCTAACTCCAAACGTTTTTGGACACTGTAAAGTCCATGGAGAAGAAGAGCACCTCCTCCCTGCTTCCCACTGCACTGAGGCTAGGTAACACTGTCACCACCAATAAATCCACAATAATCGAGAATTTCAAGAAGTTATTTGCTACGGCTGGCCATGCTTTTCTCCTGGCTACCCCAACCCCGGCCAACAGCTCTGCACCCCCGCAGCTATTTGCCCAAGCCTCCCAGCTTCTCCTTCACCAGAGAGCAGATGTTCTGAAAGAGCTGCAAAACGTGGACCAGTACAAATCATCTGGGCTAGACAATCTGGACCCTCTCTTTCTAAAGTTATCCGCCGCCATTGTTGCAACCCCTATTACCAATCTGTTCAACCTCTCTTTTGTATCGTCCAAGATCCCTAAAGATTGGAATGCATCCCCCTCTTCAAAGGGGGTGACACTCTAGACCCAAACAGTTATAGACCTATGTCCATCCTGCACTGCCTTTCTAAAGTCATCGAAAGCCAAGTTAACCTCTTCAAGCCAGGGGGCACTATTTTTATGTTTGGAAAAATGACGTTCCGTAAGTAAACGGCCTATCAGGACCAGATGCTAGAATATGCATATAATTGACAGATTAGGATAGACAACACTCTAAAGTTTCCAAAACTGTCAACATTTTGTCTGTGAGTTAAACAGAACTGATATTGCCGGCTAAAACCTGAGGAAAATCCAATCAGGAAGTGCCCCTGTTTTTGAAATCTCTCTGTTGTTATGCATCCCTATTGCTCATTTAAAGGGATATCAACCAGATTCCTTTTTCTATGGCTTCCCTAAGGTGTCAACAGCCTTTAGACATAGTTTCAGGCTTTTATTTTGAAGAATGAGCGTGAACGACCACATTGCATAAGTGGTCAGGTGGGGGCTCTCTGCGTGAGTTGTGCACAAAAGAGAAAGGCGGCCATTGTTACTCCCGGACCTAGTGAAAAGCCAACTGTCCCGGTTGATATATTATCAAATAGATATTTGAAAAACACCCTGAGGATTGATGATAAAAAACGTTTGACATTTTTCTGTGGACATTATGGATATAATTTTGAATTTTTGTCTGCGTTGTCGTGACCGCTCTTTCCGGTGGATTCCTGGGCATAACGCACCATAACGCACCAAACCTCCAAACGAGCTTCAATGCCATACAACACTCTTTTCTCTGTATATATACATCTGTCCGTTCTTTGGACACTGTGTTAACAAACCTCCAAACGAGCTTCTATGCCATACAACACTCCTTCCGTGGCCTCCAACTGCTCTTAAACGCTAGTAAAATTAAATGCATACTTGTCAACCATTCCCTGCCCTCACCCGCCTGCCCAACTAGCATTACAACTCTGGATGGTTCTGACTTAGAATATGTGGACAACTACAAATACCTAGGTGTCTGGCTAGACTGTAAACAGTAGACTGTAAACTCATTTTAAACATCTCCAATCCAAAATTATATCTAGAATCGGCTTCCTATTCCGCTTCAAAGCCTCCTTCACTTACACCGCCAAACATACCCTAGTAAAACTGACTATCCTACCGATCCTCGACTTCGGCGATGTCATTTACAAAATAGGCTCCAACACTCTACTCAGCAAACTGGATGCAGTTTATCACAGTGCCATCTGTTTTGTCACCAAAGCCCCATATACCACCCACCACTGCGACCTGTATGCTCTAAACGCCTGGCCCTCGCTACATATTCGTTGCCAGACCCACTGGCTCCAGGTCATTTATAAGTCTTTGCTAGGTAAATGTCCACCTTATCTCAGCTCACAGCAGGTATATCTCACTGGTCATCCTCAAAGCCAGCACCTCCTTTGGTCGCCTTTCCTTCCAGTTCTCTGCTGCCAGTGACTGGAACGAATTGCAAATATCGCTGAAGCTGGAGACTTATATTTCCCTCACTAACTTTAAACATCAGCTATCCTAGCAGCTAACCGTTCGCTGCAACTGTACATAGCCCATCTGTAAATAACCCACCCAATCTACCTACCTCATCTCCATATTGTTTTTATTTACTTTTCTGCTCTTTTGCACACCAGTATTTCTACTTGCACATCTATCATTACATTGTCAATTTGCTAAATTGTAATTACTTGCTACTATGGCCTATGTATTGCCTTGCCTCCTCACACCATTTGCACACACTATATATAGACTTTCTTTTTTTCTATTATGTTATTGACTGTACGCGTGTTAATTCCATGTGTAACTCTGTGTTGTTGTTTGTCTCGCACTGCTTTGCTTCATCTTGGCCAGGTCGCAGTTGTAAATGAGAACTTGTTCTCAACTAACCTACCTCGTTAAATAAAGGTGAAATTAAATATTTTTTAAATACACAACAGCAGGGATTTTCTCTCTGTAGAGATTTTCTCTATGCATCACCTACTTTAAACTGTAAGTATTATGTGCGTCATGATGGTGGTTTGTCTTCTGTTGTTTGCACTGTGGTTTTAGGTTTAAACTTTAACCTGGTTTAGGTGTGAAGCAGGTGTATAGAGAAGTGTCAATCAGTTTACACCAAGTGTGCTCGCCTATCATTCAGTTGATATTGTTACTCCTGTGTATCCATGTTTTCTGTTTGTCCTCCAGTTGTATGTTTGGCTTGTCTTTAATGCTAGAAATGCAGAGCAATACAGTAAATTAAGTAAATGTGTCCATACTACTTATTCATTTTCATCAATACAATAATAATTCATCATTTTTGTCGAAATGAATCTGTCTATGTCTCTTTCTCTGTCTCAGAGGAGATGTGGGGGAAGGACACTCATAATTACTGAGCTTTAATTGGAGAAGCACCACAGAGACAGGAGTCCAGTAGAGCCAGAGCAAAAGGCTGCAGTGAATTATTCATAACTTGTCAGTAAAAAACTTGTGTGTGTGTGTGTGTGTGCGTGCGTGCTTGTGTGTGTGTGTGTGTGTGTGTGTGTGTGTGTGTGTGTGTGTGTGTGTGTGCGTGTCAATCAACTGACAGTCAACCCTCAGAGTACAGTACAGTATGCCATGAAAAGTCATGACTTTATAGTTGGGAGAATGTATAAAGGTAGCATATATACAGTACAATATTCCCTTTTTGTCTCAGTCTTGTAAGTTGTGTTCATCAAAAATATAAAAGGACAGACCATGTTTAGTTATGAATCAACATTTATTAGTTATCATAATCATATGTACACCAAAGGTACAACACTTATTGATATGAACATACTTTTATACCACAGAGCTGGTAAAGAATATAATTCATATATGTTTTGCCTTTATTTTTTAATATTCTATCTCCCCCCACATAAGCTCTCCCTTTACATCAATATTACAACAACAACATTTCAAATAGATAGGTTATCAGGATACTCAGGATGATCCTATCAGAAAGACAGAGACTTCTGTAGAATACAGACTTATAGATATAAAGATCTACTGGCTACTCTTAGAAATACTGTGCCAATCCATTTCCATTTTGACATCCTTTACTTAATATATTGGATTTGTTGGTGCATGCAGACAATTGTGATGACAATTAGGAAAAGCAAAAAGGCAAAATGATCAATATGTGTCTGGAGGGTTTATTGAAATGGTGCTGGTGGTTTGAAAGTGCTGGTTCGACAGAGGCTAGTGCATGGATATGACACTTGGACTCACTACTGTTACAGTTGAACTCTTAGGCAGAATCTAAACATGAACCTTGACTGTTTGGTATAGATATCCATGTCTTGTAATTGCCACAGCATAGTGCATACTGCACAAGACAAGATGGTGGACACTAAAGGTGTGTTGGTGTTCTCTGGTAGAAAGTCTAGAATGAATTTTTGACCAGGATCTGGGCGATCATCTTAGGAGATATATTTTGGCAGGTACTACACCTGACATTCTGATCAGATTTGCTATTTCAGTCGTAATGAACTAAACTAACAGCTCGGCTGTGCTTGTTTCATTAGTTAATAGTACGTACAGGGTAAATTTGATCTTTTTCTCTTCTTCTGCAAACCTAGTCATGATTACATCCACATCTCACCAAATTAGAAAGAGCCCACCACCCCATGTGGACTCCCTTCTTTAATCAGATACTTTCCTTCCTCTTTCACTTTGTCTTTCCAGTTCAACATGTTTGCTTCAAAATCATTGTATCCTCTGGAACGTTCTGCAGTGCCATTGAACAGAGTAATTATATATATATATATTTATGTACAGTGAAAAGGAATGCACGCGACATAACTCCATGGAACAAACATTCAAGACGCTTACATTAGATACAAAACAATATATTTATACATTGATGTGTGACAGCTAAGTGAGACAACTAGTTAACAGCTATTAAAAAATAAAAATAAAACAATTTCTTGCACATTATTTTCTATACATTTTGACTAATCTATTTTTATTCAGAACATAGATTATATTTTTCTAGAGGATTACAAAAAATGTCACAGCAATTCATTTCTATTTCTACATACCATGTCAACACCCCCCCAAATAAAACAAACAAAAAAAATATCTGTTACCTACAATATATACACAAAGTGCAAGGAGGCACTTCAATATCATGCTTTTAAGATAGTGGTGTATAAAAATTATACTCATTTTTTACTTCATGCAAACAGTGAGTTTGAACATAATAATGGTCCAACACTCAATCCCCATGATGAATCACTGGTCTGCATCCTCTCCCTACTGGAGGACTTATTACTGAAGGTCACAAGGTCAAAGGTTAGGCCCTAGGGCCATCGGGGGTTTCAATGCTGTGCTCTTCAGCACACTCATTGCATGTAAGAATGTGTGTGGTGACCTTCCAGGTTTAAGTGTGTGTGTGCGTGTGTGTGCGTGTGTGTGTGCGCAAGTGTGCATGCATGTGTGTGTATTTGCGTCTGTGTGTCTGTGTGTGATGGCAGTTATACAAACTCAAAAGCAACATGGCGTAGATCTTCTGACTGAGAAAGTGTTTAAGGTAACTAAGGGACTGTGTACTGCACTATGAATGTGAGTGTTCATTTTTCTACGGTTACTTTAATCAGCATTGTCCTGACGGTCAAACTGACTGCACAGTTTAGAGTTAACATCTTCAAGGCAAGGTTGTCATTGAGCAAAATGATCAAAACAAGACAAGAGAGCAGGACACGACACGGATAAAGAAATGACATCCACACCTGCAGATCGCCTCACCTGCACAAATCATCTCTCATACAATCACATACGCGCATTAAATATTAGCAGCCGGTGATCTAACTTTGTGTGTGTTTCACTTTTTAGACATTTAGGTTCCATTAGGGGGATAGAATTCTCCTACCTAATAGTTGGGAAGTATGCAGTGAACATTCCATGCATCCAGATGACTGCTCTACAGTAGTAACCATATGAGACCAATGATACACATAGCTGCAGCATTCAGGGTTTCTGAGAACAGTCGTCAGCATCTGTGGTAAGAGGTTAGAGTTGTTTAATCACTAAGAAGACCCCTCTAAGGGTCTGGAAAAAAATAGTAAGGATGTAATACCTCCACCTGGACACTAGTTGCGCAGGGAGTTATCAACCTGTTGAAACTTGCACTTTAATTTAAGCTCTGTGGTTGTTCTGTACCATCTTTGATCAAATATGTGTTTGTGCTTTCATGCAAAAAGGGAACCCAAGAAAGTTTGAGTCACTGGAATGTTAATGTTGGAAAATTTGGCAAGTTTTTGTGTGCTGTTCCTAACAAGAATCCCTTAATAAAAGTAGCTTACTTATGAATAGTTGTAAAGGGAAACTTTGTCTCTGTCATATAGGCTCAAGTATACAAAAAATCTCTTTAAAAAATATCAAGGTGGTAAACAGTCCACGTGTTCAAAGTCAAGCATTCATATCCAACTTGTGCTATACAAGGCAATTGTCAATGGCCTATTTTCTTTCATGAGCAGCTAAACGTGTTGAGGACTTTGTGAAAGTGTCTCTTTCAAATCCAAGGAGTTTGTGCTAAAGCCTGAGTATAGTTTCCCTTATTGGGTTCCTCAAAGTATGAATGATGAATGTGAAAAGACATCAGTGTCAAAAAGGGATTAAAAAAAATCATACATAACTAGTTTATACTCTAAGTTGCAATTGTGCTATATGGACTCAGTATTCAATTTATATTCTGTTTTTGTATTCTGTTTTAAAACAACTTAATTTGTGCTTTATATTTTCATACTAATCATGGTTCTAGATATATTTCTAGGTACTTCCCAATTAACTCTTGGTTCTCAACATCATGAAATTGATAGCTTCAGAATATCTGGGATGGATATAATAAATACTTCCTAGTACTTTGAACTAATTAATATGAAATACAGTCCTGAACTGAAGATATTGATATATTTGTATTTGGAGACAAATTTTACCTTTACTTTTGATTTTCATGTGTTGCAGTAATTGCGGGGCAGAGAGCTTTATCAATTTCTTAATAGCTCATTTGGAATTTTAAATGAGTGATGAGACACTTTCTACCTGGAGTTAGCTACAAATGGATTGTGTGCAGAGTAAGAAACCCCAAAAGACGATATCAATGACTGTAAGTGTCATGGAGGCGTTTCGAAGGCTTCTGGCTTGATTTATCATATGCCTGTTTGGTCCTTATCAGTAATGGGGAGATATGTCATGTTCTCACTCCCATTCCATACACGCGCACACACACACACACACACACACACACACACACACACACACACACACACACACACACACACACACACACACACACACACACACACACACACACACACACACACACACACACACACACACACACACACAAATCGCACAGATACAGTAAATAATCTCACACTAGAGGCGACATTGAAAAAGTCCCTCTCCCTTACAGTAGTCAACAAAATGTATAACAATTAAAAAGGGAGTAGAGGTTCCATGTTTCTTTTGTATTTTGTGCTTTTCAGAGAACATGTGCTTGTGGAGTAAGGCTCAGTCTGCAGACCCTGCCTTATCTCTACATTCTACATTATCACCAATGGGGTTCCCCCATGCGATTGTGGGTAATAGCAGGTAGCAAAGACACTCAGATAGGTTACAGGGGCTCTGTCAGGTATAGGTAAAAGGTTATCTTGTAAGGTAAAAGGGGCCAGGGGTCAAATAACAGCTGTCTACTGTGGTATCATTGATAATAGTAATGATACGTTGCTAAAAATATAATGTGGAGTTTGATACAGGCATACCTTATGTTTAGCATGATTATGTCCCACACTCAGTCTGTTGTTAGACTTCCAGATTGCCAGTGTCAAACTCACAGCTACCATCACACTCTGAAGGACTGTTGTTCCAGTGTTACTCCCCCACACACTGACCCTCCCCCTGTTTTGAATGCAGTGCTCTCATAGAAACAATTCTAGGAATAATTTAAGTAACAGTTTGTTTTTCTCTTCCCACCCTCCCTCCCAAGCCTTGATGTCCGTTGTTCAAGTGTTTGCTATGATGCACACATTAGTGTTCTAACAGGTAAAACATACCTCTGTTATCGTTTCACTGATAAGTTAATTAGTATTATTCATCTGTCAGTCAGATAGATGGTTAGAAACACTGTAAAGGGACTAATACAAATGCAAAATAAAGATACATAAGAAAAACAATTAGTAGTTCTGTTCGCATGACTTTTTTTTGTTCACATTTTTTTTCACCAGATAAGAAAGCCTGTGGAGCTGGGGTTCTGTGTGCTGGCTTTATTCACTTTTCCGGGGTTCCTCCTCAACAAGTGTGCGCTCCGCCACGGCTGCCGCAGCAGTAGAGCCGTTAGTGGCCAAGGTTACCTGAAAGCAATCACCATGGAGATCTAAACAGCAGGTTCACACATTTGCGTGAACAGGCACAGTGCATGCTTCATGTTCTGGACTTAATGCTTTTGAGCACAGACACCAGAAGAACTGTAAAACAACTATGATCTTTTGGTTTGGATTTGATTGCACATACAGTATATACTTAAAGCCTTTTACTTTAAAATGGTAAATCATTTGCAATGGTTTTATTTTATAAAAGAAACTATCATTAGAAAAAATAGGTTCTGTGCTCCAATGATAACATGTAAGATAATAGAGAAGACATGTGTATTCTGAAGGTATCAGGAAGCCCTGGACAACCACTGAGGATCATGCTAATGGAAGCATGGAAGTCTTAACAACGAGCACCAACCCTTTCTACTGACCTGAGAACAGTCAACATATAATCACAACTTTAGCATGCAGTGACATATATAACATTTCTTAAATACAAAGAAAAAGATACAAAGAAAACAAGGTACAAAATACAACAAAATGAGTGCAATGTTATGTTTTAGTCTGTACACATTATTTTGCAAAGCGTTCTACAATGGTTTGCGTCTTTGGATAAATGTTATTTGAGGTCATTTATAGACAGCCAAGACATACAAGAAAATAAAGAGAGAAAACATTGGAAGAAAACAGCCTTTGTGCCATGTTTCGCTCGTTTAATGGATGGATACAAAAATGTCAGGATATATTGTCTTGGTCTGACCATTGGAGTGCAAGGGCCTCGGTGTTGCTAAGCAACACCCTTGATCCTGTAATAAATGAATGGGTTCATCAGTAGGCCCTTTGATAGTAAGGCCTGCTGCACTAGAAAACAAGCAGCCCAAATTCCTCCACATTATAATAGCAGCCAACACTTTCCTTGATCTATTCAAACAGTGGATTCAAAGTGTTACTGTTTCAGATTCTGCATGAGCTACTTTGCATCTTCCAATTTTGCAAGACAGATTTCTCACAATGAGCAAGAATAGCTAGTGTGTAAATGCAAAGGCATCTCAACTCTAAAGACTGAGAATCACTCAGTCCCAGTCTGGAGGGTGCCAGGTCTCAGTCAATATATGCAATGCTAATGAAGGACTATATCGCATTCTCTGAATATTTATATCCCAACACAAATTACATTCTCTTTAAAATTACACATTTAGACAGATGACTTTAAGTCATTTTAAGGGATATGACAGAGTATGAAGAGAATGCACTGCTACAGCATCTTTCTCATAAACCTCACAAAAGCTAATTTGATCACAAATTGATAAATGATGCCCCGAAGCAGCAGGAGGAATCCAGCACAGACTCTGAAGCAGCCCGGGGAAAGACCTTAAGCCCCATCATTTGACAAGGGATTTGGGGCCAGAGATGTGGGGGTGAAACCTGCATGTGTAGTGAAGGGGGTAGAGGTTTGCTGGGGCTCTTCATGTAATGTCCTGAGGTCCTAGCTTAGATTGTTTTTCCTCTCTCTCAGATCCATTAGGGCAGAGCTAAGGGGGGCATTAGGGCAGAGCTAAGGGGGGCATTAGGGCAGAGCTAAGATTGCACTGCTTTAATTTGACATTATGAAAAAAGCATTTACATTTGTTCAGTTTTGGTTAGCACACGGATTTGGATTTGCACTTGTACTTGTGAGTGATGCTGTCTCACTTTGTGGGTTGCCTCTTTTCTGTCTTGCAATTTTTCACAAGAGGTGTTTGTGGCATTTACATGAACAGAAATACCTTCTGCAAGTTTGGAATGTATTCTTAGTCAGAAAAATGACACAAAAGCTGCTACTCTAAGCGAATGCACACTGAAATATATACAGTACATTTGTATTTTTTTGGTCTTTTTCAGATTTTCTTCTTTAAAATAACGCTGTGAGTATTTACAGTGGCATCATACAAACATGAAAAATGAAAAAACATGAAAAAAGAGAGAAAAGAAAAGGTGCAGTTCGAGCATGCAGCATGTTAGGCGTCTATATACAAGTATCTATGTGCGTAAGCGTGAATTGTACCTTGCACTCATCTACTACGACTGAATTGTGAGCGGCATACTGGACGCACTGGTTGGAGTTGTTTTCGTGGTGGTTCTTGAGGTCATCATAGTAGGACGAGGTCTTGTTCATCATCTCGATGTCGCCTGACTTGCCATGTGTAGCGTCCAGCTCATCCAGCTCAGCCTTGGACAGGTGGTACACGATACCCGCGCCATACGAGTCTCCCACCACATTCACCGAGGTACGGAACCGGTCCCTGGGATAGGAAATAGGAATGGTTGGGAATACACCAGTGTTGTGTGGAGATAAAAACAAAATGGTTTGGATAGGGGTAGAACAAATTGAAATAACAACCATTGAAAGCATGGTGTACATACACTGACTGTACCAAACATTAAGGACACCTTCCTAGTATTGTGTTGTTCCCCCTCCTCCCTTCAACCCTCCCTCGCCCTCAGAACAGCATAAATTTGTCGGGGAATGGGCTCTTCAAGGTGTCGGAAGCGGTCCACAGGGATTCTGGCCCATGTTGACTCCAATGCTTCCCACAGTTGTGTCAAGTTGGCTGAATGTCCTTTGGGTAGTGGAACATTCTTCATACACACGAGAAACTGTGAAAAACCCAGCAGCATTGCAGTTCTTGACACAAACGGGTGTGTCTGGCACCCACTACCATACCCCGTTCAAAGGCACTTAAATATTGTGTCTTGCTCATTCACCCTCTGAATGGCAGACATACACAATCCATGTCTCAATTGTCTCAAAACTTAAAAATAATTATTTAACCTGTCTCCTCCCCTTCATCTACACGGATTGAAGAGGATTTAGTGACATCAATAAGTGATCATAACTTTCGCCTAGATTCACCTGGTCATATGTCATGGAAAGAGCAGATGTCCTTGATGTTTTGTATACAGTACTCAGTGTATACAATAAGCTCATTTGACCTTGAATGCATATGACTACATGCACTTGGTTCTGCATCACTAGCAATGCAGATCAACTTACAGGAGCCAGTCAACAGCAACCAGCAGACTGATGTCCTGAGTTGGCAGGCCGACTGCAGTGAGGATTAGAAGCATAGTCACCAGTCCAGCACTGGGAATACTGGCCGCACCAACACTGGCCAGGGTAGCTGTCAGACTGCATGGGGAGAAAGAGAGACAAGAGAGAAACAACTTAATGGTTAAAATTGCTCTACAGATTAAGTTCAAAGGCCAAGGACTGTCTTAATTAATTACAGAGCTAATGGGTACAGCTACTTCATGAAACACTTTCAGACTGAGTTGGTGTGACTATAATAATAATATAGTGACTTAGGATATTGGGACTGGCATCACAGATTGTGTGCTCAGTTCCTGCATGATCCATTAACACATAACTATGTATGCTAAATGTACGTGTCTTTGAATAATAGTGTCCGCTAAATGTAATGTCATGTTTATGTCATTACTTACATTAAGAAGGTAGGCAGTGAAACTCCCACCCTGATCAGAAAATATGTTCAATGGCAGTCCCTACCTGACAGTGACGATCTGACCAGCATCCAGGTAGATGTTGTTCATCTGGGCGATAAAGATGGCTGCCACGGCCTCGTAGAGGGCGGTTCCGTCCATGTTGATGGTAGCGCCGACAGGGAGCACGAAACGGGTGACTCTCTTATCGATGCCCAAGTTTTCCTCCAGGCAACGGAAGGTGACAGGCAGTGTACCAGCACTGACAGAGACAAACACAGGTACAGTAGGAGAGAGTAATGCTGTTGCATACAGTATATTCCACAACATTCAGCACAGATATGAAAGATTTGACAGATTTAATACTTTTCTATAGAAGGTTATCTGTACATTTACAGTGACAGCAGTTAGATAGCGTAAATAGTGAGGCATCGATGTTTGTGGCCCTTGCCTGGAGGCTGTCCCCAAGGCAGTGATCCAGGCCTGGAAGATGCCCATGAAGAAGGTGTAGGGGTTTTTCCTGACAATGGCAAAGTAGATGGCAGGCAGGAAGATGGCTCCGTGGATGATCAAGCCCACAATCACGGTCACCATGTACATCCCCAGCTGCCTAGCAACCACCTCCAGGTCATCAATGGAGATGATCTTACCACAGATCAGGCAGCAGATACCGAAGGGAGAGTACCTAGGGGCAGAGGAGAGGTTTAACAATATATACATTCTGATGAGAAAGATGTATCCATCTCAGTCAACGTCTACAATATGTGCCAGATTATCAAATGTAGATGTACAAACACTCCTGAAGTGGACGCACATGTCTATGACTAGCATAAGTTCATACAGAATGTGCTTGAAAGGCTAAAGCTCTTTTACCACATGATCATGATAACCAGGTTCATAACAATCTCGTTGAGGATGTTGAAGAACTCCAGCATGAGCTTGGCCCTCTCTCCCATCTTCCCCATGCAGATGCCGAAGGCAATGAAGAAGCCAATCACTCCTGCATCACACAATCAGGAGAGAGAATCACAGCTGGGAATGAGTAGAGTAAATGGGCTCACAGAGAGATATGGAGAGAGAGGATCCTAGTGAATGGAGAATCTATTTTTATGACGAAGCACAAAAATATGACACAGTTAGTGAGGCAGAATGGGCTGCACCCAGGGTTCCGTTGAGGTGTGATATGATGCGATGCACTGGGTTTATTCTCAGACAAAGAAGTAAAGACAATTTAAAAGTGCTGTTTCTTTCAGTTGGGCGGTTGTAGAAACAATTGCGACCTGGTCCAAAAGAGAAGCCGCCATACCTAACACGTTCATGCCACTCTTGAACTGGAGGGACTTCTTGATGATGAACTCAGGCTCCTTGGTGGCGTTGGACAGGAGGCCCTCCAAGGTGGTGGTGGCATTGATGTCTTCCTCAATCACCTTCTCCACCTTCTTAGTTACCGTTTGGATCTGAGGTTGGACAAGAGAAGACAGACAAGTCTTTAATATCTTATATCTCAATCCATCTTAACTTTTGGTAACTAGCGTTAAGGAAGCAAAGATAAAATGTGTTCTTCATATAACTGAATCGTTCTGAGAGTGCCTCACCCAGGCCATTATTGACTCGCCTGGTTAAATATTTCTGGGTGTTTTAGTGTACTGTACCTGCTGGAAGCAGGCCTGCACCAGGTTCTCAGGGAACAGGTTCCTGATGAGGTCAAAGAAGGCATCCAGGCTGGACACATCATCGTGCTTTTGGCCATCTCCCAGCTGCTCCTTCATCTTGGGGTTTCCAGGGTGTATGACCAGCACTAGGATGACTCCCAGCACTGCAGCAATCACCGTGGTGGACATGTAGTAGACCATTGCCCTGGTGCCCAGGCGACCGCTAGACTTGGCATCTAGCCCAGCCAGACCTGCAGCCAAAACAAGCATTTTTAGGCCTTGCATTTTTCCTCTATTGTATCTAATATGTGTTGATATAGAAGTGTGAAATAAGTGTACTAAGTTACTTTGAAGTGCTAATAGTGAAAGACGATGATTGATACTGTGGCAATTAATAAATAATAAACTGTATTTAAAAAAACGAAATGTTTTATATCGGCAATAAAATATTGGTCTATAGTTACTGTATATATTAGGAGAAACAGCAATTCTCTCTCTTCTGTTGAACACATGACTCTACCATACTGTACCTGTGATTAAGCTGGAGATGATGAGAGGCAGGATCAACATCTTCAGCATCCTCATCAGGATGTCTCCAGGGAACGCAATCACCATGACGATGTCTGGGTGGATGGGAGAGGCATAACGAAGCAGCATCCCAGACACAGCCCCCAGAATCACACCTGGAGAACGAGAGGGGGAAGAGGGGGTCAGTTGCTATGAAGAGGTGTGAAAAAAATGCTGTGTCTGGGAATGAGAGACACACCATAAGACGAGAGGGGAACCAATGCTAAAGAGAGACCAGAGACAGAGCAGTTCAGAGAGAGAGAGCAGTGTTCATAACAAACATAGAGCAGGGAAGGCAATAGGTCCCTAACTCAGAGGCCAGCCAAGGAGTTGAGAGCAGGTGGGATTGGAAAGTGACCCTAGAGTGGTCTGGGATAACATGGGGACTTTCTCCATTTAGAAAACGTTTTGTAATTCTGTGCGGAGAGAGTTTGGAAATAACAAGAATGATTTCCAAATGGGTCTTGCTTATGATAAAAAGCGATCTATAAGAAGATTGACAGTGTCACGACTTCCACCGAAGTCGGCTCCTCTCCTTGTTCGGGAGACGTTCGGCGATAGGCTTCACCGGCTTTCAAGCCATCGCCGCTCCATTTTTCATATATCCATTTGTCTTGTTTGGTTTTCATGCACACCTGGTTTTCATTTCCCCAATCAATCTAATTGTATTTAACCCTCTGTTTTCCATAATGTTTTATGTGTAATTATTTTTATTTCATACAATGTTCTTTAGCGCTTTACTTTATTGTTCCGTGTTTTTGAGCGCGTTTGTTTTGTTGTGCTCCCATTTTGGAACTTTAATAAAGTGCACTTTATTTATCATACTCTGCTCTCCTGCACCTAACTTCGCCTTTAGACACACCTTGACAGAATTATACACCGTGAATATGGAGTCAGCAGGAACAGGTATCGCGGTTAGAAGAGTCCAGGAACGCGTCCGTTCGGCCATGCTACATCATCTTGATCATCATCATCATCATCATCTTGCCATGATGGATCGCGTTCACCAGACCATGGACCGCTGGGAGAGACAGGAGGTCTCTCTAGTGCCTCGCCCAGCAAAACCGGGGTTGTCTCCACCCGTTCCATCCGGAGGTAATTCCGGGGGGAAGCGTCTCTCCCTTCCCAGGGAGTATGATGGTACGGCAGCACAGTGCCAGGGATTCTTACTACAACTGGACCTCTACCTGGCCACTCTGCACCCAGCTCCCTTGGGAGGGGAGAGAGTGGCCGCTCTCATCTCCTTCCTCACAGGAGAGGGTATGGGAGTGAGGAAAAACATGTTTAGAGAGGAGAGATAGCTCCAGACCACTTCAAGGATTTCACCCGTCGCTTCAGAGCCGTCTTCGACCATCCACCTGAGCGCAGAGCGGCGGGGGAGAGGCTCTTTCATTTGAGGCAGGGGACGAGGAGCGCTCAGGGCTTCGTCCTTGAATATTGAACCTTGGCTGCCGGAGCGGGCTGGAACGACAGAGCCCTCATCGACCACTATAGATGCAGCCTACGAGAGGACGTCCGACGTGAGCTGGCCTGCAGGGATGCCAACATTACCTTTGACCAACTGGTGGATTTGTCCATCCGGTTGGATAACCTGCTGGTCAACCGCGAACGTCCAGAGGAGGCTCTGTTGGTTCCATCATCCAGCAACCCCGCTCCGGTGCCCATGGAGTTAGGAGGTGCGGCGCATAGGGA
Organism: Oncorhynchus tshawytscha; assembly: GCF_018296145.1. Taxonomy (NCBI): domain Eukaryota; kingdom Metazoa; phylum Chordata; class Actinopteri; order Salmoniformes; family Salmonidae; genus Oncorhynchus; species Oncorhynchus tshawytscha. Next base: position 36,713,031 of record NC_056434.1, on the reverse strand, counting down.
GACGGGAGGAGGAGCCATCACGTGCGCCATCTGTGGTCGCAGAGAACACACTGCCGGTCGGTGCTGTGTTGGTTCCTCTGGGAGTTGAGGCAACAGACAGGGCACTCTGGCATCACCCCAGGTGAGTTTGCACCACACTCATCCTGAGTCCTCTGTTGATCAACTGTTTGTGCCTGTTTGTTTCCCTGAGTTTCCCCACATTCCCAGCATAAGGCAGTTGTCGATTCAGGCACAGCTGGTAATTTTATTAACAGAGCATTAGCCATTCGGTTAGGGATCCCCATTTTACCTATAGTAAGACCTTTCCCGGTACACACTCTAGATAGTCGACCATTAGGGTCTGAGCTAATCAGGGAGGCCACCATCTCCTTGGCCCTGGTTATGCAGGGCAATCATGAGGAGAGAATCAGTCTCTTTCTCATTGACTCACCTGCATTTCCTGTGGTACTAGGCCTTCCCTGGTTGGCTCTGCATAACCCCACTATTTCCTAGCAACAGAGGGCTCTCACGGGTGGTCGCGGGAGTACTCAGGAAGGCATGTAGTGGTTTCCGTTGGTGCTACTACGGTGGAAAGTCCAGATCAGTGCTGGCCCATCCGGATCCCTCTTTGGCATTTATAGTGGAGGTGGACGCGTCCGAGGCTGGCATAGGAGCTGTGCTCTCACAGTGCTCGGGCACGCCACCAAAACTCTGCCCCTGTGCTTTCTTCTCGAAGAAGCTCAGTCCAGCGGACCAGAACTATGATGTAGGGGACCGGGAGTTGTTGGCTATGGTTAAAGCGTTGAAAGCAGGGAGAAATTGGCTTGAGGGGGCTAAACACCCTTTCCTCATCTGGACTGACCACCGCAACCTGGAGTACATCCGGGCAGCGAGGAGACTGAATCCTCGTCAGGCATGTTGGGCCATGGTTTTTTAACTCGTTTTGTGTTTGCCTTTATCCTATAGACCAGGTTCCCAGAATAAGAAGGCATACATACTGTCCAGACTGTATGACACAGAGGAGCGGCCCATGGATCAAAATCCCATACTCACGGCCTTCTCCCTGGTAGCGCCGGTCGTGTGGGCCCTGGATGAGGACATTCAGCAGGCGCTGCGTACGGAGCCCGCTCCCCTCCAGTGTCCCATTGGGCGTAAGTACATTCCGTCTGCTGTCCATGACCAGTTGATCTCTTGGGCCAACACGTCTCCCTCCTCTGGTCATCCGGGGATTGGTCGGACGGTGCGCTGTCTGACTGGGAAGAACTGGTGGCCCACTTTGGCAAAAGAAGTGAGGGTTTATGTTTCCTCCTGCTCAGTGTGTGCCCAGTGTAAGGCTCCGAGACAGAGGTAAGTTACATCCCTTACCCGTTCCACAACGACCTTGGTCACATGTGTCAGTGGATTTATTAACATACCTTCCTCTCTCACAGGGGAATACTACGATCCTGGTTGTTGTGGATCGTTTTTCTAAGTCCTGTCGTCTCCTCCCTCTACCTGGTCTCCCTACGGCCCTACAGACTGCGGAGGCCCTGTTTACACGTCTTCCGGCACTACGGGGCGCCTGAGGATATAGTGTCGGATCGGGGTCCCCAGTTCAGGTCCAGAGATTGGAGGGCGTTTATGGAACGTCTGGGGGTCTCGATTAGCCTTTCCTCTGGTTTTCACCCTGAATGTAACGGGCAGGTAGAGAGAGTCAACCAGGATGTGGGCAGGTTTCTGGGGTCCTATTGTCAGGACCGGCCGGGGGAGTGGGCAGCGTTCATGCCCTGGGCCGAGATGGCACAGAACTCGCTTCGCCACTCCTCCACTAACCTCTCCCCCTTTCAGTGTGTATTGGGGTACCAACCGGCTCTGGCACCATGGCATCAGGGTCAGACCGATACTCCTGTGGAGGACGACTGGTTTAGGCGTGCGGAGGAGACATGGGAGGCCGCTTATGTCCATCTCCAGCAAGCCGTATGTTGTAAGAAATTCAGCTAGGACCATAATAGCAGTAAGACCCCTGTGTTCACACCGGGGGACCGCATCTGGCTCTCGACCTGTAACCTGCCCCTCCACCTGCCCTGCCTGGAAACTGGGTCTGTGGTTTGTGGGGCCATTTCAAGTCCTGAGGAGGGTGAACGAGGTATGTTACAGATTACAACTTCCCTCTTATTATCGTATTAACCCCTCGTTCCAAGTGTCTCTCCTCAGGCCGTTGGTGGCTGGTCCACTCCAGGAATCTGAGGTGTGGGAGGTCCCTCCGCCCCCTTTGGACATCGAGGGGCTCCCGGCGTACATCGTTCATTCCATCCTGGATTCAAGGCGTCGGGTGGGGGGCCTTCAGTATCTCGTGGAGTTGGAGGGGTACGGACCAGAGGAGAGGTGATTGGTTCCGGTTGCAGATATTTTGGATCTACTGCGGGGGATTCACTGTCGCCGGCCGGATCGCCCTGTGTGCTCCCATTTTGGGATTTAAATAAAGTGCGCTTTATTTATCATATTCTGCTCTCCTGCACCTGACTTTGCCTTTAGACACACCTTGACAGACAGATCATAACAATATTTCAATTCCATAGTTCTGCCTTAAATCACTGCTTCTTGTTTCATATTAATTAATCAGTCTGGAACTGGTTATGAGTGGATGTGGATTAAATGCCATGTATAGGGGCCATTGGGTAGTGGTGGATGGGGGACATAAAACAGTCTCAGTGTGAAAGAGGTTGATTTAGTCTGATCAGGGATTAAGAGGAGATCACTTTGAAGGGAGTGGAGCTTCAGACAGAGATAGGTTCCTACAGTGCTTGGAGGAGCATCTATATTCCCTCTGGGGATGGCAGATTCTCTAGGAAACAGTCAGTTAGCATCAGAGTTGGTCTATAACCAAGGGGAATTCTGAGGGAAAAAATGACACTCTCCTCTGATCCTATCCTGGCCCTGACTATATAACTGTGCCCTAAACCCCACCTGACCTCAAATGCTTCCCATAGCTCAACCTTGATTAACATCCCTAACCCACTCTCCAAATCCTATCTACATGTACACCATTGTTCAAAATATGGGGTCATTTAGAAATGTCCTTGTTTTCCATGAAAACATACATGAAATTAGTTACAAAATGAAAAGGAAATATAGTCAAGGCGTTGACAAGGTTATATAATAATGATTTTTAATTGAAATAATATTTGTGTCCTTCACACTTTGCTTTTGTAATGGCTGTTGGAAGGAGAAGGTGTGGATCAAAGCGCAGCGTGGGAAGTGTTCGTGATTATTTATTTTAAAAACTGAACACTGAGACAAAATAACTAAATGTAACAACACGAAACAGTTCCATTCTGGTGAAGACACAAAAACAGAAAACAACTACCCACAAGACACAGGCTACCTAAGTATGGTTCTCAATCAGAGACAACGAAAGACAGCTGCCTCTGATTGAGAACCACACCCGGCCAAACACACAGAAATAGAAAACATAGAACACATAAACATAGAATGCCCACCCCAACTCACACCCTGGCCAAACCAAAATAGAGACATAAAAAGGATCTCTAAGGTCAGGGCGTGACAGCTTTTGTCAAAGAATCGTCCATTTGCAGCAATTACAGCCTTGCAGACCTTTTGCATTCTAGTTGTGAATTTGTTGAGGTAATCAGAAGCACCTCCCACAAGTGAAAGCTTTCCTTCTTCAAGATCCCTTTTACCCTGTACAAATCTCCCACTTTACCACCACTAAAGCACCCCCAGACCATCACATTGCCTCCACCATGCTTGACAGATGGCGTCAAGCACTCCTCCAGCATCTTTTAATTTGTCTGCGTCTCATGAATGTTCTTCTTTGTGATCCGAACACCTCAAACTTAGATTTGTCTGTCCATAACACTTTTTTCCAATATTCCTCTGTCCAGTGTCTGTTCTTTTGTCTATCCTATTCTTTTATTCTTATTGGCCAGTCTGAGATATGGCTTAACCTTTGCAACTCTGCCTAGAAGGCCAGCATCCCGGAGTCGCCTCTTCACTGTTTATTTATTTATTTTTATTTCACCTTTATTTAACCAGGTAGGCAAGTTGAGAACAGGTTCTCATTTACAATTGTGACCTGGCCAAGATAAAGCAAAGCAGTTCGACACATACAACGACACAGAGTTACACATGGAGTAAAACAAACATACAGTCAATAATACAGTATAAGCGTGAGCAAATGAGGTGAGATAAGGGAGGTAAAGGCAAAAAAAGGCCATGTTGGCAAAGTAAATACAATATAGCAAGTAAAACACTAGAATGGCAGATTTGCTGTGGAAGAATGCGCAAAGTAGAAATAATGGGGTGCAAAGGAGCAAATTAAATAAATTAAATAAATACAGTAGGGAAAGAGGTAGTTGTTTGGGCTAAATTATAGGTGGGCTATGTACAGGTGCAGTAATCTGTGAGCTGCTCTGACAGTTGGTGCTTAAAGCTAGTGAGGGAGATAAGTGTTTCCAGTTTCAGAGATTTTTGTAGTTCGTTCCAGTCATTGGCAGCAGAGAACTGAAAGGAGAGGCCAAAGAAAGAATTGGTTTTGGGGGTGACCAGAGAGATATACCTGCTGGAGCGTGTGCTACAGGTGGGTGATGCTATGGTGACCAGCGAGCTGAGATAAGGGGGGACTTTACCTCGCAGGGTCTTGTAGATGACATGGAGCCAGTGGGTTTGGCGACGAGTATGAAGCGAGGGCCAGCCAACGAGAGCGTACAGGTCGCAATGGTGGGTGACAAAACGGATTGCACTGTGATAGACTGCATCCAATTTGTTGAGTAGGGTATTGGAGGCTATTCTGTAAATGACATCGCCGAAGTCGAGGATTGGTAGGATGCAGAACGCCATAGGATGTTTTTGCGTTGGTTAAGGGCAGTCAGGTCTGGGGAGAACCAAGGGCTATATCTGTTCCTGGTTCTAAATTTCTTGAATGGGGCATGCTTATTTAAGATGGTTAAAGAAAACAGGCATCCTCTACTGATGGGATGAGATCAATATCCTTCCAGGATACCCCGGCAAGGTCGATTAGAAAGGCCTGCTCGCTGAAGTGTTTCAGGGAGCGTTTGACAGTGATGAGTGGAGGTCGTTTGACCGCTGACCCATTACGGATGCAGGCAATGAGGCAGTGATCGCTGAGATCTTGGTTGAAGACAGCAGAGGTGTATTTAGAGGGCAAGTTGGTTAGGATGATATCTATGAGGGTGCCCGTGTTTAAGGCTTTGGGGAGGTACCTGGTAGGCTCATTGATAATTTGTGTGAGATTGAGGGCACCAAGCTTAGATTGTAGGATGGCTGAGGTGTTAAGCATGTTCCAGTTTAGGTCGCCTAGCAGCACGAGCTCTGATAGATGGGGGGCAATCAGTTCACATATGGTGTCCAGAGCACAGCTGGGGGCAGAGGGTGGTCTATATCAGGCGGCAACGGTGAGAGACTTGTTTTTAGAGAGGTGGATTTTTAAAAGTAGAAGTTCAAATTGTTTGGGTACAGACCTGGATAGTAGGACAGAACTCTGCAGGCTATCTTTGCAGTAGATTGCAACACCGCCCCCTTTGGCAGTTCTATCTTGTCTGAAAAAGTTGTAGTTTGGGATGAAAATTTCAGAATTTTTGGTGGTCTTTCTAAGCCAGGATTCACACACAGCTAGAACATCCAGGTTATCAGAGTGTGCTAAAGCAGTGAATAAAACAAACTTAGGGAGGAGGCTTCTAATGTTAACATGCATGAAACCAAGGCTATTACAGTTACAGAAGTCATCAAAAGAGAGCGCCTGGGCAATAGGATTGGAGCTAGGCACTGCAGGGCCTGGATTCACCTCTACATCGCCAGAGGAACAGAGGAGGAGTAGGATAAGGGTACGGCTAAAAGCAATAAGAATTGGTCGTCTAGAACGTCTGGAACAGAGAGTAAAAGGAGGTTTCTGGGGGCGATAAAATAGCTTCAAGGTATAATGTACAGACAAAGGTATGGTAGGATGTGTATACAGTGGAGGTAAACCTAGGTATTAAGTGATGATGAGAGAGATATTGTCTCTAGAAACATCATTGAAACCAGGAGATGTCATCGCATGTGTGGGTGGTGGAACTAATAGGTTGGATAAGGTATAGTGAGCAGACCTAGAGGCTCTACAGTGAAATAAGCCAATAAACACTAACTAGAACAGCAATGGACAAGGCATATTGACATTAAGGTGAGGCATGCTTAGTCGAGTGATCAAAAGGGTCCAGTGAGTAGTGAGGTTGGTTGGGGTCACGGCGATTCAGACAGCTAGCCATCGGTAGCAAGCTAACATAGGATGGAGGTCTGTTTTTAGCCACCTCGTGCGTTTCCGTCGGTAGGATTAGTGGGGTTCCGTGTGGTAGAGGGGATCAATCCAATTCACAAAAAAAACCAATAGATATAGTTATAGGAGGCCCAAGAAAAAAAAAAAAAAATAATTAAAAAAAATTGTCCGATAGGTCTATTCAGATAGCAGTCGATAAGACAGCTAACGATTAGCGGACCGCAGATGGGCATTCAGGTAACGTCGCTACGGAGGAGCCAGCCGGATAACTCCCTCGGGTAGATAACGTCGGTAGTCCAGTTGTGAAGGCCCAGTGGGGCTCTGCGTTGCCAGTAAAACGGGTCCGTATAGGTGATTATAGCCCAGGAGTGACTGACTCCTGGCGTATAGCTGGCTAGCTCCGGAATAATTGATGTTTGCTCCGGAATCGACGTAAGCCGATAGTCACACGGATAGCAGCTAGCTAGCTGCGAGATCCAGGTACAAATGTCCAGAGTTAGTGGTTGAAATCCGGGGACATGGAGAGAAAAATAGGTCCGGTATGTTCCGGTCCGAGCCGCGCCGTACAAAACTGCCGATAGATTTTCGAGCTAAAGGATAGCTGATGACCACAAACCGTGGTTAGCTGAATACTAATGATTAGCCAGTAAAGAAGCTAACTAGCCTCTGATTAGCTTCTGGCTAGCCTGAATGGAGGATTACAGATTTGAGGTAAATAATACTTTCTTTAAAAAAATATATAAATTGGTGAAGCGGGTTGCAGGAGAGTGTTTTCGTGAGTATATGGAAAATAAAAAAAATATATAAAAATGTATGCGAGGAAAGTTGTAAATATATATAAATATACGGGACACGACAAGATGAGGACAAAAGACGTCTGACTGCTATGCCATCTTGGTGACAAATAGAACTGTTGACGTAGAGACTGGTGTTTTGCGGGTACTATTTAATGAAGCTGCCAGTTGAGGACTTGTGAGGCGTCTGTTTCTCAAACTAGACACTCTAATGTACTTGTCCTCTTGCTCAGTTGTGCACCAGTGTCTCCCATTCCTCTTTCTATTCTGGCTAGAGACAGTTGCACTGTTCTGTCAAGGGAGTAATATACAGCGTTGTACGAGATCTTCAGTTTCTTGGCAATTTCTCGCATGGAACAGCCTTAATTTCTCAGAACAAGAATAGACTGACGAGTTTCAGAAGAAAGTTATTTGTTTCTGGCCATTTTGAGGCTGTAATCAAACACAGAAATGCTTATGCTCCAGACACTCAACTAGTCTAAAGAAAGTTTTTTTGCTTCTTTAATCAGGACAACAGTTTTCAGCAGTGCTAACATAATTGCAAAAGGGTTTTCTAATGATCAAATAGCCTTCTAAAATTATACATTTGGATTAGCTAACACAATGTGCCATTAGAACACAGGAGTGATGGTTGCTGTACGCATATTTAGATATTCCATAAAAAAGTGTTTCCAGCTACAACAGTCATTTACAACATTAGCAACCCTCACTGTATTTCTGATCAATGTTATGTTATTTTAATGGACAAAATTAAAATTAAAAATGTTTTCACAATTAAAATTGTTTTTCTTTCAAAAACAAGGACATTTCTAAGTGACCCCAAACCTTTCAACGGTAGTGTATCCTAAACTAGCCCCCAACACCCCAACCTCTCCAGCCATGTCCTTCCACTCCCAACCCCTCCTACCCCTATTCTCCAGAGAGCTGGCATCTGAGTGCTCCTGCCCCCTGTAGCTGTGTCTGCACACTGGCCCTGTGGTCAGTCTCTGTTCCTGTCCCTGGCTCTGTCTCCCTCTGTCCTGCTCAGGCCAGACAAAACTAGGCCCAGACCCCAAACTACCTCCCTAGTAAGCAGCACTTTCTCTGCTACTAGATCCCTGCCAAATATCACAGGCCCTGGGAGGCTGTTTCACAACACAGTCTGCAATACAAACCTTTTAAGCTCACTGATATCTGTAAGCTGTTTTCGATTCAAGCACAGCTTCAGAAACGTAACCTCACCCCGTTGATGCTGTACACCTGCTGGATGAGGAGGGCACTTGTTTTCCTGTGCAGGGAGCATCCTACATCTCTAACCCTCTCTGTGATCGCTATTGATCAATGCCGCTATGGGAGCCGCTATGAGAGTGTTCTGCCAAGTGGTCTGTGATGTACATATTACACATGCTCACACACACAGGAAAGAAGGTTGGGAGAAAGGAAGGAGGGGAAAGAGATAGAGAGAGAGATTGTGATATTGTGCTTGGTAAAACAGCTGATGATTGTACTGACCGAGTACAGTGAGTGTGAGCAGTAGGTTCTTGAAAAGAGAAGAGAAGCAGCTGATACACTTGTTCCTGGGCCTGGCCTCGATGGGCTCCAGGTGACTTTCGTGCATCCTCACCTCCACTTGCTTAGGCATGATGCTGGCACTGTGTCAGAGAGAAAGAGGGAGACAGAGAGAGAAAGAGGGAGCCAGAGAGAGAGAGAAAGTTATTTAAACATGCATAATCTGCATTTGACAGGCCCCCAGTTTGATACATCAGTCACATGTCTGGCGAAACTATAGATATACATTATATGATCATAACGCATGTCCTTGTGACTATCCTCATATTGTGAGTGTGAGGAAGGAGGTTAGATTGGGTCTTCACAGTAAAATAGATGAACCATCCCCAATCCAACTCAGCCTTTGTTTTGGATGTTCAGGGTTGAATAGCCTGCCTATCGATTGGTCCAGCGTACCACCTACTGTACATGTGTAACGGATGTGAAACGGCTAGCTTAGTTAGCGGCTCGCGCTAAATAGCGTTTCAATCGGTGACGTCACTTGCTCTGAGACCTTGAAGTAGTGGTTCCCCTTGCTCTGCAAGGGCCGCGGCTTTTGTGGAGCGATGGGTAACGATGCTTTGAGGGTGACTGTTGTTGATGTGTGCAGAGGGTCCCTGGTTCGCACCCGGGTATGGGCGAGGGTGACTGTTGTTGATGTGTGCAGAGGGTCCCTGGTTCGCGCCCGGGTATGGGCGAGGGTGACTGTTGTTGATGTGTGCAGAGGGTCCCTGGTTCGCGCCCGGTATGGGCGAGGGGACGCTATAAAGTTATACTGTTACACATGCAACCCTATTTTTACAGAGATAAAATGGACATGTCATAAAATCAAATGCTCTGTATACAAACATCATAGAAACAATGACGGGTTTATATCGTCACTCTTGATGACGGGATCACCCTTCACTCTTCTTTAATAGTCTCTAAGGAGCTATGAAATGAACCCCTACTTTCAGTGTGAAGAAAATGTATCCTAAACATCAACCAGTCAAATGTAGACAAATATTCTAAGACACAACCAAAATCAGCCAGGGAAACACCAACTTGAGAACAATCTCTCCAGCGTGGTCCCCGCTGAGTTAATGGGAGGGGGACTTTAACCATGAACTGATTTCAGCTGAAGTATCCAGTAGCCCAGAGGACAACACAGGTTCCCCTAGGGGTGGGCCATGGTCCCCCTCTGAGCCTTCACTGAGAGAAGTAGAGGAAGAGAGAGTGATGGAGGGAGGAAGGGAAAGAGGGGATGTAGAGAGGTGGAGGAGGCAGTCTATAACAAGGCCTATTGGAGATGATGGGGAATGGTACAAGAGTAACAGACAGACTGACTGACAGTTTGAACTTATCTGGACAATCTATCTCTCTTCCTTTCTTTTTCTCACATGTTCCTTCTCTACCTCTTATTTTCTCAATTTCTCCATTATCGTATGTCCGGAGGTTCCACTCAGTATGGCTGGCCTACAGGAACTGAAATGGGGCTTTTGACCAGTAAATATCTGTCTGTAATAATGGTATGGGAACAATAATGCATTTTATTTTGTGAAGTGGTTTCTTGCATCAAACAACACAACATTTTCAGTCACCTCTTTGTCTGAAGCACAAGTGGATAAACAGGTTAATGTCAAGCCCTACATGTTTTTTTTCCAAACATGTCATGGAATATAGGCCTACATTGAGCACCAAACATTGGCTGCTACTATAGGCTGAATGACACAACAGCTATTTCCAAGTTAAAATGTTATGGGATGCATTTTCTCCATTGTTTCTGGTGGTAGGCCACTCTGGTAGGCCTACATTATGATCAAATAGCCACTTGTCTGAAACTGTAACTCAAAGTGGATACAACCTCAGTGTTCGCAGTAAACGCACTGGAAATATTTCACAAAGTTCAAGTTCGTGCTCAGCAGACCTGAAATTTGCTCAGTGCCAGAAAAATGTTGGGCATCAACTAGACTTTTAAAGTAGCTTTACAAATTGAAGTGTTTGCTCATTAGAGCAGTCTAAACAAGAGACTATTTGTGTTAATTGGAGAAATGAGAGGAGGGACAGCTGTGGCTGTCATACAACACTCACACAAGTGTGAAGGAAGATGACGATGACATGTTGGGAAGGAGAGGGAATGGTTTACTAGAGAGACGGACACATCTTTGTTTCTCAATTCATACATCTCTATTATGTCATTCACAATCCACTGTCCCAGCAATTTGTTTGAAAAACATCTTTAGAATTTCACTTTAAAACATCAGTCAATTATCTCACAGAGATGATTGTTTAATTTGTCAGTCACCATGCGCACACTGACCCTATTCATGAAGCATGACAGTTAATAGATTACAGAAAAGGACGAAGAGGAAACAAACTGAATCAGTGATTCTGAACTTTGACCGTACCCCTGGGGTTAGCAGTACCACAGTCACAAATACACAGAGGGTGTCCCAGTCTCCTCAATAGACCTCTGTTGCTCACATCCTTACCCTCATGGACACTAATGGCTAAACGGAATTGAGAGACTTCAACCTAGTCATCATTCATCAAGTTTTTTTTTTTTTTACAGTGGTAGAGCAAAAGACGGCCAGAACACAGTTAGAGAGCAACGTAGCTAAGATTCTGTATTTTGTTTTGGGAAGAAGCCAAAGTATTGACACATTTTTTTAAACAACCTTATAGGTTCAGTGTTGCACAATGGGACACCATTCATTGGACACACAGGCAAACACACATACACACACAACTACACGTGCTGAGGAGAAGATGTAAGAAAGGGGTTCTCAGCCTCTATAACGATGTGTCTAAGCCTTGGCTATAGGATAGAACAGCTGGCCTGTTCCTAGGCACACAGACGGAGCGAAGACTCCCACTTATTCACTTCCTATTTCATACGTGTGAAAAGCAGAAAGGACATGTAAACACCATGCACAGGCACGCATCAGTCATCATCACACTATCATCGCAGCTGTTATTATTGCTTTGGGTTGTCGGAGGAGAAGCCATATTAATTTGAAGGAAACGTAATACAAAACAATCAATTCGTAGTATGGAGAGATCTACTGCATGACTGCTGTTAATTGAATCCTTTTCCCTCTCTTTTCATTATAGTTAGACCGAGGGCGAGTGGGGAGGGTTGTGACATTATGTTTAACTATGAATGGCACTCGCATTAGTTCTCCTGTCACAGTACTAGCCGATACAAGATCTGTCCAGACAAGAGCCATCCGATTCAACAGAATAACTAGCAAATTAGAGCAAGCACAATAATAGTTACAGGAACTCAGTTCCTTTCTTTCTCAGACATTTACATTTTAGTCATTCGGCAGACACTCCTATGCAGAGAAATGAGGGTTACTTGCCTTGCTCAAGGGCACATCAACAGTTTTTTCACCTAGTCAGCTTGGGGATTCAAACCATCAACCTTTCAGTCACAGGCCCAACGCTCTTCACCACTAGGCTACCTGCCTGCTACCTCCCATTCATCCCTACTCTATTGTTCACTCCTCCTCTGTCTGATGGGATAGTCAGATAAACCAGATACTGAGCTCGGTCAGAGTAATTGAGTTACAGAACAGTAGCACGCGGCTGCTGGCCCAGGTGTCATGAACGTTTCAGTCACTAAACTAGGGCATGGATCCACTCCCTGTGACCTCAGGTAACATACATTAGGACATGGGGGATGTCTATATAGTAGTGAACCCCTCCCATCACTATCACCCCTATTACCATGACAATCATCTCACCCTGGAGATGTCAGGTTTAATGGCATTTCCATTCTCCTGCATTGGTGGCAATTTCATTTTTCAGCTGAAAACACCCAGTCTATATCACATATCCATATTTTTTGGCACATCTAACTTCAAGTTTGTATCATCAGATCTGATAGGGTAAGAAAATGCCATTTCAGTATATGACAGTATATGCCACATACGATATGTGTGCATTGTCACACATACTATACATTAGTACTGTATTACATAGTACAGCATATCTTATTGTAATGTTACTACTGTACTTTGTATCAAGCTACAATGTTTATACACACCAGATATTTATTTATATACTGGATTCTTGACATAGCTCACTCCAATATATCTACGGCTGTACACATCATTCTTTGTATTTCTTGTGTAAATGATTCCAGTGTACATACGTGTTGATTTCATTTTGATTACTGTTACAGTGCTATTTGAGATTTTTATTGGATTCGTCACGACGTTCTTGATTATTATTCTTGTTTTTAGATTTTTATTATTTGTGTACTTGTTTGACATTTTACTGCATTGTTAGGAGCTAGTAACATTTTGCTGCACCCGCTAAAACATCTGCTAAACTGTGTATGCAACCAATAAACCTTGATTTGATTTGATGTATTCTTAATCATGGAAAGATCATTGGGTTCCCTAATATCACAAAAGGTAGGTGCACTTCTCACTAGGCCACCAAAGGCTTGATGCACACTAGGTGAGAACTGAGAGGTGACATGGGGATAGTAGAAAACCTGAACATCCATTTTCTGTTTCTGTTTAGTTCCTCTATAATGAAATTGATTTCAAATCACCATGGCCAGACATGCCATCTGTGATCATATCACTTTATGGCTAATGCCATGTGAACACACCTTCAGGCCTATAGTCTCTTTCTAGGCACAGACGGTACCTTCACATTGTGCATAGTGATTTAAAACACTACGTCACAGGTCTGATCTTCCCATGCAAAAAGATTTCTCTGGGTTTCCTGGCTTGACTTTTTTCCCACTTAGCATCAACTGTTATGACAATAACCCTGTCTGTGAGTATAAGCTGCCTGTAGAAAATGCACTAGACACGTTCAAACATCTCCATGTTCCAAAAGTGCAGGTTTTCTCTGCTCATTAGCGACACCAGCAGACCACAGATGCCCTTCCATCAATCAACAATAGGATCTCTGTGCCAGAGATTAAAAGAGATGAGCAGAGTATTGCAGGAATGCACTTACTTCATCTCTGGTGCGGTCGAGATGAGTGCTGTGTACATTGACCAAAGTTAGATAATCTTCAGCCTCAGGCTAGGCTCTATAGAAGGAGTCAGACAGCCAATAGAAAGACAAGGTGGAATCCCTTCTGCTTCATCAGACACTGTCATATGTATGTCAGAAGATATAACACCCCAGCACATTAACCTGAGGGCTACGAATGGATTTTCCCAAAAACTCAGCTACAGTTCACTGTAGGCCAGCAACTCCTCTTTAGCATCCAGCAAGACAAGAGCATCCAGCCACACTGACCAGAGCTGCCCAGTCAGTCCTGATGTCTGTCACTACCATTGAAGTGGACCAGACTAGTGTCCAAAGGATGCACATTCTAACACACAGATTCACACACACCATACAGATGGCTAGAGGGAGGACTCAACAGCCTAGTTTCAAAGTGAAAATCCCTTAGGGGGTTCCTCAATCCATTCCCTACTGGATCTTCCTAGCCAGAAAGCACTCTCTAATCAGGGCTTCATAACTTCTAGATGGTCCTAGCCAGGAAGCACTCTCTAGTCTGGGCTTCATAACCTCTGGATGGTCCTAGCCAGGAAGCACTCTCTAATCTGGGCTTCATAACCTCTGGATGGTCCTAGCCAGGAAGCACTCTCTAATCTGGGCTTCATAACCTCTGGATGGTCCTAGCCAGGAAGCACTCTCTAATCTGGGCTTCATAACCTCTGGATGGTCCTAGCCAGCAAGCACTCTCTAATCTGGGCTTCTTAACCTCTGGATGGGCCAGCGGAAGAGTCTGAGAGACCTTCTGCTGGAGAGATGAGCTAGTTTATGGCACGGGATGGTCAGTGCTTCTGTAAACCTGTCCCTTTATGGATGGAAACAATGTTTAACGTTGTCGTGTAGCAGTGTCCAGCTATGTCATCAGACAATATGCTGTATACTTCACCCAGCATCCCGATACTGGTTCAGGGTGAAATGTTGCATCAGAAAACCTCTGGTTCCTGGTAATGTGGAGGTCACAAGTGGTTAACTTTATGTATGGATATCAGGGTCAATACACAACATAGAGGGATTAAGTCCCATCACCACGGTTCCTGATCAGGAATCCTAATCCTATATATCATGTATTTATGTATATATCATATGTCAGTATGTTTCTAAAATATAATATAATAGTTGCCATGTACAGTACCAGTCAAACATTTTGACACACCTACTCATTCAAGCGTTTTTCTTTATTTGTCATCAAGGCAAAGGGTGGCTACTTTGAAGAATCTCAAATATAAAATGTATTTTGATTTATTTAACTGTAAAGGAGTGCGTAACTGACTGCAGGGAAGTCAGGTGGAGGAGAGCAGAAATAGGTAGCAAATGGAGCCCTTTATTGAGGCGAACAAAACACGGCACTCAGAAAACTAAACACACATGGGTTACAATAACCCGGCACAAACCAGCCTGGAGTACACATACATTTACAAAAACAATTCCACACACAGACATGGGGGTAAACAGAGGGTTAAATGCAAGACGAGTAATGAGGGAATGAAACCAGGTGTGCGGGAAAACAAGACAAAACAAATGGAAAATGAAATGTGGATCGACGATGGCTAGAAGACCGGTGACGTTGACCGCCGAACGCCGCCCGAACAAGGAGAGGGACCGACCTCGGCGGAAATCGTGACATTAACACTTTTTGGGTTAGTAAATGATTCCACGTGATATTTCCTAGTTTTGTTGTCTTCACTATTATTATACAATGTAGAAAATAATAAAAAATAAAGAAAAACCCTTGAATGAGTAGGTGTGTTCAAACTTTTGGCTGGTACTGTATGTGTCAGTAAGTACTGAATAGTAATCCTTTTTTTATTCTAGCACTATATCAAGAACGCTATATCCATCCAAGCGGAATCAACATTTTCATACGTGACGAAGAAGTCATACATACATTTAGGTAACGTTATGACAATAAAACAATCTCAATCTATGAAATAACAGATATCACTGCATTCAGACTGAAAGTTGACTTCACAGATGAAGGAGAATACTTCTAGGGTTGTCATCATACTGGTTTGTCCCCTGTCTCCCAGCAGCACTGGATTTCACAACCTACAGTATAGAGTACTATTACATCATTCTAATCTAGGAAATGTGTTGGAAAGCTATTTCCTCTCACAGACAAATGACCATCAGCCCAACAAAAGCCAGAGGAATGGCGTCACTGCCAACAGAGGTTGTGGCATGAGATATCACTCATCCCAAATTCCTTGACTTGTCATACTCTATCAGACATTTCTAGCTCGGAGAGGAAAGAGACCATTTTGGGGAGGGGGATTCGCAGATACTGGGGTGACACCACCACCACCAAGCCAAAATTGGGGCCTATAAGGGGTAGGGCAGTGGGAGGGAGGCAGCAATCCCTGCTCTTGGCTGGGACCATGTGAAGCTCTCCGCTTCCCCTCTTCTCCCTCTGAGGGGCTTTTGTCTCGCCTGCAAACAGTGGTGTTGGCCCCAAGTCGCCCGGCCAAGCGCTGAGTCCAAGCTGGCAGTGGCGAGAAAGGGAGAGATGGAGGGAGGCGGTATAGAGGTTAAGAGTGGTGGGAGGGGGGCAGTGGGCATGTCAAGAATGCCAGTCCCATTGAGGGCCGTTGATGTCATGCCTATGCCCACCGTGGGAGAGCAGAGAAGAGGAGTGGAGGGGGGTGAGGCCCCCTTTTCTCTCCCCCCCACCCCTCCCTCCACAGTTCTCTTTTTCCGGAATGAATGAATCTTTCAGGAGCGGCAGGCCATTGTGTCCCATAATCGAAGGCGTTTATCCCAATTTTATGCTGCTTTCCCGGGGCGAGGAGGTTCCCCGAGCTCTGGCTTTCAGAGGTCCGTTGTGGTGCAGTCAGCACCCAGAGGAGTTGCCATAGCAACGCACCGCGCACCAGAGAGAAAGGGAAGAGAGGAGGTTCGATGGCTGCTGTACACACGCAATCTCTTTCTCTCTGTCACACACACACACACACACACACACACACACACACACACACACTTGATAGATTAATGGAGGTAGCAGGCACCTTAGATTGTCATTTCAACTAAAGAAGGTAAGACCTCAAGGAACAGTGTGTAAAAAAAACATCAAATACACCCAGACACTATGGCAACAGCTTTAAAACCACAGCAGCTTAACTAGGCTTTTCCCACACCACCTCGCTCACATACCAAAGAACTATCCCAATTAAAATCAGCACAATACAGTACAACAGTACTCCACACAGGACAATGCACTGACATTTCTGTATAGCACGTAAGGCAAGGCACTGGTGTGAATCTAACTACATTGTGACTCCAGAGTTTTTGCTTTCAAACACTCTCCAGTGTGCTGGTTATAATGTGTGTGATGCCAGAGCTGGAGGGCCAGGGAGATGTAAATGACCTGCATTTTCCCAGTGGGCTCTGAGGGGCCCCATGCCCGTTCTCATGGCTGTAGCATCACAATGTGGCTGTGAGGTAGAGATAGCTGGAGGTGGGCCAGGCAGGCCCCGGATATCTGTTGACCCCTTTGGGGCCTCCCAGCCACTTCCCATGCAGTGGGAGATGGGATCACACACTACCCTGGATGGCTGTGAAAGATGATGCTTAAATGAACCTCTTAGCAAACACGTAAGGTTATGCCATGCGTAAAAAGAAGGAGATACATTCTTCAAAGTGAAGGAAAGGGGAAAGTTGTTAGCAAGTCTTCATTATTCCACGAGGGTGGATAGAGTGAATGGATTCCAAGACATGTAGATGGTTGGACATGTATAGACACTGTCACTGTTGAGGAAACAACTGAATGGTTGTGTCAGAGGTGCTCAGAGAGATCTGATAACTATGTGGTGTAGAGAATATCTGATATTGCCTACATAATGGTCTCCAGTTGCCAATCAGACCAAATTGCACACTCGGCTACTGAACATTTCTCCCTGTTTGTGCCCCCTCTTCATATTAACAGAGCCAGAGCGGGACTGTGTGTGTGTGTGTGTGTGTGTGTGTGTGTGTGTGTGTGTGTGTGTGTGTGTGTGTGTGTGTGTGTGTGTGTGTGTGTGTGTGTGTGTGTGTGTGTGTGTGTGTCACAACCTGGCTCGGGGTCGATGTTGGTCAAGCTGTTCTACTGCACTGGACCAAGAGGACTGTCCACTTTAGCCCCTCAGAGGGAGAAGAGGGGAAGCAGTGAGCTTCACAAGATCCCAGCCAAGAACAGGGATAGCTGCTTGCCCCTCTCCCTCCCCCTCTCTCTCTCCCCCTTGCAGGCATGGTGTGACCCCTGTACCCATATTCCCCTTTCCCTCTCCCTACTTCATGCCAAGGCCACACACACACACACACACACACACACACACACACACACACACACACACACACACACACACACACACACACTATTTAGAGAAAACATATCACCCTCATTGTAATTATCCTGGATCTGCACACATGGGATGCCACTTCAACATTGAGTTATTTCAGTCAATATGGCTCTTTCAGGTCATGTGACATGGCCTGTGAAATGTGATACGTCTAAGTCCTGTAAAAAAGCTTTGCCATGGCACTTCCATTTTTTAACGAGAGAGAGAGAGAGAGAGAGAGAGAGAGAGAGCTGGCAGAGCTGGCTGAATCCAATTCGTCTGTGCCATATTAATAGAGTGAGTAAGAAAAACAAAGACAGTGATTAAGGGTGAGTAAGAGTGAATGAGTTAGTGAGTGAATGAGTGAGCGAGAGGGAGAGTAAATAAATTAGTGAACGAATGAATCTCTCAGTTTTTCTCTCTGTCCCTCTCCTCCTCTATTCTTGTATCCCTTTTCCTATTCGCTCCCTCCAACTGCTATTCAGCCTCTCTCCACCTCTTACTCTCTCTCCTATGCTCCCCCCCTGCTTTCTCTCTTTCTCTCTCTTCCATACTCATAGATCGTAATAAACAATACATTCTCTCAATTTCCATCTCTCACGCTTCTCTCCCTTACAGTCTTTTATGGTCTGATGCTGCTGTCAGCTTGTGGTTTTGTTGGCTCTCACAAAGACACCCCAGGGATTTGGTTTCTGGGCTGTCCATCTCCCTCCACCGCTCTCCACCTCTCCCCCAACCACCCCTCACTTCCTCACCTTTCTCCATCTCTTCCCAGACATCCCTCCACCTCTCCACCTCCCTCCACCTCTCTCCATCTCTCCCCAACTCCCTCCCTTGGATGAAAATGCTGCAGAATGAAAGGCCAGCAGCGAATCTAGGAGATTTCCCTCATCGCACTTTCCTTTTCTCCCGCTCCATCTATCCCTCACTCCATCTATCCCTCGTTCCCTCCGCCTAATCAGAGAGGGGCTATGTTCCTACGCTAGAGCGTCTCTCCACCTCTATTCTCGCCTCTCTCTGTCCTCTCGTTTCTCTACTTTTCTCCATCCCTGTGTTCACGCTTGCATGAGGCAGTGCTGCTATCATTAGTGCTGGCGCATCTGTTTAACAGAGCTGGCTGTAGAGCACAGAAGAGAAGAACGCAGCTTTTGATGGCTTCAGTCCGATCCCCACAGGATCTCATTAAATCCGGAAGGCAGGCCCACCACACCCCTCCTACACCGCTACACTGCACTGATCTATTAGAATGAGAGGGTGGGAGGGAGGGAGGGAGCAAAGGGGGGGTGAAGGAGGGAGCAAAGGAGGGAGGGATAGATAGATGGATGGATGGAGGAAGAGAGGGGGCAGGAGATAGAGATGGGAGGAGGAGGAGAACATGAGGGAAGGTGTGGGTGTTGGAAGAGGGAGGGAGACAAAGAAAGGGGGTGAGAAAGAGAGAGAGTAAGCGATAATGGAAAGAGAGTGAAGGGGAAAATGGGAGTGGATGGTTCAAGTGTAACATAGAGAGGCCAGATTAAAGCAACCAATTGAAGTGGAGATGGAGTATGTACTGTAAGTGTATTTGTATCTGAGAGGGATCCAGTCTGAGGGTTACAGGAGAGGCTGACATCTGTGTTAGAAGGCTCACCCTGTGAAATTAGATTTTTGCATCTACAAAACAACTTCTGTTTCATACATCACTAGGGCCACACTCTCAAATACATGTGTGCAGATACACACACACACACACACACACACACACACACACACACACACACACACACACACACACACACACACACACACACACACACACACACACACACACAGAAAGTAAGAGGACTAGGGAGGATGAATGTGCTTTTACTAATTAAAAACTCCAGTCTGAGGACAACCCTTCAGACCCAGCATAGCTCCCCTCTCCTCTACTCTCCTCACCCCACGGTATCGTTCTACACTTAGAAAACAGTGTTCCAAAAGGGTTTTTCAGCTGTTAGGAGTCACACTCTTAGAAAACAAGGTGCTATATATAACCTAAAAGGGTTCTTTTGCTGTCCCCACAGGAGAACCCTTTGAACAACCCTTTTTGGTTCCAGATAAAACTATTTGGGGTTCCATGTAAAACCCTCTGTAGAAAGGGTTCTACATGGAACCCAAAAGGGTTCTACCTGGAACCAAAAGGGTTTTACCTGCAATCAAAAGGGTTCTTCAAAGGGTTCTCCTATGGGGACAGCTGAAGAACCCTCTAAGGTTCTATATACTGTAGCACCTTTGTTTCTAAGAGTGTGACTCTCCTTTCTTGTCTTCACACCACCCCAGACAGCCAGCATTCCTCCACACTGACATACAGACACATGTAAGTGCAGGCACACACATAGACAGGCACATTACACCATATACTGGCAGCCCTATATGCTAATACCTAGTGCACAGTCAATACATCCAGCTCCATGCTGAACTGTTCATATCAAAGTGGGAAGGTTGGTGGCACCTTAATTGGGGAGGATGGGTCGTAATAATGGCTGGAGGGTATAAGTGGAATGGTTTTAAGTACATCAAACACAGGATTTCCATGCGTTTGATGCCATTCCATTCGCTCAGTTCCAACCATTATTATGAGCCGTCCTCCCCTCAGCAGCATCCTGAGGTTCATATACAGGCTTGACAATAACCCAGAGACATCCAGAGATATCCACTATACACGCGATGTCTATACAAACCTTATATGGAATGTGTTTCATTAGTGCAGACAGTCTCTGTCATCTACCAGCTGCTCTGTATCCAAAGACTCTATTATAGATTCCTCAACACACAACATATCATACTGCTACCGTTACTCGAGATACATACCTACAGAAGCACTATATGGCATCTATCGACAAGAAAAAATGTAAAGCTCACTAAACAGCAAGTACCACAGTAGTACAACACTATATGGAAAGAGTGCACTGAACATTCATACTGTTCTGTGACAAACTTAAATCCTTGGTAAACACGTGTAAACTCTAATAGAACCAGGCTAATAGATGTTGACAGTGAGGGCACAAGTATTCATTTTGTATTTTGTCTCTCTAATTGTGACACTGTGTCTGTGTTGGATTGCATTTAAACCAGGATGCAGATCAATACCAGCAAGCACCGTGGGGAGGGAGGGAGAGAAGCAAGGGAGAGGATGGAGGGAGAGGAGAGGAGGGAGGGAGGGAGAGGAGGGAGGGAGGGAGGAGGCGAGGGAGAGGAGGGAGATGAGGGAGGGAGGGAGAGGGGAGGGAGGGAGAGGATGGAGAGGGAGGGAGGGAGGGGATGAGGGAGAGGAGCGAGGGAGAGGAGGGAGAGGAGCGAGGGAGAGGAACAAGGGAGAGGAGGGAGGGAGAGGATGGAGAGGAGGGAGGGAGGGAGAGGAGGGCTGGTATAAGGGATGCAGCAGAGTGTGACAGAGTTGTCAGTAGAGTAGCAAGGTTTTGCTCAGAAGACTCATCTCCTCTCTTTCTTCCTTCCTTCCTTTCTCATTCTCTAATCTATACATCTCTTTATACAATGTATTTTATCTGCATCTCTGCAATAAGCACTAGTTATGCTGCTGATTATTGCCTTGCTTGTCCTGATGTGTCTGAACAAATAGCCCTGGGTAAGAAATACATTTCTTAGCCAAGATCCCATTGCCAAAAAATGTGGAACACTGGACTGGATTCTGAGCAAACAAGTGCAGAGCATACCAATAAACCTATTGCATTGATGGGAAAAAGTCTAGCTGGACCAGATCAGCTTTCCTAATGACTAGCCTAGCACTGTGCCTTCCACTCAATTCAAAAAAATGTTGGGGACATACAGTACATAACTCAACGACAATTTATATACCAAATGTCTTTTGAAGTAGGAC
Organism: Oncorhynchus tshawytscha; assembly: GCF_018296145.1. NCBI lineage: Eukaryota > Metazoa > Chordata > Actinopteri > Salmoniformes > Salmonidae > Oncorhynchus > Oncorhynchus tshawytscha. The sequence goes on along the minus strand of NC_056434.1, from coordinate 36,691,281 downwards.
CCTAGGGCTTGCAGGTAAGCACGATTTGCTTGGCATTTAAAAGCCTGTGCTTTATGACTACTTTTTTTCGGTTCATACTTTGGCACGCCAAGTTTGCTGTCCTTTCAGAACCACGTTGAGCGGGACGACCGCCTGCTGTTCTTTCAGAACCCCATCCGACTCTGGCTGCACAAAACCTTCAGTGAAAACAGAGTTTTACATGAAAAACAATGATGGCAAACACCATACAGGATTTTATAGCGTACAGTAGGCACGAGGCCCGAAGACTCACAGTATAGGAATAGGCATATCATCTACAGTCTACTGGCATATTGAATGTGTTGGAGACTGGGTAGCCTATTGCCGCCTGCTGAACATGTGAAATGCCCTTGGGGGCTGGTCCCTGGTTCATTGTTTTTCTTTCCATGTCATGATTCGCTGCATGTTTTGTCAAACTGTGTAGATATTTCTACAGCCTCACGTAGTTATGGAATGCTGTTGGGATGGAGGGAGGGAGGGAGGGAGGGAGGGAGGGAGGGAGGGAGGGAGGGAGGGAGGGAGGGAGGGAGGGAGGGAGGGAGGGAGGGAGGGAGGGAGGGAGGGAGGGAGGGAGGGAGGGAGGGCAGCTTTTTCCCTCTCATTTATGTCAACTAGCCTACTACCAGTGGAAGTCCATCATAATTACTTACATTTACCAACATGTATTTCTCCCATCAAGTGTCTGATACTCACACATGTAATCTCCAAATGCACGCCCAGGGAATCCTCTAAGGGTGTGTTATATCCTTGAATCGAGGTCTGAGCCACAAAACTAAAATTCCCCCAAATACCCCAGCCTAAAAATCCCGTTTTGTGTGATTCCCTGCGCTGTTCTCTCAACTGCCAGACTCTCAGTGAGTTACAGACAGCAACCTTCTATGGAAAGTTTGAGTTGTTCTGCAACAAAACAGTGTGTAATTGATTTCAAACAACATCTATGACATCTGAATCAGAAAGACCCTAGTGATTTCCCGCCGACGAGTTGGTCTTGTCTCTTCATTCACCATCATTACGGGCCTGCTTGTGCGTTCGACACAGCTACACTTATCTCACAGTGTTAGTTCGGTGTTTTTAACACAGACAGATATATTAGTAAAGGCCCAAGCCCAGGGAGGGGAGTTGGTGCAAAATACGATATGATTACAATAGATTCATATCGAAGGACGTCAGCATTATTTGCTTCCCACTAATTACAGAAGCCACAAAACCCAGGCAACAGCAGACCCACACAAGTTTTGAAAGGTCCTTAACTGCGAGAGACATGTCAATTACAGTAAGGCAAAAAAGTATTTAGTCAGCCACCAATTGTGCAAGTTCTCCCACTTAAAAAGATGAGAGAGGCCTGTAATTTTCATCATAGGTACACTTCAACTATGACAGACAAAATTAGATTTAAAAAAATCTGAAAATCACATTGTAGGATTTTTAATGAATTTATTTGCAAATTATGGTGGAAAATAAGTATTTGCTGACTAAATACTTTTTTGCCCCAATGTATGTGGTTGCTTGGTGGTTGCTACTACACTCCATACATGCTGTTGAAAGGATTGGTAAGAAATCAGTCAATCAATCAATCAATCAATCAATCAATAAAATGACATGGATAGCATCTATTTTTACTGCTGCCATGTCAACTCTCAGAGCTTATAACAGACATATCAGGAAGATAACCTTTACATCTGCACATTATAGCCGATTCTGAGAGAACCATTCACACCCCATCTACACTCAAACCATCCAACTATCATAAGAAGGCCAATAGCTTATACCGTAGAAAACTGTGCATTCCTCTCATCAAGCACTAACTGCTGTTGTACCAGCATAAGCCAACCGTTCTAACCTCCTGTGGAACACATAAACAAAGGAGAATATACATCCCAGAAGGCTAATCTTGTCCTGGAGGGCCCCGCACAACTCAACAGTTGTTGGGAGAAGGGAGACACATTTAACTCCTCCCATTGCCGCTCCCTACTCTGATGTACAGTAGACGCTATGTGCTCACAGCAGCACACACTGGTACACTTGTCAATTCCAAATGTGTCTAATAATCGATTGAATAATGACAGGTGAAATGTGCACGATTTGGGCAGAGAGGGAGTAACGAGGCCTAGTGAAGGTGGACAGATGGAGAGGTACACAGATAGATGGATAGATAGATAAATGAATGCAGGTCCTAATTAACCAGTGCATGGTGTGGTGAGCCAAGAAGCCAGGAACAAAACCCCATCTGTGTTGGTCAGCCATTGAGGCCTGGCGCTCTTGGAACACGCCACCCTTGCTGGAATAATGGGCCACTTTAGAGTCCTCCAAGTTAGTTCACAGGCCCAGGGCTGGGAAACCGCTATATTGCAGGGTTCACAAGAGGTTTTTAATTGTTTCCTCTTTTTTTTCATTTTTTTTTCACTCTCTCTCCTCTTTTAGTTCTGAAAGGGGGGCTGACAAACAGGCGATGAAGGGGATTGCTGTGTGTTCCACTGGACAAGCGGTGAGGTAAACAAAACATGGCTGTATGCTCCATCGGCTCGGCTTGAGGATAGGCTGAGGGATGGGGGCGGGGGGCGGGGAGGGGAGGAGGGGGCAGGAGAGGAAGGTTGAGGGCTGAGGGGTATTGATGATAGGGGAGTATTAGGGGTTCGGGGAGCGAGGTGCGAGGGGAGAGGGGTATGGGTGAAAAGAGGGAAAGGGGGGTCCTCCGGAAGGAGAGGGAAGTGGGCGCAGGTCGTTGAGGTTACTCTTCAGAGTGAGGCCATTGTCCTTGGTGCTGAAGTTCTCATGCATGTCCCCCTTTTGGCTCCCGGAGTGTCTGAAAGTGATGGAGCTCTCTGCGATTAAGCAGCGGCAGTTCAGCTCTGCGCTCCCACAGCCCGGGCTATTTACATAGTCAAGAGGGACATTAATGCCCACCGATCCCCCTGGGCTGCACAAAGCAGCACACAAACCTGCCTCACAGGCCCATTAAGGCTCTAAATTGAGGATTTGGGGGGAGAGAAAAGGGAGGAAAGGAAGAGAAATAAGGGGAGAGATGGAGAGGGGGTGATGGAGGAGGAGAAGGGTGTGTATTTTCACTATCCGTTTGCTACCGACTTGGACCACAGCGGTGGAGAAAAGTCTCAGCGATATTGCTTGGCAGATTTTTTTACAGCTCCCAAGTGGCTGTGGAGACACCACCATTGTTCCCTGTGAAGGAGTGGAGTGGATTCACTGGAGAGAGAGAGGATGGCCAAGAGGGACTGGGTTCCTACTGTCTACTATGAAATCCACTCACTCTACTGAACATCACCAGGAGGCCTCATGCAAACATGTAAATGTTGAAAAGTATCAGTTTTTAAACAGATACTTGGCTTTGGATTTATGACATTAAACTCCAACCAATTTTCTGTAATTCCCAACAACATCTGGTACTCACCAACAAAAATGCTGACATGCTTGGTTTGTGAGTGTGTGACTGTGTATGTTTAGGAGTATGCTGATGTGTAAAAGAGTATGAGTGCCAAAAACAATGCACACTCTCAATGTTGTGTACATCTGATGGCTGCTCGGAGCCTGACGTGGTGCATATTGGGACAATTGTTTGGATGAGGTCTTACATTTGTTTTAATGATTCCTTAATTCTGCTTTAATTATGATTATTCTTTTGTTGCCCCACAATGGGGGATTGTTCTCAGTGGCATGGGCATTGGTGCCAAGAGAGGGAACAAAAAGTGTACCCCTCCCCTCCATTACCCCATTCCAGCACCCCTACTTCACCAACCCCTCCGTGGGCCCTTTCGTGACTCCCCGCTGACCTGAATTCCGCTGGAGCGGGTGCCAAGGGGATTGTGGGTGGTTTAGGGTTTGGAGAGAGCGCTTGGGAAAGTGGGGGGAATGCTGACCACCATAACACTTCCCTGGCCTGTACTAGCCCCCAGCACACCCCCGCCACCCCTCCATACAAATACTAATCTTGGACTTCCGTCGTTGAGATGATGGTTATCTAAGTCAGACGACAGGATGCCTTTCAAAAGAAGCACACTTGAAATCTTGAAAACATTTAGAGTGCAGTGAGATTCCTCTAAAACAGAAATATTGACCAATACATAGGTACAGTACAAAGTTGGGTCTGACGCAAATAATCTACATGAGGAAAATGTATCAATTTTGTCCATCTTGTACAGTTTGATCTGAAAGAGTTTGTTGGAACTCCATAAACAGATTCATTTAGCTAGCTATCTTAGTTTTTGTACGGGACATGACAGACTGACATTGAACTCTTAGTTTGGCTTTGGCCGTTATCAGCTATCCTACAAACTGTAAATAGGAAAGCATGTTGGACTGAATTCAAGGGGCAGCCTTTCAATTTGACTAAACATTACTATCATGTTCAGCTAAGGCAGACTACCGTAAAATACACTGAGTGTATAAACATTAATAAGAACACCTGCTCTTTCCATGACATAGACTGACCAGGTGAATCCAGGTGAAAGCTATGATCCCTTATTGATGACACTTGTTAAATCCACTTCAATCAGTGTAGATGAAGGAGAGGAGACAGGTTATAGAAGGTATTTTAAGCCTTGATGCAATTGCATGGATTGTGTTAGTGTGCCATTCAGAGGGTGAATGGGCAAGACAAAAGATACAAGTGCCTTTGAACGGGTATGGTAGTAGGTTCCAGACGCATCCATTTTGTGTCTGCAACGCTGCCGAGTTTTTCACGCTCAACCGTTTCCAGTGTCTATCAAGCATGGTCCACCACCCAAAGGACATCCAGCCAACTTGACACAACCGTAGTAAGCATTGGAGTCAACATAGGTCAGCATCGCTGTGGAATGCTTGTGGAGTCCATGCCTCGACAAATTGAGGCTGTTCTGAGGGCGCGGGGGGTGCACTCGGTGTACATGCCCAAGGAAAACGTGTGTATTTTTCTGTCGAAGTGAAGGAAATACACCATGTCCATGTGACAGCTGTCCACCTGTGTACTTTGCCCCTCTCCTGAGCACCAAACCAGGGAAGATAAAACCCAAATAGCTTGTTAATGCGATAGATCACGTTATCAGAATATATTTAGAGTTGTGAGCTGTAATGCCATTCATCTTTCCTAGAAACACAGTTTATAACAATCTAGCAAACACTTGAAAGCAAGCCTAAGGAAATTGATTATTCAAGACAGCCTCCAACTGCCGAGAGAAGGCGAGGAAAAGCAAACAGCAAACAGTCATGAAAACACACTCAGGACTATATTCTTTTCCCTTGCAACTGCAACTAACTACACTACACAGGGACCCAAAGGTTATTCTAAATTAGAGAAAAATGTTTTCGCTGTGACCAGCGGAGCTCTATGGGCATGCAGGCAGGCGGGTAGGCAGGCGGGTAGGCAGGCTGGTGAATGCCTGTGTGTCTGTTCTGGTGCAGTCAAACAGAAAGGAAGGAGGCTTTTGTTTGTCCTATCCATGGGAATCGGCTCTCATTCTCTCTCAGCTCACTGACGTCTGAAACCCTGGAGTTACAGGGAGGACTACAGTGGCGGAGAGAGGAAGTATCCTTTAGAAAAGGGAGTGTCATATGAAGCAGATAGGAATACAGATGTAGGATCTTAATTTGAGCCAGTTTGCTTCTGAAGGAAAATAATCCTGCAGCAACAGGAAATGTGAATTATTATGTGTATTATAATTAATGTACATTTGTGTAGGGGGTGATACATTTTTCGTAAAGGGAAAAACAAGTCTGAAATGTCAAATTTCAGAACCTTTTTAAATCTCAAATACACTACACGTTTTACATTTCCTGCATTGGAAATGTATCTTGCAACAGGGTGGACCAAATTAAGATCCTACATCTGAAGTAGCATAGAGTTCTAGAGATAAGGATAAGTAAAGTGGTAGTGAAGGAAAAAGGAAGAGAGAGTAAAAGGGAGGGAGAAAAAGGAAAAAGCAATTGATTGATGAAATTGAAGGACCAGGGGAAAGAGTGAGACAGACAGAGAAGGACATGAGAAGAGAGGGAGCGAGAGGAGCATAAACAGATGGGTAGATGAAGCAAAAAGACAGGAGACAAGAGAGTAGAGGAAAAGACAGACCGATAGACAGGGGCTAGAAAAGGGAGAGACAGAGAGTAAGGCAGGGGAGAGGAGAGGATTGGAAGAAACAGAGAAATAGATAGGGGAAAGTAGAGGAAGAGACAGCAAGATAGACAGGGGAGAGGGGTGGAAGAAACAGAGAGCTAGACAGGGGATAGTAGAGGGAGAGACGGATAGAAGAGGGTTGTGAACAGTTTGAGAAGGATCTGGATGGTACTTTGGCAGCTTCTGTATGTTCCCAGGGGGATTACTCAAGTGCTAGATGCTACAGAATGGCAGCGAGCCCACAGTGAAGCCCTATGAATGGAACCACACAAAGACACACACGCATGCACACACATGCACACACACACACACAGAAACACACACACACACACACACACACTCTCTCATCTTCGCTTTCCGTCCTTCGCTCCTCTGACCCTATTCTGCATATTTAACTGTCTCTTTTTTTATTCTTCCCTGCCCCCTGCCCTCTACACCCTCTATCTCTTTTTCTCTGTCTCTCTCGTCTCCCTTTCTTTCTCAGTAGCAGTCTCCTCCAGTGCTGGCTGGGTCTCAGAGAAGCAGCAGATAGAGGTTGACTACCCCTAGCCTGGCTGCCTGGTGACAAGTAACAGATGCCTGACGTCCAGGAGGCTGGCACTGCCCTGTGACCCCCTCATAGGCTCAGTCTCTCATCCTCTCAGCAGCACACAGTGCCCCACTGTCTATCTACCCACCACCATTACCACTACTATTACCCCTCTACCCATTTCTCTCCTCCAAAGAAAATACCTGTTAGATCACTCTCTGTGCCCTCTCTCCAAGCCTTTCTCTCACTCTCTTTCTCTCTCTCAAATGAAAAGTTCTCTCCTCCGCTGCCGGAAAATGAAAGTGTTTCACTTCCCTCAATTCTAACTGAACTCCATTCTCCAGTGAGGATTGTGTTACACTGTAAAGCATCTGGATGACAATATAGAGCAAGGTGTCAGAACAAATCATATTTCAGAACAATGAGCTGTGAGGATCATTTCTCACTCTCAAGCCCTCACACGCATTCATGCACACACACAAACACACACACACTCTAATGTGAGTAATTTTTGCCGCGCAATCAAGCCTGGCTGTTATAATAATATATGAAATACTCTTTGTGGTCTACCCCATGTGGATAACCTATTATTGATGTAAATGTTTACTAGTCTTTCTAGTACAACATCTGCACCAGCGTGAAGGCAGTTTCAATTATTTGATTTGTTTCATGTTTATTTTTTAACTCCAATCCACCATCTGGCCCTTTCCAAGTCTATCAGCCAGTAATATTGCAGTGGAATTCCTCCACCCCTACATCCACACCATCACATGGGAAGACACACTTTTTCAATTAGGGTGGAAAAGCTTTGCAAATAGTCATTGGATGCCTGCTATATTAGATATGTATGTTATTTTTACACAGATGTAGGATCCTCATTTAATCACCCTGTTGCATGAGATCTTTCTTGCAATGCAGGACATTTACACTTTTAGTGTATTTGAGGTTTAAAAAAGCTTCAGAAGTTTTTAATTTCCACTTTGAAATGTCAGATTTGATTTTCCCTGTATAAATCCTTTCAAAAACATTTCAGATAATAACTCACATTTCCTGTTGTAGAAAACTGGCTCAAATTAAGATCCTACAGCTGTACATTAGATGCACTACATGACCAAAAGTATGTGGACATCTGCTCGTCGAACATCTCATTATGGGGATTAATATAGAGTTGGTCCCCTCCCCCCTTGCTGCTATAACAGCCTCCACACTTCTGGGAAGGCTTTCCCCTAGATGTTGGAACATTTTTGCGGGGACTTGCTCCCATTCAGCCACAAGAGCATTCGGGAGGTTGGGCACTGATGTAGGGCGATTAGGCCTGGCTCACAGTCTGCGTTCCAATTCATACTAAAGGTGTTCGATGGGGAAGAGGTCAGGGCTCTGTGCAGGCCAGTCACAGATCTCGACAAACCATTTCTGTATGGACCTTACTTTGTGCACAGGGCGTTGTCATGCTGATACAGGAAGGGCCTTCCCCAAACTGTTGCCACACAGTTGGAAGCACATAATTGTCTAGAATGACATTGTATGCTGTAGCGTTAAGATTTCCCTTCACTGGAACTAAAGGGACCTAGCTCTAACCATGAAAAACAGCCCCTGACCATTATTCCTCCTCCACTAAACTTTACAGTTGGCACTATGCATTGGGGCAGGTAGTGTTATCCTGGCATCCGCCAAACCCAGATTCGTCTGTCGGACTGCCAGATGGTGAAGTGTGATTCATTACTCCAGAAAACGAGTTTCCACTGCTCCGGAGTCCAATGGCGGCGAGTTTTACACCCCTCCAGCCGACGCCTGGCATTGCGCATGGTGATCGTAGGCATGTGTTAGCCAGCTCGGCCATGGAAACCCATTTCTTGAAGCTCTTGGCAAACAGTTCTTGTGCATGCGTTGCTTCCAAAAGCAGTTTGGAACAGAGGGTTTTTACATGCTACATGCTTCAGCACTGAGCGGTCCTGTTCAGTAAACTTGTGTGTCCTACCACTTTGCGGCTGATACGTTGTTGCTTCTAGACGTTTCCGCTTCACAATAGCAGCACTTACAGTTGACCAGGGCAGCTCTAGCAGGGCAGACAAACTAACTTGTTGGAAAGGTGGCATCCTATGACAGTGTCACGTTGAAAGTCACTGAGCTCTTCAGTAAGGCCATTCCACTGACAATGTTTGTCTATAGAGATTGAATGGCTGTGTGCTTGATTTTATACACCTGTCAGCAACCGATGTGGCTGAAATAGCCGAATGCACAAATGTGTGTGTCCACATACTTTTGTATATATAGTGTATCTATCAATTAGGGCAAACAAAGCATGTACGATTGTATGTTATGTTTATTTTGAGCAGCTCCTCCCTATTCTGGCCTTGGTTAACACATCTCTACACACACACATACTGTACACACACATACGGTACATACACATACGGTACATACACCGACCTTGTACCTTGAGTGACATGTACCATAATTAAACTAACATGTCTTCGCAGATGTTTCAGATAATAGATTCTGATAAATATGGCTTTAGACATATGTAGATCAGCACCCCTCCAGGGTTTAACTTTGTGTCTAGTGTGTGTGTGTGTGTGTGTGTCTGTGCGTGACACTAGCAACCTGGCTTGGGGTCGATGTTGGTCAAGCTGTTCTACTGCACTGGAGTCCCCAATAAAGACAATACTAAACAACAAGGATATAAGACATGGATTTTGGAATTCCATCAAATCTATTTCCCATGATGACAATAATGTGAGTCTCTTCTTTAGTCATTCTCACAGAAACACATTCATGTAGATTATTGTAAATGGCTGTTGACAAACCAATCCCTGTCCAGGTACACACATGAAATGGCACATTGTGCACTTGAGCAGACAGTACATTAAGCTCTCCCCAAATGTCTGCTGTGTATTCATTCATGTAAGGCAGCAGCCAGCGAGTGCTGTAGTATAGGAGAGCAGCCTCCGGGCTCAGGACAGAACATATTAGTTGCATGGACACTTTCTACTTTACCACTCCAAATTCTCCTTCCAATTACACAAGGCCACATTTCACCAGATCCTGGCCTGAGGACATTTATCACATACATCTCCAGACACCCATAGTCCTTACAGACTGACTCCCACTGGAGGATGAAATATTCATTAATAGTCTTCTTATCAAAGCCCCTGTAGTCCTGACAGACACACCCCTTCTGCCAGTTTTGACGATCACCACCATCAATCAAGCAGCGATTGACGTTACATCTGGAAACATGTCCTCTGGTTTTGTTCAAATGACAGGCTGTGAAAATAATGTGAATGCAATCAAATGCCAAGACAGTGTGTTTCCATGGTGACGATAGTGTGTGTGTTTGTGTGTGCGTGCGTGCGTGCATAATTGACGGGAAGTGGGGGCAGGGGAGTATGGGGTGTGAAGTAATTGGTTTAAGGAAGGGGTGGTGAATATATACCACTTCCAACTTCACAAAATGTATACATTTGGCAAATTGCACAAAAGGAAAATGAACATGTTATTCCCACTAAATATTAGGGTAAACATTCATGAAGTGTATAGGTCAAGACAAAAAGTGACTTTATCTTTACATATATTGACAGGGTCAGCTACAGAATGAATAATCTAACATCATCAGTGAAATAACAAGGCACATGCCTTAACTTATAAAATATATAAAAATAACCAAACAAGAGGACATGTAGAAGGAAGAATGCAAATTACACTCTATCTACAAAAGTATGTGGACACCTCTTCAAATTTGTGGATTCGGATATTTCAGCCACACCCATTGCTGACAGGTGTATAAAATCGAGCACACAGCCATGCAATCTCCATAGACAAACATTGACAGTAGAAGAGCTCAGTAACTTTCAACGTGGCACTGTCATTTGATGTCACCTTTCCAACAAGTCAGTTCATCAAATTTCTGCCCCGGTCAACTCTAAGTGCTGTTATTGTCAAGTGGAAAAATCTAGGAGCAACAACCACTCAGCTGCGAAGTGGTAGGCCACACACGCTCACAGAACGGGTCTGCCGAGTGCTAAAGCGTGTAGTGTGTAAAAATGATCTGTCCTCGGTTGCAATACTCACTACTGAGTTTCAAACTGCCTCTGGAAGCAACTTCAGCACAATAACTGTTTGTTTAACCTTTATTTAACTAGGCAAGTCAGTTAAGAACAGATTCTTATTTACAATGATGGCCTACCCCAGCCAAACCCTAACGACACTGGGCCAATTGTGCACCACCCTATGGGTCTCCCAATTACAGCCAGTTGTGATACAGCCTGGAATTGAACCAGGGTCTGTAATGACACCTCTAGCACTGAAATGCAGTGCCTTAGACAGCCGCTCCACTCGGGAGCCCCTAAAACTACAGCTGCATACAAGCCTAAGATCCCTGTGCGCAATGCCAAGCATCGGCTGGAGTGGTGGAAAGCTACATTATACAATGACATACTAGACGATTCTGTGCTTCCAACTTTGTGGCAAAAGTTTGGGAAAGGCCCTGTCCTGTTTCAGCATGAGACTGCCCCTGTGCACAAAGTAAGGTCCATACAGAAAAGGTTTGGAAGAACTTGACTGGCCTGCACAGAGCCCTGACCTCAACCCCATCAAACACATTTGGTCTGAATTGGAACGCCGACCGTGAGCCAGTCCTAATTGCCCAAAATCAGTGCCCGGCCTCACTAATGCTCTTGTGGCTGAATGGGAGCAAGTCCCCTCAGCAATGTTCCAACATCAAGTGGAAAGCCTTCCCAGAAGAGTGGAGGCTGTTATAGCAGCAAAGGGGGAACCAACTCCATATTAATGCCCATAATTTTGGAATGAGATGTTCGATGAGCAGGTGTCCATATACTTTTGATCATGTACTGTAGTTGATATATATTTTTGCTTGATTAAGTATGGTAAGTACTGATAAGGGTCCTTATCGAAAGTAGATTATCAGTTAAATACAGACCGTGAATTTAGATATCTGGAGAATATCTCCAAAACAAATATTTTAAACTCTCCTAGAGGAAGTTGACAATTGTGAAAACAGTGAACATTTAAATCAAATTATGGTTTGATGAGCATTCATCTGTCTAAAATAAAAACAGACCTGGGACTAGAAAAATGACTTCATCGCTCACAACAAACCACTTTTGATAACACGACACCACAAGATAACTATGTTACTGAACACGTTTCTTTTTACGATTTACGCAACGGATACGGATGGCTGTGTTGTAAACTATTGATAAGATACTGAATGAACAATAAAAGATCTAACATCTAAAACAACAATGATCTCTCTTCATCGTAGTCCTCTCTGGCTTGCGTTGAGAAGACCTGGCAGGATACCTAGAGTCACGCGTGTGGGAATGCCTTGCGGCAAAGCAGATATGATGCAGCTCGCGAAAGATGTGCGCTTTGGCACACAGGCACGGAGCCGTTTGGTAGAGAAATTATATTAACGGGATTAGAAACCCAGATGCAAGATATATCGGTATGTAATTACCACACATTGTCTGTTTGCAAACATTGCCTCCTCAGTAGTAGACTAGATACGTGTTTTATGACAGACGTACACCTTGAATCGCACCCTTAGGGTAACGTGGGGTAACCAGCTCCCCGTAAAACCAATGTCCAGTTACTGACACAAGCAAAGTTTGGTAAAAATGTGGTATGTGGATGATGGTCATGCATAGGCAAACAAACTATGAAGGGAAATAAGTGGCTAAAGTTTTTGTTCTAATGTTGTTTTTGGAAAAGGGGTGTGTTTCCCAAGTACCGGGGTAATGATTTGGACAATGCTAATTTAAGTACTATTGACTTGCACTCACCTTAAATTTGTACTGCTTTATTAAAAATGTAATTCAATGTTTATCGCTAAACAAGTGGGTTCTTTATCTTTAGGCTCCCCTAATGGTATATACTGTATATATATAACATTTATAGATCTAATTTAATTAGATTATACATATAACATTTTCCTTAGAATTGTTTTGTTAGTGACTTAAATGTTGATGAGACAGAACATTTTTAGTTGTGCAAGAGCAGTGGCTGCAGGGAAAGTGTTCAAATGTAGTTTTGTGGCATAATGTGGTTTTTGTGACAATTACAGGTGTGGGGCGAGCTTTGTTACCCTACTGTTCCTTTTACTAGTTGCAGGTCAACAATTTATGATATAAAACAATATGAAGACAATGTAGCAATTGTGAAGTGTTTTTTGGAGTCTATAGGGAGTGCAGATTGCCGTGCTGCCTAAAATTGTGTCCACGTGCACCTGTTTTGCCCATGCCGGTAATGTGAAGCGCAGCCTATTGTTTTCAGGAGGAGCGAGCTCCAACACTTTGATCCTAACCATGCTCTTATAATTGCAGTATATGAACATTTTGACCTTTTGATAGCTAACCACATTGCAACTTTACTTTAAGTTGGTGTAAAGAAGCATGGATAATAATATTAATAATGATGATAGTGACAATAATTGTAAAAATGATAACAATTAGAATTAGAATAATTAGGTTGCCTATAGAATTAATTACCGTGTTCTGATCATCATGATTATAATTTGTCATGTAATATTAGGCCTACTGCAATAATTATTCTTATTTTTATTATTATTATCCTACCCTCTTTTGCCAAAAGCATATGTCCTGTAAACATGTAATGTGCATACATAATAATAATTGCCTCTCACCTTTGTATTCAATCTTAGAGTTATTGGAAAATAAGTTTCAGTCTCTCTTCTTCTCCCTTCTCCGAGTCTTGTGCATCCGCTTCAGAGATGTTCGACTGCTGAAATGCAAGCCTTCAGTGCGTCCAGGGCATGAGCGAGAGCAGCACCAGAAATCAAACAGACAGATTTCTATCACAGTAATCCGTGGAGCTCTGTGCTCAACAATCCCACTGAATGAGCTCTGCCTTACTTTGCTCCTTTTGCTCCTTTGCGCTTTCACTTCCCCCACCTCCCCTCCTCCTGTTCACCCCTTTTCTTCTCTGAATGCCGATCCTCGTTGGTTGACGGTACAATCTTGATGCCCCCACCCATCTTTATTAATGTTTAAAACACTTTTACCTTCTTGAAACACATGCTTTTGCTCCTCTGTGTCTGTGTGTATCTCTGTGTGTGTGTGTGCGTGTGTGTTTGTTCTAGGGGTGTCAGTATGAGGTCAGGTGTAGCGTTGTCAGGTTAACAACAAGTTCACTATTCTCTATTGCAAGCACTAATGGCTATATTGGGGGTATGGAATGAACTGGCAGTTGCACTCTAAAAAATGCTGGGTTGTTTGGTTGACTCAACTACTGAGTTGCAGGCGTTGGGTTACTTAGTTAATTTGTTTTCTTTAGAAACAGCTGGGTTATTGATGCTGGGTTATTGGTGCTGGGTTATTGGTGCTGGGTTATTGAGATATGACCCAGACGTTCAGATCAGAAGACTGGAGGTGTAGTTTAGTAGGGGCGTGGCTTTCAGATAGTTATTTTTGGCCACCCATGAGATTAAATGTCATTCCTGTTTATTTACATTTTTGTACCTTCAATGATGATTACAGAAGTATATGAGTTTCCTAATACCCTGTGTAAATCCCATTGTTGGGATACAATAAGTTGGTATACCTTATTAGGCAATAAGGCAGTGTACATTATTATAATATGTATTTGGGGGTGGTAGGTAGCTTGGTGTTTGAAATCTGCCCTTCTTCTCTTGAGCAAGGCAGTTAACCCCCAACAACAACTGTTCACCGGGCGCAGATGACATTGATTAAGGCAGCCTGATGACTCGTGTTAGCTTACCTTGTTACTGCCTGAAAGCTTTAGCTCAGTGGATTCACTGTGTCACATTTGTCATTATCATAGCCATATAGTATGGCTAGTAACCGAAAGGTTGCAAGATGAAATCCCTGAGCTGACAAGGTAAAAATCTGCCGTTCTGCCCCTGAACAAGGCAGTTAACCCACTGATCCTAGGCCGTCTTTGAAAGTAAGAATTTATTTCGTAACTGACAAAATAAATAAATAAATAGTACGACAGTTTGGTGGTTCCTCACACAGACATACAGTACTGATTCCTGACAGGTGGATTTCATTGGTACTTTACCATGTGGATTCAATTACAGTAGTAGCACAACAACATCCACATGGTCTATTGCGACATTGTTCTGGCACATCCTCCGTCTCTGACCCATGACCATAGAGGAAAACATAAGTGCAGGAACCACAACATATTTACCAGACACACACAATGTGGCCTCATGTAGATTATGTGATAACTCATAGGTCCTACAAAGACTCTGGGGAGACAGTGATGTTTGGTGGTAATGAATATGGACAGAAAGAAGGAAAGGGTTGATGACAGTGGGATAGGCACAGACATGTTGAGTGCAGAAGAAACTTTATCAAAGTCGTTTTAGCTATGTGGAGTATGATGAAGGAAACATGATCAATTGATGTGAGAGTGAGTGCTAGGGGCCCAATGGGGTGTTTGATCGCCCCTAGGTTATAGGTTGGCAGGTAGCCTAGAGGTTAGAGCGTTGGGCCAGTAACCGAAAGGTCGTAGCTGGCAGAAAATAGTAAAAATAAAGAAAAACCCTTGAATAACTAGTTGTGTCCAAACTTTTGACTGGTACTGTATGTTTGGTGCCATTCCATTCGCGCCGTTCCAACATTATTACAAGCCATCCTCCCCCCAGCAGCCTCCTGTGGCCTACTGATTATTTCTCACTATCTACTTGTGAGCTACTCATTGACAGCCTGCCAGCTACGGAGCATGCAGTTTTCTGCTAAGGTGCATCCTTTGGTAGGCTGTAGTCTGCACTACAGCAAAGGGTAATCAGACCCGTGCTTATCATAGTTCTTAAAGACAAAAGACAATTTTCTTTTGCAGGTGCCATTTACATTTTAAACACCAGTGGTACAACTAGTGCATTCTGACTGCAAGGAACAATAACAGCAGCGCGCAGGAGCAAAGCAAAACCATTCATCTTGATGCAATCTGTTAATTATTATATCATCAATAAAATGGACATATATATTTTAATACAGACTAGCTCAAAACATTACTAGCCATTGAAAATGACAGATGACCCAACAGATCATGATCATTTTCTGGTAAAAAGTGGGGGGTGCAAAAACATATGTTTGCTCCCTTATTTTGAAAGGGGGGATGCAGCTGCTCCGTTTTCTCATTGCTCAGGTGCCTATGGACTAAAGGACATGTGCTAAATACAAAATGGACAGCAGCCAAAATTGCAAACTACAGCGTACCATAAACACCCTTGTGCTATAAGAAGTTTTATGGTCTAACAGTCTACACATGGCTTCAATGGTGCACCTGGAAATACAGTTAGAATATATTATCCTTGCCTAGCATGAAAAGACAGTTATCATAATTAGGTGTGTATTAATTGGACATGAGAGTTTTGCATATCCCACTCTCCCTGAGATACCCTTGGAGAATGGGGTCACATTAAGGATCTGCCATTATCAACCACAACCCAGGAGCAATTAGGGTTAACAGCCTTGCTCAAGGGCACATTGACAGATTTTTTTTCTGACAGAGCTTGAGAGGATCTGCAGAGAACAATGGGAGAAACTCCCCAAATACAGGTGTGCCAAGCTTGTAGCGTCATACCCAAGAAGAGTCAAGGCTGAAATCACTGCAAAAGATGCTTCAACAAAGTACTGAGTAAAGGGTCTGAATACTTATGTAAATGTGATATCAGTTTTATTTTTATGTACATTTTTAAAAATGTTTAAAAAAAAATGTTTTTGTTTTGTCATTATGGGGTATTGTGTGTAGATTGATGAAAAAAACGATTTAATCATTCGTTATAAGGATCGGACCAAGGGGCAGCGTTGTATGCGTTAATTCTTATTTATTTAAAGAATGAACACTGAACAAACTAACAAAATAACAAAACGAACTGTGAAGCTATACATAGACAAGATCCCACAAAAACCAAAGGGAAATGGCTACCTAAATATGATCCCCAATTAGAGACAACAATAAACAGCTGCCTCTGATTGGCAACCATATCAGGCCGCCATAGACATACAAATCACCTAGACCTACAAAAACCTAACCAGGTCAGGGCTTGACAGTACCCCCCCCCCAAAGGTGCGGACTTCCGGCCACAAACCTGAACCTATAAGGGAGGGTTCGGTTGGGCATCTACCCTCAGTGGCAGCTCCAGTTCTGGACGCAGCCCCCCCTCTTTACGCTGATCACTCCGCCTTTGTAGAACCGGACCATCCCTGGAGGCTATGGACTGGGAACCTTCGCTGGAGACTCAGAATGGGGACCGTCGCTGGAGATCCCGGACTGAGGACCGTCGCTGGAGGTTCCGGACTGTGGACCGTTGTTGGAGGTTCCGGACTGGGAACTGTCGCCGGAAGCTCTGGATTGTGGAGGCGCACTGGATGCCTTATGCGTGGGACCGGTACCAGTGGTACCGGGCTGATGACACGCACCTCAGGGTGAGTGCGGGGAGGAGGCACAGGACGTACTGGACTGCAGAGACGCACTGGAGGTCTGATGCGTGGTGCCAGCACTGGTGGTACCGGGCTGATGACACGCACCTCAGGGTGAGTGCGGGGAGGAGGCACAGGATGTACTGGACTGCAGAGACGCACTGGAGGTCTGATGCGTGGTGCCGGCACTGGTGGTACCGGGCTGATGACACGCACCTCAGGGCGAGTGTGAGGAACAGGAATAGGACATACTGGCCTGTGGAGGCGCACTAGAGGCCTGATGCGTAGGACCGGTACTGGTGGTGCCGAGCTGATGACACGCACCTCAGGGTGAGTGCGGAGAGGAGGCACAGGATGTACTGGACTGTGGAGACGCACTGGAGGTCTGGAGCGTAGAGCTGGCACAACCCGTCCTGGCTGGATGTTTATTTTCGCCCTGCAAATGCGGGGCGCTGGCACAGGACGCACTGGGCTGTGCAGACGCACCGGAGACACAGTGCATAGAACCGGCGTAGGATATCCTGGTCCAAGGAGGTGTACTGGAGACCAGGAGCCCATCCTTCCTGGCTGGATGCCCATTCTAGCCCGGCCAATGCGGGAAGCTGGAATAGAGCGCACCGGGCTATGAATGCGCACTGGAGACACCGTGCGCATCACTGCATAACCTCTCAATGCTAGCACTTCTCTCCAGAATCTTGCATCGAGCTCCTCACTCGACTCCCTGACTGGCTCTGGTTCAGCCCTCAGCTCCGTCGACCACTCCGTGTGCCGCCCCCCAAAACTTTTTGGGGGCTGAATCTCGTGCTTGTCTCGTTGGTACAACTCCTCGTAATATCGCTGTTCTGCTTTCGCTGCCTCTATCTCCTCCTTAGGACGGGGATACTCCCCAGCCTGCGTCCAGGGTCCTGCTCCATCCAGAATCTCCTCCCAGGTCCATTCCTCCTGAACACGCTGCTTGGGCCTTTGTTGGTGGGATCTTCTGTCACATTCGTTATAAGGATCGGACCAAGGCGCAGCCTTGTATGTGTACATTCTTATTTATTTAAAGAATGAACACTGAACAAACAAAATAACAAAACGAAACGTGAAGCTATACAAACAAGTGCTGACAGGCAACTACACATAGACAAGATCCCACAAACACCAAAGGGAAATGGCTAACTAAATATGATCCCCAATCAGAGACAACGATAAACAGCTGCATCTGATTGGGAACCATATCAGGCCACCAGAGACATACAAATCACTTAGATCTACAAAAACCCTAGACATTCAAAAAACTAGCGTACCCATCCCAGTCACACCCTGACCTAACCAAAATATAAAGAAAACAGAGATATCTCAGGTCAGGGCGTGACAAATCAATGTTAGAATAAGGCTGTAACATAACCAAATGTGGAAAAAGTTGAGGGGTCTGAATACTTTCTAAAATCACTGTATTTGCAGTAAAATCACTGTATTTGCAACTGAATTCAAACTGCACTTGCACATCTGAACTTACTTTGTTGCAGGTGCAATGTATCCCTGTTCTTTATTAAGCTTTATGTACTGGCCTCAAGGCTGTTGTCAGAGCTTTTGTGGGTATTTTTAATTTGCGCCCTTATGTAGACATTGCTCCACCCACAATCAAGGAAATATGAACGTGTTACCAACTATAACAATGTGCATTTCATAAATATTCGAATAAAGTGTGTATATAAAACGTATCAAAGACGTTTGTAAAACCACAACGAGGACTTCACCCTATCAAATCATTTGGTATAGAGTAGGCTGAAATGATTAATGACAAGACATTAGCTCATGTTCACATTTAGAACAGTACATGCATGGGCATCATCATTAAGAACCTTTTGGGAATAATGCCTGGAGGGTGAAAATCCCTAAATAATCTCTTTTGCTCAGTGTACTATTTATATCACCTCCCCTGTCTGATATCTTAACTTTCTCTATGCCACAAAATCTAAAAAGGTAGAAATGCCATGTTTTAGGTCATTAAAATCTACTGCGACATGACAATCCCTGTCATTTCTCCTAGTTTAACTTTTATGTTCACTATTTCTCTGTTTGAGAGAACGAGAGGTTTTTCCTTTATAACATAGCCCACATGAACATTTAATCATGTCGATAACATGGTTGGACGTAATACTGCCATTTATTTGGAACCGTTTTCCTGTATGTGGGTGGCAGAAATATTCACACTTCATATTGTTGCACTATGCCTCTGCATTTATAGCTACTGTTCGGAAGAGGGCATACATTTTATTTTGTGGCTGGCGGTTAGCTTGGGCCAACGACGCGTAAATTGCAACCTCTCCTATATACTGTAAATTGTGGGTTCTTAAATTTAGCTGGCAAAGCTGCATCAGATGATAAAAACACGCCAGTGATTCTTGACAGCATCTCCCTCCCACTTTGCTCGGGTTCAAAATATATGTGGTGTTGAACATTACGGAATATTCTTTAGCGCTAGTGGGTATCTTTTGTATCAGTTCATCTCGTGTTTTCCCTAGTGCCATATTAAGAGCTTCATCCAGCATTTTGTACGGTAGCCTCTTATTAGAAATTGCGCATCTATTGCGCATCTCCACTGCTTTTTCTAGATAGACCTCTGTCGAGTGGCATAAATGGAGCAGCCTGAAAGACTGGCTTCTTTGAAGTCATCTTTTTAATGGCTCTGGGCAAAAGCTGTCCCCCTGTAATATAGTATTTCTCTCCGTTTCTTTTCGGTACAGAGTTTGGGTTCCATTTGATTTCTCAATCCACATAGCGAGGTAGGGAACACGCTTAGTGTCACATTAAGTAGTGAATTTGAGACTAGGGTCAATGTCATTGAGTAATGTAATAAAGTCTGACAGCTCTTCTACCATTCTTCCCCATATGGAAACAATGTGGTCAATATCGATACCACTTCAGGATTTTATTCAAGAATGGATTTCCATTTTCATATTCAGCCAGATCGAGAATAAAGTTTGTTGGTGGATATTCATTGGCATTTCCGTCTCTAAGCTAGTTGAGCAACGGCTGGCAACGGTTGAGCAATGTTCATGCGCAAGTGCTTTATGGGTGAGGTAGGTGTACTGTTCCTTGTGCTGATTTTACTAATGTATAATAATTGTTGAATATCCTATATGTTTAATGTACTGTATGTCTAAGGGGAGGGGTGATAAAGGCTACACAGCTATATACACGGAGTATACCAAACATTAGGGACATCTTTCTGATATTGAGTTGGATCTTGCCAATTCACCCTCTGAATGGCACACACACACACACAATCCATGTCTCAATTGCATGAATGCTTAAAACTCCTTTAGCCTGTCTCCTCCCCTTCATCTACACTGATTGAAGTGGATTTAACAAGTGACATCAATAAGGAATCATAGCTTTCACCTGCATTCACCTGGTCAGTCTATGTCATAGAAAGAGCTCTTTATGTATTGTATACTCAGTCTAGATGACTCTGTAATGAAAGGAAAAGTAACCTTAGCCTTAATGGGCTTGGGCCCCCATGGCCTGTGGCCTCCGAGGGGCAATCACGGAAGTGCCTTAGAGAGGAATAAAGCCATCGTTTCCCGGGGAATGCCTCTGGTAGTGGTTAGGGAAGGAAGATATAGATATTGTGTTGTGAGGTGGGTGTAGCTCAAGACTGAACCATAAGCTTAAGCCGCATCTTTGAATGGGTGATTTAAAACCAATACCAACATCAGGAGTACAGAGTGTATTACTGTTAACCAGTACAAGGGTAGGCTCTAGGCTACCTCTGGTTTGTTGCTGTGTTTATATTCAAGGTATCCAGGGCCTCTCTCGCTCTCTCTCTCTCTATCCCTCTCTGTGAGCAGCAGTTACCTGCTTCAGAATTCCATACATGGCTGTGGTGGAAGCCAAATAAACTAAGGTATCTATTCAATCTGTAAAGCTGAAGCGTTACAGATTCTGCGATTGAAATATGAAGGTAATTTCCTATTGAGCCGACAAACGCAGCATTTATCGTGAATGCTGAAGTGGGAACATTGCCTTTAAATTTTTATCACGATTTAAAGCTGACCTTCTGGGATTTGACTTGAATAGAGCCCTAAGTTACATTGTTGCCTCTGCCTGGGAACCTCCATCAGAGGCCTGCATATGGATGATGGTGAAATCACATCCTGGGCTTAAAACGCACAACAAAACGTGTGTGTGTGCGTGTGTGTGCAGTAATATGTGAATATACAGTACTTGTGCTTGTGTGTGCAAATATATTTGTCTGTGCATGTACAGTATTAGACTGAATAATATACTGCGTACAGTATGTGTTCTGTTGGTACCTAAAGTCCCTCATTGCCAAGCAGAGGGTGAAGGTGAAGATGGAGAGGGGAGGGAGGGGTAGATCCGGAGCTAGGGTGGTGGTGGTTAAGTGTGTGTGTGTGTGTGTCGTGTGGTAGATATAGCGAGGGGAGGTAAACACATCACAGAACACCTGAGAAGAGATTAAATGCATGGTCTCCATGGACACAGCAAAACCCTGAGAACATCACAAGACTACTGCCACAGCTCTCCTGTGTTGTCAGGAAAGAGAGCCATCTCTTTGTTGTGTAATTCCCTGTCCCTGGAGCGCCAATGTCTGTGTTGCATGTTTGTATGTGTTGTGTGTGTGTGTGTTACGTGTGCACGTACACTCTTAAAAATAAAGGTGCAAATTGGAACCAAATAAGGTTCTTGATAGCAATGCCGTAGGGGAACCATTTTAGGGTCTCTGAAGAACCATAAATGGGATGGTTCTTACAAAAATCCCAAACTGGATATTTTTCGGCCCTCCAGGACCGGAATTGAATAGCCATGCTGTAGGGTTTTAAGCCTTATTTGCATATTTCCCAGTGCATTTTGAGCTAGACTTAGAGTTACCAGTACCATCCATGACTGTGTTCACTGGTGACTGTCATGCCCTGATCTGTTTCACCTGTCCTTGTGCTTTTCTCAACCCCCTCCAGATGTCAGCCATCTTCCCCATTATCACCTGTGTACTTATACCTGTGTTTTCTGTTTGTCTGTTGCCAGTTAGTCTTGTTTCTCAAGCTTACCAGCATTTGTCCTGTCTGCTTCTGTCTTTTCCCTGCCTCTCTTTTTGTCATCCTCCTGCTTCTTTACCCTTGCCTGCCCTGACCTTGTACCCGCCCGCCTGACCACTCTGCCTGTCCCTGAGCCTGCCTGCTGTCCTGTACCATTGTCCCACCTCTGGATTATTGACCTCTGCCTGACCCTGAGCCTGCCTGCCATCCTGTACCTTTGTCCCACCTCTGGATTATTAACCTCTGCCTGACCCCGAGCCTGCCTGCCATCCTGTACCATTGTCCCACCTCTGGATTATTGACCTCTGCCTGACCCTGAGCCTGCCTGCCATCCGGTACCTTTGCTCCACGTCTGGATTATTGAACTCTGCCTCTAACTGACCCTGAGCCTGCCATCCCTGACCTGTCGTTTGCCTGCCCCTGGCGTTACAATAAACATTGTTACTTCACACAGTCCAGACTTGGGTCTTACCTTGATTCCTGATAGTGACAGAGACATGCTTGTTGCATAAGTACATTCATATTCTGTCCTGTGGCCTTCACCAAATGAGATCCTAAGTGAATATATTATAATTCAAATGGTATTATTTTAGTCAATACATATTTCATGCAGCCTTTTTTGCTGGCCTAGTTTACCCTAACACAGTGGCCTGAAACTAATGGTTTCCAAGCCATATCAGGCTTGCAATTCACATTATTGGAATTTGTCCTATTGGAATCCAGCCAGAGTGGAGATATCCAACTTTTGGAATTTTTATTCATCTGCAACTTGCATTCAGAAAGACTGCCAGGGTTGGGAAAACTAACAAATGAGACTACATTTGCGATACATCTACGGTTGCGATAACTCCAAGTAACAGATAGGAATAGTTTAGAAAAATGCATGCTATTTATAATTGAATAGCATGAGATTAATAAAGCAATCAATGCAAAAACTTACAGTTGAAGTCGGAAGTTTACATACACTTAGGTTGGAGTCATTAAAACTCATTTTTCAGGCACTCCACAAATGTCTTGTTAACAAACTATAGTTTTGGCAAGTTGGTTAGGACATCTACTTTGTGCATAACAGAGGTGTACCTGTAGATGTATTTCAAGGCCTACCTTCAAACTCAGTGCCTCTTTGCTTGACATCATGGGAAAATCAAAAGAAATCAGCCAAGACCTCAGAAAAACAATTGTAGACCTCCACAAGTCCGGTTAATCCTTGGGAACAATTTCCAAACGCATGAAGGTACCACGTTCATCTGTACAAACAATAGTGGGACCACGTACTTTGGTGCAAAAAGTGAAAATCAATCCCAGAACAACAGCAGAGGACCTTGTGAAGATGCTGGAGGAAACAGGTACAAAGGTATCTATATCCACAGTAAAACGAGTCCTATATCAACATAACCTGAAAGGCCGCTCAGCAAGGAAGAAGCCACTGCTCCAAAACTGCCATAGAAAAGCCAGACTATTGCTTGCAACTGCACATGGGGACAAAGATTGTACATTTTGGAGAAATTTCCTCTGGTCTGATGAAACAAAAATAGGACTGTTTGGACATAATGACCATCGTTATGTTTGGAGGAAAAACGGGGAGGCTTGCAAGCCGAAGAACACCATCCCAACCCACGAAGCACGGGGGTGGCAGCATCATGTTGTGGGGGTGCTTTGCTGTAGGAGGGACTGGTGCACCTTACAAAATAGATGGCATCATGAGGGAGGAAAATTATATGGATATATTGAAGCAACATCTCAAGACATCAGTCAGGAAGTTGAAGCTTGGTCGCAAATGGGTCTTCCAAATAGACAATGACCTCAAACATACTTCCAAAGTTGTTGCAAAAAGGTTGATTCCGCTACGACACAACAAAGTCAAGGTATTGGAGTGGCCATCACAAATCGCTGTCCTCAATCCTATAGAACATTTTTGGGCAGAACTGAAAAAGCATGTGTGAACAAGGAAGCCTAGAAAGCTGACTCAGTTACACTAGCTCTGTCAGGAGGAATGGGCCAAAATTCACCCAACGTATTGTGGGAAGGTTGTGGAAGGCTCCTGAAACGTTTGACCCAAGTTAAACAATTTAAAGGCAATGCTTCCAAATACAAATTGACTGTATGTAAACTTCTGACCCGCTGGGAATGTGATGAAAGAAATCAAAGCTGAAATAAATAATTCGCTCTACTATTATTAAACTGTTCTGCCTGCGACTATGGAATCCTGACCTGTTCACCAGACGTGCTACCTGTCCCAGACCAATTATTTGACCATGCTGGTCATTTATGAACATTTGCACATCAAGGCCATGTTCTGTTATAATCTCCACCCGGCACAGCCAGAAGAGGACTAGCCACCCCTCATAGCCTGGTTCCTCTCTAGGTTTCTTCCTAGGTTTTGGGCTTTCTAGGGAGTTTTTCCTAGCCAACGTGCTTCAACACCTGCATATCAAATCAAATCAAATTTTATTTGTCACATACACATGGTTAGCAGATGTTAATGTGAGTGTAGCGAAATGCTTGTGCTTCTAGTTCCGACAATGCAGTAATAACCAACAAGTAATCTAACTAACAATTCCAAAACTACTGTCTTATACACAGTGTAAGGGGATAAAGAATATGTACATAAGGATATATGAATGAGTGATGGTACAGAGCAGCATAGGCAAGATACAGTAGCTGATATCGAGTACAGTATATACATATGAGATGAGTATGTAAACAAAGTGGCATAATTAAAGTGGCTAGTGATACATGTATTACATAAGGATGCAGTCGATGATATAGAGTACAGTATATACGTATGCATATGAGATGAATAATGTAGGGTAAGTAACATTATATAAGGTAGCATTGTTTATATATTTACATCATTTCCCATCAATTCCCATTATTAAAGTGGCTGGAGTTGAGTCAGTGTCATTGTCAGTTGTTGGCAGCAGTGTGATTGGCTGTTTAACAGTCTGATGGCCTTGAGATAGAAGCTGTTTTTCAGTCTCTCGGTCCCAGCTTTGATGCACCTGTACTGACCTCGCCTTCTGGATGATAGCGGGGTGAACAGGCAGTGGCTCGGGTGGTTGATGTCCTTGATGATCTTTATGGCCTTCCTGTAACATCGGGTGGTGTAGGTGTCCTGGAGGGCAGGTAGTTTGCCCCCGGTGATGCGTTGTGCAGACCTCACTACCCTCTGGAGAGCCTTACGGTTGAGGGCGGAGCAGTTGCCGTACCAGGCGGTGATACAGCATGCCAGGATGCTCTCGATTGTGCATCTGTAGAAGTTTGTGAGTGCTTTTGGTGACAAGCCGAATTTCTTCAGCCTCCTGAGGTTGAAGAGGCGCTGCTGCGCCTTCTTCACGATGCTGTCTGTGTGAGTGGACCAATTCAGTTTGTCTGTGATGTGTATGCCGAGGATCTTAAAACTTGCTACCCTCTCCACTACTGTTCCATCGATGTGGATAGGGGGTGTTCCCTCTGCTGTTTCCTGAAGTCCACAATCATCTCCTTAGTTTTGTTGACGTTGAGTGTGAGGTTATTTTCCTGACACCACACTCCGAGGGCCCTCACCTCCTCCCTGTAGGCCGTCTCGTCGTTGTTGGTAATCAAGCCTACCACTGTTGTGTCGTCCGCAAACTTGATGATTGAGTTGGAGGCGTGCGTGGCCACGCAGTCGTGGGTGAACAGGGAGTACAGGAGAGGGCTCAGAACGCACCCTTGTGGGGCCCCAGTGTTGAGGATCAGCGGGGAAGAGATGTTGTTGCCTACCCTCACCACCTGGGGGCGGCCCGTCAGGAAGTCCAGTACCCAGTTGCACAGGGCGGGGTCGAGACTCAGGGTCTCGAGCTTGATGACGAGCTTGGAGGGTACTATGGTGTTGAATGCCGAGCTGTAGTCGATGAACAGCATTCTCACATAGGTATTCCTCTTGTCCAGATGGGTTAGGGCAGTGTGCAGTTTGGTTGAGATTGCATCGTCTGTGGACCTATTTGGGCGGTAAGCAAATTGGAGTGGGTCTAGGGTGTCAGGTAGGGTGGAGGTGATATGGTCCTTGACTAGTCTCTCAAAGCACTTCATGATGACGGATGTGAGTGCTACGGGGCGGTAGTCGTTTAGCTCAGTTACCTTAGCTTTCTTGGGAACAGGAACAATGGTGGCCCTCTTGAAGCATGTGGGAACAGCAGACTGGTATAGGGATTGATTGAATATGTCCGTAAACACACCGGCCAGCTGGTCTGCGCATGCTCTGAGGGCGCAGCTGGGGATGCCGTCTGGGCCTGCAGCCTTGCGAGGGTTAACACGTTTAAATGTCTTACTCACCTCGGCTGCAGTGAAGGAGAGACCGCATGTTTTCGTTGCAGGCCGTGTCAGTGGCACTGTATTGTCCTCAAAGCGGGCAAAAAAGTTATTTAGTCTGCCTGGGAGCAAGACATCCTGGTCCGTGACTGGGCTGGATTTCTTCCTGTAGTCCGTGATTGACTGTAGACCCTGCCACATGCCTCTTGTGTCTGAGCCGTTGAATTGAGATTCTACTTTGTCTCCGTACTGACGTTTAGCTTGTTTTTAGCCTTGCGGAGGGAATAGCTGCACTGTATGTATTCAGTCATGTTACCAGACACCTTGCCCTGATTAAAAGCAGTGGTTCGCGCTTTCAGTTTCACACGAATGCTGCCATCAATCCACGGTTTCTGGTTAGGGAATGTTTTAATCGTTGCTATGGGAACGACATCTTCAACGCACGTTCTAATGAACTCGCACACCGAATCAGCGTATTCGTCAATATTGTTATCTGACGCAATCCGAAACATGTCCCAGTCCACGTGATGGAAGCAGTCTTGGAGTGTGGAGACAGCTTGGTCGGACCAGCGTTGGACAGACCTCAGCGTGGGAGCCTCTTGTTTTAGTTTCTGTCTGTAGGCAGGGATCAACAAAATGGAGTCGTGGTCAGCTTTTCTGAAAGGGGGGCGGGGCAGGGCCTTATATGCGTTGCGGAAGTTAGAGTAACAATGATCCAAGGTCTTTCCACCCCTGGTTGCGCAATCGATATGCTGATAAAATTTAGGGAGTCTTGTTTTCAGTTTGCAGAGAGTTAAATAAAGTTCGTTCAGAGCCATCGATGTGTCTGCTTGGGGGGGGACATATACGGCTGTGATTATAATCGAAGAGAATTCTCTTGGTAGATAATGCGGTCTACATTTGATTGTGAGGAATTCTAAATCAGGTGAACAGAAGGATTTGAGTTCCTGTATGTTTCTTTCATCACACCATGTCACGTTAGTCATAAGGCATACGCCCCCGCCCCTCTTCTTACCAGAAAGATGTTTGTTTCTGTCGGCGCGATGCGTGGAGAAACCCGCTGGCTGCACCGCCTCGGATAGCGTCTCTCCAGTGAGCCATGTTTCCGTGAAGCAAAGAACGTTACAGTCTCTGATGTCCCTCTGGAATGCTACCCTTGCTCGGATTTCATCAACCTTGTTGTCAAGAGACTGGACATTGGCAAGAAGAATGCTAGGGAGAGGTGCACGGTGTGCCCGTCTCCGGAGTCTGACCAGAAGACCGCCTCGTTTCCCTCTTTTTCGGAGTCGTTGTTTTGGGTCGCTGCATGGAATCCACTCCGTTGTCCTGTTTGTAAGGCAGAACACAGGATCCACTTCGCGAAAAACATATTCTTGGTCGTACTGATGGTGAGTTGACGCTGATCTTATATTCAGTAGTTCTTCTCGACTGTATGTAATGAAACCTAAGATGACCTGGGGTACTAATGTAAGAAATAACACGTAAAAAAACAAAAAACTGCATAGTTTCCTAGGAACGCGAAGCGAGGCGGCCATCTCTGTCGGCGCCGGAAGTCAAATAGCTTGCTGTTTGGGGTTTTAGGCTGGGTTTCTGTACAGAACTTTGAGATATCAGCTGATGTACGAAGGGCTATATAAATACATTAAATTTTAATTTTTTATTCTGACATTTCACATTCTTAAAATAAAGTGGTGATCCTAACTGACCTAAGACAGGGAATTTTTGCTAGGATTAAATGTCAGGAATTGTGAAAAACTGAGTTTGAATGTATTTGGCTAAGGTGTATGTAAACTTCTGACTTGAACTGTAGATATTAAACATGACAATTCTACCTGCATCATGCTGGGAAATATGATAGTGATGGGTGTGGTTTTGGTTCAACTCTGGTCATTTACGCAAACATTGGGTTTCTTTTAACGCCACTGAATGTTAATTGTTCACTGAAAAATCAACGATTTGCTGTGTACTTTGAAATGGACACATCTGCAGGAATCTTCCATACATTTATTAAAGAACCTTTTAGAATTTTGAAGAACCTTAAGAGCTGAGGAAGAACCATTTAAGGACCTTTTTTTTCTCAGTGTAGCATAAGAGGCTGGTGAGAGGAGCTACAGTATAAGAAGACAGGCTCATTGTAATGGCTGGAATGGAATCAATGGAAGGGTACTAAACACATGAATACAATGTGTTTGACTCCATTCTATTGATACCATTCCAGCCATTACAATGAGCCCATAGTCATATAGTTCACATGCTCTGCTGTGTAGAGCCATCAGCGCTGAGCTCTAAAGAACATGCAGTGCTTGCGGGATCCATACTACAGCTGGGTTTGACTGGGAAACTGGACTGTGAACGGACATTTAGTGTATGTCAGGTGTCAAGCGCCTTGCCCCTCCGCCTCTTAAGTGCAAACACACTATAGAGCCTTCATCGCATCCCTTTTGTTGGTATTGTCAAGTGCTTTCCACTGGTCTTAGGGTCATTCTCTAGTTCCCAGCAGATGAGTCAGGTTATGTTGAAGTGTTGGCCCACTCTACTGATGATGGCCAGTAAGCTAACTGGGGCCTGAGAACGAGTCTGCTTCCAGCCTGGGTAGAATAGATCTCTCCTCAGGGGAATTTGAGGCCTAAATGAGGCCCTTGTCCATTTCCAGTAAACAGACGGAGAAAAGAGACAAAAAAGCTTTCATAAATCTTGTTCCTGTGTACAAGAGAAAGTAAATTGTCTCTAGGTTGCCGTCCATCCGAAGGTTTTATTGAACTTCGAACTCCCTCCAAGTATTCGTTGTACAGGCTGTTCCTGCCAGGGCAGTGAGGGTCCAAGGGAAGGTTATGGCCAGAATGTCATTGTTGCCAACATCAGGTTTTCTACAATATGATGCAGAGGAGGCAGGTGGGAAGAGCTATAGGAGGACAGGGTCATTGTAATGGCTGGAATGGAATGGAGTCAAACATGTGGTTTTGATATGTTTGATGTGTTTGAGAACTTTCCATTTATTCTATTCCAGCCATTACAATGAGCCCTTCCTCCTATAGCTCCTCCCATCAGCCTTCTCTGATGTACCGTCTCTCAGCATGCATATGCAATATTGTAGGTGTTGTCGAAGCTCCTCCAAAGAGGCTTCCTATCATTTTCCTGTGCAATCAACGATCTCACTGACATTTCCATTTCACATTGTCATGAGGCCACAATTGTTTTTTAACTCAAACAGTATACGCTACCGGTCAAATGTTTTAGAACACCTACTCATTCAAGGGTTTTTCTTTATTTTTACTACTTTCTACATTGTAGAATAATAGTGAAGACATCAAAACTAGGAAATAACATAAATGGAATCATTTAGTAACCAAATAAGTGTTTAACAAATAAAAATGTATTTTATATTTGAGATTCTTGAAATAGCCACCCATTGCCTTGACAACAGCTTTGCAAACTCTTGGCATTCTCTCAACCAGCTTCACCTGGAATGCTTTTCCAACAGTCTTGAAGGAGTTCCCACATATGCTGAGCACTTGCTGGATACCTTTTCCTTCACTCTGTGGTCAGTCTCATCCCATACCATCTCAATTTGGTTGAGGTCGGGGGATTATGGAGGTCAGGTCATCTCATGCAGCACTACATCACTCTCCTTCTTAGTAAAATAGCCCTTACACAGCCTGGACGTGTGTTGGGTCATTGTCCTGTAGAAAAACAAAAACAAGTCCCACTAAGCGCAAACCAGATGGGATTGCTTATCTTTGCAGAATGCTGTGGAAGCTATGCTGGTTAAGTGTCAGCAGCAAAGCACCCCCACACCCTAGCACCTCCTCCTCCATGCTTTACGGTGGAGAAAACACATGCAGAGATCATCTGTTCACCCCCACCTCATCTCACAAAGACACGGCGGTTGGAACCAAAAATCTCAAATCTGGACTCCAGACCTTAGGACAAATTTCCACCGGTCTAATGTCCATTGCTCATATTTCTTGGCCCAAGCAAGTCTCTTCTTCTTATTAGTGTCCTTTAGTAGTGATTTCTTTGCAGCAATTTGAACATGAAGGCCCGATTCACACAGTCTCCTCTGAACAGTTGATGTTGAGATGTGTCTGTTACTTGAACTCTGTGAAGCATTTATTTGGCCAGGTAATTTCTGAGCCTGGTAATTCTAATGAACTTATCCTCTGCAGCAGAGGTAACTCTGGGTCTTCCTTTTCTGTTGCGGTCCTCATGAGAGCCAGTTTCATCATAGTGCTTGATGGTTTTTGCGACGGCACTTGAAGAAACTTTCCAAGTTCTTGAAATGTTCCTTAATGACTGACCTTCATGTCTTAACGTAACGATGGACTGTCGTTTCTCTTTGCTTATTTGAGCTGCTCTTGGACTGCTCACACACACACACCTTGTCACAACACAACTGATTGGCTCAAAGAAGGAAATAAATTCCAGAAATTAACGTTTAAGAAGGCACACCTGTTAATTGAAATGCATTCCAGGTGACTACGTCATGAATCTGGATGAGAGAATGCCAAGAGTTTGCAAAGCTGTCAAGGCAAAGAGTGGCTATTTTAAGAATCTCAAATATAAAATATATTTGGATTTGTTTAACACTTTGTTGGTTACTACATGATTCCATATGTGCTATGTCATAGTTTTGAGGTTTTCACTATTATTCTACATTGTAGAAAATAGTAAAAATAAAGAAAAACTCTTGAATGAGTAGGTGTTCTAAAACTATGCAGCGATGGATTACTTTTCCTAAGCTTTGAAGGGCTATGATACTGATGGCATCCCAGCCTAAGTATCACCAGTAACACTAGCTTATTATCATTCCCAGAATCCTCATGACTCATAACTCATGACTCATGCCTATCAACCAACCACAGACACAACAGCTCTCCCAACATGATAGAAGTACATCTTCAGACTGTGTGTGTGTGTGTGTGTGTGTGTGTGTGTGTGTGTGTGTGTGTGTGCGTGTGTGCGCGTGTGCAAGAGAGTGAGACAGAGAGTGTGTGAGAGAAAGGGCAGGGTCGGGTAAGGTATATGTAATACAGAGAACAATGGACACACACATTATTTCCCCTTGGTGTGTGCTTTGATCTATGTGTGTATCTTTCCAGACAGGCTTGATCCCTCCACCCACCTAGGAGGCTGTGGACTCGGTCTGATGTGGCTATGGCTGGTCCTCCTATAGACGACTAGACTGAGGAGTCACTCACTCAACATCTCATGGTTCATCAGTTATTACAGTGCGACAGCTCCTTTGTTTTCAGGAGGAGGAAAGCTCTCCACATGTGAATACCAAATGGCACTCAATTCCTAGAGTGTACTAATTTTGACCAGTGCACAAGGGGCTCTGCTCAAAAGTAGTGCACTATGTAGGGAATAGGGTGACATTTTGGAACATATATTTTCTGGTTTCTATAGTGATATGTGCAGTTAGTCGTGATTGGGTAAATGTCCGTTTTAATGATCCAGGAGATTTCTATATCTATGTGTTTATTGTGTCCCATTATATGAAAATATATATTACAGAATCAATCATGAACGTAGTCATGATATATGATCATACGACATGTGTGCTGGACTTGTGAGCTTATTCTGTAGTTGTTTTTGTACATCTATTGTAAGTACACGGGTAATAGAGGAAGTGAAGTGAGCATAACTTTGGTGTGTGTGGATCCTCAGTCACTCTGGCCGTGAGCATCCCTCCATAGAAATGGATGTTTTGATGCATCCACCCTGTGGATTAATGTTTCTCCGTCAATTACTTCCCTCATTTTCTCTTTAGATACTAGCAGAGGGGTCAACACTTAAGTGATTAACTTCATTATACATACTTTATTAGCTGGGTAGGCATGTAAGAGGGAGCTGTTCTAAAAAATATCAGGTTGCTGCTGTTCGATTGAAGCCTTTCATTGTGTATATTTGACCTGGATTAATTCATAGGCTTTCGCTGGAGAATTGGCCCTGGCTGAACGGCTGGCTGATTTGCATAGCAAGCGCCAGGTTCTCTTTCATCTCTATTTATTACAATCATATGGGTCTCCTTGAATTAATACTGGATTAAAGCTCACAGAACCACTCTCCGTGATCAACTCCAATCAGACCACTGTGTCTTCACACACACCCACATATCGTTAATTAAAAACATGGCTTTGCTGTCCTTCTATACAATATGTACATCACTTGAGCCATGTGCAGAGCCATAATAATAATAATAATACATTACATTATATATATATACATATCAAAGAATACAATGAAAACCAGGCCTCTGCCAGAGGCCAGAGGGAACTGGTTTTCAAGTCGTTTTCAAGTCTGTAGCACCAGGTTGAAGGTAAAGCCTGAACACTGAAGTACTGTGTTGAGTGGAGGGTCTACCTGATCAGGCTGTGTTAGGGCACCCTAACATCAATGCACCGCCCTGTGCAGTCCAGTGTTGCTCTGCTCTTTACTGATCACACTCCCTGCCAATGTTTGACAAGAAGAGGGACGGTGGGAGAAGAAAGGAGGGAAAGGCAGAATGGAGAAGACATTGGCAAATACAAGGAACGGGGAATAATGATGAAGAGAGAGATTGGCAAAAAAGCAGGTGTAGTTGGTTGGAGGGAGGAAAAGAGAGATACAGGGTGGGTCACATCCTGGTGATCTCACTTCATATGGCTCTCTATCCAGTCTTTGAAGTTAGCCACATGTGTGTACACAGTAAACAGGTCTGGGTCACACTCTCCCTGGTCATACCCGAAACTCACCAACCCCAGCAGCCGCCACTCCCCTTTGGACATGTCCCACCCCCCTGGAGAGGCAAGAGAGGGGTCCTGGGTGGAGCCTGTCTGAGCGGGAAGGATCAGGATACCCCCTGTGTCCGCAGGACAGATGTTAGATGGGCCATAGTCGGGTCGCTGGCGGCCGCAGAGCATGTTGTCTGTAACGCTCACAGGCACACCATTACGGGCATACTGCTGCTCGCAGGGCACCACGTCAGCCAGGTGCTGCACACCCACCCTGGCCCTCTCCTCTTCCCCAATCCGGGGGTCCGGCAGGGGGGCCCAGCCCATCACCAGCCCCTTTCTGGAGGTCGCCTCTTCCCCCTGGGTGTCAGGCAGACAGAGGGGCAGGACCTTCTCCCCGATACGAGCCTTGTCCAGCAGCTTGATCACAGCCAAGTCTGAGTCCAAGACCAGGGGGTCGTAGTTGTGGTGGACAGAGATAGAGGCCACCTGGAGGAGAAGAGGCGGGATGTTTAGAGAGACATAAAATACATGATCACAAGGTAGACAGATAACATAAACTGGTTAGAGTAAGAAACAAGAAAGGAGGTATGGTCAGTGAGACAAGGGATGGTCAGAATGAAGAGGGAATGATCAGAGAGAGAGTAGGGATGTTTCGAGAAAGAATAGGGAGAGAAAGGAGGTGTTACAAAAAGAAAAGCTGTAGAAAGAAGAGAGAGACTGTGCCAAACGTAACAGCAGGGTGACAGCTTGGCTCTCTGAGGGATGATGTTAGCTGGGCTTGTTACCTGGCAACTCACACTCCTCACTCATATGCTCATACATTAATTGACTGTCCTTTATAAAGTGCAGTATGTACCATAAATCGACAAGTCATGTATCACAACCACATTGGTGTTTCCTTACAGTCAAAGTGGAACCTATTCAATGACTGAACATAAACAGACATGGGGCTGTATGGCTAGATGTGGTACACATGATGTCATGTTTGTAAAATGATGCATTATAATTGGACACAGGTTTAAAACCCCTGCCACCCAGCCATTGGTATTATATAGATCCCATAATGCTGGTAAATGTAGAACCTCATGTGTGATGAACTGTACACCATAGTTGTATTTCAGTGTGATTAGTGCAGTGTGTGACTAACTGAGTACAGGTGGTCTCCCTAGCCTATATAGTTTAAACCCCTTTCATTCCTTACTTGCCACCCTCACCCACCAACCCAGTTAGCCCTCTCCAAACCCTCTCTCACTCCCTACTCCCCACCCCCCACCCCCCAACCGCCTCAGCCCTATCCAACCCCTCTCTTACCCTAAGATGCTGCAGGCCCTTGGTCTCCCGGAGGTCACTGCGGTAGTGTTTTCCCATCACCACCTTGACCTTGGCTGCATCAAGAGGGTACATCTTCCCCAGCTCAGTCACACAGTGGGCTGCCACCACCACACTCCGCTGGTTCACCAGGGCCCCGCTACACACCAGCTGCCAGCCTGAGGCATCGTCCTGCCCCTGGGACCCAGCCCCTGCTCCTGGTACAGCTCCAGGCCCCATATTTAGTGTCTTGTCCAGGCTGGCCTTCTTGTCTAGTTTGGTACCTGCTATGTTGGTGGAGCGTCGGTAGATGGCGGCTAGCCAGGGCCAGTGGGACTCGGCTGGGCTCTGAGGGTCAAAGGTGGGGTGCTTCCCACATACTGGGAAAAGAGAAGGATGGGGAGACAAGGGTGGAGAACAGGGAAGTGTGGCCAGGGAGGAGAAGATAAAAGAAAGGGAAGGAAGATAATAAACATCATACTTTCCAGAGTGATACAACAACACTTGATATTGTAATTTATGAAAAAATAATTCCATATCATACCCAACCTGGAATATTACTTTTTCAGCCCAATTTCCTTGATTGTTTAGTGTCTGGGTTTGGTTTGAAAGTGTCATTCTTGCATGCCTAAGTGGCAAGAACAACCTTTCTTCATATGAAGTAATGTGGCTCTGCTGTCCTCACCTGGCGAGCAGGAGACATGACGCCCGCTCCACTTGCCAGTCTTGAGGCAGGTGCGGCGTGCACTGCCTGAGTGGTGATAGAAGGGAGAGGCACACTCGTACGTTACGTGAGTGTAGAGGTGGTGGAAGCCCTGGGGCAGCTGGGATAGCACTGGAGGACCTTTGGTGGGACCGGCGGACTGGAAGAGCCTCCTGAACCCAGAGGAGGAGTAGAGCTTATGCACAGGGGTCTTCCTGAGAGGGAGAGAGGAGAGGGGTCAGTGGAGATGCCTTTACAGAAACAACTAGTGTATAATTAAGCAATAAGGCCCAAGGAGGTGCAACACAGAGTGCCTGGATATAGCCCTTAGCCGTGGTATATTGGCCTACCTGGTTAAATAAAGGTGAAATAAAAAAATATATACCACAAACCCCCGAGGTTCCTTATTGCTTGTGCCTTGAACGAGTTACAAACATAATTAGAACAGTACAAATAAATGTTTGGCATTCCCGTGGTATGATATCCCACGGCATTCAGCCTATCAGCATTCAGGGCTCGACCTACCCAGTTTATAAGGTTCTTTAAGAGGCTAGCAGTGTGTATAAGTAGAGTCCTTTAGGTTTTTAAATGGCAAACTTAGATGTGGGCTTCACATGGTAAAGTGCCTCTGTCATTAAAAGATAGATGTCTTCTGCTATGTTGTGTGCATTAATGAGGATCATACATAATATTCTCTTATGGTGTGTGTATGATGTTGATATATGATTATGCACATGTTTGTGGTTTTTAGATATGATGATCTCTAAGGTAAAGCAGATATCTGTATTGTTGGAGAATGCTTTTGTCTGTCGTATTTATGTAGACTATATCTTCTGCATATTTTTGTCTGCTATGTAACATATGTTAATGTAAATTGACATACCTGAATGGAGCCTGTGGAGGCAGAACTCTCTGTCTGACCAGCTCGGAGACCTTGGGTTCTCTGCAGGCTGCAGAAAAACACACACAGGGTTCCCATTAATACCTACTGTCAGCCAGGGAGTTGCTCTCATTCTCAATGTTGGGTTGATAAGAGGCTGCTAAAAGTAGCGCCTAACTTTCAGGTGCAACAGCGTATTCCTAGATGATAATCACAAAGTAGAGGCACACGCATGCACACACGCTTGCCCGCAATCACACACAAACACACACATTCCAGTGCATACCTCTCACACAAAGAGGTTGAACGCCCCCCCAGGAGCTGCCAGGCTGGCAGGAGCGTCGGGCGTCACCACTAAGAGCGTATGAGTGGTTACAGAAGAACTCCACCGTCTCTGGCACCATCCCTGGCACCACCTGCTGGTACCCATGGTAGAGCTGCGGGAGAGGAGGACAGCTCTTCTCTGGAAGGAGGGAGTAAGGGAAGATAGAGGGGAAAAATGGAAAGGAAGTGAGAGAGTGTGAAATAAAACCTAAGATGTTGAGAGTCATTATAATATCTGTTTTAATGATGCAGTGTATTTTACAACACGCACTTAAGATGTCTTACCGTTGATGATTTGGTTCTCTCTCTTCTCATCCTCAGACTCTTTAGTTGGCTTTTCTGAATCTTTTCCTGCATTTTCCTCTTCAGGTTTGCTTGTACTTGCCGCTGTGTCTTTGGCTCCTTTTGAATCTTTAGTTGATCCCATGTCTTTAGTCGATCCTATGTCTTTGCGTGGTTTTCCCACAGGCATTTTGGTTTCCTGACCTCCTGATGAATATGGGGTGAACTGTGTGTTGTTACTTCTAGTTGGAATACTACTCTTCACAACATCTTTAGACACTGTTGTATTCAGACCCTGCTCTATGTCATTGGTGCCAAACACGTCCGTAACAGTGTAATCTATGGCAAATGTGTCTCCCCGTGGTTTTATCTCAGTGTAATCTATGGCAAATGTGTCTCCCCGTGGTTTTAAGTCGTTAGGATCAACTATGTTTGGACCACTGCTTGTATCTCCCGGTTGCTCTTTCTTCTCCTCTTTCTTCTCCTGTCCTTTATCTTCCACCACCACCACTATCTCAGGAATCTCTGTAGTCTTGCCTATCTCCTGCAGCACGTCTGTGTCTCCCCCCGTATCTGGACTGCCATCTGTGTCCTCTGTGGTTTTCCCCAAGTCATTTTCTCTGTCTCCCTCCACTGTGTTTAACATGTCATCCGTTTCTTTACTGTCCACTTTATCCTTGCTACCTCCAGTAGGTTTCTCTAGCCCTGTTTCTTTTTCTTTGTCACTCGTTTTATCCTTGCTTCCTTCTGGGATATTCACCTGAGTAATGTCTATGTTTTTCTCTTTACCATCTCTAATGTCCACTGTCGTGTTCCTCAGGCCTGTGTCTGGCTCTTTACCAGCCACGTCCTCCTTGATACCCGTAGTATTATCTATCTCTTTGTCTTTGGGTTTTTCAATGTCTTTATGTGTGTCTGTGTCAGTGTCTTTGTCTTTCTCTGCATCCGTGTCTTTGTTCTTTTCTGTATCTTTGCCTGATTCAGCAAGTGTGTTATTCACTGTAAGAACAAGAATACAAAGTGAATTACTGGGTTTAAATGGCTGTAAATAAGTGTTGTTATACAGTTGATTGACGATTCTGAATGGTTGTACACATTTTACTCGTGAAATATTGTCAATTTCACGCAGGCTTGGTCACCTAGTACATAGTCATTAATTTACAAGAATAATAGGTCAACTGTTGATGTCTGTCAAAACCTGTTCCCACTGTCTCCAAACTCTGAATCCTGCCATGCCATGCTCTGACCCTAACCTTTGCCACAGGTGGGAGGTGTTCCGCTCCAGGTGTTGTTGGGAAGACAGGTTCTCTGGTGGGTTCCGCTCAGCTTGTAGGGCTGGTAGCACAGATACTGCAGGGCAAGGATGACGTCATTGGGACCGTACACCTTGAAGTGGTCTCCATGGATGGGCTTGGCTGGGATGGCACAGAACTTCACCATGGGCACTGCAGAGGAACAGAGAGGTCATGTAGGCTCAGTGAGATGGGATTGAGGTGGTCAGACACTATTGCTTTAGTGTTAATATGTCTCAAATGTTATTGTATAAAACAAACCTACAGCATTAATGTCACTAAGGTCAATCAGGTTTGATTTTTCACAAAGCACCCCAATATACACTGACT
The DNA here is from genome assembly GCF_018296145.1 of Oncorhynchus tshawytscha. Classification (NCBI taxonomy): domain Eukaryota; kingdom Metazoa; phylum Chordata; class Actinopteri; order Salmoniformes; family Salmonidae; genus Oncorhynchus; species Oncorhynchus tshawytscha. The sequence continues at coordinate 36,653,049 of NC_056434.1, read as the reverse complement.
GTACCAAACATTAGGAACACCTTCCTATATTGACTTGGACCCCTTCTTCCCTCAGAACAGCCTCAGATCAGCGGGCCATCAACTCTACAAGGTATCAAAAGTGTTCCACAGGGATTCTGGCTCATGTTGACTCCAATTCTTCCCATAGTTGTGTCAAGTTAGCTGGATGTCCTTTGGGTGGTGGACCATTCTTGATACACATGGGAAACTGTTGAGTGTGAAAACCCCAACAGCATTGCAATTTCTTGACACACTCAATTCGTTGCGCCTGGCACCTACTACCATACACCATTCAAAGGCACTTAAATATTTTGTCTAGCCCATTCACCCTCTGAATGGCACACACACACAATCAAGTTTCAATTGTCTCAATGCTTAAAAATCCTTCTTTAACCTGTCTCCTCCCCTTCATCTACACTGATTGAAGTGGATTTAACAAGTGACATCAATAAGAGATTATAGATTTCATCTGGATTCACCTGGTCAGTCTATGTCATGGAAACAGCAGGTGTTCCTAATGTTTTTTACACCCAGCATACATTATGCTTTGCCTCACTCTCTCTGTGCCCCTCTCTCTCATGGGCCTCTTACCACACTGGGGGGCAGGGGCGCTCCAGGTGCCATCCCGGAGGCATACGGCTGTGCGGACCCCCCTCAGCTCGAACCCAGGGTCACAGCTGAATATGACTTGTGCCCCTGAGTTATGGAATACCCCCTCTGTGGTGCCATGGACAGGTACCGGGGGCCTCCGACAACCTACAACTAGAGGGATACACACAAACCCATACACACACATACACAATTACACACAACCCTTCTCATGCTTTCTGAGCACATTGTGTTTTGTCTTCTGATCACTATAATGTCACCAATCTTCTGCCATCCATAAACACCACTTCAGTGTGTTCACTGCTGTGTGATACAGTATTAGCATTGTGTTGTCTGGTATAACCACAACTCTTTCTGAATAGACACCTACAGCCTAGGGCTCTCAGAACCCAGTTCATTATTTACAAACCATTTCTTCCTCCTCAGAATTACCTCTTTGACTAGCTAGAAGTTTATAAATACAGCCTCCACATCGTACTGCCTTATTAATAGGTCATTTCAGCAGGCCTGGAAAAGTCTGAACAGCTCACAAGGCGACATACAGAGGAATAAATAGAAAAGTCCTCGTAAAAAGAAGCTTTAGTTTCCACAGCAGTAAAGTGTTTTTATGATGTGGGTTGGTAGCGTAGGGCTTGGGTTGGTAGTGTGGAATGGAATAGTGGGTGTAATTGTTCAGACAATTGTGGCTCCTTTGCGTTATTATTGCTGTCTCTACCTTCTTGCCCTTTGGACTGTTTTCTGTGCCCAATAATGTCTGTACCCTGTTTTGTGCTGCTGTCATGTTGTGTTGCTACCATGCTGTGTTGTCATGTGTTGCTGCCATGCTATGTTGTTGTCTTAGGTCTCTCTTTATGTAGTGTTGTGTTGTCTCTCTCTTGTCGTGATGTGTGTTTTGTCTAATATATTTTTATTTTATTTTTATTTTTAATCCCAGCCCCCGTCCCAGCAGGAGCCCTTTTGTCTTTTTAATAGGCTGTCATTGTAAATAGGAATTTGCTATTAACTGACTTGCCTAGTTAAATAAAGGTTAAAAAAAAATAAAGACACAGAACTTGATTGACACAAATAGAACACGTCAATTTGTAATTCACTATCGGTTCCCCCTCTCTCTGGCCAGGAACAAAGCAAAATACCAAGCACAAACATATCTGCACAAACACATGTACACCCCCCCCCCATACACACACGTGAACATGGGGTGTGTATATGTAGGGCTGTTATTATGTGCATCATATCACTTTGTAATGGTGGATATACAAGCATTTCGCTACACCCGCAATAACATCTACTAAATATGTGCATGAGACCAATAAAATTTGATTTGTTTGATTTTGATTTGATATCCCCTCTTGGGACCATACTGTGTCATAGGATCAGCCTCTCTCCCCCTCTCTGGCCGTGGTCGGACAGCGTTGTGATCCAAAACCATCAGAAGAACCCTCCCCATTATCACTATCTCCCTGCCTGCCAACATTTCCATCCTCTAGTCGAGCTGCACGTGGGACGGGACAGGGAGCTTTCACTTGGCTTTCCGCATGTGGAGAAGGACAAGGTGCACCACCCTGTTAAGTCATTTTCTTTCTTAGAAAAACAGATAAAAGGGTGTGTGTGTGTGGGGGGTTCAAATGAGAGTCTATCATATCCTCTGTGTTTGCCCACACCCCTGTCCTCCCATCACAGTGTCTGTCTACCCCAGTATAGTCAATCTTCTACTGGGCTGTCTCTACTGGGATGAGTCATAGCCATTATTAAGGAATGCTAACAGAGGATGTTATGATTAATGAAGCCCCATTAATCACCCACTAACTCCTGTCAACGCCTCAGAAACTATGTTTCAATAACTATCTAAAATATAGACTGTTGCATCATCGGAAATATACCGAGTCAAGAAAGAGTCTTGAAAGCATGTTATCCTGAAGAAGGTTGTTTGGAATATTGTTTAATAATAGGTAACTTATTGCAGACCCGAAGTGCAGCTGCTGCCAAATCCACCATTTCAGTTTTTTTGTCTAACTAACTGCCTCTGGGATAAACTGGGAGTAATGTACACGTGTTTCCACAACATATACCACATTAGTGTTATCCTAAATCTACCTCACAAACGAGCAGGCCAGCTCTCCTCATGGGAATACCAGCTGAACAACGTGGACGGAATTCCATCCCTCCAATTCTCCCATGCGTTTTATGAGCGCCTCTCATCCAACGGAAAAGCTGGCTTAGATTATAGAGGCAGGTTTGTTTCACCATTAGTTTTATAGACTCAACTGTAGCCCTGAAAATAAAACCACCTGAAAAAATGAATAGGGTTCTTGGCCAACCTGTTCTCTCTGGGTCCGGGGGGAGGAAAGGGTAGAGGTGTGGTGGTGGGTATGGAAACCCAGGCCTGTGTCCAGACACCCATAAAGAAGCAGGGTTGTGGTGGAGATGTGAACAGAAGGAGCTCCAGAAATAGAGGGCCCTGTTGGACCTCTATTAGGATGAGGTAGGGGGCTGTCTGGCATTGTGTGGGTGGCAGCCAGGTGACTGCCCCAGATACAGATGGCCATAGGGAAGCCTAGCTAAGTTTAGCCTTGCTTACTCATTCTCTGTCTGCCAATATCTATCATTATCTGTCTCTCTTCCTCACTGTCTCTCCCTCTCTCTCGTCATTCTCTCTCAGTCCCTCTTTCTCTCCAAGACGTTTATATAAACTCAGATCGTGAGCTGTAATTTCATGAAGTTCTAATTCCGTCAAGTGGTTATAGCGGTTTATGGTCCATCTGTCGACACGTGACAGTTTTTACAAGCAGCTGATTGGCCTGGGCCAGATGACCAGTAGGGAAGGCAGCTGGTCTGGAAGCTCTCCACACCACAGAGCCCTTGTGATGGTGACTCACTTGCTGTTGTTAGCACTTATGGGACTCTGAGGATATGGTCAGGGGAGAAGTCCAACATAGATACTCTGCATGCTTGTTGTCTGTGGTCTTTGTTTTAACTGTACTACATCTGACGTACATCAGTAACATATGTCACATCACCTTTGTGACTAGGCTAACCCAACGTTTAGTGTACTCACCATTCTCACACCTCTGTCCAGTGTAGCCAGCCAGACAGCCACAGTGGTAGGAGTGGGACGTGTCCAGGATACAGGTTCCATCATGGAGACAGGGGGAGGAGCTGCATGCTGAAAACACACAGAGCAGGAAGGATGCTTAGACACATAAAATGGACTACATAACAGCAGTAATATATATAGACCAGGAGAGGAACCATTGCTGTGTCCTTAGTATTGCTTTGAACTGGTGCGAAAGTTTGTAGTGGATAGCTTATGTTGGGGATATGGCCAACAATTTAAAGACGGTATTAAAGTGTGAAAATTCATGCCTGCTCTCCAACACCCTTCCCTAAAAATGTACCGTAGCCTACTACAGTATGTATTTTTGGCATGAGTACAGCTGGCTTGCAGTACTGTGTTACAGTGTGTGTTCATAGTGATTGGGTATGAATGAGGAACTGAGTGACAGGTTAAATTGGTAATTAATAAGGGGTTTCTCTGTTAGGCTGCCAAGCAAGTATCCCCAGGCAGGAGTTTGATAAGGGTGTGCCCTGCTTAGTTATCATAACAGTTAACATTCAGGTAGCTTTTTCAACTTTCTAAACTCTTTTCCATTTAAACCACAATTATAATAATATTGAATTAGCATACTTTTGCTACAATATCCACAGTGATCTACTTAAGTCACCATTAGAGTCGTAGATTTCCTCTCAGACATGTACTGTTCCTACCTGAGCTCTCCTGGAAGATGGCAAAGAAGCCGTCAAAGTTCTTATAGCCATCGGACACAAACAGGACATGTAGGGAGTTGCCGGAGCTCTGGATTGGAGCAGGCCTGTCGTTCCCACAGAACCGACCAATCACACGAGAGTTGATGCTGTCACCATCACGCACCTCTACATAGTCGTAGCGACAGGAGTGGTCAAACTCAAGGCTCAGCATCATGAACCTGTGGGTGGAGATGGAGGGAGGTGGTTAGAAGTGTCTAGGGAGACTGCTCTAAATGATTGTACTGCACATGTAGCAGAGGTCAGCTGAGTTTATTTAGTGGTATTGACAGTTTACCTCAATGTGATGTACTAATGGGAGTATGGGGTTTGGGGGCTTGGTTTGCTACACAAATTCACATCAAATCAATTTTTTATTGGTCACATACAAGTGATTAGCGAAACGCTTGTACTTCTATCTCCGAGAGTGCAGTAATATCTAACAAGTAATATCAAACAAATTATTCAACATATACACACAAATCTAAGTAGAAATGAATTAAGACTATATACATATGGGCAAGCAATGTCAGAACGGAGTGACTAAGATACAGTAGAATAGTATAGAATACAGTATATACATATGAGATGAGTAATGCAAGATATGTAAACATAATTAAGTGAATGAGATACCGTAGAATAGTATAGAATACAGTATATACATATGAGATGAGTAATGCCAAATATGTAAACATTAAAGTGACTTGTGCTCCATTGCTTAAAGTGGCCAGTGATTTCTAGTCTATATCTATAGGCAGCAGCCTCTAATGTGCTAGTGATGACTGTTTAACAGTCTGATGGCCTTGAGATAGAAGCTGTTTTTCAGTCTCTCGGTCCCAGCTTTGATGCACCTGTACTGACCTCGCCTTCTGGATAACAGGCTGAATAGGCAGTGGCTCGGGTGGTTGATGTCCTTGATGATCTTTTTGGCCTTCCTGTGACATTGGTTGCTGTAGGTGTCCTGGAGGGAGGGTAGTTTGCCACCGGTAATGTGTTGGGCAGACCGCACCACCATCTGGAGAGCCTTGCAGTTGCCGTACCAGGTGGTGATACAGCCCGACAGGATGCTTTCAATTGTGCATCTATAAAAGTTTGTGAGGGTTTTAGGTGACAAGCCAAATTTCTTTCGCCACCTGAGGTTGAAGAGGCTCTGTTGCGCTTTCTTCATCACACTGTCAGTGTATGTGGTCCATTTCAGTTTGACAGTGATGTGAACTCCAATGAACTTGAAGCTTTCCACCTTCTCCACTGTGTTCCGGTCGATGTAGATAGGGGGTGCACCCTCTGCTGTTTCCTGAAGTCCACGATCATCATCTTTGTTTTGTTGAGTGAGGTTTTTTTCCAGGCACTACAATCCCAAGCTCTCACCGCCTCCGTGTAGGCTGTCTCGTCATCGTTGATAATCATGCCTACTACTGTTGTGTCGTTTACAAACGTGATGATTGAGTTGGAGGAGTGCTTGGCCATGCAGTCATGGGTGAACAGGGAGTACAGGAGGGGGCTGAGCACACACTCTTGTGGGGCCCCAGTGTTGAGGATCAGCAGAGTGGAGAGTGATGTTTCCTACCTTCACCACCTGGGGGCGGACCATCAGGAAGTCCAGGACCCAGTTGCAAAGGGTGGGGTTCAGACCCAGGGCCTCAAGCTTAATGATGAGCTTGGAGGGTACCATGGTGTTGAATGCTGAGCTATAGTCAATAAACAGCATTCTTACATAGGTATTCCTCTTGTCCAGATGGGATAGGGCAGTGTGCAGAGTGATGGCGCTTGCATCATCTGTGGCTCTATTTGGGCAGTAAGCAAATTGAAGTGGGTTTAGGGTGTCAGGTTAGGTAGAGATATGATTCTTGACTAGTCTCTCAAAGCACTTCATGATGACAGAGGTGAGTGCTATAGGGCAAAAGCCATTAAGCTCATTTAACCTTTGCCTTCATGGATACAGGAACAATGGGGGCCATCTTGAAGCATGTGGGGACAGCAGACTGGTATAGGGATAGGGAGAGATTGAATATGCCTGTAAACACACCAGCTAGCTGGTCTGCGCATGCTCTGAGGACGCGGCTAGGAATGCTGTCTGGGCCGGCAGCCTTGCAAAGCGTAACATGTTTAAATGTTTTACTCACGTCAGCCACGGAGAAGGAGAGCCAACAGTCCATGGTAGCGGGCCGTGTCGGTGGCACTGTGTTATCTTCAAAGTGTGCAAGAATGTGTTTAGCCTGTCCGGAAGCAAGTCGGTCTCGGCGACGTAGCTGGTTTTCCTTTTGTAGTCAGTGATTGTCTGTAGCCGTTGAGTCGTTGAATTATGACTCACATTTATCTCTATACTGACGTTTAGCTTGTTTGATTGCCATGCGGAGTGAATAACTACACTTTTTATATTCTGCCATATTACCAGTCACCTTGACATGGTTAAATGCAGTGGTTCGCGCTTTCAGTTTCACGCGAATGCTACCATCTATCCACGGTATCTGGTTAGGGTAGGTTTAAATAGTCACAGTGGGTATTACATCTCCTATACACTACCTTATAAACTCAGTCACCGTATCCGTGTGTGTGTCTAGATTATTTTCGCAAGCTACCCGAAACATATCCCAGTCCACAATATAAAAACAATCCTGAAGGGTGGATTCCGATTGGTCAGACCAGCGTTGAATAGTTTGAAACACGGGTCCTTCCTGTTTGAGTTTCTGCCTATAGGACGGGAGGTGCAAGATGGAGTTGTGGTCAGATTTGCCGTAAGGGTGGGGGAGGGCCTGGTAAGCATTCAGGAAGATTGAATGGCAATGGTCGAGAGTCTTAGCAGCGCACGTAGTACAGTCGATATGTTGATAGAACTTCGGTAGCCTGGTCCTCAGATTTGCTTCGTTGAAATCCCCAGCTACAATAAATGCAGCCTCAGGATATGTGGTTTCCATAAATTCCAGTGAAGTCCTTTGAGGGCCATCGAGGTAACTGCTTGAGGTGGGATGTAAACGGCTGTGGCGATGATGGAGGATAATTATCTTGGGAGATAATATGGCTGGCATTTAATTGTGAGGTATTCTACATCGGGTGAACAAAAGGACTTGAGTTCCGGTAGTTTTCTAGAATTACACCATGAGTCGTTAATCATTAAACAAACCCCTTCGCCCTTCTGCTTCCCGGAGAGATATTTATTCCTGTCTGCACGATGTACTGAGAATCCTGCTGGCTTTACCGACTCCGACAGAGTATCGAAAGAGAGTCATGTTTCCGTTAAGTAAAGTATGTTACAGGCCCCGATGTCTCTCTGGAAAGAAATCCTTGCTCTAAGCTCATCAACTTTGTTATCCAAAGACTGAACATTAGCGAGTAATATACTCGGAAGCGAAGGGTGGTGTGCGCGCCTCCTAAGTTGAACCAGCAGGTCGCCTCGAGTGCCTCTCCTCCGCCGGCGATATTTTGGGTCGGTCTCTGGAATAAGTTAAATTGCTCTGGAAGAGTGAACAAAGGATCTGTTCCAGGGAAGTCGTATTCCTGGTCATAATGCTGGTAGTTATTGTGAGTTACCACAACTCTAATATCAATAGTTCTTCCCGGCTGTATGTAATGACACAAAGCATTTCCTGATTTCCTCCTTTTTTATGTCTCTATTTTAGTATTGTCAGGGTATGAGTTGGGGTGTGCATTCTATGCTTTGTTTTCTATGTTTTCCACTACTATGCTTTTGGCCTGGTATGGTTCCCAATCATAGGCAGCTGTCAATCTTTGTCTCTGATTGAGAACCATACTTAGGTAGCCTGTGTTCCCACTATGATTTGTGGGTAGTTGTTTTCTGTCTCTGTGTCTGCACCAGACAGAACTGTTTCGTTTTCGTTCGTCCTCTTGTTATTTTGTGTTGTGTTCAGTTTAAATAAATATTAACATGGACACGTACCACGCTGCACTTTGGTTCTCCTCTTCTTCCACCAACGGCCGTTACAGAACTACCCACCACCACCAAAGGACCAAGCAGTAAGGTGAAAGGGACTCCTGGAAAGGTGAGCAGCGCTATCTGGAGTATGAGACAACCTGGGAGTAGATTGAGAGGTGGTCGGTCGACCCAGGGAGTGTGCCGGAGCCCGCCTGGGATTCTCTAGAACAGTGCGAGGAGGGGTACCGGAGAATGGAGGTGGCGACACAAATAAGGCTGGCAAGGAAGCCCAAGAGGCAGCCCCCCCAAAACCATTTTTGGGGGAACACAGGGAGTGTGGCAGAGTCAGGTTGGAGACTTGAGCCAACTCCCCGTGCTTACCGTGGCGGGCGTCGTACTGGTCAGGCACCGTGTAATGCTGTCAAGCGCACGGTGTCTCCAGTACGCGTTCTTAGCCTGGTGCGCTACATCCCAGCTCCCCGCATCTGCGGGCTAGGGTGAGGATCCAGCCAGGGCGAATGGTGCCAGCCCTGCTCTCCAGACAGCCAGTGCGTCTCCTCAAGCCAGGATATCCTGCGTCGGCTCTGCGCACTGTGTCTCCCGTGTGTCTGCACAGCCCAGTGCGTCCTGTGCCTGTGCCCCGCACATTCCGGGGTAAAATCACCATCCAGCCAGGACGGGTTGTGCAGGCCCTTAGTTCGACACCTCCAGTGCGCCTCCATGGCCCGGTCTATCCTGTGCCTCCTCCGAGGACCAGGCTGTCTCTCCGTCTCCTCCCTCCAGGTTCTCCCGCCTGTCCGACGCTTCCAGAGTCTCCCTCCAGTCAGGAGCCTCCCGTCAGTCAGGAGCTGCCAGAGCCGCCCGTCAGTCAGGAGCTGCCAGAGCCGCCCGTCAGTCAGGAGCTGCCAGAGCCGCCCGTCACTCCTGAGCTGCCAGAGCCGCCCGTCACTCCTGAGCTGCCAGAGCCGCCCGTCACTCCGGCACTGCCAGAGCCGCCCGTCAATCCGGCGCTGCAAGAGTCGCCCGTCACTCCGGCGCTGCAAGAGTCGCCCTTCACTCCGGCGCTGCCAGAGTCGCCCTTCACTCCGGAGCTGCCAGAGTCTCCCGCCTGTCCGGCGCTGCCGGAGTCTCCTGTCTGTTCGGGGCCCGCTGCAAGGGTCCCCAGTCCGAGGTCGGCGGCGAGGGTCGCCGCTCCAAAGGCGCCACTTAAGTGGGCCAAGACTATGGTGGGGTGGGGTCCACGTCCCGCGCCAGAGCCGCCACCGTGGACAGATGCCCACCCAGACCCTCCCCTGTGGGTTTAGGTTTGCGGCCGGAGTCTGCACCTTTGGGGGAGGGTACTGCCACGTCCTGACCTTAGTTCCTTTTTTATGTCTCTATTTTAGTTTGGTCAGGGCGTGAGTTGGGGTGGGCATTCTATGTTTTGTGTTCTATGTTTTCCATTTCTATGCTTTTGGCCTGGTATGGTTCCCAATCAGAGGCAGCTGTCAATCGTTGTCTTTGAGAACCGTAGCTTGTGTTCCCACTATGATTTGTGGGTAGTTGTTTTCTGTCTCTGTGTCTGCACCAGGCAGAAATGTTTCGTTTTCGTTCATTCTCTTGTTATGTTGTTTTGTGTTCAGTTTAAATAAATATTAACATGGACACGTACCACGCTGCACTATTTTTAAAAAATGTATTATTTTTAAGGGGTGGATCAGCTAAATATTGCGGAAAGAATATTTGTTCCGTCAATGTAATTGTCTGCATCATTTCCAATCCCCCATATATTTTTGGGGTAAATATATATATATCCATACACACATGCATACATATAAACATATATATATATAGACATGCATATACACATACCTATATAGACATACATACTTTTTTAAAGAATATACCTGTCATGTTCTTACCATAGTTCTTGTGTGTTTTCCTTGTTTTAGTGTTGGTCAGGACGTGAGCTGGGTGGGCATTCTATGCTGCGTGTCTAGTTTGTCTATTTCTATGTTTGGCCTGATATGGTTCTCAATCAGAGGCAGGTGTTAGTCATTGTCTCTGATTGGGAACCATATTTAGGTAGCCTGTTTTGTGTTGGGATTTGTGGGTGAATGTTTCCTGTCTCTGTGTTCTCTGCACCAGATAGGACTGTTTTCGGGTTTTGTCACATTTATTGTTTTGTAGTGTGTTCATGTTGAGTTTCTGTTATTAAAGAACCATGGACACTTACCACGCTGCACATTGGTCCTCCGATCCTTCTCGCTTCTCCTCCTCAGACGAAGAGGAGGAGGAAAACCCTTACAATACCTTTATTATTATTCCCCGCAAACCCTACCACCAATCCCCCAATTGGAGTAAACTAATAAACACTTCTGCTTTTACCTTCAATTTATACATCTTATACACATTTTACATTCAGTCTATTTTACAATAGTTATTTTTTTGTTTGTTTTTAGTCCTTCCTCTATTTCTGATGTCCATCCAGTATGATTTCTATTTGTAACTGTGCTATTTCACAAAAGTTCTGAACATGTATACATTTTACAGACCCCGTATGTTCTACATGTTTTATCTTGCTATTAGTCCCACCCTTCAGCTCCATTCAACCTCTCCCATCTATCTCTCAACACCATCCATTTTAGATTTCTATTTGGCCATATATTTTTCAACTGTGCTGTGATGCTTCACAAACGACTTGACTTTCTATTCTCATAGTTTCTACAGATTGTAAATTAAAAATAAACATTTTTGCTAAAATAATTATTATATTATTGATTGATTGACTATGGCTTTTCAAATCACCCAGTATTGCTATCTGCAGCGTTAGTTCTAGGCAAATGTTGCAATTCTTCAGCCATTCCTGGACCTGTGACCAAAAATGAGCTACATATTGACAATACCAAAATAAACGATCTAATGACTCTGCCTCCTCACAGCAGAATCTGCAGAGCTGGGAAGATTGTTTCCCCATATATATAACATTATTTTAGTTGCAAGAATTTTGAATAATAATTTAAATTGAAAAATGTGAAGTTTTGCATCCAGCGATGTTTTGCGTATCAATTCATAAACCATGTGCCATGGAATGGGTACATCGCAAATCTCTTCCCAACTATTTTGCAATTTATATGGCACAGCTGTCCGTTTTTGGTCCTTAAATGAAATTGGTATATGTTTTTATTTATCACAGTTTTCTTTAACCATTTATGTTCTTTAATACAGGGCCGACATACAGGTGCCTTACTTTTTTACCCTTATACTTGCCTCTTCCATTTTTGTGGTAATGCTGCATTTAATTGGTTGTAATTTTGGGTAGAGCAGACCTTTCCATGTGTCTATGTTAGCTGCATGTGTGACATAACTCCACCAGTCCTATTTATGATATCATTCACAAAAAGTATACCTTTTAAAAAAAAATCTTAGAAAAATACAGTTTTTTTATCAATAAGTATATTTGAATTTAACCACAATATTTGTTGTATTATTTGTTCTGTCTTTTCAGGTGGATTAAACTGAAATTGCAACCAACTTTCTAAGGCCTGTTTAAAAAATAAAGATCTTTTGGAGATTATTTCCTTTTCAAACGATCGAAAGTGGGCCGGTGTAATCTGAATAAAGGGAAAAAGGCCCTTCTTGAACATAGGATGAGACATTCGTACCAATTTACTAGAGAACCAGTTTGGATTTAAGTATAACTTTTGTATGACTGATGCCTTTAATGAGAGGTCTAATGCTTTAATATTTAATCATTTCTGCCCCCCGAATTCATATTTGTTATATACATAGACCCTTTTAATTTTATCTGGCTTGCCGTTCCAAATCAAATTGAATATTTTATGTTCGTATAATTGAAAAAGCAGGTCACTAGGTGTAGGTAAAACCATAAGCAAATAGGTAAACTGTGATATGACTAAATAGTTAATCAAGGTGATTTTTTTCACAAATAGATAAGGATTTTCCTTTTCATGGTAGCAAGATCTTATCTATTTTTGCTAACTTTCTATAAAAATGTATTGGAGTGAGATCATTTCTTTCTTTTGGGATTTGTATGTCCACATCTCCGTCAGACCATTTTATTGGTAAACTACATGGTAATGTAAAATTAGAATTTTTTTTGTGATCCAATATGTAATATAGTATCATCATCACTTATCATAATTTGGTTTTAATCCAGAGAGAATGGCAAAAGTATCTAGATCCTCTATGAGGCCGTGGAGAGACTAATTGGGGTTTTAAAATAAAACATGAATCACCAGCGTACAATGACACCTTAGTTTTTAAGCCACGGATTTCTAATCCCTTAATATTATTGTTTGATCTAATCTTAACAGCTAACATTTCGATGGCAATAATAAATAGATATGCCGATAGTGGACAACCTTGTTTTACTCTAGAGAGTTTAAAACTTTCTGAGATGTAGCCATTATTTACTATTTTACACCTAGGGTTACTATACATAACTTTAACCCATTTTATAAGAGATTCCCCAAAATTGAAATATTCTAGGCATTTATATATAAACTCCAGTCGTACTTTATCAATAGCCTTTTCAAAATCAGCAATGAACACTAGGCCTGGTGTCCCCGATATTTCATAGTATTCTATTGTTTCCAGTACTTGTCTTATATTATCTCCAATGTATTGTCCATGTAAAAAACCTGTCTGATTAGGATGAATAATATCTGACAATACTTTTTTAATTCTATGCGCCAAGCATTTTGCAGGGATTTTTGCATCACAACACTGAAGTGTAAGAGGTCTCCATTTTTTTTAAATGGACTGGATCTTTATATATACCACTTGGTTCCTGTTTCAGTAATAATGATATCAGACCTTCTTGTTGCGTGTCTGATAATCTACCATTTATATAGGAGTGGTTAAAACATGCTAATAATGGTCCTTTGAGTATATCAAATAACGTTTTGTATACTTCCACTGGTATGCCATCCAGCCCTAGAGTTTTCCCATCCTTAAAGGCCCCAATTGCATCAAGCAGTTCCTCCTCTGTAATTTGGCCTTCACATGAGTCTTTCTGTACAGATGTTAATTTTACAATATTATTAGGAAAAAAATCCATACAATTAGTTTCAGTTAGTGGAGATGGAGGAGCCTGAAATGAAAACATATTCTTAAAGTACTTTACTTCCTCTTTCAAAATATCATTTGGTGAATCATGCGTGACTCCATCATTTATAACAAGTTTTAATACATTTTTTTTGGTAGCATTTCTATATTGAAGATTGAAAATAATTTGGTGCATTTTTTCCCATATTCCATCCAGTTCGCTTTATTTTTATAATTTATTACACTGGATCTTTCTTGAATAAGTTCCTCCATTTCTTTTTGTTTTTCCTCTAACTTATTCTGTGCCTCTATGTTACCGTTTTTATTGCTATCTAACTGTACTGTTAGTCCTTCAATTTCCTTTGTTAATATGGACTCTTTTGATCTAAATTGCTTTTGTTTTATTGAGGAGTACTGAATTGCATGGCCTCTAAAGGCACACTTAAAAGTGTCCCATACAATAACGGGATCTGCTGTACCTATGTTATGTCTGAAAAAGTCTGTTATAAATTCTTCTGTCCTAGATCTAAACAATTTATCATCTAGTAGGCTTTGATTAAATTTCCAATATCCTCGCCCATGTGGAAATTCCGTAAGAGTAATATATATGCCAATTATGTGATGATCCGACCACATTCTGTCCCCTATCAACACTTAAAACTTTTGGTGCCAGAGAGAATGGCATAAGAAAGTAGTCAAGACGACTAGCTTGATTAAGCTTCCGCCATGTATATTTCACTAGTTCAGAGTATTTAAGTCTACATATATCCACTAATTTCAATATATCCATGACATTCATGATTTCCTTAAGTGCTTGAGGGTGATAGTTTGTAGTGTGATTTCCTTTCCGGTCCATAGAGGTATTTAAGACCATATTAAAATCTCCCACCATAATAATAGAGTCTAGTGTTGCTTGTAGAGTTGATAAATTCTTATATATATTTTCAAAGAAGCTTGGATCATCATTATTCAGACCGTATAGGTTAATAAGCCATACCTGTTTATTGTCCAATAACATATTCAAAATAATCCATCTACCACGCTGCACTTTAGTCCTCCTCTTCTTCCACCAATGGCCGTTACAAGTATTCAGACCCTTTGTTATGAGACTCGAAATTGAGCTCAGGTGCATCCTGTTTCCATTGATCATCCTTGAGATGTTTCGACAACTTGATTGGAGTCCACCTGTGGTAAATTCAACTGATTGGACATGATTTGGAAAGTCACACAACTTTCTAGATAAGGTCCCACAGTTGACCATGAGAAACAAGATTATCTGGTCTGATGAACCAAGATTGAACTCTTTGGCCTGAATTCCAAGTGCCACGTCTGGAGGAAACCTGGCACCATCCCTACGGTGAAGCATGATGGTGGCAGTATCATGTTGTGAGGATGTTTTTCAGTGGGAGGCACTGGGAGACAAGCCAGGATCGAGGGAAAGATGAACGGAGCAAAGTACAGCGAGACCTTTAACGAAAACCAAGTCTCTGAATGTCCTTAAGTGGCCCAGAGTGGACTTGAACCAGATCTAACATCTCTTGAGAGACCTGAAAATAGCGGTTTCACAACGCTCCCCATCCAACCTGACAGAGCTTGGTAGGATCTGCAGAGAAGAATGGGAGAAACTCCCCAAATACAGGTGTGCCAAGCTTGTAGCGTCATATCCAAGAAGTCTCCAGGCTGGAATCGCTGGCTACAAAGTACTGAGTAAAGGGTCTGAATACTTATGTAAATGTTATGTTTTTTTATACATTTGCAAAAATTTCTACTAACCTGTTTTTGCTTTGTGTGTAGATTGATGTGGGACATTTAAAAAAAAAAACATTTTAGAACAAGGCTGTAACATAACAAAATGTGGAAAAAGTCAAGGGGTCTGAATACTTTCTGAATGCACTGTATATTCTGTCGAACTCCACACCTTGAATAAACTTGGGAACAGATATGTGTCTACAGCCAAAGTATTGCTAGTGAAAAAATGTCTGTTGACAAAGTATCTTTTCACTTGCAATGCCATTTAAAAAGGTGGATATCTTCAGAAGCCAGTTGTCACGGTTTGTTTTAGCTAGTCACTTATACCATTCAGTCATCCAGTTTTCTTCTGTTTAGTCCAGCCAGAAAGTTTTCATTGCAGTAGCCAGGCCTGGATTTTCCATATCAAACTAGTCAACAGGTTTCTCACTTGGCTCCACTCAAAAGTAATGGGAAGTAAACATATTGTAAATTGCTCATTACTGCACCCCCCCTTTACTCTGAGTTTTCCTGCTAGAGCCTTTGTTTTCCTGGAGCAGCCGTGAAAGGGAGTGCCTGCCTGGCTTTCCTGGCTCTGCTACCCTGGTTGGCACCATCTCACACCCCTGACTCTTTCACTACAGCCAGCAGGCGAGCAATGAACAGCAATCAGAGCCATTGAAGATGTTAACGGCGCCAACGAGTGATTCCCTCACTTTGCACGACTCACTTCCTTTTAAATGAAGGTGAGAATTGAATGTTTAGTTTCCTGTGGTTGTGGTGGAGGTGAAATCTGTTATGATGTCTTTTCACCAAGGCAACAGTGATCAGCGCATTTTCATACTGTCACCTTTTTTCTTCTGCTTTCTCGCCTGCGAAAGAGATCAATGAAAAAAAGTAGACTCAGAGTCGTTATAAAAAATGTATCTGCAATGCTTTCAGCTGAGATCATGGCTGAGTCTAATGATGTCCAATTTGAGGCAACAACGCAACAATTGTTACTGCGTGGAACTAATGGGACATTTGAAGGAGCTAAGAGGAAACATGGAAAATATAATGCCACAAGCGTTAGTAACACAGGCTACAAAAACAGAACATATTTTAGCCTTCAATTTCAACAAGGACAGATGTTTGAGTTAACATATGTTGAGCTATAGAAAAACAGATGATATATTAATAGTCAACTATTAGAAATATTTTAAGGATATCTGTTCACCCCAACTTTAAGAGTCAATTTGCACTTAACACTCTCACATTGCTTTCCATGAAGAAGATATCCAAACAGTACTACCCATCCCTCATGCGGGAGCGTAATCGTAGCCTCAAACTAATTAGCTTAACGCAGCGGACATAAATCTTCCTAGAAAATGTTCCTATTCATGAAAATCACAAATGAAATATATTGAGACACAGCTTAGCCTTTTGTTAATCACACTGTCATCTCAGATTTTCAAAATATGCTTTACAGCCAACGCTAGACAAGCATTTGTGTAAGTTTATCATGGCATAATGCTATGCTAGGCTCTGCTACCAGCAGGCAACATTTTCACGAAAATAAGAAAAGCAATCAAATTAAATAATTTACCTTTGAAGAACTTTGGATGTTTTCACTCCGGAGACTCCCAGTTAGATAGCAAATGTTCCTTTTTTCCAAAAATATTATTTTTGTAGGCGAAATAGCTCCGTTTGTTCTTCACGTTTGGCTGAGAAATCGACCGGAAAATGCAGTCACTACAACACCAAACTTTTTTCCAAATTAGCTCCATCATATCGACAGAAACATGGCAAACGTTGTTTAGAATCAACCCTCAAGGTGTTTTTCACATATCTATTCGATAAAATATCCACCGGGACAATTGGTTTCTCATAAGAAGCGATTGGAAAAATGGCTACTTGTGTACTTTACGCAAGATTTTCTGGGGATCACTTGCTAAATGTGGTCCCTTACGGCTATTCTTCAACATAAATGCGTAAAAAGACGTCACAATGCTGTAGACACCTTGGGGAATACGTAGAAAGCATAAGCTCATTTGTAGCTCATTCACAGCCATATAAGGAGTCATTGGCATGCAGGGCTTTCAAAAAATGGGTCACTTCCTGGTTGGATTTTTATCTGGGTTTCGCCTGTAACATCAGTTCTGTTGCACTCACAGACAATATCTTTGCAGTTTTGGAAACGTCGGAGTGTTTTCTATCCAAAGGTGTCAATTATATGCATAGTCGAGCATCTTGTCGTGACAAAATATCCTGTTTAAAACTGTTACGTTTTTTATCCAAAAATGAAAATACTGCCCCCTAGTTATAAAAGGTTATTAAGTACCTCATATATTTTGAACCCAGCGAGAAGTGTATGTATATATGGTACCATACAATATACTTTATACATCTATGTTGTGATGCCCGTAAACATCGCAAACTTCCATGTGTGACTGACTGTATTAACACTGGTCTGATTGTAAGTGATTCACTGTAACTTGTTGATGTGTCGTTGATGTATGATTACTTATTAACTCAAACAGTCACATTGCCAAGCTAAATAGTATGATTGGTGAAAATACTACTGTCAACTCCCAGCGTTCCTTGTGAATTCTCAGTAAATTTACACTATAAGGTCGTCCAGAAACCAGAGGTCTGTGGCTTCAGGGCCTCTTTTAATGAGAGTTAAAGTGAATAGCATAATTGGTGAGACACACATTGGTATACAGTGCCTTCGGAAAGTATTCACGCCCCTTGACCTTTTCCACATTTTTTAGGTTACAGCCTTATTCTAAAATTGGTTAACTATTTTTCCCCCTACACACAATACCCCACAAGGTTTTTAGAAAATTGTGCTAATTTATAAAAATAATACTTTACTCAGTGCTTTGTTGATTCACCTTTGATAGCGATTACAGTCTTGAGTCTTCTTCGGTATGACGTCATACTTGACACACCTGTATTTGGGGAGTATTTCCCATTCTTCTCTGCAGATCCTATCATGCTCTGTCAGGTTGGAAAGGGAATATCGTTGCACAGGTTTTTTCAGTACTCTTCAGAAATGTTCGATCAGGTTTAAGTCTGTGCCACTCAAGGACATTCAGAGACTTGTCCCGAAGCCGCTCCTCATTGTCTTGGCTGTGTGCTTCGGGTTGTTGTCCTGTTGGAAGGTGAACCTTCACCACCAGTCTGAGGTCCTAAGAGCTCTGGAGCAGGTTTTAATCAAGATTCTCTCTGTACTTTGCTTCTTTCATCTTTGCCTCGATCCGTATTAGTCTCCCAGTCTCTGCCGCTGAAAAGAGATGGTGCCAGGTTTCCTCCAGACGTGACGCTTGGCATTCAGGCCAAAGAGTTCAATCTTGGTTTCATCAGACCAGACTATCTTGTTTCTCATGGTCTGAGAGACTTTAGGTGCCTTTTGGCAAACTCGAAGCGAGCTGTCATGTGCCATTTACTGAGGAATGTCTTCTGATGGCCACTCTACCATAAAGGCCTTATTGGTGGAGTGCTGCAGAGATTGTTGTCCTTCTCGAAGGTTCTCCAATCTCCACAGAGGAACTCTAGAGCTCTGTCAGAGTGACCATCGGGTTCTTGGTCACCTTCCTGACCAAGGTCCTTCTCCCTAGATTGCTCAGATCTAGGAAGAGTCTTGGTGGTTCCAAACTTCTTCAAGAATGATGGAGGTCACTGTGTTCTTGGGGACCTTCAATGCTGCAGAAATGTTTTGGTACCCTTCCCCAGATCTGTGCAGACACAATCCTGTCTCGGAGCTCTACGGACAATTCCTTCGACCTCGTGGCTTCGTTTTTGCTCTGACATGCACTGTCAACTGTGGGACCTTACAGTATATAGACAGGTGTGTGCCTTTCCAATAATGTCCAATCAATTTAGTTTACCACAGGTGAACTCCAATCAAGTTGTAGAATCAGCTCAAGGATGATCAATGGAAACATGATGCACCTGGGCTCTATTTTAAGTCTCATAGCAAAGGGTCTGAATACTTATGTATGTAAGGTATTTCTGTTTTTATGTATTTTTCATTAGCAAACATTTCTAAAAACCTGTCGTTGTGGGGTATTGTGTGTAGATTGTTGAGGAATTTGTTTTATTTAATTAATTTTAAAATAAGGCTGTAATGTCACAAAATGTGGGAAAAGACAAGGAGTTTGAATATTTTCCAAAGGCACTGTATATATCCGTTTAATGAATGAGCTGCTTGATTTAATGGTATGACAGCACTGTGACTGACTCCAGCTGGAACCAGGACAGGGAATGACAGAAAACAAGGGTTTTGATGGAGGAGTGTAAGTTAACATTCAGCTCTAACAGAACAAGATGGAAAAGAATGGGGAGTATCTCCTGGCTCTTCTCTATATTGGTAGATTTAGCACTCATACTACCAACATATTTCATACACATGGATTACCATTGAGGTCTTTTTGACCCTAAGAAGAAACTTTTGGAAAAAGCAACAATCAAAATATCAACTTGATTCTCATCAAAACATCATTAGACATGTTGTGTTATCAAAAAAATGTTAAAAAGACCAAAACAGGCATATTCTTAACATTCCTTCAAGAATGTGCAGCTTTTTCCTAAAGTACATTCCACATAAGTACTAAAAAGTTGATTTGTAATCATAGTAATTGTCATATTTTATGTGGTAAAAATGTCTGCCATTTAAAGGGGCAGTACACCAATATTTGAAATATACTTTATTTTAGTGACAAAAAGTGATTCATCCATTTATCCTGAGAGACAATGGAGAAAAATATGGCTTAGTTGTATTTATTTTCTTACCCCACAACCAGCAGTAGCATCGCTGCTAGTGAAACATTGGGAATGGTAGGGCTTGTATGGCAGGATGTGTAAGGTTCTGCTTTTCTTTTCTTAGTCAACTTTGTGTTCTTTTTCTTTGTGTTCTTGGTCAACTTTGTGTTCTTGAAATGAACCCGTGTTCATTTCTCACCTGGTCTCCTCAGCTCCCTATTTAGTTCAGTTTCTGTTTGTATGGGTGTGAGGTATTGTTTTGTTTTTGACTGCCTACCTGTGTTTGACCATTGCCTGCGACCACAATTCCTGCCTTCTGCAAAGGCGTAATAAACATCTGCCGCGCTGTGCGCAAGATTCTACACCTTTTTCTCCCTGAGTATTCATTACAGAATACATCACCTAAAAACAGAATGGATTCAGCGGAGCTACAGCAGCAAGAAAATGTTATTGATCACCAGCTAGTAAAAGAGCTTGACATTGATCTAACACCTGTCACCCCTTCCTTAAGGATTAACACCCTGGACGGGAAGCCATTGGGCATGCACATGACACAGAGCGTCACCCTCCAGATTGGAGTCTTCCACCCTGAAACCATTCAACTCTCATCCTCGGACACCCTCATTGTCGTCACGACCCTGCAATGTCTTAAGCAAAATCAAGGCCTCCACTCTGCCACCGAATCACCCAGAAGATTGTGCTATTGACTTACTCCCTGGAGTGTCCCCACAGGCCGTGTTTACCCCCTATCTATCCTGGAAAATGAGGTAATGGAGAACTACATTGATGTTTCATTTGTCCTCCTTCCCCGGCTGCGTCCAGCTTCTTCCTTTTTTGGCAAAAAGGACTGTGGTCTCCGTCCATGTATTGAATGGCGTCACGGTCAAGAACCGTTTCCCTCTTCCTCTGATCCCAGCATCCCTTCAACATCTATACTAAACTCGACCTGTGAACTGTATATAACCTTGTCCATATACATGGAGGCAACGAATGGAAGACGGCCTTCATCACCGCTCGAGGGCACTACGAATACCTGGTCATGCCTTACGAATGGCCCCGCAGTCTTCTAATCCTTTATGAAGGAGGTTTTACAGGATATGATCAACCCACTTTCTCATCATCTAGATTGATGACATTTACTCCTACTCCCTGACGGAGCACATACAGCATGTGCAAACGGTTCTTCAACGGCTCCTTGACCATAACCTTTTATGTGAAGACTGAAGAGCACCTCCATGTAACCTCGGTAAACTTCAAAGAACAAAGTCACCGCCGTCAGTAACTGGCCCAAACCCACCACCATTAAGGGACTCCAATGTTTCATTGGGTTCTCCAACTTCTATTGCCAAACTTCAGTTCTATGGCCGCTCCCCTCACTGCCCTTACCAGCCAAAAGACCCTGACCCTTCAATGGACTGATACCGCCCTGACTGTTTTTAACAACTTGAAACGCCTCTTCACCTCAGCTCCTGTCCTTCGCCAACCTGATACGACCCTTCCTTTCACCCTGGAGGTGGATGCCTCCAAAGTAGGAGCCATACTCTCTCAATGGATAGGAACACCTCCCAAATCACATCCCTGTACCTTCTTTTCCAGGAAGTTATCCCCCGCTGAGAGGAATTATGATGTGGGGAACAGAGAACTCCTCACCATCAAGCTAGCCCTCGAGGAGTGGCGCCACAGGTTGGAGGGCGCACAACATCCCTTTCTCGTCCTAACAGATCATCGTAATCTGGACTATATCAGAGAGGCCACGAGGTTAAACTCCAAACAAGCCAGCTGGGCTCTCTTCACACGCTTCCATTTTCATGTTACTTACATCCCTGGAAAGATAAATGTAAACGCTTATGCTCTCTCCCGCCAGTTTGACCTTTCGACCAATAACTCAGACCCTACACCCATTCTTCTTTCCTGTTGCATTATGGGACCGGTAGAGTGGAAGGTTCACTGTGCCATACAAGAAGCCCTAACTTCAGACCCGGCTTCTCCTGAGACACCAGCTGGGAAGAGTTACATACTGTTAGACCCCAACTGATGCAATGGTGTCACATGTCCTTGGGGTCAGGACATCTGGGCATTACACGAACCACTGAACTTCTAGCCCGGAAGCTCTGGTGGTCCTCACTGGTATCCGATGTTCAGGGATTACGCACTCTCCTGTCCAGTCTGCGCCCAAACCAAAATCCCTCGTCATCTCCCTTCCGGAAAGCTTCAACCTTTGCCAATCCCTCACAGACCCTGGTCCCACATAGCTGTTGACTTCTTCACAGACCTTCCTGAATCCTCTAACACCACCATCCTTGACATAGTAGACCATTTTTCAAAAATGTGTTGTCTGGTTCCTCTTCCTCATCTACCTAACGCCATGGAATTGGCAGAGTGTATGTTCCAGCAGGTGTTCCGTCTGTATGGATTCCGGAGGACATCGTCTCTGACCGCGGGCCCCAGTTTGTCTCCCGGGTGTGGTGAGCCTTCTGTGACCGACTGGGGGTCACCCTCAGCCTCTCCTCCGGGTACCACCCCCAGACCAACGGGCAGACGGAACACCTGAACCAAGAAATGGGTTACCTCCGCTAAAAATGTTCTGCCTCTCCACATGGCCTATGCCGAATATGCTCAGAACGCACTCATGCACTCACCCCTCCGCCTTACTCTGTTTCAGTGTGTCCTTGGTTTCCAACTTCCCATGTTTCCCTGAGAGGCGGAGCCTGGTACTGTCCCAGCTGTCGACAACTGGTTTCGGCGTGTTGTGCGGATATGAGAGACCGCTCACTGGCATCTGCAGGAAGCCTTTATTACCCATAAACGCTTTGCCTACAGATGCCGCCAACCTACGCCACTCTTTCACCCCGGACAGCATGTTTTTTTTGTTTATTTACCTTTATTTAACTAGGCAAGACAGTGAATAACAAATTCTAAATTCTATTCTACACATTTTGTCATGAAGCTGAGAGAAAATGTTGCAGTTTTAAAGTTACTTTCCTGAAATTCTACATCATGTGCAATCTGGGGCCCCCTGACGTGCACTGCATGCCCGGTCGGTAATCTGGCCCTGTGAATAAACCACCTTTGGGTTATTATCCAAAATATGCCTCTGAGGTCAAAATGACCCCAGCCGGGGAGATGAGGGTTAAGATATTTGACTTGACATACAAAGGAGAATAGCAAGTTCCCCCATTGTTATTATTGTCTCTTAGGGGCTGAACATCTCATGGCTCTAAAAGTATAGCTGTGCAGCGTGTGTTGCTGTGTAACTCGATTGGTGTGTTGTCCATGAGGAGTGTGAAGTGAGAGTCAACATTACTGGTATAAATTAGAGTGATGTAGCCAAGAGTAGTGAGTAATACATGCAAAATGGCTCTGCCCGTAAGGTTTCGCTGGCTGATGCCAAAGCATATAACTTCAATAGTCCAACTATGAGCACAGCAACATGAAACAGAGAGGACCACTATTTAATGATGGTCTCTGTGGCTTGTATGTCATTATGGACACAAAACACCAGTATAAGGCCCTATTTCTTCACTTTAGGAGATGATTTATGAATCTCTATCTGTCGATAAACCATTGTGCAACTGTTTTTTCTGCCATGCTTGCAGATCCATTTGTCATCAGATCATGGATTTGGCCTAGCTGTCTGAGCATGTCACAGTTGTGTAGTTTAACATGGAGCTTTATGTGTAAGGGAAAAATGCTATTAATCTTAGAAAAAAGGGTTCCAAAAAAGGTAGAACCCTTTTGGGTTCCATGTAGAACCCTTTGTGAAAACAAAAAGGGTTCTCCAAAGGATTCTCCTATGGGGACCCTTATAGGTTCTAGAGAGCACCTTCTTTTCTAAGAGTGTATTGATCTGTTTATTTCAACACCCAAAGCTATGGCTGTATGTACTACGTATTGTGCCAACAGACTGATTGCAGCTCAAAGTTCCATGTTGCTTTTTTTATCGTAAAGGCCCTCAAATAAAATGCTAGAGAATATACAAAGTTATCACGAGTGAAATGCAATTACTTTTTTTCAAGAATAGGAGTGGTTTCCAACCTGTGGTCTAGACTCACATTGGTCCATTACCTACCTCTCAAAGAATTGTGAAAACTGAAATGAAATGGGTCAGGTATTAATAACTATTACAGATGGTCACCAGAGAGGCCAAAGCATAGCCCATTCATGTCAAGGGAAAATATGACAAAGTGAACATTATAACTAGCTGTCATTCAGTTACACCAGGCTTTGGCTCAGTGGACTAACTCTGTCTTGAGGTTAAGAGACAACTCAAGTCAGATACACTGTTGGTCACACCCACCTGAAGTTGATGGTGAATCGTGGGTCCACCTGAACTGTCCATTCACAGCGAGCGTTGGTAGGGTAACTTTCCACGACTATGTGGCCCTGACGTTTACGGATCACTCCTCCACACTCTATAAACAGGAACAAAACCATTTAGAGCTCACATTTTAAATGATCGTGCAATCAGGGTTTTATTTATTAGTGTAATTATATGTTTCATTCTAATTAAATCATTGTGCTGTTGTGTAGCTCATACATAATATTTACTAAAGTATGTGCACACCCCTTCAAACTAGTGGATTCAGCTATTTCAGCCACATCCGTTACCGACAGGTGTATAAAATCTAGCACGCATCCATGCAACCTCCATAGACAAACATTGGCAGTAGAATGGCCTAATGGAAGAGCTCAGTGACTTTCAATGTGACACCGTCATAGGATGCCCCCTTCCCACCAAGTCAGTTCATCAAATGTCTGCTCTGCTGGCGCTTCCCTGGTCAAAAGTGCTGTTATTGTGAAATGAATATGTTTCGGAGCAACGGCTCAGCTGCGAAGTGGTAGGCCACACAAGCTCACAGAACGGGACCGCTGAGTGCTGAAGCGTGGAGCGTGTAAAAATCATCTGTCCTCGGTTGCTACACTTATTACCTAGTTCCAAACGGCCTCTGGAAGCAACATCAGCCCAATAACTGTTTGTCAAGAGCTTCATGAAATGGGTTTCCATGGCCAAGCAGCTGCACACACGCCTAAGATTACTGTGCACAATGCAGGCGTTGGCTTGAGTGTTGTAAAGCTCGCTGCCATTGGACTCTGGAGCAGTGAAACACGTTTTCTGGAATGATGAATCACGCTTCACTATCTGGCAGTCCGACAGACGAATCTGGGTTTGGTGGATGCCAGGAGAACGCTACTTGCCCCAATGCATACTGCCAACTGTAAAGTTTGATGGAGGAGGAATAATAGTCTGGGGCTGTTTTCCATGGTGCGTGCTAGGCCAATTAGTTCCAGTGAATGGAAATCTTAACGCTACAGCATATAATGACATTCTAGACGATTCTGTGCTTCCAGCTTTGTGGCAACAGTTTGGGGAAGGCTTTTCCTGTTTCATCATCACAATGCCCCCGTGCACAAAGTGAGGTCCATACAGAATATTTTTTTTTTTCAAGATCAGTGTGGAAGAACTTGACTAGCCTGCACAGAGACCTGACCTCAACCTCATTGAACACCATTGGGATTAATTGGAACGCCGACTGTGAGCCAGGCCTAATTGCGCAACATCAGTGCCTGACCTCATGCTCTTGTGGCTGAATGGAAGCAAGTCCCAGCAGCAATGTTCCAACATCTAGTGGAAAGCCATCCCAGAAGAGTAGAGGCTGTTATAGCAGCAAATGGGGGACCAACTCCATATTAATGCCCAAGATTTTGGAATAAAATGTTCGATGAGCAGGTGTCCACTGTCCACATACTTGTGAACAAGTAGTGTACAGCCACTTAGTTATCACTCTTGCCTTATGGCAAGGTGCTCCATCATGCTGGAAAGGCAATGTTCGTCACCAAACTGTTCCTGGATGGTTGGGAGAAGTTGCTCTCGGAGGATGTGTTGGTACCATTCTTTATTCATGGATGTGTTCTTAGGCAAAAATGTGAGTGAGCCCACTCCCTTGGCTGAGAAGCAACCCCACACATGAATGGCCTCAGGATGCTTTACTGTTGGCATGACACAGGACTGATGGTAGAGCTCACCTTGTCTTCTCCGGACAAACTTCTTTCCGGATGCCCCAAACAATCGGAAAGGGGATTCATCAGAGAAAATCCAATCGTTGTAGCAGTCCAATCGTTGTAGCTTTTGCAGAATATCAGTCTGTCCCTGATGTTTTTTCTGGAGAGAACTGGCTTCTTTGCTTCTTTGCTGCCCCTTACTGTGTGTGTAGATGCACTCACACCTGCCTGCTGCCATTCCTGAGCAAGCTCTGTACTGGTGGTGCCCCGATCCCGAAGCTGGATCAACTTTAGGAGACGGTCCTGGCGCTTGCTGGACTTTCTTGGGCGCCCTGAAGCCTTCTTCACAACAATTGAACCGCTCTCCTTGAAGTTCTTGATGATCCGATAAATGGTTGATTTAGGTACAATCGTACTGGCAGCAGTATCCTTGCCTGTGAAGCCCTTTTTGTGCAAAGCAATGATGACGGCACTTGTTTCCTTGCAGGTAACCATGATTGACAGAGGAAGAACAATGATTCCAAGCACCACCCTCCTTTTGAAGCTTCCAGTCTGTTATTCGAACTCAATCAGCATGACAGTGATCTCCAGCATTGTCTTCGTCAACACTCACACCTGTGTTAACGAGAGAATCACTGACATGATGTCAGCGGCCCTTTTGTGGCAGGGCTGAAATGCAGTGGAAATTCTTTTTGGGATTCAGTTAGTTCATTTGCATGGCAAAGAGGGACTTTGCAATTAATTGCAATTCATCTGATCACTCTTCATAACATTCTGGAGTATATGCAAATTGCCATCATACAAACTGAGGCAGCAGACATTGTGAAATTAATATTTGTGTCATTCTCAAAACTTTTGGCCATGACTGTATATGTAATTGCCATCTAAAGTTGAGTAATAGCATGATATTTACCAGTTACAAGGCATACATTAGGAAAAATACACTTCAAACAGGAGACAAATGAAGAATGCAGGCTGGTAAAAGTAAACTAAATGCACATTAACCACAGGCCTGCAGCCAAGAGCCACAAATACATGCCAAGTTTCTGCGGTTGATGAAAATACATCAGAAACCTATGCTTTCTCTAGAAATTATATTGTGAGATTCCAGGATGTTGACTAACACTATTTTGACTTTTCAGCTCCTTGAATGGAAAATCTATGAGACAATTAGCTCTTATCCATGCAAAATACTGTTGTGCCAGAATTGTCTCCTATAGTAATTGGTATATACTGCACTGTAGGTACAGTATGGTATATGCCTATATAGAGGCATGGAAAGGAAGCGTGTTGAAGTTACTTATAACCCTGGTACAAGGTCAGATATTATTTCATCCCCACAATGGTTTTGGTTGGAACTGGGGGAATAAAGTAATCTGATCCTAGATCTGTGGTTAAGGGCACATTTTACCCATAGCGATGGTAGGAGGTAATGTGGGTAGAGGAATATGTGAGAATGAGTGTACTCACTCAAGCAGTCACCGCCTGACCAGCCGGGTCGACACTCAGCACAGTACTTCCCCTTGACAAAGAAATCATCTCTGGGGCCCCACGTCCCGTTGTTACACCGCTTACAGTTCTCAAATATGCTGCAACCTAAGAGAGAGAGAAGAAGAGAGGGGAAAATGGTGGAGTAAGAGAGACAAAGACTGAGAGGTTAGATAGAAAGAAAGATGGAGCCGGCACAGCATCAAGTAGAAAGTGCTGACTGAAAACTGAAATGTCTGAAACCTCTTCACCATACAGTACATTCAGAAGGTATTCATACCCTTGAATTAATCCACATTTTGTTGTGTTACAGCCTGAATGTAAAATATATTAAATATTATATTTCTCACCCATCTACACACACTACTCCATAATGACAAAGTGAAAACATGTTTTTAGAAATATTTGCTAATTTATTGAAAATGAAATACAGACATATCTCATTTGCATAAGTATTCACACCGATTTGATATGACACTCCAAATTGAGCTCAGATGCATCCAATTTCCTTTGATCGTCCTTGAGATGTCACTATGACTTGGAGTACGCCTGTGGCCAATTCAATTGTTTGGACATGATTTAGAAAGAAACACAGCTGTCTATATAAAGTCTCATATGTCAGAGCATAAACTATACCAGAGGAACTGTCCGTAGATCTCTGAGATAGAATTGGTGATGAGACATACTATATATGGGGAAAGGTATAAAACACTATATTGAATATTGAAAGGTTCCAAGACTAAAGTGGTGTCCATAATTGGGAAATTGAAAAAAATATGGAATTACCCAGAATACCTAGTGCTGGCTGTCTGACCAAACTGAGCAACCGTGCAAGGAGGACCTTGGTCAGGGAGGTGATCAAAACCTCAGTGACCACTCTGATGGACCTACAGAGTTCCTTGGCTGAGATGGGATAAACCTGCCAGAAGGACAACAGTCTCTACAGCACTTCATAAATCTGGGCTTCATGAGAGTGGCCAGACGGAAGCCATTCCTGAGATAAAGGCAAATGATAGCACGCCTGGAGTTTGCAAAAAGGCACGTGAAAAACTCTGAGAGCATGTAACTGAAAATGTTATGTTTGTGCTTTTCTAAAAAACAATTTCTGTTTTCATGCAAGTGACTGATTGAACTAATCCTTACTGTCAGTATCTGCAATTTGGCAGTACGCCAAGACCCTTGTTTTGAGAATGAAAGATATCTCAGTTTCAAGGTCTCAGCTTAGAGAGAAGAAGCCTCGTGATGTATTGGTCTGTCACATGCATGAACCAGTATTGGTCGGTCACATAAAGGAAGCGAACGTTAATGATGAATTAATTATGAATGATGGATAAGCTAAACCATGCAAATATAACTTGTCTGCAGTATACAAGAGAACTAACAGGACTGCCCTGGTATAAATCCTGAAAGATGTTTACAATGGTGCAAAAATAGAAAACAATAGAACAAAACCAATAAAACTGAACATAAAAAGAGAGGTTACCATAAGTCTTAAATCAAGTAATAGCACAAAGGGAATGTGATTGTGAGTTGCATGAGTGTAGTGAATGTGGATGTGAGAGTTGTGTGAGTGTGGAAATGATTAAGATTATTAAAAGTTCTATATATATTTTCATTTTTTCTTTTGTTACTTCATCAGATCTCTAGTAACTCATTATACTCTTCTTTACCAATTCCTCCTTCAGACATGTGCTCTATTCATACAGGTGTTTAGATATTTACACTAGTTGTTGTGTTTAACAGCATATTCAGGAACAGTACTTTCTCCTTTCATATCTCTCACATACACAGATTCCCTATATAACGTTACAGATCATAAATGCCTACAGACATCCACACCACTCATGTGCAACGACATCACCATATGTATCTTCAACTGTTCTTTTGCTGCTACTTTTGCACTACTATTGGTAGTGGCTGCAGACACACGTAGACACTTCTTAGGTATACCAGGCACATCTCATCACCCGTCTAACACCATTCCTACCATGAAACATGGTGGGGGTAGCATCATGCTATGGGGATGCTTTTCAGCGGCAGGGACTGGTAGACTGGTAAGGATAGAGGAAACAATGAATTTAGCCAAACACAGGCAAATCCCTGATGAGAACCTGCTTCAGAGTGCAAACGACCTTAGACTGGTGGGCAAAGATTTACGTTCCAACAGGACAATGACCCCAGGCATACAGCCAAAGTAACGCTCTAATAGTTTCAGAACAAGAATGTGAAAGTCATTGAGTGGCCCAGCCGAAGCCCAGACTTGAATCCCATTGAAAATATGTGGAAAGACTTGAAGATTCCTGTCCACTGCCACTCCCCATCTAACTCAACAGAGCTTGAGATTCTGCGAGGAAGAATGTGCAATGCTGATACAGACATACCCAAGACGACTCAAAGCTGTAATCGCCGCCAAAGGTGCTTCTACAAAGTATTGACTAAGGGTTGTGAAATCTTATGCAAATTAGATATTTCTGTGATTAGTTTTCAATAAATGTGGGTTATGAATACTTTCTGAAAGTACTGTAGGTGTGATGCATTCAGTCACAGTCTTGGTTTGCCCATTCCCAATTGCTGTGGACGGTTTCAATCGGCCCCATACACCTACTGCAATCCCCTTAGTGCCTGTTAGCTCTTTACATCAGACCTGCTAAACTCATCAGGCTCCTCTTGCACTGTAACAGGGTAACAGAACAGAAAAAGCAGCTTCCTGAAATAGAAATGTCCAGAAAACCACCAGAAGGACTGAGTTTCAGATAGGATATATTTTCACATTGGAGGTTCTATGGTGCTCTGTGTTGCAGACATCCTGAGGACAGGCAGGGCGTCAGGGAGACGGACATCAGAGACACAGCAGCAGGACATATAAACACCAAGAGGTATCAGTGTAAACATCAAATGACTTTACCATGTCTCCTCCACCATCTACATGCAGTACACTCAGGATAGAGAGGGATGGAAAAGGGTTTACTGTATGAGATTTACAGGAAAAGTCCTTTATAAGTGCATACTTCAGCCTTTTAGTATTTCAGTGAAATCTGGCCAATAGTTCAGGCAGAGGAGTATGTTGTGAAGTTGGAACAGACAAACAACATATTTTCATAAGTGAAAAGATTAGCATATTCTGATAGGTAAACAAGTCTTGCAACAACTTGTGGTGAAATATAATAACTACGCATTGTGCCTTTTGAGCAATGAGTTTTCTCTGAGGTTATATATGCTGCATTGACATTGTTATTGCCAACACACCTCCCCCTCAGAGTAAATACACAACAAGAGAGCAACATAAAGGGATGCCCTCAATGAAAGCAAATGTAATGAATTGTACAATGTCTCTCAATAGCTTGCTATTTTCTGGAAAATAATGAGGGTTAGGCATTTGTGGTTGGTGTGGTTGGTCTAAACTTATTGCATTTCACTCTACGTGGCCCAACCTCACTGCTATTGTATGTCGGCTAGGCTTATAAGAGAGCCTTGAAGGCAGATGGCATACAGACTAAAACATCAGTAAAGACATGACACTGGATCTAATGGGTACTGTACAAGGCAGATGTTTCAGAAATGTACTGGTAGAATAGCCTCCTCCACACTGTGTGTACTTGCAAATGAAACATGTATTAACAAATCCAACACTAAGGCATAATGGAACTCCATGTATCTGACCATGTTGTTGTTAATCAAATCGTATACAGAGTGTGCATTCAATCAGTCCTCCACAGGTTTACCAGATAAAATAACCTAAATGGAGAAGTACTCCCCAAGTTTTGAGCCAGCATGGCGATCTTGGACAGGTATACCTGGGTGGATGATGCAGGGGTCACACTCGTTGATTGCGTTGCGGCAGCAGGGCACAGCGTAGCCAACAGGGGTGCCCTGGAAAGGACACTTACAACGGATGACGTCATACTCACAGCAGCCCCGACACATGACGTTCCACTCTGGGCCCGGGCAGTGGTTATACAGGTACCTGTAATCTGGGAACAAACCAGCACACCTGGGTCAAATACATTTTTTAAAATTCACTTTTCTTTAAATCAGGGGAGCCCAATTGAGACCAGGGTCTCATTTTCAATGGTACCCCGAGACCATGAAGTAAAATAAAATAAAAATATGTAACAAGATACAATAACAAGTACATTACATTAGAACGTCACTAACATTCAGACATCATAAACAAGTTATTACATCAATCAATCAATAAATCAACACAATTGCACACCTCAGTGAACTAATTTATCATCAGAGTTTGAAAATGCCCTAGTGTCACCAGGGAATCCAAATGTAATGAATTTTGTAAGTGATTCCAAAAATGTGGAGCGAGAAAACTAAAAGCCGATTTACCTTATTCCGTGGAGACCTGAGGAATCTGAAGAGCTAACCAACACTGTGAACAGGTTTGATATCTCATTATTTTATGCATTAGCAAAGAGGTTAGATAAGTTGGAAGCTTGTGTAGTAGGGCTTTGCAAACAAAAAGGGAGTAATGAATTGATCTATGGGCCTTTAATGAGGTCCAGCCAACCTGTTGATACAGGATGCAGTGGTGAGTACTAAAACTGTCACCAATGATAAACGAATGGCGCTATGGTGGACGGCATCCAAAGGTTTAAGAGTGGTGGCTGCTGCAATCTGGTAAATGGTGTCACCATAATGATCTGTCAGGAAGGTCGACTGTACAATCTGCTTCCTGATATTTAGGGAGAGGCAAGATATATTTCTTTTTTTGCTTTTTTAACCAGGGATAGACATCTATTTCTCAAATGTCTGATGGACTGCCAATCAGACGTAGGATCAGTTGGTCTTGCAGTCAGACGTAGGATCAGCCCATCTAAATTTCTTTCCTGTCATTTCTTAGACAATTCATGTGTAAAACAAGGATTACGACAGTCTTTTACCCTTAGTTTTTTGTATTTATCTGCAACAGAGTTAACAGGGTAATAACACAATTAAGGGCCTGATCCGAGTCGGTGATAGATGACACAATCCCCCAGTCATTCAATCCCAGCTCAGACAAAAAAAAATGTGCTCATTAAAATTCTAAATAATTATCTTTGTAATAACGCATGAGCGAGATTTGGGTAGTTTAACATCTCTTACAGGCAACGCGACAATGGTCACTGAACTCATTGGCACATATCCCATTGGCTGTAAACATATGAAGGGCATTTGTTAGAATAATATCTAATCGAGTAGATTTTTCTGGGCAAACAAGCCACGGGTCACCACTGTGAAATGCCTAGATGTTGAATCCAGCCATATGGATGCAGCCTCTCATCTGTGTGTGTTTTGTTTTGTCATATTGTATTACATCAGACATTCATTTGTTAATGGCAAATACATTAACAATCAAGTGTTGCAAACACATTATTGAATCAAATCATCAATCATAAACTATATTGAATTATGTGGCAGGCTGGCAGCACCAATGTCGACCCTCTCTCCATGTGTTAGGTTGGTACACAATAAATCTGAGGAACATTTAGTCGGATATTGATTTGATCTGAGGTCCTTTTAAACTGAACAGATTTCATTATGTAACTGTGGAGAAGTCTGAGTAGAGACAAGTGGAAATTCATCTGAGATGAATGTGGAAAGAGAGAGAGGGGGGGAGAAAGAGGGGAGAGAGAGAGAGACAGAAAGACAGAGAGAGGGAGAAAGAGGGGAGAGAGACAGAGAGTGGTCTCAGACATGGCACCGTGTCATCATTACGGAACACTCTTCTCTTCGCAGCATTCTACACATTCCCTCCCACCACCAGTCCAATCATAATATCCTTATTTCCTCTCCCTCCCTCCCTCTCTCGTTCTCTCTCTCTCTTTCTCTCTCACTCTCTCTTCCTAACTTCTCTTTCTTCCCTGCATTTAAGACTTCTACATACATGTTCCCAGTTTTCATGAGGTGTAACTGCAGCCAACGAGGCCTGAACTGTTAATCTACACTCAGAAAAAAAAGAAACGTCCTCTCACTGTAAACTGTGTTAATTTTCAGCAAACCTAACATGTGTAAATATTTGTATGAACATAACAAGATTCAACAACTGAGACATAACTGAACAAGTTCCACAGACATGTGACTAACAGAAATTGAATAATGTGTCCCTGAACAAAGGGGGGGTCAAAATCAAAAGTAACAGTCAGTATCTGGTGTGGCCACCAGCTGCATTAAGTACTGCAGTGCATCTCCTCCTCATGGACCGCGCCAGATTTGCCAGTTCCTGCTGTGAGATGTTACCCCACTCTTCCACCAAGGCACCTGCACGTTCCCGGACATTTCTGGGGGGGATTGGCCCTAGCCCTCACCCGCCGATCCAACAGGTCGCAGACGTGCTCAATGGGATTGAGATCCGGGCTCTTCGCTGGCCATGGCAGAACACTGATAATCCTGTCTTGCAGGAAATCACGCACAGAATGAGCAGTATGGCTGGTGGCATTGTCATGCTGGAGGGTCATGTCAGGATGAGCCTGCAGGAAGGGTAGCAGATGAGGGAGGAGGATGTCTTCCCTGTAACTCACAGCGTTGATATTGCCTGCAATGACAACAAGCTCAGTCCGATGATGCTGTGACACACCGCCCCTGACCATGACTGTCCCTCCACCTCCAAATCGATCCCGTTCCAGAGTACAAGCCTCGGTGTAACACCCATTCCTTTGACGATAAACGTGAATTCGACCATCACCCCTAGTGTGACAAAACCCTGACTCGTCAGCGAAGAGCACTTTTTGTCCTGTCTGGTCCAGCGACGGTGGGTTTGTGCCCATAGGTGACGTTGTTGCTGGTGAAGATCTGCCTTACAACAGGCCCACAAACCCTCAGTCCAGCCTCTTGCGGACAGTCTGTGCACTGATGGAGGGATTGTGCGTTCCTGGTGTAACTCGGGCAGTTGTTGCTGCCATCCTGTACCTGTCCCGCTGTTGTGATGTGTGGATGTACCAATCTTGTGCAGGTGTTGTTACACGTGGTCTGCCACTGCGAGGAAGATCAGCTGTCCGTCCTGTCTCCCTATAGCACTGTCTTAGGCATCTCCCAGTACGGACATTGCAATTTCGTACCCTTGCCACATCTGCAGTCCTCATGCCTCCTTGCAGCATGCCTAAGGTACGATCACACAGATGAACAGGGACCCAGGGCATCTTTCTTTTGATGTTTTTCAGAGTCAGTAGAAAGGCACCCTCGGTGTCCTAAATTTTCATAACTGTGACCTAAATTGCCTACCTTCTGTAAGCTGTTAGTGTCTTAACGACCTTCTACAGGTGCATGTTCATTAATTGTTTATGGTTCATTGAACAAGCCTTGGGAAACAGTGTTTAAACCCTTTACAATGCAAAGTCATTTGAATGAAGACAGGGTCCTGAAAAAGGAACAGTTCTTTTTTTTGCTGAGTTTATTTCGGAGCTCTGTGGCTCTTTCCTCTGACCCAAAGTCCTGTTGCTATGCAGAGCTGATTCTCCATGGTAACAACCTCAATAGTACATACACACAGTACACATACAGTAAATGCACACGCACACACACACACACACACACACACACGCGCGCGCACGCACACATGCATGCATACACACACAGGGTAGTATGTGAGTTAGTGTTGAGGCTTTGATTAATCTGTGAAAGGTTGTTTGTGGACAGTCAGCTGGACAGGAGATGTACAGGCGATGTCCTGGAATGCGGTTAGATATCCCTTCCTACAATCCCCCCATCTCTCTGGCCTTGTAACATTAATCAACTCATAAACGATATCCTACTCCAAGGGAGATCTGCGCTTCTCCTTAAGAATCTCAATCTCATCTCTGCCATCCAAGGACAGTTCAGGAATGGCATACTATTTTCATCACTCAGAGAATAGATTGTGAGAGGCCAGGTCAAATGTATTATCAGTGTGGAATTATAAGTGAAGACAGTCAATTCAACTGCACTGCTGTCCTACTTTGTTTGGAAAGCTCTATGAGTGATTTCGCAATTCAGGTTGTTTTGGATCGGTTCTTCTTTTGCTGACATATTATTGCTGTGGTAACCCTGAAAAGAAGGGTTATGTTTCATGTAAAACAACAACCTATAGAAAATGTTTTACTCCAGGGACAACAGGGAAGTCTTTACAGGGAATCAATCATTGTCATAATGTGTATAACCTGAGGATTCCAGTATAATTCCAGTGTGATGCCATTGAGCTATTGCTTATGTAACCAGTTGCTCAACAAGCCTGTCCCTCCACTTCAATACCCCCCAGATGGTGTTATGTGTGTCACGCCCTGACCTTAGAGATCCTTTTTATTCTCTATTTTGGTTAGGCCAGTGTGTGACTAGGGTGGGTACTCTAGTTTTTGCATTTCTATGTTGGCCTGGTATGGTTCCAATCAGAGGCAGCTGTCTATCGTTGTCTCTGATTGGGGATCATATTTAGGCAGCCTTTTCCCACCTGTTGTTTGTGGGATCTTGTTTTTGTATAGTTGCCTTGAGCACTGCAATACTGCACGTTTGTTATATTCTTTGTTGTTTTGGTTGTAAGTTTCACTATTAAGTATAATGTGGAACTCTACGCACGCTGCACCTTGGTCCACTCATTTCAAAAATCGTGACAATGTGTTCAAAGCACATGTGGCCCAGTGCTCTTGTTCTCATCCCTACTCATCTCTTTTGTATTGCATTGTGTCTTCTGCTTTGACTGTGTGTCTGCTTCTTCGGGGGGCACATAGAGAGAAACCGAGAGGGAGATAGAGAGAAACCGAGAGGGAGGGCATAAGAGAGGGAGGTTTGGAGAGTTGTTTACATAGAACATGCAGGGACATTTTTACAAAGCTCTACAACACATTTGGACAGCCTCAGCAGCATTGTTACTGGAGTTAATTACACATGCATTCAACCAGACAGCATCAGAGGCACGATCACTGTAAATGACCACAGAATGAACATAATTACCAACAAGCCCATGGGTTAGCCTCCGACCTGTTTATGTCCATTGTTAAAAGCCAACACTTAACAGCTTTACAGCATTACGTTTTAAGAATAAAGAAGCTTCCATTTTTCCTCCAGCAGTTGCTAAATACCTTCCAAGTATCCAGTCTGTTTATCTATTCATGCACCTAAGTTGGACTGTGAGGTGGCAACAATAAACGCATACTTTTATAAAAAGTAGACAGTCTACTTTGTCCTTGTCTCATATTGTTTGTTCATAGCTCAGCACTAAGTAAACCACCAGCAGCAGTCTGGAGGGGAGCCATAGTGGAGGCGACAGTGACTTAGTGCATCCTGTTATTTGTATGGGATCTGTTAAGTGTCTGGGTAGACTAATCTAGCCCTCGTAGTTATTGGCTTGGACTCCATCTACCCAGACTCACGTCTGCTTACACTCACTGATATACTGTACATCAGTGTACAGACGCTAGGGCGGTAGAAACTGTCCAATAGTCATCCTCTTTCCTATAATTAGAGCACAAAGTGGATTGCATAAGAACAAGGCTTGGTGTTATCAAATAAGAGAGACAGTGTGTCATTAAATTGAAATCAATGTTGTCATTATTGCTTAATTGACCACTGTTGCTGTAGATTCACTACACCATTTGTAAACCAAGTTCTGGTCCATATACAATACTAGACAAAAGCTTGGACACACCTACTCATTCAAGGGTATTCCTTTATTTTTGCTACTTTCTGCTCTGTAGAATAATAGTGAACACATTTATATTTGAGATTGTTCAAATAGCCACCCTTTGCCTTGATAACAGCGTGAACAAATTGAAAAAAAGTGGCTAATCCTGAAGAGGTTAACCAGCATGGCTACCAAAGCATTCCAGGTGAAGCTGAAAGAGAGAATGACAAGAGTGGTCAAAGCTGTCATCAAGCCAAAGGGTGGCTACTTTGAATAATCCAAAATATAGTTTGATTTGTTTAACACTTTTTTGGTTATGTGATTCCATATGTGTTATTTCATAGTTTTGATGTCTCCACTATTATTCTACAATGTAGAAAATAGTAAAAATAAAGAAAAACCATTGAATGAGTAGATGTGTCCAAACTTTTGACTGGTACTGTACATCCAGGGTGGGTTACTGACGTGATTACCTTACTGAATTATCAGATTGTGAGTGAACTGAGGATCCTCTTGGGATGTTGAGGTGTCGACGGTCTCCTTCTGCTTAGTGACAGTTTAACTGGCCTATAAATTAGGCTCGTATACCAGGCTGATTTGTCATGCTGTGGGAATTGATTTATATTGGCCTACAGGGAAACTACAAGAGAGGGTCAACAGGTTTTTTGGCGCATCTGGCATTCATATCGATTGAAACATCGTCTCCGACCTCCAGAGATGCTTAAAGTCATGCTTTGTAATGTCCCAAATGGTATTGATGAGCTGCCCCAAGCACATTCCTGTCATATCATACACACTATAGAATATCATAATTGAACTTATTAATGTGATCTAAGGGGTACCAAGTGTGTGCAAAGCTGTCATCAAGGCAAAGCATGGCTACTTTGAAGAATCTCAAATATAAAATAGATTTTGATTTGTGGTTAATACTGTACATGATTCCATATGTGTTATTTCATAGTTTTGATGTATTCACTATTATTTTCGAATGTAGAAAATAGTAAAACTTAAAAAAAAACCTGGAATGAGTAGGTGTGTCAAAACTTTTGACTGGTACTCTATATCAACCACATATTGTTATGTTACAGCCTTATTCTAAAATGGATTAAATAGAACAAATTCCTCAGCAGTCTAAACAAAATACCTCACAATGACAAAGCGAAAACATGTTTTTAGATATGTTTTGCAAATGTACTAAACTTAAAAAAACAGAAATACCTTATTTACATAAGTATTCAGACCCTTTATTATGAGGCTCGGAGTTGAGCTCAGGTGCATCCTGTTTCCACTTATCACCCTTGAGATATTTCAAGGGGTGGCAGCGTAGCCTAGTGGTTAGAGCGTTGGACTAGTAACCGGAAGGTTGCAATTTCAAACCCCCGAGCTGACAAGGTACAAATCTGTCGTTCTGCCCATGAACAGGCAGTTAACCCACTGTTCCTAGGCCGTCATTGAAAATAAGAATTTGTTCTTAACTGACTTGCCTAGTTAAATAAAGGTAAAAAAAAAGTCAATGGAGTCAATTCTATTGATTGAACATGACTTGGAAAGGCACACACCTGTCCATGTAAGGTCACATGGTTAACAGTGCATGTCGGAGAAAAAAATAAGCCATGGGTTGAAGGAACTTTCCGTATAGCTCCGAGACATGACTGCATAGAGGCGTAGATCTGGGGAAGGGTACCAAAAAACTTGCAACATTGAAGGTCTCCAAGAACACAGTGACTTCCATCATTCTTAAATGGTAGAATGTTGGGACCACCAAGACTCTTCCTAGAGCTGGCCGCCCGTCCAAACTGAGCAATCAAGGGAGAAGGGCTTTGGTCAGGGAGGTGACCAAGAACCCAATGGTCACTCTGACAGAGCGCCAGAGTTTCTCTGTGGAGATGGGAGAACCTTATAGAAGGACAACCATCTCTGCAGCACTCCACCAATCAGGCCTTTAAAGTATTGTGGACAGATGGAAGCCACTCTTCAGGAAAAGGCAAATGACAGCCTGCTTGGAGTTTGCCAAAAGACACCTAAAGGACTCTCAGACCATGAGATACAAAATTCTCTGGTCTGATGAAGCCAAGATTGAACTCATTGGCCTGAATGCCAAGTGCCATGTCTAGAGGAAATCTGGTGGTTTCAGCATCATGCTGTGGGGATGTTTTTCAGTGGCAGGAAGACTAGTCAAGATCGAGGGAAAGATGAATGGAGCAAAGTACAAAGAGATTCTTGATGAAAACCTGCTCCAGAGCGCTCAGAGGCTCAGACTGGGGCGAAGGTTCACCTTCCAATACTACTACAACTCTAATCATCACAGCCAAGACAATGTAAAAGTGGCTTCGGGTAAAGTCTCTGAATGTCCTTGAGTGGCCCAGCCACGGACTTGAACCCGATCAAACATCTCGATCAAAACCCGATCAAACAACCCGATCAAACATGAACCATGCATGAGAACACCAGCTGTTTTGGATGACTGTGTGTTCACGCTCTCCGTACCAGAGTGCATACTCAGAGCATGTGCTGACCAGCTGCCAAGTGTCTTCACTGACATTTTCAACCTTTCTCTGACCCAGTCTGTAATACGTACAGTACATATTTTCAAGCAGTACACATAGTCCCTGTGCCCAAGAACGCCCTGTAGCATTCACATCTGTAGCCATGAAATACTTTGAAAGTCTGGTCATGGGTCACATCAACACCATCATCCGAGACACCATGGATTCACATACTGCCCCAACAGATTCACAGATGACGCAAAGTATATAGCACTCCACACCGCCCTTTCCTAACTGGACAAAAGGAACACCTACGTGAGAATGCTGTTCATTGACAACAGCTCAGCATTCAACACCATAGTGCCCTCCAAGTTCATTGCCAAGCTAAGGACCCTGGGACTGAACACCTTCCTCTGCAACTGGATCCTGGACTTCCTGACAGGCTGCCCCCTGGTGGTGAGGGCAGGCAACAACACATCTGCCACGCTGACCCTCAACACTGGGGCCCCTCAGGGGTGCGTGCTTAGTCCCCTCCTGTATTCCCTATTCACCCACGACTGTGTGGCCGTGGACAACTCTCACACCATCATTACATTTGCCAACGACACGACGGTGGTAGGCCTGATCAACGATGACTATTAGACAGTCTATAGGGAGGAGGTCAGAGACCTGGCAATTTGGTCATAAACACTCCCTTAAAGTCAGCGAAACAAAACAAAGATCTACAGCTGCACAATTGAGAGCATCTTTACTGGCTGCATCACCTCTAGGTATAGAAAACTGTTTGGCATCTGACCATAAGGAGCTACAGAGGGTAGTGTGTACGGCCCATGAATCACTGAGGCTGAGCTCCCTGCCATCCAGAACTGCTATACCAGGCAGTGTCAGAGGAAAGGGCCTAAAGACTCCAGCCACCCAAGTCATAGATTGTTTTCTCTGCTACCACACGGCAATCGGTACCGGAGAGCAATGTCTGGGACCAAAAGACTCCTGAACAGCTTTTAACCTCAAGCTTTGCGTTAACCCCCTTTTTTGTTGTTGGACTGAATCTCTTGAGCTGGCTCTATGCACACTCACTGGACTCTACCCACACACTGACACATCCTACACTAACACTCCAACACACAATCACTACATACACTCACACAACACACACACACACACACACACACACACACACACACACACACACATTCACACACTTCACATGCGATGCTGCTACTTTGTTGATAATCCATCCTGATTGCCTGGTCACTTTTACCCCTACCTACAGTTGAATTCGGAAGTTTACATACAACTTATCCAAATTCTTTTGAACTCAGTTTTTCATTCTTGACATTTAATCCTAGTAAAATTTCCCTGCCTTAGGTCAGTTAGGATCACCACTTTATTTTAAGAATGTGAAATATCAAAATAATAG
This sequence comes from Oncorhynchus tshawytscha, assembly GCF_018296145.1. Classification (NCBI taxonomy): domain Eukaryota; kingdom Metazoa; phylum Chordata; class Actinopteri; order Salmoniformes; family Salmonidae; genus Oncorhynchus; species Oncorhynchus tshawytscha. The sequence goes on along the minus strand of NC_056434.1, from coordinate 36,612,271 downwards.
TGGAGAGAATGGTTTATTTCAGCTTTTATTTATTTTATCACATTCCCAGTGGGTCAGAAGTTAACATACACTCAATTAGTATTTGGTAGCATTGCCTTGGGTAACCTTTCAGGTTATGTCGATACAGGACACGTTTTACTGTGGATATAGATATTTTTGTACCTGTTTCCTCCTTTGCTGTTGTTCTGGGATTGATTTGCACTTTTTGCACCAAAGTACGTTCATCTCTAGGAGACAGAACGCGTCTCCTCCCTGAGCGGTATGACTGCTGCGTGGTCCTATAGTGTTTATACTTGCGTACTATTGTTTGTACAGATGAACTTGGTACCTTTAGGCATTTGGAAATTGCTCCCAAGTATTAACCAGATTTGTGGAGGTCTACAATTTACAATTTGTTCTCTGAGTTCTTGGTTGATTTTTTAAAGATTTTCCCATGATGTCAAGCGAAGTGGCACTGAGTTTGAAGGTAGGTCTTGAAATACATGCTAATTACTCAAATGATGTCAATTAGCCTATCAGAAGCTTCTAAAGCCATGACATAATTTCCTGGAATTTTCCAAGCTGTTTAAATGGACAGTCAACTTAGTGTATGTATACTTCTGACTTACTGGAATTGTGATACAATGATTTATAAGTGAAATAATCTGTCTGTGAACAATTGTTGGAAAAATTACTTGTCATGCACAATATAGATGTCCTAACCGACTTGCCAAAACTATAGTTTTCTAACAAGAAATTTGTGGAGTGGTTGAAAATCGAGTTTTAATGACTCCAACCTAAGTGTATGTAAACCTCTGACTTCAACTGTACATATACATATTATCTCAACTACGTACCTCGTACCCCTGCACATTGACTCTATACCGGTACTCCTTGTATATAGTCTCGTTATTGTAATTTTATTGTGTTACTATTTCCTTTTTTTATTTAGATAATTCTTTGTACTTTTTAACTCTGCAGTGTTTGGAAAGGGCTTGTAAGTTAGCATTTCACGGTAAAATCTACAACTGTTGTATTTGGCGCATGTGACAAATACAATTAGATTCGATTTGACTCTGTTTACTGAGACAAAGCTCTGCTGATAAGTCTATTATGTTTTGATCAGACCGTGACTAAAAGTATTCTCTCTGTCAGTGCTGGACCATGCAGGAATGCTGCTCTATCTCAGAGGGGAGCCCACTCCTCTACCTCTTCGCAGCTAATGACTGTTTACCAAGCCTCAATGGCAGTACATGTCTCTGGGTCGTGCTTTGGCAGGTCTTATACAAAGCAAAGAGATATGTCTTACTGTCCTACAAACACACATTCGTGAGGCAAACAGCTCAACACCTGAATAGCCCATAAATCGCATAGTAACACTTTTGTGGGCAAGAAATTAGAGCTGGTGGGAACTGTGTGTGTGTGTGTGTGTGTGTGTGTGTGTGTGTGTGTGTGTGTGTGTGTGTGTGTGTGTGTGTGTGTGTGTGTGTGTGTGTGTGTGTGTGTGTGTGTGTGTGTGTGTACATGTACATGTATGTGTGGGGGTGCATGTTTGCTAAGGTGTACAGAGTCAGTGCAGTTGGTCGGTCCATTTCAAGTGTTTTGCAGTCTGATGGCTTGTGGATAGTCTGCCTGACGGTAAGGGAGTGAAACTTTCTATTTTTTTATGGGCCTAATAGTAAAGACATGTATTTTAACAGTAAACATGTATTACCTTTTATTTTGTCATGCACAGAACCAATCATGATGTTTTCATCTGATTGTCAAGATGAAAACATCATAATTCCAGCATCCAAACAGTGCACGGCCATGTGATGAAGGGACTGAGACATCTTTTACAAAACACCCAACAGTGTAATAATATTCAGTGATTGTCCTTAAGCCTACATTTTTGTAGCCTGAATTAATTGATGCATCTTACTGACACATTTTTGGTGCTGAAATACAGCTGTCTGTCCTGAGCTCACCTGCACAGGAAACTGTGAGGGCCCAGTTGATAATGTTGCAAGTTAGCTAGCAGAATGGACACAGTCAATACAATGTTGCAAGTGTGCTAGTGAAAGCTCAAGACAGACAGTAAGAGAGGCGGAGTTGAGAGATGAATACAATTATTTTTGTATAATTTATTTAGCTAGGCAAATCAATTAAGGACAAATTCTTATATACAATGACAGCCTACCCCAGCCAAACCCAGACATCGCTGGTGCAAATGTGTACCACCCTATGGGACTCCCAATCACAGCCAGATGTGATACAGCCTGGATTCAAACCAGGGACTGTAACGACACCTCTTGCACTGAGATGCAGTGCCTTAGACCGCTTCACCACTCGGGAGCCCAAATTGAAAGAACCTGTTCCAATTGTCACTGGTTTAAACCCTGACAGAGAGGTGTGTCGTTTAATTTGGAATAAGCTTTAATTATAATATTTATCACTGTAGCACAACCAATTGCATTTTTTTAAACACAGTGACTTGCAAAAGCATTCACCCCCCTTGGAGTCTTTCCTATTTTGTTGCATTACAACCTGTAATTTAAATTGATTTTTATGTGTATTTCAAGTAACGGACATACACAAAATAGTCCAAATTGGTGAAGTGAAATTAAAAAATTACTTCTTTCAAAAAATGTAAAACTGAAAAGTGGTGAGTGCATATGTATTCACCCATTTTGTTATGAAGCTCCTAAATAAGATCTGGTGCAATCAATTACCTTCAGAAGTCACATAATTTGTTAAATAAAGACCACTTGTGTGCAATCTAAGTGTCACATTATCTGTCACATGATCTCAGTATATATACACCTGTTCTGAAAGGCCCCAGAGTCTGCAACACCACTAAGCAAAGGGCACCACCAAGCAAGCGACACCATAAAGACCAAGGAGCTCTCCAAACAAGTCTGGGACAAAGTTGTGGAGAAGTACAGATCAGGGTTGGGCTCTAAAAGAATACCAGAAATGTTAAACATCCCACGGAGCACCAATAAATCCATGATTAAAAAATTGAAAGAAAATGCACCACAACAAACCTGCCAAGAGAGGGCCACCCACCAAAACTCACGGACCAGGCAAGGAGGACATTCATCAGAGAAGCAACAAAGAGACCAAAGACAACCCTGAAGGAGCGGCAAAGCTCCACAGTGGAGATGGAAGTATCTGTCCATAGGACCACAATTAACCTTACACTCCACAGAGCTGGGCATTACGGAAGAGTGGCCAGAAAAAAAGCCCCTGCTTAAAGAAAAAAATAGGAAAACACATTTGGTATTCTCCAAAGGGCATGTGGGAGACACCCCAAACATATGGTAGAAGGTACTCTGGTCAGATGAGACTAAAATGGAGCTTTTGGCCATCAAGGGAAATGCTATGTCTGGCGCAAACACAACACCTCTCATCACCCCGAGAATACCATCCTCACAGTGAAGCATGGTGGTGGCAGCATCATTCTGTGGGGATGTTTTTCATCGGCAGGGACAAGGAAACTGGTCAGAATTGAAGGAATGATGGATGGCGCTAAATACAGGGAAATTCTTGACGTAAACCTGTTTCAGTCTTCCAGAGATTTTGAGACTGGGATGGAGGTTCACCTTCCAGCATGACAATGACCCTAAGCATATTGCTAAAGCAACACTAAACTGGTTTAAGGAAACTTTTAAATGTCTTGGAATGGCGTAGTCAAAGCCCTGACCTCAATCCAATTGAGAATCTGTGGTATGATTTAAAGATTGCTGTACACCAGTGGAACCCATCCAACTTAAAAGAGCTGGAGCAGTTTTGCCTTGAAGAATGGGCAAAATTCCCAGTGGCTAGATGTGCCAGGATTTTGAGAAATACTCCAATAGACTTGCAGCTGTAATTGCTGCAAAAGGCACGCTCAAGTTTGCAGGTTTTATTTCTCATTTGTTGTTTGTTTCTCAATTTTTTTTTATTTTGCATCTTCAAAGTGGTAGGCATGTTATGTACATCAAGTGATACAAACTCCCCAAAAATCTACTTTAATTCCAGGTTGTAAGGCAACAAAATAGAACAAAAGGGGGTGGTGAATACTTTCGCAAACCACTGTAGGAGAATGTAGGCGAATGGTTACATTAGAGACCCCACAAAAGTTAGACTTTTGTTGCATTTAGGGAAGCTCAGGTCTCCCCCCCCCCATCCCACGCAATGGAAATGGCATCGTCCATGGATCTGTTGGAGCGGTAGGCAACTTGGAGTGTGTATGACGTGCTGGCCTTGATGAGGGCCATGACCAGTCTCTCGAAGTACTTCATGATGACTATGGTGAGTGCGACAGGGCTATCGTCATTTTGGCATGTCACGCGGTTTTATTGGGCACTGGGACAATGGTGGTTTCCTTGAAACTACAGCCTGGTGGTCTTCTTGGTCTACAGCCTGGGACAGTAAACTCCCCACGTAAGTAATTTTTCCAAGCTTTTGGCTGGGCATTCGGAGTTCAGTGTGGTTTGCGTGGTTTCTATGGTATTATGTAATTGGTATCTGGTTTTCCCACCCCTGATGTTATGCTGCCGTGAGATGTGCTCCAACATGAAACTAACGTGTATGGGGTTTAGGCACATGTTGTATATGCAGCTTTTGATGTGGATCCAGAAGCTGACATCATTGTTTTTCAGGGCCGAACAGATCAGTCACGGGAGCTGGGAACTTCTCCTACAGAGGTGCTGGTATGACTATCTCTGACCCCTGTCCTATTGCCCTGCTACCCCATTGCCTTACTGCCCCCTCCATTCACAGGTCACAAACAGTAACAAGACCTTAGAAGAGGTAATGCACTACCATTGAAACACAAGGAGCCTGTAAAGGACAAACAATATTGACTGATACCCCACATTCAATGTGTGCTCTGTCTGATACACACTGGGCTCAGAATGTACTTATTGTGCAGAATATGGTTGGCCAAAAACCAAATATTAGCCATAAACCAGCATGCACGCCACCCCTGGCAGCATGCCATCCCATATCAATCCACTGGAGTCTCCCTATAGGTGTCCATTTTGGGTCAATCTCAAGGTTGCTTCGCAGCCTCTTTATTTGTTGTGTTTAAAACATCAATGTTGACAAGTTCCAGGCTCACATCTGTGGAGCCACACTGCCTTCCATTCCTCTCAGCTCTGATTTCACATCCAAATGCTTTCTGTGTGTGTGTGTGTGTGTGTGTGTGTGTGTGTGTGTGTGTGTGTCTGTGGGTCTGTGGACGTGTTTAACTAGTACTTGTGGGGACCAGAGGTCCAACTGCGTGCGTGTGTGTGTGTGTGAGCTGACTGTCTGCAGCAGCTGTCTGGTATTTTGGGGCCTGAGCAATTTAGGGCCGTGGAACAGGAAACTCCTCTGGGTGTTGTGGTGTATGTAGGGATGGTATGTGTTGGGGGTACTGTAAAAGACAGTGGAGGAGTCTCCTGTTCATGTATGGACTGTGATACAGTTGAAGTCGGAAGTTAACATACACCTTAGCCAAATACATTTAAACTCAGTTTTTCACAATACTTGACATTTTATGCCCTGTCTTAGGTCAGTTAGGATTACCACTTTATTTTAAGAATGTGAAATGTCAGAATAATAATAATATTAGAGAGAATGATTTATTTCAGCTTTTATATCTTTCATCACACTCCCAGTGGGTCAGAGGTTTGCATATACTCAATAAGAATTTGGTAGCATTGTCTTTAAATTGTTTAACTTGGAGGCAAATGTTTCGGGTAGCCTTCCACAAGCTTCCCACAATACGTTAGGTGAATTATGGCCCATTCCTCCACACAGAGCTGTGAACAAATGTTCTATAGGATTGAGGTAATGGCTTTGTGATGGCCACTCCAATACATTGACTTTGTTGTTCTTAAGCCATTTTGCCACAACATTGGAAGTATGCTTGGGGTCATTGTTCATTTGGAAGACCCATTTGCGACCAAGCTTTAAAACTTCTTATGGATCAAATCTCTTTAGCGGGATCCATTTGACAACATCCGGTGAAATGGCAGAGCGCCAAATTCAAATTAAATTATTAGAAATATTTAACTTTCATACAATCATAAGTGCAATACACCAAATTAAAGCTGAACTTCTTGATAATCCAGCCAAAAAGGCTTTACGGCAAAAGCAAACTATGCGATTATCTGAGGACAGCACCCCATCATACAAACACAATCATATTTCAACCCGGCAGGCTCGACACAAAACTCAGAGATAATGATATAATTCATACCTTGGAAGATCTTCTTCTGTTGGCACTCCAATATGTCCCATAAACATCACAAATGGTCCTTTTGTTCAATAAATTCCGTCGTTATATCTCCTACTCAGAAAAACATTGGTTCCAACTCGCCCGACATGACTACACATTATCTAACAAGTTACCTGTAAACTTTGTCCAAACATTTCAAACAACTTTCCTAATCCAACATTAGGTATTTTAAAACGAAAATAATCGATACAATTTGAGATATGATAAATTGTATTCAATAGAGAATAAAATGAAAGTGGAGCGAGCTTCAGGTCACGCGCCCCATACAAAAGAGGACACTTGGCTATACACCCAGAAAGGAAAGGTCTACTTCTTCACTACTCAAAGGAAAAACATCAACCAATTTCTAAAGACTGTTGACATCTGGTGGAAGCCATAAGAACTGCAAGCATATTTATATTAAAACGGGCTTGCCATAGAAGACAGATTGACCTCAAAAACAAATTTCCCTGGATGGATTGTGCTCGGGTTTTCACCTGCCAAATGAGTTCTGTTACACTCACAGACATTATTCAAACAGTTTTAGAAACTTCAGAGTGTTTTCTATCCACATATAATAATAATATGCATATCCTAGCTTCTGAGTCTGAGTAGCATGCAGTTTACTTTGGGCACGCTTTTCATTCGGATGTGAAAACACCGCCCCCTATCACAGAGAGGTTTTTAACTTCCTGGCTGACGTCTTGAGATTTTGCTTCAATATATCCACATAATTTTCCTCCCTCATGAAGCCATCTATTTTGTGAAGTGTACCAGTCCCTCCCGCAGCAAAGCACCCCTACAACATGATGCTGCTACCCCTGTGCTTCACGGTTGGGATGGTGTACTTCGGCTTGCAAGCCTTTCCCTTTTTCCTCCAAACATAACGATGGTCATTATGGCCAAACAGTTCTATTTTTGTTTCATGACACCAGAGGATATTTCTCCAAAAAGTATGATTTTTGTCCCCATGCGCAGTTGCAAACCGTTGTCTGCCTTTTTTATGGCGGTTTTGGAGCAGTGGCTTCTTCCTTGCTGAGCGGCCTTTTAGGTTATGTTATGTTATAGGACTTGTTTTCGTACCTGTTTCCTCCAGCATCTTTACAAGGTCCTTTGCTGTTGTTCTGGGATTGATTTGCACTTCTCGCACCAAAGTACGTTCATCTCTAGGAAACAGAACGCGTCTCCTTCCTGAGCAGTACGACGGCTGCGTGGTACCATGGTGTTTATGCTTGCGCACTATTGTTTGTACAGATGAACGTGGTACCTTCAGGCATTTGGAAATTGCTCCCAAGGATGAACCAGACTTGTTTTTTTTTTCTTGGCGGATTTCTTTAGATTTTCCCATGGTGTCAAGCAACGAGGCATTGAGTTTGAAGGTAGGCCTTGAAATATATCCACAGGTAC